>NC_092137.1:78144278-78769278 GCF_043159975.1 Macaca nemestrina | reverse complement strand
CAGTGGTAGTTTTCACCCTCTTTTGTTCTTGAATTTGATGAGAATGTTTCTTAAAGAAAAAGTTTAATGTTTCTATTTTTTTTAAATAAGTTTTTGTCAAGTCAAATAAGTTTTTTCTAAATGTATTTGGCTGAGTTTTTTAAAATTCAAGAATGTATTTTGAATATTTTCAATTGCTTTTTCTTTGCTGCAATAATATTTAATTATTTTTATCCTTGAATTTTATAATACAGTTTTTAAATAATTTTCTGGTATTACACTCTCTAATTTAGGTCAGCTAATATTTTATCTGCAGCTTTCTTCTAGTTTTTAATGTGAAATTGAGCTATTGTGTGGTGTTTCTGTACTATCCTTAAAAAAAATTATTACAGTTCAGTGTCCTCTTAAAGGAGAGATATGGCTATTTCTTTTTGTTATTTTCTATAACAATTAATATACACTTAATATGATCTAGGAAATTTTACAACTCTGGGGTAGCATGACAGTATTTGCTTAGTATTTAAATATTCCAGAATTTGTACATAAGAACACTAGAGGAACTAGATAGCAAATGAAAACCGACAAATAGCATTAACACTAAACTAGATGACAAGGTGTCCTCATGGACCCCAAAGTATAAGGAAGTGCAAAAGGGAAAGGAGGGCATAACAAAATGGAGCAAAAACAAGGAGAATAGAGGGGAAACCACAAATACCCAAGATTCCACTATTCACTGGACTGGTCATTGTGGTAATTTGAGAATGTCAGTTGTATCTGCTGCTAGATTTGCCTAACTGAATCATGGTTTAATGCAAGGAGTCAGCAGTAAGTTCTATGAAGCTTGAAACATATGGACTAATGTCTTGGAAACAGATACGTAGAAGCTTCCTTACAGGACAAGATTAAACACTGAAGGAAAACTTCTGGGAGTAGAATCATAGACAAAAAGATAAGGACAACAGAGTTGAAGGCAAAGAAGGTGGAGAGAATAACAAAGCAAATAAATCTCAAAAAACAAGAGTCATATTTTGGAGCACTTCACAGAAACAATGGCTTATGGGACACTGGGAAGTTTGCAAAACTATCCTGTTCAACGGTCCTTCTATACAGGCAAAGAACCATCACATAGATTAAAAACGTCACTAAACAACAAAGAAACAAAATACATGTTAAAATTTTATTTTGATAAAATATTTCTGAAATTAAAAATATTAAAATACATAAACTACACAGTGAAAAAGCAAATCACATATCTAGAATGACTAATAACAAGCCATAGTCTAGTAAAACTACTGGACTTTCAAGAAAAAAAATTTCCTTTGGGCTTCTCTGAAAAGCATGATCCTTAGTGTGGAAAAAAATGGATACATATGTAACAAACGAGGGGTTAAGTAAAAACTCCATCGTTCTAAATTGAAGTTGTGAGTATGAGTGTAAATACAAGTGAATATTTATCTTTAGAAATCATAATATTGCCGGGCATGATGGCTCATGCCTGTAATCCCAGCACTTTGGGAGGCTGAGGTGGGCGGATCACCTGAGGTCGGGAGTTCGAGACCAGCCTGACCAACATGGAAAAACCCTGTCTCTACTAAATACAAATTAGCCGGGCGTGGTGGCACATGCCTGTAATCCCAGCTACTAGGAAGGCTGAGGCAGGAGATTCGCTTGAACCTGGGAGGTGGAGGTTGCGGTAAGCCGAGATCGTGCCATTGCACTCTAGCCTGGGCAGCAAGAGCAAAACTCCGTCTCAAAAAAAAAAAAAAAAGAAATCATAATATTGTCCAATGAAAAGGCCAAGAACAATGATCAATCAGTAACAATTAGCCTTCCCAGCATCCAGATTGTGAATATGAGTTAGCATTTTCATCTAAAAGGAAACAGAGTTTCTTGGATAAATGGATGATTCCAGGTCTTAAGCAGGAAATGTGTAAGCTTACACTAATGTTAATATACCACCACAGAAGTTAGTAATTGAGCATAGAAGTGCAGCTATTCTTATTTCTTTAACATACTAATTTAATTTCCTTTTGATATATACTCAGAAGTGAGATTACTGCATCGTATAGTAGTTCTGTTTTTAATTTTTTGAGGAAGCTCCATACTGTTTTCCTGAGTGACTGCACTAATTTACATTCCTGCCAATGGTGTGCAAAGTTTCCCTTTCCTCCACATCCTCAACAACACTGGTTACCTTTTTTCTATTTGTTTTTATTCTATTTTTTTTTTTTTTTTTGTAGCTCCAAATTAATTTTGGAACTCTTTTTTCTATTTCTGTGAAAGATGCCATTGGAATTTTGGTAGGAATTGGATTGCATCTGTAAATCGCTTTGAGTAGAGTGGTCATTTTAATAACGTTAATTCTTCCAATTCATAATATGGGATATTTTTCCATTTATTTGTATATTATTCGATTTATTTGACCAATGTTTTCTAGTTTTCAGTATACATATCATACATCTCCCTGGTTAAATTTATTCCTAGGTGCTTTATTTCGTTTTGTGATGTTAAAGTGATTTTAAAAAATTGGGGAGGAGGAGTTTCATTTATTTGTGTATAGAAATGCAATTGATTCTTGTACGTTGATTTTGTATCTGGGAACTGTGTTGAATGTATTTAATACTTCTAACAGATTTTTGATAGAGTCTTTAGGGTTTCTATATATATAAGATCATGTCATCAGGAAATAGAGACAATTTTATGTCTTCATTTCTGATTTAGATGTCTTTTATTCTTGCATAGTAATTCTGTCTTCCAGCCCTATATTGAGTAGAAGTGGCAAGAATAGGCATTATTGTCTTGTTCCTGATCTTGGAGAAAAGACTTTCAGCTTTTCACTGTTGAGTATGATGTTAGCTATGGGCTTGACATATATGGCCTTTATTAGGTTGTGGTACTTTTACTTCTATACTTATTTTGTTGAGGTTTTTTAATATAAAAAGATATTAAGTTTTGTCAAATATTTTTTCTGCATCGATTGAGATAATAATAGATGAACGATTAATTTCATCATTCATTCTGATAAAGTAGTGTTTCACGTTTATTCATTTCCATAAGTTGAGCTATTCTTACAATCCAGGGATAAATACAAATTAAACATGATATATGATCCTTTTAATGTGTTACAATTAAACATGAAATATGATCCTGATAATGTGTTGTAGAATTTGGTCTGCTAGTATTTTTTTTAAGATTTTACATCTATTTTCATTGAGAGGACTGGACTGTAATTTTCTTTTCTTGCTGCGTCCTTGTCTAGCTTTATTCTCAGGATAAGGGGTAATTACGCCCCTGTCAATAAGTTTAGAAGTGTTCTGTTCTTATTAGTTTTTCTGAATACATGAAGAAGAATTTGCATTAATTCTTCTTTAAATCTTGGTGGAATTCACTAGTGAAACTGTCGTGTCTTGAGATGATTTTTTGTTGAAAAGTGTTTGATTACTGATTCAATATGCATACTCAATATTGGTCTGTTGAGATTTACTCTTTTTCATGATCCAGCCTTTTTAGGTTATATGTTTCTAAGAATTTATCCATTTCTTTTAGATTATCCAATCTGTTGGCATATAATTATTTATAAGAGCCTTTTTTGATACTTTGACTTCTATGATATCAGTCATAATGTCTCCTGTTTCATTTATAGTTTTATTTATTTGAGTCTTTTTTCTCTTTATCATAGTCCAGTTAAAGGTTTGCCAACTTGTTGATCTTTTCCAAAATTATCTCTTAATGTCATTGGCCTTTTCTATTGTTGTTCTATTCTCTTTCACTTATTTCTACTCTGATGTTCATTATTTCTTTACTTTTGCTGACTTTAGAGTTGGTTTGTTGGTCTTTTTCTAGTTCCTTGAAGCATAAAGTTAAATTGAAATCTTTCTTTTCTTTTTTTTTTTTTTTTTTTTTTTTTTTTGAGACGGAGTCTCGCTCTGTCGCCCAGGCTGGAGTGCAGTGGCCGGATCTCAGCTAACTGCAAGCTCCGCCTCCCGAGTTTACGCCGTTCTCCTGCCTCAGCCTCCCGAGTAGCTGGGACTACAGGCGCCCGCTACCTCGCCCGGCTAGTTTTTTGTATTTTTTTTTAGTAGAGACGGGGTTTCACTGTGTTAGCCAGGATGATCTCGATCTCCTGACCTCGTGATCCGCCCGTCTCGGCCTCCCAAAGTGCTGGGATTACAGGCTTGAGCCACCGCGCCCGGTCCCTTTTTTTTTTTTTTTTTTTTTTTTTTTTTAACTAATGTAGGCATTTACTGCTATAAACTTCCCTCTTAAAATTTATTTTGCTGCATCCTATATTTTTGGATATTGTGTGTTCCCATTTTTATTTGTTTCAAGATGCTTTTTATTTCTGTTTTCATTTATTCTTTGATATATGGGTTATTTAGGAGTATGATGTTTAATTTCCACATATTTGTGAATTTTTCAGTGGCCTCATGTAGGAAAATTTATGTAAGTCAAATAACTATATGTAAAGATTCACAATGTTATTTGTCATTAGGGATTTTCAAATTAAATCAAAAATAAGATACCACTACATGCCTATTAGAATAGGTAAAATCCAAAAATACTAACAGTACCGAATGCTAACGAGCATGTGGAGCTCCAGGAACTTTTATCCATTGGTGGTGAGAATACAAAATTGTACAAACATTGTGGAATGTATCTTGGCAGTTTCTTACAAAGCTAAACCGCATCTCGTTAATATGATCAAACAATTGTACTCCTAAGTATTTACACAAGTGATTTTAAAAGTGATGTCTACAAGAGTCTGTATTTGTGCATTTATAATGGCTTTATTCACCCAAACTGGAAGCAGCCAAAATGTCTATCATGGATATAAAAACTGTGATATATTCAAATAATGAAATATTCAAAACTAAAAAGAAATTAGATATTAAACAAAGAAAAGATACGGAGGAAACTTAAATATATATTGGTAAGTGAAGAAACCATTCAGAAAAGGCTCCCTAAAGTTTAATTCCAATTATAAGATATTCTGGAACAGGCAAAACTTTTCAATCATTAATGTTTGTCAGGGATTTGGATGGAGGTTGGGGGACATGAGTAGATGAAGCACAAGAGACCTTCAGGGTGCTGAAAATATTTTGGTAATATTGTAATGGTAATACAAAACATTAATTGGCCAACACAAAAGTGACTCTTAATATATGTAAATTAAAAAAAAATCATTTAAGGGGTCAGGGATCCCTAGAGGGAATGCAAGCTTCTGATAACGGAATAGAAATGTATTACAAATATATGTTACCACCTCACTGGAAAGGGCAGAGGAAATACCAAACTCGGTAACTGTGGAAATGAGTGGAGTCTGTACGACTAAAGACAAAACAAATTGCATGCAAACACTGTACTCTCATTAATAAAATTGCTTCCTAAGGGAGTTCAGGTTAACCGTTCTGATACTGCTATGTATTCATAATGGAGTTTGTGAACATGTGTGTGTGTGATTATACATAAATATATTTTATTTATTTATCTGCCTGCTGAAAAGCCTAGAGATGATGAGACCTCAGTCACATTAAGCACACTAAGTACCCACATCTTTGTTTCTAATATTATTTTTCCGTAAAAGAAACCTGAGAAACTGGGATAAATGACTGACTCTAGGACTTGGGTAAATGTATAAGATGAGGCTGTAGTATTTTATCAAGTCAGAAAGTAATAAAGTGCTAAAAATAAATAAATAAGAAGACACACATGAAGGGAGTATTTCAAAGGGTCAGAGAAATTAGTTGAAAGAGCTCTCAATGGGCAAAGTTGGAAAAATTTGAGCAACAAAATAAATAAAAAAGTACTAAATTATGCTGTAATGTAGGAAATATTCATGAGTCTACAATGATGTAAATAAATAATTGAAAAGGTTCATAAGTGGGAGACAAATGACCCATGTAGAATAATTACAAAAAGTTATGTGGATAATCCATCCTCAATTAGATGGAGCTTAACATTCCTTCAGTGTAAGCTGCATGTAGTGACTCACTTCCAAAGAGTAGAATAGAATATGAAACAGAGCAAAATATCCCACTTTGCAGCGGTTAAACCTGACAAGCACTACCTCACCCAGGTGACCATGACAACATCAACAGTGGTAAATCATGTTGATAGTATGTACTGTAGATATGAGATGAAAAATGGTAATTAACCTCAGTAATCTTCTTCCCCCAAACCAACAACTCCAATGTAATCACATGAAAAATGCTCAACTAATTCCAACATGGAAGCATATACCTGAGCATTACTCCTCAAAAACATCATGGTCAACAAAAACAAAGTCTGAGAAGTTATCAGATCCAAGAGGAGCCTAAGTAGACACTACAGCAAAATTTAACCTAATATATTGAATGGGATCCTGGGAAAGAATAAGAACATTATGCAAAAGCCAAAGAAAAATTGATAAACTTTAGCTAATACTTCTGTATAAATATTTGTTCACTAAGTGTAACAAATGTCTCATCATTGCAATATATTAATAATGGGGATACTGGGTGTTGAATATTTAGGGCCTCCCTCTATACTCTCTTCTCCATTTTTCTGTGTATCTAAAACTATCCTAAAAAAAAGTTCAGTTAAAATTAGAAAAAATAATCAAAATTAAAAGAGAGAAAGATTAAATTTTACTTTTAAATTATGCACACTTTAGTAAAAATATAAAGAAGTGCAAAACAGTAACTATGAAAATCATGATGGTGGTTTCTTTTAGTAGACGGGAAATGGTTGTGATTGATAGGATCCTAATTCTTTATCTTGTTGATGATTTATAAGCATATAAAATATGTATATGATTGCCATTATGTTTTTACAAGTTTTCATTCTATTTTATAATGCATATAGTTCATTTTTTAATCTGATTATCTTTTAAAAAATACAATTCTGCATTCCCAGCTACTCGGGAGGCTGAGGCAGGAGAATCACTTGAACCCAGGAGGCAGAGGTTGCAGTGAGCTGAGATCACGCCAGCCTGGAGACAGAGCGAGACTCCGTCTCAAAGAAAATAGTATAAAATAAAAAGATAAACAAAAACGTTAAAAAATAAAATAAATACAATTAACATTAATATACATTTCTTATTCGGGAACACATAGAATAAATTTTATTTTATTTTTGTAATTTAAAATTCTTACATTTTTATATCTCACTGATATAAAAAATATACAGAATATAATTTTAACTAATCACATTTCAGAATGTTTATCATAAAATTCTACAAATGTTTTCTACTGATGATGAGATCTTTTCAGGGGACATAAAGAATTGCAGGTTTTCAACTGGCCTCATTGACATCTTTCCTCTGGCTGGCCTATTCTAGTCACCAATTATTTTTGTTATGATTCGCTAAATAAACTTTATTGAGGTATACATTACCTACAATAAATTATATCCATTTAAGGTGTATGATTTGGTAAGTTTTGACAAACATATAATACACCTGGGCAATAATTACTACAATAAATATAGAGACTACGTCTACCACACCAAAAATTTTCTCCATAACCTTGGTTTCAATTCCCATCACCTCCTCAGATCTTATGTCAGGCAAGCAAGGAAAAAATGATGTGATTTCTACTACTAAAAATTAGTTTTATTTGGTCTAAAGCTTTACAGAATTGAATTTATATATGGCTGGCTTATATATGACATTTTTATATCCATTCATTGTATAGGATATGTCAATACTTTGTTATGGTAAGCTGTATTAATATCATAGTTTTCTAATTCCACTTGTGACTTTTGGACCTATTTCTACTGCTTCTTTTTTTTTTCTTCAGGTAGTATGTAAAATTTGCCAACCTCTTGGCATCCAGAGATGCTTCTTTTATTAAATTATCGACATGTTCTATGTTATTAGTTGAATGCCTAGATCTTTTTGCACTACTTTAATTACTGTTGAATTTTTTTTCTTTTGAGTCTTGCTTTATACTGAACAGTAGTGGTTCCAGATTAGCCTTTACTCTTGTCCTAATTTAGCCCTTCTTCAAAGGTATAGCTTTTTTTTTAAGTCTCTACAGAAAATCACTAGTATTCAAGTTTTTCCAGTCTAGTTACTTAAAACTTTATTGTTTCCTGGCTTTCTTCTTAATGCAGTAGGTATAATTCTAGAACCACCTTACAAGATTCCAAGTACCTGTCATACTAACACCCTCTTCAGCTATTTAATCGAATAATAAACTAGATACAGCTGTGGTGGGATTTTGCAGATATAAATGAAGTCACACATTGTTTGACTTCAAAATATTGAGATGATCTAGGTAGGCTAACCTAAACACATTAGGCTGTTAAAAAAAAAAGAGAGTTTCTGCAGAAGACAAAGTCAAAGAGATATGCTCTGTCTGGCCTGGAATGAAAAACAAAAACCAAAACAAAACAATAACAACAAAAACACATCGATACTGTTAACTACCTAAGGGGACCTGTAGCAAGGAATTGTTAGGTGTCCTCTAGGAGCTGAGTGTGGTTTGTGAATGAGACATGGAAGGAAAATGGGGAGCTCTTTCCTACAGCCATAAAGAAATTAATTCTGTCAACAATGAGTTGGCTTAGAAGACCGTGATTCTAAATAATTCCAAAGCCATGGTTGGCACCTTGACGTCAATTTCATGGGATCCTGAAAGGAAAATTCAGTCTGTCATGCTCACATATCTGATCCATAGAAACTATAAGGTTTTTTTTTTTTTTTTTTTCCAGCTGCTAAGTGTGTAAAAGTTTATTTTTTCAGAAATATTAAATATACCCCTGTAGTTCTTTGGCCTTAGGCAGTTTCACCCTATGTGTTACAGTTTAAATTTCTGTAATCCCAGCACTTTGGGAGGCCAAAGCCGGCAGATCATCTGAGGTCGGGAGTTTGAGACCAGCCTGACCAACATGGAGCAACTCCCTCTCTACTAAAAATACAAAAATTTAGCCAGGTGTGGTGGTGGGCACCTGTAGTCCCAGCTACTCCAGAGGCTGAGGCAGAATGGTGTGAACCCAGGAGGCGGAGCTTGCAGAGAGCCGGGATGGCGCCACTGTACTCCAGGTTGGGTGAAGAGCCACACTCCGTCTCAAGAAAAAACCAAAAGACAGAAAAGGTTTGTGAAGTGCTCTCTGTACATACTTCCTTCCTTTTGAATACTATGTCCTACATATGTCAACTGCTTTAGCCATCACAAACTCAGATTTCTGACTTTTCAGCTCAGGAACAATATCATTTTTTGGTTAGATTATCTCCCTATGTTGTAGTCAGATACACGCTTCCAGGGAAAAAGCTAGAGTAACATTTCTTTTACCCTCAAAAACCTTAGCCCTGTGTTTAATATTTGAAAGTGTTAAAAGATAAACTGGAGCACCATAAAATTGTAAAGAGTTTGTCTAACTGAACAACAATTCATGAATTTGGCAGTTTCAAACTGGAGGTTGTTTGGGGACTTGGGAGAGAACAGGGACCGCAAGAGGAAGGCTTTCATGGTGCAAACAGGGCAATAAAGCAAAGAAAATATTCAACTGGTTACAGTAACACAGTTGCCTTATTTGGTCTATTCTCTTGGAAGGTCCCTATATGAGTTAGATGCCAGCTTCTAATCGGTTAGTCTTAAGTATCATTTTTGTTTTAAAAAAGTATTTACAAGAAATAGCTTTGCCAGGCGCAGTGGCTGATGCCTGTATTCCCAGCACTTTGGGAGGCCAAGGTGGGTGGATCACCTGAGGTCGGGAGTTCGAGACTAGTCTGTCCAACATGGAGAAACCCTGTCTCTACTAAAAATACAAAATGTACCGGCCGTGGTGGCACACGCCTGTAATCCCAGCTACTTGGGAGGCTTAGGCAGGAAAATCGCTTGAACCAGGGAGGCAGAGGTTGCGGTAAGCAGAGATCCTGCCATTGCACTCCTGCCTGGGCAACAAGAGCGAAACTCTGTCTCAGAAAAAAAGAAGAAGAAAAAAGAAATAGCTCAATATAAGTTTAATGTGTGTTTGCAAATTAAGCAAGATTAGGACAATTTATGAGGTTTAATTGGCTTTGTCTGCCCAGGGATTCATCATGGCTTGCTCTGTTTTAATTTACTTTAACAAAAGCTATTGTTTCAAATATTTTGTCAGTTTTCTAGTTGTTTATGGAGGGAGCACTAGTTTGATACCATTTCACCAATAGACCCCAAAGTTGAAGCTAGAGGATTCTTAGGATTTCATCATGCTTTCTTCATTATACAACCCTTCAAGTGTAGTATGCATACATTTTTTATCAGATTCTATTTTTCTGTTGTTTGTTCCCTGCTGGTTTGGAGATTTTGAGTTATACTTACATAGTTTTAGTGATTGCCTTCAAATTTCTAAGCTATTTGGTAATCAATAATATTTTTTCCAAGAAAATCAGTCATTAAGTTTATATTCTTTCCTTTTCACAACATCCTTACTAGGAATTGATCATCATTTGAATACTCTTCTCCAATATTATTATTTAAATATTTAAATTTCCTTTTTGCAAAATGAAAGTTTTTCTTAAAGTGTTAAATACGTTTATGGTTACATTATATCAATTTCTGTTCTCAACAGAGTTTCTGACATCTTTATCTCAGTATTTCACTTTTCTTTAATAGTTTTTTTAAGTCAAGTTCTGTGGGTGGTCAAATTTCCTGTTATTCTATGTGTCTATAGCTGAAAGACATTTTTATTTTGCTTACTCTTGAAAATATTATGCTTGGATATAAAACTATATGTTAGAGTTATTTTCTTTTAACAGTGTGAATATAGTACCCCATTCACTTTGGCATCTATTGTTGCAAATAAAATGTTCATTGTCAGTCAGGCACTTCTTTATTGTTAAACTGTCTTTTCACTAGCAGCTTTTCTGACCTGTTTTATCATTAATGTACATTTTTCACTATAAAATATCTAGATATGGGGTTATTTATTCTATTTATAAGAACGCAAATTTTATTACAGCTCTCTTCCCCCCTTCAATTTTGAAAACATTAAAAAATACTCAAATACAGTTACTTCTCTATTTTTTTTTTTTTTTTTTTGACGGAATCTTGCTCTGTCACCCAGGTTGGAGTGCAGTGGCCGGATCTCAGCTCACTGCAAGCTCCGCCTCCCGGGTTTACGCCATTCTCCTGCCTCAACCTCCCGAGTAGCTGGGACTACAGGCGCCCGCCACCTCGCCCGGCTAGTTTTTTGTATTTCTTAGTAGAGACGGGGTTTCACCATATTAGCCAGGATGGTCTCGATCTCCTGACCTCGTGATCCGCCCGTCTCGGCCTCCCAAAGTGCTGGGATTACAGGCTTGAGCCACTGCGCCCGGCCACTTCTCTATATTTTACTCTCTTGTTTTCAACTCTTAAATTATTATTGGAGATTTTGAGTGTATCCTCCATGTCTCCTAAGAGTTTTTTAACATTGTATAGTGCAACCTTTCTACATGTGTCCTCTCTGTTTTGCACGCGTTCTCTCACTATCTTGCATTGACCACTTAACTCTATCCAAGCTAGATTTGCAAAGACTTTTTTGAAAAATATTTTAAGTGAAATATAATTTGTTATGATTTCTAACCCTTTTTATATTAATGGAATATTATTCTATTCAAAACTTTATGCTAACTGTAAATGTAATATGATACATTATTTCTATACTTGAATTATGAATAGAGTTTTAAAAAGTATTTGCTGAGATGGTAATGCAACTTCAACAGGTAAAAGTTAAAATTTCAAATATGATTTAAAAGATTTTTTTTTTCCCTGACATTAAATTTCTTCAGGGTCTTGGATATCTGCATTTTCAAGTGGGTTTTGTTTTGTTTTTGTTTGCTTTTTTGGTAGTTGTTTTTCTTCGATGTAAAATCTAGTACTCTATATTTGCATTTATGGCCTTGTAGTAATCTGGATAACATGGCAAATCTAGTCATCGACCCAAAATGGGATATCCTTTTACCTACCATTCGTTAGCTTGGCACTTGCAATTGCTCTAGGTAGCATTGGGCATTGTTATTTTTCAGGCTCCGTTCTTTAGCATATGGGGTTCATATGGAGTCTGTAGTTCTAATATGTAAGTGTGATTCAGGTGCGCCATCTTGGTTGGGGGACGCTTAGTTCTTTGTTTTCCATAGAAGCAGAATTTCTGGATGCTGCCATCCACTTCTGTATTCATTAAAGCTAAAGGAGCCCATTGATTCAACACGTTTGCCATTTTATCTTCTGTCATTGTTATAAAGATGTTTGTCTTGTATTTGATTTTTGACTGGTATGTTTTCATATTTTATATACTATAATTATTTGCCTAAGGGTGCTTGAAACAAAACCTCAATTTACCATCCCAGATTTTAACTCTGAGAATAAAGTATCATACAATTCTATGTTTGACAAATTGGCAACTCTATTTCTAGTCAGACGTTTAAAACTATTTATTAATGATTTTCCCTTATGACAAATTTTTATTATAGTCATAGTATTCTAGAAAAAAAATTACCCTCATTTTAAACATGCATAAAACTAAATTAATTTTCCAAGAAAGAATACTTGTTTTATGCATATACATTTCAATGTTTAAAAAAGCATTTTAAAGCTTAAAAGTGACAAAATCTTTTTTGTAACTTTGAAATATAAAAAAGTTTGTAATTAAAATTTTATAATTTTCACATTGACAGTTGTATTATTAGCAGGTCTTTTCCTAAGTCATTCTATATAATATAAAATTTGGTCTTAAATAATTATTAAAAAAAACCTCAACCAATAGAAGCAAATGAACTGTATGCTATTTTATTCAAAAAATTAGGATTTTTTTAACACTTAAATTCTGTAATACAACATGCTTGAATGGCAATCTTCTTATATAAATAAAAATATAATTTACTGAAATACTATTTTTCAAGTTTTAATGGAAGCAAATGTTTGAATTAACTTATTTAAATTAAATTACTGAATTCTATTACTTTCAGTAGTAAGTGTCACTAAGTTCAACATTTTGTCTAAAACATTGGGAGACATAATAGATTCATAGTCTCAACATATTAATGTAGACTATTCCCATAAAACTAAGCTGGCATTTAAAGCTGAGATGATTTAAAAAAAACAAAGGTCGGGTTAATCATTCTGATTTCTGATTTCCATGTTTGGATATTTATGTCTTTTAGAAACAACGATTATCTTTATGGTTTAATTATGGTCAGAACAATACTAGTTTCATGATCAGATAATTATATTTTAGATACATAGTAAATGTAGCATCACAAATCACAAATTTTCTCAAGAGAAAATAAAAATTGCATTTGGTCTTATTAAACTTTGTGTGCACTGTGCCATAAAAGAAGAAAAATTTGTTGTTGAGTCTTTCTGGACTGTATTAGTAAATCAGATTTGGACTTCGTTTTATTTTAAGACTCAGTACGTGGCATCCTGTGCATGCTGCTATGGATTACCCACATATTTTGCTAAACATTATTTCTGGTTGTGCCTGTGAGGATGTATATGAATGAAATTAGCATTTGAATCAGTAGGTTCTGTAAAGAAGACTGACCACCCATCAAAATGGGTGGACATCATTCAATTCATTATGGACTAAATAGAAGGACAAAAGAAGGGATAATTTACGCCTTCTCCCTGACTGCAGTAGCTGGGACATAAATCTTCTCCTGCCCTCAATCTGAAACTCTCACTATTGATTATCCTAGTTCTCAGGCCTGTTGATCTACATTATTGGTTTATTTGGATCTCCATTTGCAGATGGCAGATCATTAGATTTCTCAGCCTCCATAGACATGTGAATGAATTCTCCATAATTAAACATATTACACACACACACACACACACACACACATATACAGACACATATATATTTAGTATGTACAGTTATATTAGTATATATATAAATTAAATATAATCTTCTATTGGTTCCGTTTCTCTACTGAAGCCTAATAGCACACTGCCTTAATATTTAATGTTACTACGCATAAAGCATTGGCAAAATATTTTTGTTTCAGCCTTTGAATTATAATAATATAATTTGTATGATTGCAATAATATCACATACACATTGTTATTTTTCTTTTGGTAGATCTTTATCTCAGTTGTTTTTTGTTATACGAAACTCATAGTTGTGCTTTTTAATAAGCAAAGTATTTACTTGAGAAGATATAAATTACTTTAAGACATTTATATCTTCTAATTTTTGATAGTGCATATTTCGGTTAGCATTCTGAAAATTTTATCTTACATGGGTATAAGTCAATCCATACATTATTGGTGATACTCTGTGAAAAATTGCATAACACAGAAGAATGTATGTTATTGGTGCAATCCTTCCAAGAACATTTTCTGTAATTGACCATCATTCTTATCATTGTAATTTATTTATTCTATTTCCTTTTATCTGGGTCAAACATAGTACATTTATCCTTTCATCATGTACTTTTCTGATATTTCTGTTCTACGTTGTTCAGTTTCAAAAGTAACATGAATTTTATTATTGCATGGTTAATTTAATTATAGTCTTATTTCATTGTTCTTGTATCCATTTTCTTTCTACTGTATAGTGTAATATCCCATGTATTTTTAATAAACTTTTATTTCATAACGCCTTTAGATTTGTAGCAAAGTTACAAAAATGGTACAGAGCATTCCCATGTACCATGCACCCAGTTTCTCTATTAGTGCCTTAAATTAGTTCGGTTCATTCATTCATCTCAGACTAATGCTGGTGCCCGCACAGGCTGACCCTAGATCCCTGTCCCAGCCTGAGCCTGGATCCCTATCTCGGCCCACCCAAGCTGACCCTAGATTCCTTCTGCAACCTGAGCCCAGATACTCATCTCAGGATAAGCCTGAGTCCCTGCTCCAAGCTAAGCCTGGATCTCTCTGGGCAAATCAGAGAAACTCGCTGGGATTCTCAGAGCTAGATGGGAGTGGGGCTAAGAGCCCATCTGCAGTCAAGGCCTCATCTGAGGGCCAGACCCTCCCTCTGCCTTCAGCCTGACTTACTCGTCCCCGTATGCTGGTGAGAGTGACCGTGCCACCCTTCTGAACATCCTGGAGGGTTGAGTGTCGTGGAGAAGCCCCATGGCAATATTAATAATGAAAAGTTATTTTTAGCTAAATGCCATATTTTATTCATATTTCCTATTTTTTACCCATCGTCTTTCTTTGTTGAAATTCCAACAGGATGCCATACTATATTTGGTTGCTGTGTCTCTTTAGGTTCCTCTGGCCTGTGACAGTTTTTCAGACTTCCCTTGTTTGTGCTTACCTTGACAGTTTTGAGAAATACTGGTCAGTTATTTTGCATTATGCCTTTCAACTGGGATTCGTAGAATGTCCTGGGTATTTTGGGGAAATCTACTGCAGTGAAGTTCCGTTTTCATCATGTCATATCAAGTGTACATACAATCAATCTAACTTACCTTTGTTGGTATCCACATTGATCATATGGCTCACGCAGCATTTGTCAGTTTTCTCTGCTGTAACGTTATTCTTCTTCCTCCCCGTTACATGTTGTACTCTTTGGAAAAAAGTCACTATGCATGACCCACACTTAAGGAAGTGGGAAGCTGTGTTTCACCTCACTGATGGTACAATAGCTCTGTAAACCCTATGGAATTCTTCAGCGCTAGAGGTTTGTCTATTCTCCCTCATGCATTTATTTATCCGGCTAGTTACATCGATATGTTTAGTTATTATATGCCTTTTCAGCGCGTCTGTGTCTTACATGAACATTGTTGTATTTCTTTGCAATTTTGCTTTTTATTCATCAATATTTGGGGCTTTTCTTTTTTTAACATCAGTTACTAGATTTTTCTTTCATTTTATTGGTTGCATTATGTTTAATGACAGATTTGACCGATTCTAAGATGCATAATTTGGGGACATTTTAGAAATTCTGAAATAGAGATGCCTTAAAATTAATGGTATCTTGTACTTACCACAGGTTGGGTTTTGTATCATATCTGTCACTGCCTATACCCATATATATTTGGTGAGAGCTCTTCATATTGTCATTACTTCAATTGCATTTGCCATGACTGTACTACCAGTGTTTAATTTGATATTTAATCGATTTTAAAAGCTTATGGTTTGATTTCGTATTGAAATAAAAATTTATTTTCTATGTAGGAAGGGGTAGAAACAGACAACAAAGTGGAAATTTAAAATAGAGAAAGTATTCTTCATTGTAGATTAGAATGCAGTTCCATGTTCGTTTGATTGTTTGCTTTTAAACAACATCCAAATGCTTTTTAGGACCTAAGAAAGGAAGATACCCTTAGCAACTATTACTGACAAATGCACAAAAGTTTAAATTTCATATGTCACACAATGCAACTATTTATATATATATATGAGAGACAATCTTTTTTAATTGTTGAAATACATTTTACAGTAAATAATGTCTGCTTTTTATTAAAAGTTTATAAATAACTACATGAAAGCATTGTATTTTATTTTAACTGTTATTATTTGTAGTTTTCTCAATTACACTTACTATAAAAACTCATATTACTATCAGGTTTACCTTGCCTTCAATGTAATAAAGAAACATAAATTTATCATGATATTTTTAGTTATTCAGTTTGTTTATAATTTTGGCTTATTAAAGCTCATTCTTTTATGGATATGTATTTACATGACTCTGTTTATTTTTCATGTATTTATTCTGGGTAAATATCAAGTAATGGGATTGATGGTAACAGTATACACACACTTTAAAAAATAGTATATGCACACTTTAAAAAAAATAGTATACACACACTTTTGAGGCTGTTATATTGTTTACCCAGATATTTAGAAAATTTTTTTCAATTTATCAGGAATGTGTGAGACTATAATTTCTCCCCTCCTTTGAAAATAAAATCATAAAATGTTTAAATTCCATAGTTGTAGACGTAAGTGTTGTGCTAGCAGAGTTGTAACTTACCATTTAGCTGCATTTACAACTAATAGTCTTTCACTGTTCACATTAGAAATGTCCATCATCAAAATCATGATGATGGAGAAAAAAGAGGGACAGAAATATAGGTCCTATTTGTTGAGTGTTGGGTTTTGTTCTTCTTGTTTTCAGAGTTGAAAAGGAGCAAACAATACAAATGAATGGCACTGTATTTCAGAAACAGTACCATTCCCAAGGACTAAGGCATACTTTGAGTTCTTTAAACCAAATAGAAGATAATCTTAGAAATGTAAAGCAGTACTAAATTGTGAAGTTCATTTATATTATAACAAGTAAAATGGACTTCATTCTTTAAGTGACAAAAGACAGTTAAGCCTTTATACATGTAAGTGACACAATCTGAGCTGTAGTAGTAAAGAAAATATTGACCATACTATGAGCAGGGTTTTAAGAAATCAGAGGTAAGAATATGCAACTAGTTATATAGAAATGTATTAGCAAAGAGGCTATAGTTATGGAGAGGTTTTTGGAGATTGACAAATGGAAGGGATACTGTGCAAATGCAAGTACAAAGAGAGAAAGACAGAGTCAGAGACACTGAAATCATCCTTGCACAGGCAACTAATGGATAAGAAGTTCATTTTATTGAAATTCAAATGGAAAAGACATTCATAAGATACAATAATATAGAAAGCTGTGATGGGGAAAAGATCAACTAACAGAGAGCCAACACCAACTTTAATTTACCTATCTGAATGAACTTAAAGAGTGGCAATTACCTTTGAGGACCAAATTTGATGATATAAGCACAATAATAGTGACCTCATCTTGTATAATTCATACTAACCTTACTCACAGGGGTATACATAGAAGTACCTTATGTCAGTGGAATCAATTAGGGGAACAGATGAGACCAAGGTAGTGACAAATTCAATTGAGGTGGCAATTAAAAAGCCATTTTATTGTGCTTGTCTTGGGTGTTCTGAGGCCCTGTTGAGCTGAATCCATAATGCATAATCCCCTATGTATACCCAGGCTGCTCTCACTTTAGCTTGGTCTTAAGAGAAATCCATTCTCTTTAGCAAATGGTCCCTTCCTATCTCCTGAACCCTCAACCCCACCCCACTGCTTCTTTCTCAATGGCTGAAGAATCTGAATTGGGAGGTCCTTTATTATACTGTCCTTGATGCTACAGCTGATAGCTTTAATAAGTCATCCCAGAGTGACTGCCACCATTCAGCTTTAGAAGTCCAGAGTAAATAAAAGAGTATTCCCATCCTTTGTTGAAAAATTTCTCTGAGCTGGCTCTGGCTGGCAATTTTTTCTCAACTTTTCCGCTATCCCAACATCCAGCCTCTGTCTTATTCCTGACTCATTCTCTAAACTAGGCCTGTCTGTAGAACAAACCATGGGAGAAAATCTACAATACCAACTTATTAATTAATAATGAAAAATAAAATATCAACTGTATCAAAATGCTTGACTTAGAAGAATTGCTGCATGAAGTTAATTTTAATGTGAGGCTCAGTTTATTACTTTACTGTGAGGAGGAATATTTTTAAAGCATGCAGCCATATTCTTCAGGTAGATCATTCTCTCCTTGTGGGCATAGTATTTGGAAGGCGAAATTATAATCGAATTTGTATAATCACAATTTTGTAAGTAGTGCATGGCATACGATTTGATTTTTAAGTGGCATCTCATAAAAGGAAAATGATGTTTAAATCACACGGTCTACCTGAAGTCTATTTGGACATTGTCTTTGAATTCCTGCACTCATTTCCCTGGAGAGAGCTAGAAGAGCATTACTATCCTTTGTCTCTTTAGGTTTCCCCTATATAAAAAATATAAGAGATTGTGTATAATCAGCATTGAGTTGGTATATAAAGACAAAAAATGACATATCAAAAATACAGAAAAATGAAGTGAACAGAGGATGTATAAGGAATACAGCACTAAAGTAAAAGTATCATGAATTGGCAAGCCATGAGTTCAGGGGTAGTATAAAAAAGATACTATGTTAAACTATTAAAAGAAAATAGGTTATATATTTTGTAGCTGTCTTCTCAGAAGAGCAATTGCAAATTTATGACTTCCATGATGATGAAGTAGTTTTAGAAGTTAAAAGGAATTGGTCATGGTAATGCTGAATAAATGCACTCTGGACAGGCACAACTGCCCACTACATCCATTTCTCACATCAAGAAACATTGTAGAAGAACTATGAGTTGGATCCAGAGGCATTCAGTCCATCTGAGACTCAAGCCAGTCTAAATTTAATCAGACCCTACAGCCAGCCAGAGTCAGCTTTCAAACAGGTAGAACTACTACTCCAAGTATTTTGTTGTAAGGTCACAGATAATCACAGATGGCAAACATTTGGGCTCATCAAAAGAATAAAGAATTTGGGAAAATGTTGCTTCTATAGGCAGTCATCAATATTGCCTCAATTTTTGCATCATACGAAGTTACAAACATAGTTACAGAAAAATATCCAATGAAATATTAAAAACTCCTTCTCTCTGAAAGGCCTGCTTAGAAATGTATATATCTCAACAAGAGAAAAAAGGGAATGGACCAACTCTCTTATTCATTCCACCATTGACACATCTAAGACCTGTTGAACCACCTCAATTATGCCAGACTTAGTAAAGGATACTTAATAACAAGTGATTCTCAAGTAATCGACTTCAAATTTTATCTTCTTTTTGGTCACTTAGCACACCTACAGTTAGTTGAATTAGAAAGCAAGATCTAATTCCACAGTACACAGGCGATATCCAAGATGAATAAGTAGAAAAAAAAAAAAATCCCCCACATATTTACTTTATTTTAAAGTGATGGCTTTCATAATAAAAAAGAGAATCAGAGAGACGTGCTGATATTACTTTAGATATATTTCATCTTATGTATGACTAGTACAGTGCTTGTTGCAGAAAGTTCACATTAGACTTGATGCACACAGATGAGTCATTAAATTTCACCAGGAATATCCCACATATTCTTTGAGTGTTTGGAAAAGATATGAGGTATTTCTTCTGTACAGTGGTAGTCTGGCTAATGCAATTTGATGTTTTTATCAGTTATTCATAGCAGAATTTCTATTGGGGTACAAAGACGGGAGTTTGGGACAGGATTTAAGTTCTTCTTTTTCAGCTTTGATTGGTCCTAAAAAGAGTCATTGTACTGCAGGATAAGGATGAAGGCCATTCTCCAGTCCTTTATCCAGGTTGGTTAGGTAGATGGGCTTAATGCTGTATTCCATACCTTAAATCTCATGAGAAGAAAACACATCTCTCCCTTCAAACACACTAGTCCTGCTGATAGTTGCCATGTGAAAAGCAACTGCTTAGAATATAGTCTTTTCCTATGTTTTATTAATGATTGAAGCTAATAAGGCTAATCTGACTTGTAAGAATAATTGAGGTCAACATGTTCAGACTAGAGAGTGGAAAACTTACTGTTAAATACAAATGAAATTATAATCATCTCTATCTGAACAATAAGCACAGAGAAAGGAACACTCAAGCAAAGTGTAGTGTAAATAATTTAAAAAATTGAAATTCAGAATGCTTGGGTTACAATGTTTACCTACTTGACATTTCATGGTAGACTCAGCAGAGGATAAAAACATTATAGCATAAAATAACCTACATATCTCAATTACTTCTTACTAAACATAATTAAAATTTCTTTGTAATTTAATTGCCTGCCATCATGGTACATACAGAAGAAATAAACACATTTCTTAGTAAAATATCACTTGAACCTCTTTTTTTAGTAGATTCACATTCAAGAAATCACTTGATAAATAAAGTACTGTAGAAACAATAAAAATATAATTAATTTTAAGTATATGTAGATCATTGTAAAATAATACCCAAAGAAGGGCAATGAAAGCAATTTATCTGATTATAAGTACACATCATAGAATCAATAAGGGCATGAGACTTCACTCATTTATTTTTTCTTTCAAAATATTTTGTTGGACACTTCAATATACTGAATATTGTCCGCAGCACAATGTAGGCAACAATGACTTTTATATAATAATAAGTATGAACAAATATAGGTGATGATGTATTAAACCCGTGTACTTACAGCTTTTAAATAATTTTTTATTAGAATAATGTGTATCAATAATATTAGTAAGCCAAAGAGTAGAAACGTATTTATTGTTAAATTTGTCATCAGACTTGGCACAGTGGGTACAAGCCAATAATCCCAGAACTTTGGGAGGCCAAGGCAAACAGACTACTTGAGCTTAGGAGGTCGTGGCCAGCCTGGGAAACATAGTAGAACCCACTATCTCTACAAAATATATATTCAAAACCAAAAAAGGTGATGTGTGCCTGAGTCCCACCTACTCAGGAGGTGGAGGTGGAAGGATCCTTGAGCCCAGGGGGCTGAAGTTACGGTGAGCTGAGATTGTGCCACTGTACTCTAGCATCCAGCCTGGGCAACAGAGTGACACTCCATCTCAAAAAAAAAAAAAAAATATTGACATCAAAAGTACTTTTGACAATTAAATTTTAAAAAATTATAGAGTATTGCCTCCCACATATTTTTAAATATACCCAGTTTGTGTATAAAATTAAAAACAGCTTTGCTAAGCACTATGTTGACTATGACCAAAAGTCACATGCCCTCATCTCTGAACATGCCAACTCTGTTGTGGCTTTTTCCTGCTAGGCCTCTCCACTCTTTCCCGTGTCCCCGTACTCTGCATAGAGTGAGGTAAAAGCTCCCTTTGGAAGGGAGGTTACTACTGAGAAGTCACAGCCTCAATCAAAACGACAGAGCAGTTACATCCAATAATGCTCTGTTGGAAGCTGGATGCCCTGCTGGAAGAGTCCAGCTGTCAGCCAAAGACCTGAGCTTAAAATTAATTGAGAATGCAAGGAAAATTAGCTCAGGGAGACTTCAGGGATAAAGGAATTTGAAGGAAGAAAATGCAGACTACTTAGTCTCCAACTTGGACAAGCTAATAGTATCCTGAGCTGTAATTTGCTGCGTAGACTCTCATCCAAAATGAAGCAATAGCCTAAATACTTTGAATGTATCATGCTGATCTATTTCCTCACAGAACCAACAGAGTAAAATGCCAAACAAAAAACAAATGTGATATGAACAGGCTCTCATAAGTCCACAGTTTCTGACCTGAGAAAAATAAAAATAATAACACAGGAAGTACGTTGAACATCAAAGTTACTATTAGCTTCCAATCTAAACATTTCAGCTTCACTCATTCAAAGGGAGCTGATCATTTGAAAGAAAAATATAGTTTCATTGTATATATTTTTAATTGAGATATAATTCACATAAAATAAACTCCACCTATTTAAAATATATTATTTGATAAGTTTTCATGTAGGTAGCCCTGTGAAAACATCACAACCATCAACATAGTGGACAGATCCTTCAGCTGCAAAAGTTTCCTTTTGCATCTCACAGCTTCTCTATGCCTCCCTCTATCCTCATTCTTAGGCAACTGTGATTGTTTAACACTAAGTGTCAACGTCATTGGATTGAAGGATACAAAGTATTGATCCTGGGTGCATCTGTGAGGGTGTTGCCAAAGGAGATTAACATTTGAGTCAGTGAGATGGGAAAGGCAGACCCACCCTTAATCTAGGTGGGCACCATCCAATCAGCTGCCTGCGAATGTAAAGCAGGCAGAAAAACGTGAAAGGACAGACTGCCTAGCCTCCCATTCTACATCTTTCTCGCATGCTGGTTGCTTCCTGCCCTCCAACATCAGATTCCAAGTTCTTCAGTTTTGTAACTCAGACTCTGTCCTTGCTCTTCAGCCTGCAGACAGCCATTGTGGGACCCTGTGATCATACAAGTTAATACTTAATAAACTCCTTTAAATAAATAAATATATATATTCCATTAGTTCTGTCCCTGGAGAGAACCCTAATACAGCAACTATTGATCTAATTGTTGTCCCAATGGATTGGTTTGCATTTGTATAATTTTATATAAAAGAAATCAAAGAGAATGCACTCTTTTTTGTCTAACTTCTTTCACAAGCTTTATCATTTTAAGCTGATGCTGAGAAGCATTCCACTGTATTGGATATACCACAGTTTGTTCATCCATTCACCTGGTGAACACTAGGTTTATTTTGAGTTTTGGGTTATAACAAATAAAGTTGGATAGAAATATGTGTACAAGTCTTTGTATCAAATGCGTGTGTGTGTTTTTAAATACATCCTTAGGAGTAGAAAGGTTGAATCATATGGTGGATGTTTATTTTTATAAGAGGCTGCCGAGCCGAGTGCAGTGGCTCACGCCTGTAATTCCAGCACTTTGGGAGGCCGAGGTGGGCGGATCACGAGGTCAGGAGATGGAGACCATCCTGGCTAACACGGTGAAACCCCGTCCTACTAAAAATACAAAAAAGTAGCTGGGTGAGGTGGCGGGCACCTGTAGTCCCAGCTACTCAGAGAGGCTGAGGCAGGAGAATGGCGTGAACCCGAGAGGCAGAGCTTGCCGTGAGTCGAGATCGCGCCACTGCACTCCAGCCTGATCTGAATAATAGTAACACTGATCACCAAAAATTGATTCCTTAATAAGTGGCAGGCATAATTTCCATTAATTTTTTAATGTTTTATTTTGTGGGGGCTGAAATGAGATGTTTGTCAAAGGGTACAAAGTTTCAGTTATGTAAGATGAGTAAGTAAAACATGTGACTGTATTTAACAATATTATATACTTGAAATTTGCTAACAGGATGGATCTCAGGTATTCTATTTTTTTTTTTCTTTTTTTTTTTTTTTTTTTTTTGAGACGGAGTCTCGCTCTGTCGCCCAGGCTGGAGTGCAGTGGCCGGATCTCAGCTCACTACAAGCTCCGCCTCCCAGGTTTATGCCATTCTCCGGCCTCAGCCTCCCGAGTAGCTGGGACTACAGGCGCCCGCCACCTCGCCCGGCTAGTTTTTTGTATTTTTTAGTAGAGACGGGGTTTCACCATGTTAGCCAGGATGGTCTCGATCTCCTGACCTCGTGATCCGCCCGTCTCGGCCTCCCAAAGTGCTGGGATTACAGGCTTGAGCCACTGCGCCCGGCCGGATCTCAGGTATTCTTACCATAAAAACTGAAAGACAAAAATGGTAACTGAGGTGATATATATGCTAATTTTCTTGATTATGATTATTTTATAATGTATATGTATATCCAATAATTAACCATACTATTTAAATATTCATATTTTAATTAGTAAATATATCTAATGATATTGTTTATAGAAATAGATAAAACAATTCTGAAATTCATATGGAATAACACCAAATGCTACCAAGGACATGGAAAAACAGGAACTCTCATTCATTGTTCATGGAAATATACATGGTTCAGTTACTTTGGAAGACATTTTAGTAGTTTCTTACAGAATGAAATAGTCTCATATCATGTGATCCAGCAACTGAACTTCTTGGTATTTACGCAAAGGAGATGAAAACTTGTTTCCTCACAAAAAGCTGAACACACGTTTACAGTAGCTTAATTCATAATTGCAAGAACTTGGAAGCAACCAAGGTGTCTCTTAGTAGAAGAATGGTTACATGAATTGTGACACGTCCAGACGATGAAATATTATTCAGTGCTAAAAGGAAATTAGCTAAGAAGCCATTAAAAGGGATGGAGAGTTGGGCACAGTGGTTTACAACTGTAATCCCAGCACCTCGTGAGGCTGAGGCAGGAGGATTGTCTCAGGCTAGGAGTTCAAGACCAGCCTGGCAACATAGTGAGACCTTGGCTCTACAAAAACACAAAGTAAATAATAATCCAGACATAGGTGTGTGTACCCGTAGTCCTAGCTACTCAGGAGGCTGAGGAGGGAGAAGTGCTTGTGCCCGGGAAGTCCACTCTGCAGTGAGCTATGATCATGATACTTTATTTCAGTTCGGGCAACAGAGTGAGACTGTCTCTAAAATTTTTTTTTTTTTTTAATTTTCAAAAATACAGGGTTGGGAGGGTGGCTTATGCCTGTAATCCCAGCACTTTGGAAGGCCAAGGCAGGCAGATTGCCTGAGGTCAGTAGTTCCAGACTAATCTGGCCAACATGGTGAAAACTCGTCTCTACTAAAAATACAAAACAATTAGCCAGGTGTGGTGGTGTGCACCTGTAATCTCAGCTACTCAGGAGGCTGAGGCAGGACAATTGCTTCAACCAGGGAGGTGGAGGTTGCAGTGAGCCGAGATCATGCCACTGCATACCAGCCTGGGCAACAGAGTGGGACTCCATCTTAAAAAAAAAAAAAAAAAAAAAAAACTATGTAGAGGAGGTGATTAAATGCGTATTACTAAGTGAAATAAGAGAATCTGAAAGGCTACATGCTATGTGATTGCAGCTATATGACATTCGAAGGAAGGCAAAACTTTGGAGATAGTAAAAAGACGAGGAGTTACCAGTGACTGGGGTGAGGGAGGGATGAATGGGCAGATCACAGAGGACTTGTAGGGTGGTGGAAATACTCTGCATCATAATATAATGATATATATATATATGCAATTATACTTTGTTCAAACTCATAGAATATACAACACTAATCGTGAACACTAATGTATACTATTGACTTTGGGTGATTATGATGTGTCAATGCAGGTTCCTCAATTGT
The DNA here is from genome assembly GCF_043159975.1 of Macaca nemestrina. Classification (NCBI taxonomy): domain Eukaryota; kingdom Metazoa; phylum Chordata; class Mammalia; order Primates; family Cercopithecidae; genus Macaca; species Macaca nemestrina. The sequence goes on along the minus strand of NC_092137.1, from coordinate 78,743,825 downwards.
AACAAAGGTACCAATCTGTCCTTTCATATATGCCAAGCCAAAAACAAAAAGCACCACCCTGATGAGGGATGTTGAAAATAGGGGAAGCTACATATATGTTGGGGAAAGGGTATATGATGATTTTCTGCACTATCCTCTTAATTTTGCTGCAAACATAAAACTGCTCTAGAAAAATTAAGTCTTTTAAAAATTCAAATAGAAATACAAAAGGCCTTGATTAGCCAGCACAACTTTGGGCAAAAAAACAAAGTTGAAGACATCTCATTTCCTAACTTCAAAATATATTAAAAAACAATAGTTATCAAAACAGTATGGTACTGGCATAAAGACAGACATATAGACCAATGGAACAGAACAGAGAATCCAGAAACAAATCCATGCATGTACAGTTAATTGATCTTCCAGAAGGTTGGGAATACATAATTGGAAAAAGATAGTCTCTTCAATAATTGTCTCAGGAAAACTGGACAACCCCATGCAAAAAAAAAAAAAAAAAAAAAAATTTGGACCTCTATCTTACACCACACACAAAAATCAAATCAAACATTTGATTTGCTTGAAGATGTAACCATAAAACTTGTAGGTGTAAAACTCATAGAAGGAAACATACTGAAAAATTTTCATGACATTGGTCTTGGCAACAATTTTTTAGATATCATATTCAAATAACAGGCAACAAAATTCACCTGTATTAACTTGGTTCTTCTTAAAACAAAATAAGATCATATTATTGGCCAGATGAAAAACTGAATTTCAGAATGGCACTAATTACCACGGAAATGAAAATCCAGACTCCTCACATGGTCTGCAAAGCCTGTCTGCACTTCCCACATACAATTTTTCTTTCTACTTTCTGTCCTCCAGACTCACTACTGTTCTTTTTATTCTTTGAAAATTAAAGAACTTTCCAAAACTTGACATGTTGCTCTTGCAAACCTCCTGAGGGAAAATTCTTTATTCATTTCACATGGCTCACTCTTTCTGATAATTTAACTCTCAGTGCAAAAAATCTACTTGGAGAGAACTTGCATGACCTTTTATGACCTTGTGTTGATTATCACATTAAAATAATTCTTTATTTTTATCTATACCAACAATTATGATACATAAAATGTATTTACTTTACACTTTTTCTCATTAGTATTTTTTTTACTATTTATGTTTCCAGCTATTCAATGTCTTTAATTAAGATACACCAACATTCCCAACTATCTATTTCTATCATTACTTTTGTAATCAAATAGCTTTGAAATTTGTAGTCTTTTTTTTTTCCATTTATTTCAATTCTTATATACATTCATATATCACATTTTCAGGAATATATTTCTCACTCACCCATTATAACTCCTTCTTCTTTTAACACCTGCTATCATATCCCTATTATATATTATCAAATTCTTATTATATCTCTTCTGAATCACGATGTGTTATCAGGAAAAGCAAATATTTTAAAGATCCTGTAAAAATAATATTTAAATTGTTTTTAAATGTTGATTTATTAGGTATAACTAGTTTTTTCGTACTCTTAATTGCATGTTGTTCACTTGAGATTGCTTCACATGAGATTACACTGTTTATGTTTATATTACTTATGTTTCCTGTTCTTTCACCATGAAACATGCCACACTTCTATAGCCAATTTGTAAGAAACACATAATTTACAGGAAATTTTGATAATAAAATTTATTTGACATAATATACAGCATTTTATCTAAAAATGTCCCTATTATATCCATTTTTCCTTGATCTTATAGAATCCTCCTCTCTTTGCTTTTACCTCTAGCATTCAATATTTTGAATCTTTACCTCCCTAATTAACTAATTTTTTCCTGTATTATTATCAAGGTTCTCGTCACATTGCTTTGATCCCAAGCACAGGGTCAATTATATAATTTGTTGGGCCCAGTGCAAAATAAAAATGTGGTCTCTTGTTTAAAAAGCAACTAACAAACTTCACTTTCTCCTCTAGACTATTTATTTATTTATTTATTTATTTATTTATTTATTTATTAGAGATGGGGTCTTACTCTCTCAACCAGGCTTGAGTTATTGAACGACTAGGCTCAAGTGCTCCTCCTGCCTCTCAAACTGTTGTGATTACAGGTGTGCACCACCACACCCAGTTAGTTTTAAAAAAACATTTTTTTGGGGGGAGTCTCACTGTGTAGCTTGGTCTGGTCTTGAACTTCTGGCCTCAAGCAATTCTCCCACCTCAGCCTCCCTAATAGCTGGAATCACAGGTGCAAACCACTATGCCTGGCCTTCCAGTCTCTTTTTAACCCTCTTATGGTGCTTTTCTATTTGCTATTTAATGATACATTGCCTTTGACATAGTCATACTCATGGGGCCCCTACTTGGGAGACTCCCAGATGCCCCAACTACTCCACCGTTTGTTACATGGGGCATGGGCCAACTCTACATTTTCTTATGCCCTGAGCAGTAGCTGGACAGGAGCAGAGGTGAAGGCACCTGAAAACCTATTGTAGGAAAAAGAGAGGCAGTAAGAGGTAGGATTGCATTTCAGCCAGTTTCAAGCCCCTGATGCATGCTCTATTGTCCCATTAGGGACATATCACTATGTCCCTAATGGGATTTAATTACATATCACAATTCGAAGATAAAATTATTAAGAGTTTTAAGAGAAAGGACCAGGCACGGTGGCTCATGCATGTAATCCCAGAACTTTGGGAGGCTGAGGCTGATGGTTCACCTGAGGTCAGGAGTTCAAGACCAGCCTGACTAATGTGCTGAAACCCCATCTCTACTAAAAATACAAAACTTAGCCAGGTGTGGCTGGTGCCTGTAATCCCAGCTACTTGGGAGGCTGAGGCAGGAGAATCACTGGAACCCAGGAGGTGGAGGCTGCAGTAAGCTGAGGTTGCCCCACTGCACTCCAGCCTGGGTGACAGAACAAGACTCCATCTCAAAATATATATACATTTTGAATATATAAAGAGAATATATACATTTATGTGTGTGTGTACGTGTGTGTATATATATACACGTATATATGTGTATATATAGAATTTTGAAGTCTTATAATTATATATGCATAATATATAATATATGTATATATTTATATATATTTTTATGTATTGTGTATATGCATATGTATATATACATAATACATAAATATATACATATGTATATATACATATATACATAATACATAAATACATATATTTATATATGTATTATATATGCATAATACATAAATACATATACATAATACACATATACATAATACATAAATACATATACATAATACACATATACATAATGCATAAATACATATACATATATACATATGTATATATACATAATACGTAAATATATATACACATATATGAATTTAGAAGTCTTACAATAAATGTGTGTGTATATATATTTTATATATATATGAAGAGAAAATAACATAGCATTAAATCAAGTACAAAGCTCTTTACTGTTAGTAGTAGCAGAATTAAGAACTATTAAATTATATTAAATTTTGTATAAAAGCTTTACTGATTTGGGATGGAGTCTTATAAAATATGTGCAAGTAGCTGAAGTAAAGGAAACTAGCATTAGAAACAAAGCAAAATGCATGCTGAGTTTCTAAAAGGCAGGAAGCTGACTTCAAAGATTTTGAAAGATCTTCTATTCTCAGATATGTTCCCTTCTTCTTACCTCCTAACTCAGAGAAAGATAAAAATACCTTCTGTGGTCATTGAGTCATTCAGGGTTCATGTATGTGGTAGAGTTTATAGATGTAAACAAGTGGGATATTGTGTAATGTCATTGCATGATAGAGGAAACAAATGTCACAAAAGAATGTTAAAACATCTGTTGTATATTAGGTTGGTGCAAAAGTAATAAGATGATATCTCTACAAAAATAAGTTATTCAATTATTTACCACACTTTTCTAAAAGTCCCCTGGCCAAATAGAGATATGTGTTCATTCAATGACCATGGAAACATCATTAAGGAAAAATACATCATCCAATTTGGTTGGTGCTTGAAATGTAAATTTTGCTTATATTGTGGAAATTTTTTATATGTTTTATATAGACTTTGTACAATGGGAAAACACAAAGTTTTTGATGAGAAATATATGATAATAGTTATGCTTAGGGAAGAATAATGAAATATAATGATATACATATTTGAGCAGGGGTGAGGTACAGATAGAACCAAGCTGAAGTCTAATTAATGTAAACGAAGAGATATACCAGATTAAAGCCAGGAGGGCAGCATTTATTGGTTCCAATTAGGCATTCACATACAGATGGGATAATCCAATTAATTTATGTATTTTTCGCACATAGTTATATCTATGTATTTTCCATGTGCAAATCCTCATATGGATGCAAAACATAATTTGGTTTTTCTACCTTTAATGGATATAATGCATTTTTATATTGAACATAGAACAAGAAACGCAGTTGTTACTTATCCCATATTATACCGTCTTCTAAGATTGATTTTTGTCATAAAGGATCTTTAGTTTGCTGAGTTAACAATCTCTTCATGCGCACTATAACTTATTGTGTATTTGAAAAATTGAATAATCTTTGGAACTTTTAAGCTTTCAGATTGAACTGGGCTAGAATTAGATTGATTTGAATAGACAGGACCACAAGTCACACAGAGTCCTGGACTCAAAAGAGCTTTGTACTTGATTTAATGCTATGTTATTTTCTCTTCATATATATAGATATAAAATATATATACACACATATTTATTGTAAGACTTCTAAATTCATATATGTGTATATATATTTATGTATTATGTATATATACATATGTATATATGTATATGTATTTATGTATTATGTATATGTATATTTATGTATTATGTATATATAATACACATATAAATATATGTATTTATGTATTATGTATATATACATGTAATATACGTATATACATATAAATATATGTATATATACGTGTATATATTATATATTATGTGTATATATACATATATACATATAAATATATGTATATACATATGTATATATACATAATACATAAAAATATATATACATATATTATATATTATGTATATATAATTATAAGACTTCAAAATTCTATATATACACATATATACGTGTATATATATACACACACGTACACACACACATAAATGTATATATTCTCTTTATATATTCAAAATGTATATATATTTTGAGATGGAGTCTTGTTCTGTCGCCCAGACTGGAGTGCAGTGGGGCAACCTCAGCTTACTGCAGCCTCTGCCTCCTGGGTTCAAGTGATTCTCCTGCCTCAGCCTCCCAAGTAGCTGGGATTACAGGCACCAGCCACACCTGGCTAAGTTTTGTATTTTTAGTAGAGACGGGGTTTCAGCACATTGGTCAGGCTGGTCTTGAACTCCCGACATCAGGTGAACCATCAGCCTCAGCCTCAGCCTCCCAAAGTTCTGGGATTACATGCATGAGCCACCGTGCCTGGTCCCTTCTCTTAACCCAATTAAAAATTGACTAAAAACTTGAATAAACATTTCTCAAAAGAAGAAATGTAAACACGCAGCATGTATATGAATATTTGCTCAATGTCACTCATCATCAGAAAAATGTAACCCCATACCACAATGATGTATATAACCTCATTTCCATTAAGATGACTATGATCAAAAAGCAAAAGACAAGTATTGTCAAGGATGTGGAGAAACTGGAACCCTTGTACACTGTTGGTGAAATGCAAAATGGCTCAGCTGCTCTAGCAACAGCATGGAGGTTCATCAAAATATTAAAAACAGTACTACCATATGGTTCAACAGTCCTACTTATGTTATTATCCAAAATAATTAAAATGATCTTGAGGAGATATTAGCATCCGATGTTTACCATAGAACTCTTCACAATTTTCAATATGTGGAAACGACCTAAATGTTCATTGACAGAAGAATAAAGTAAATGTGGTATATACATAAGTATTTGTCAAGGTTCTCCAGGGAATTGACACAAATAGGAATTGACTCACATGATGTGGAGGCTCAGAAGTCCCAAGATCTGCCATCTGCAACTTGGGTAACCTGAAAAGTTTTAATTACATCTTAGTCCAGAGGCCTAAGAACCAGGGTAGTTGATGGTATAATTCCAAGCCTGAGTCTCAAGGCCTGAGAGCCAGGGGTGCTGGTGGCTGAGGACAGGGGAGAATGTATGTTTCATTTCAAATATGGAGAAAATGTTTCCTTTTTCCACCTTTTTATTCTATTCAGGCTCTCAGTGGATTGGATGATGCCCACCCTAATTGGTGAGGGTGATCTTCTTTACTCGGTCTATTTATTCAAATGCTAATCTTTTCCAGAAACACCCTTACGGACAGACACAATCAGAAATAATGCTTTACTAGCTATCTGGGCATTCCTTAGCCCAGTCTAGTGGACACAAAAAATTAGCCATCATAACATATAACGCAATATTATTCAGTCTTATAAAAGGACAAAATCTTGCAATATGCAATAACGTAGATGAACCATGAAGATATTATGCCAAGCAAAATAAGCCAGTAACGGAAGCACAAACACTGAATGATTCCACTTACATAAAGTAGATAAAATAGTCAAACTTGAAAAACCGCAGAGTAGAATGGTAGTTACCAGGGCCTAAGGGGGGGGCGGGGAGAAGAAAATTTAAAATTACTAATAAATTGTTATAAAATTTCCATTAGGTGAGATGAATACATTCTAGAAATCTGTTATACAATATTATGCCTATGGTTAAAATATTGTATTGTATACTTAAAAATGAATTAAGAGGCCGGGCATGGTGGCTCACACCTGTATTCCCAGCACCTTGGGAGGTCGAGGTGGGTGGGTCACCTGAGGTTGGGAGTTCGAGACCAGCCTCACCAACATGGAGAAACCCCATCTCTACTAAAAGTACAAAATTTGCCAGGCGTGGTGGAGCATGCCTGTAATCCCAGCTACTCGGAAGACTGAGGCAGGAGAATCCCTTGAACCCAGGAGGCAGAGGTTGAGGTGAGCCGTAGCAAAACTCTGTCTCAAAAAAAAAAAAAAAAAAATGTATTAAGGATCCATCTCATGCTAAATGTTCTCACCAGAATAAAAAAAAAAAATAAAAAGGAAGAAACCATTTATTTAAATTAAAATATATCTTCTATATAAACCATTTGTCATATGGACACAAAAGTGGAAGTATAAAGACGAATTCAGGAGAGTTTGTAACTTCTAGGAGAGAATTGATGGGGACTCAGACAACAGTGGACATACAGGTGCCAAAGGGGGGAAAAAAAAAGCTGGCTATTTGATATATTTTGTAAATAGAATTGATTTTGTGTCTTGCAGAATTGAGTTTAAGAATTTTTTGAGGCTGAAGGAGAAGTTAAAGAAATCTAGATTTCATATTGCACAACTTCTTAATGCTAAATATAAGTATAAAACTGTAGAAGGAATGGAGCAATCAGATGAAATTTTCATTAAAGAAGTTTCTATTTAAAAAAATTATTTTGAGATGTTTAAGACGCAGCCATGTGGTGAAATCAAGCAGAAATTGGGCAGAGGCTTCTTAAATTTGGGTAATAAATCTATGTTAAAGTAGTAGATCTTAGGATCAACATAAAATTTGTGGACAGAATTAACTCACAGATTCTGCGTTGTAGGTTAGAGCAATGTCAAATATTGTAGATCAATTATAGAAAGAGAATATAGTATAGGAGACTGGTCAAAGGTAAAGAATGCTATTTGGTATTGAGAAATACGAGGATCGAATTTGTGGCTGATTGGATATTGTCTGTAATACTGACAAGAACAGTTGAAATAGCTATTTTAAGCTAAGCACTACAATTTTAAATAGTTCATTTAAAAAGCTGGTGATGAATGCAAGCGGGAAAAATATAATGGTTGGAGAAGAATGCAGTTAGGAAATGGTTTTCTTTAAATGGGAATTAAGATAATATCTTTGGACGGAAAAAGCAAATACAGAGCAGACAGGGAGAGTCACACAGGCAAGAGGGGATAATACATGCAGCACAACTTTGAGAGAATGGAGAGGATGGGATCGAGTCAACGTGTGGAAGGACTGCCTTTGAGAAGAAGGGAACGGTGACTTTTTTTGTAAAAGAAAGGATGAAGATGGTTCAGTGAAAATAGGACTCTAAATCTGGAAATAGGAACATGAAGAAATTGAGTTGTAATGGGTTCTATTTCTTCAGAACACAGAAAAAAAAATTGTGAGAGGTTTGAAGAGAAAGAAATCATTAAGGAATCCTCTCATAGAGCAAAAAAGCATGGCCACTAGTGGATAGGCTTGCAGGACAAAATTGATTACTCGATTCTGATGTAAGATCGTTAAAGTGAAAGTAGTTTACTCAGTTATATGATTTTCTGCAGAAAAGTCATGTGTGTGGATGGTCTTGGACAGCATTAAAGAGTAAGTTTGCTGTCCCTAGCCCATAAAAACACTTATACCAATTCAAGCCTTTATTACTCATTGAATGTGTCAAATATTGGGAAATTGTTATTCTGCAAGCCTTCATCCCATATAAGACCATTAGGTAGGAAATCAGGTTGCCTATTTGCTTTACAAGACAATAAAGGATTGCTCTGTGTGTGTGTGTGTCTCTGTGTGTGTGTGTGTGTGTGTATACACACATTCTTTTATAGAGGAGAAATGGAAGCAAAGAGACCACATTGAAAAATCCACAAATAATAATTTACTTTTGAGAAAATCCCCCAGTACTTCTATGAATAAGATCAAGGGCAAAAGCATGCTCTTTTACATGCCAGAAACCTCAAGAATTTTTCCTAAGGTAGAGTTCAAGGAAAACCAAGCAGCTCTTGACTCAACAAATGAAAATGTAAGTCTGTCTGGAGAATTAGTGAACCAGGGCACCCAGTCAGCTTTCTCCTAAAATAAATTTGGAGAGCTGAAAGATATGGATGAGGTCAGATTTCTAAAAAATCAGTATACGCAGAGTGTTTTAAGAGTAAAAAAACAGATTGAAAGAAAAAATAATTTGTAAATAACAGAAGCCACACCTTAGAGATAAAAATAACTGTCCTCTGATTAACAGAACTTTTAGAATGATGAGAAAAATTAATAACACAGTTAAATATATCACAGTGACTTTTAAAAATATTTCAAGGTTGAAGAAAAAATATTCCTATAAGAAGGAAGACTAAAAAAGAGAAAGTAGAACGAATCAGGTTGGTATCAGAAATTTCAATGACATACAATGAAGGAATAAAGTGGAGCAGCAGCTATAGTTTTGAAACAATGTATTTTCCAAGGTTCCTGTACCCAATCAAATTGTAACTTATGTGCTAGGACAATAGAGAAGTAATTTTAGCCAAATAAATAATCTGAAATTATAGCATCTATGCACATTTATTGAAACAAACTCACAGAAATCAAAATAGCAGAGAAATTAATAAATAAAATATTCAAATGGAGGAAAATACATTTTAGAATAAAGCATAAAGAGTAATAAATCAGTATGACTTTTTGAAAGTATAAAAATTGTTACTTTTTTCTATGAATATTTGCTCAAATTTAAAGTAGTAGATTTAATGTTGTAGCAGAAACTGCTAAGTATTCAGCCAAGAGATAGAACTAATAAATAAAAATGATAGTTCTTTTAAAAAAACACAAAAATAATTATCTCATGAGTAGCCTAAGAAAAAATCAGAGAAAGCATGCAAATATATAATTTAGAATAAGGAAGGACGTAAAATATGATTTGGAGAACATAAGAGAACATAGATATGGACAAATGTAAAATCTTGATAAAATAAAATTTATTTCTTTTCTAGAAAATACTCATATATTTAAAAAATAAACCCATCCTGGTAATTGTGTTGTAGTTTTAAAAGACTACTCCATTATTAACTGATAATCTATTTAGTGGTGATAAAATATGTTTTCGTAAAAATGCTTTTGTTTTCTATTAATTTGCTATATCATTACCAAGATTATTATTCATGAGAATAGGGAAAATTCTTCTCTTCCCATGTGTGTTATAATATTCCGAAAAGAATTACACTGTCTTATACCCAGCCCTTAACCAATTGCCAAGTGCATTGTGTGTCCTCTATAATTGGGTGAGGACCATTTAGGGTAATTCAAATTATCTTCCTTGAGGAAATGGTGTTGAGCTGAGGTGGGAAACATAAATAGAAATTAACTAAGAAAAAAATGGTGGTAAATTATATTTTTCAAACAGAAGGAAAGCGTATGCACTATAAGAATATGTAATAAGGCTAATGTGACTAGGTGAAGAGGGAGTAATTTGGTACAAGGTGATGCCGAATATGTAAGTAAGGACTAGTCCAGGAAGGAAATGTGTATATTAAGTGACTTTACCTTAACTTTATGAAAACAGAGCATCATTCAGTAGTTTGAATCTGTTTCCCTAAATGACTAACTTCTACTCTCAGAATGGCCTTTGGCTCTGTGGTGTCTACAGCGACCTCCTCACAGTCCTTAATTTTGGGTGGAACATTTGACAACTTCAGTTTAGGAACTGTTTGTTTTCCTCTGACCCAAACAAAACCAGCCATTCGGCAAACCCAGGCCACATAAACAGAACTCCCAGTCAAATTTTCTAATCCTAAAAGAATCCTCCACAGGGGAAACATGTCCACATGTAAACAACAGAGGAAAATTATATAGTTATAATAATCATCGTAATCCTTTATTCCTAAATATCAAAAGACAATTAAGAATTTCTGGGCACAGGTGAATGAATAACCAGCACCATAAAAAGGAAAGATTAAGATTAAATATACATGTATTAATTAATAAAACTAAACTCAAGGGAACTGAAGGTAATTTAGGGCATCAAAAATAAATATATTGCTGTTTCAAGATATTTGGGAAAAAATATTACATCCACAAAAAAGCATAGAATGACCTTCATGCATGTGGTAATACAAATATTTTTGCCAGACTATGTTGAAGCAGCATTAGGTACAATCATCCGAAAAACAAAACACCAGAAGTTAAGAATCATGAGCCCCGAAGCTTGGTTGATCTTCAATCCTTTCTGAATATTTTAAACAGCTATAAGAGCTTTGAGGCAATCCCAAAACCAAAACCTGGCCTCTCTTAACCCAGAAACTGTGATTCAGTGGATGCAGTGTGATTCCTGGACATCTGAAGCTTTTAGATTTCTCCAGAGTATTTGACGGTGCATCCAGGTTTGAGTCCCACTGCTTTAAGACAGATACTGCCACACAACCCTGACCTTTGTTATTTCCACATAATATTTTAAATTCTGTCTATTCCAGGCTGGAGATAATTTTCATAAAAGCTTTTCACACTGTGCTACAGTGCTATGTTCCTCATGTGAATCTGTCTTCAGAATTCATAATAGTGCATGATACATAAAGTAGATTGAAAGGAAAAAATAAGTCTGTTTATTGATGGTACTCCTTAATTCCAACAGGAATTTACTAGTTCTAAAATGTATCATTTATAACTTATTATAATGTACCATATTAAGAATGCTCTCAGCTTGCAAATATCAGTCATTTGTGATTCTGTTGGATTTCATTTATTTTACAAATGGTGAGCTGTTCCTTTTGTCTGATGCAGATGTGACTCCAGACTGTACTTGAGGGGAAGAAAATGCATAGCTGCTGTGTTTTATAGTGGTACCAAAGCCATTCAATAGAATGATTGCCTTTTTCTATTATATATTATTATATAGTACATAATATATTAACTTTCTGCCATTGAATAGCAAAAATACCTCTCCTCCATCGTGTGTTCCTACATATCATGTATCACAGTATTAATAAATCTACATTCTCTTAATATTATTCCCTGAATTGATTTAGTTTTATGCAGCAGGACATTTAAACAGCCTTGTCAATTCAGATCATATGTATCATTAAAATTGTAATTGAAATAACAAATCCATGAGAGCCCTTAAGATTTCAAGAATATATTTACATGGCACAGAGCTACAAAATGAGAACTGGTAATTTTTCTTCCTTTTTTCCTGTGGTTACTGTTTCCAAATGCAAAATTTTATGTCCGTGTTCAAATATATTGGTGTTCATAAAAACGCAAAAATTCATCACTTGCCATTAACTCTTATGCCTATAGGCATAAAGTTATAAACAATTTTGTAAGTGCCACACCCATGTGACTACAGCATTAAGGCTTCTGAAACTGGGGTTAGAGATTGCCAAGAGTTCCCTGAAATGGCACAGTGCTCTTAAACTCTTACGTAAACAATAATTGAATGAGAAGACTTCTATATAAACTGGTCAGATATAATAGATACCATATGCAAATTATGATCAAGTATGAATTAGTTGAAAGTTGAGAAAGATAAACAGATAATTTATCTTTTCAGAAAATTAAATAATCCTCTGAAAACAAAATTTAGTGAGTATATTTTAAAAAGTAAGAATTGAAATACAAATCTGTCTTATGGGGAGTCAAACTATTCTGGAAGGGCTCTGAGTCAATTAATCAGCTCCCTTTGCAGATGAATTTTATTCCTTAGCTAAATTTCTACAATGTATTTCTTAAAATAATGAGATGCAATTTTCCAGCCATATCTTATGTTTTTGCATGTCTTTCAACAAAGTTTGTCTGCACAGACAGCACAGACAGCTTTAATTCTGCACTATCCTCTTTCAAAGATGTTTGCATCACAAAGAGCATTGAAAAATAGAGATCACTTTGGCTGGTGGAGTAGAGAGCTGGAATGTTTGCTGTTCAATGTAATTAATAGAATGTCTCACTCTGGGGCTATGGTTGAGCACATTTTCCTGCAGCCCATTACAAAACATGTGGATTTCTTAAACTCAGGATTATCTGGCTATGAAGCAATCTCACCGCCTACGAGGCATTCATGGGTCTATTACCTCTCTTTCTTTGGAGACAAACAGTTTTTCCCATTATGCAGCCTCTCATTGACAGACAGCCTCTCAACAGACAGCCTTCACATTGAATTGGCATAGTTTACTATGACTTGGTATATTACTATTAATCTAGAATCTGAGGAGGGATGGCTACCTTAAAAAATGTGGCTTTATTAAGAATAAGAAGGAGAAGATGCACACTATATAAGAAACCAAATATCATTACTTGTGAAAATTTCTGGTATTAGAATTTTAATACGATAGCTTGTATCTATGTGTGATCTTGATATTAATATGTATTATCTGGGCAGTTTAGGCTTATTTATAATTTGGAATGATTTTTAAAATTATCTTCTGAAATTTTCTAAGTATGACATTATGTTATCCACAGAGTGATGATATTTGAAAAGAGGAGGCAAATAAATACATAAATACTTCTTATTATTTTCTTTTAAGCTGTTTAATCCAAACAACATAGAACCATTTTGATCAAAGCAACCATTCTTACTTTTTTTTTTTTTTTTTTTTTTTGGACACAGGGTAGCCCCGTCATCCTTGCTTTGTCATCCAGGCTAGAAAACAGCAATGTGATCTTGGCTCACTGCAGCCTTGATCTCCTGACTTCAAGCGATCCTTCTACCTCAGCGTTCCTAGTAGGTGGGACTACAGGCACATGCCACCACACTTGGCTAATTTTTCTGTATTTTGCATAGATAAGGTTTCACTATGTTGGCCAGGCTAGTCTGAAACTCCTGGGCTCAAGCAATCCACCAGCCTTGTCTTCCCAAAGTGTTGAGATTACAGGCGTAACCCACAGCAGTTGGCCAAAATAACCATTCCTGACCAATCATTTCTAAATTTTATTTTAATATGCTTAAATAAATATATTTTGGCTGGGCACAGAGGCTCACGCCTGTAATCCCAGCACTATGGGAGGCTGAGGCAGGTGGATCATGAGGTCAGGAGTTTGAGACCAGCCTGGCCAATATGATGAAACCCAGTCTTTACTAAAAATACGAAAAAATTAGCCAGGCATGGTAGTGGGCACCTGTAATCCTAGCTACTCAGGAGGCTGAGGCAGGAGAATCGCTTGAACCCAGGAGGCAGAGGTTGCAGTGAGCCGAGATCACGTCACGCCACTGCACTCCAGCCTGGGCAACAGAGCAAGACTCCGTCTCAAAAAAAGAAAAAAAATGATATATATGTTTTATTATTTATTTATTTATTTATTTTTTAGAGACAGGTCTCACTCTGTTGTTTAGGCTGGAGAGCAGTGGTGTGATCATAGCTCACTACAGTTCTGAATTCCTGAGCTGAAGTCATCTTCCTGCCTTGGCCTGTCAACATGTTTGGATTACAGACATGAGCCTCTGCACCCAGCCTGACCAACCATTTTAAAGTCATATTGTTTTCTAAATGAACTGACCAGTAAAAAGTGGTTTTCATCTAACAGAAATTTTGAAGCTTAATAAATGGTGATAAAATTAATCTGGAAGAAATACCAAGAATAACAGTTTTAAAAGGTATATCACGTATAAGCTCCTTACTAAGAAAAAAAATTATAAATTTACAGTAACTATATCAGCTTGATTGTGGTATAGGAATAGACAGATAAATTACTGAAGGTATGCATCCTATTTAAATATGAATCCAAATATATGTGAATATTTAGTATATGACAAATATGGAACTTAAGTTATCATGAAAATAATATATTTCAATAGTTATGAGACTGCAAATATTCTGGTTGCCTCGTTAAATTATTATACTAAAGATAATGTTGAGACGTATTAAGGATATTTATGTAAAAATGAAGAATAAAAGCACTAGATTAATTATTTTAAAATAACCATATAATCTCTGGGTAGAAATGATCTTTTTACATATTTTAGGCGTAATGTATCTAGATACATTCTACTCTTAAATAAACTGCATAGATGATTCCAGTAAAGTCTGTACTTTGAAAATAAAACCAAGGCTTGATTTTGAGATCCAGCAACTATTCTAGAACATTCTAGATGTCTTGTGCTAAGTGTAAGATTGGTTTGTCATAATTTTTATGGCAACAATGGAAAAGTAGTACAGGAAATCCTTGTTTATGTGATACTCTGAGGTCAATTTTTCAGAACTAACAAAATTACAAAATTAATTATTCACGGACTTAAATATGTAATTTCTATTGACTTACATTTCGATCGTCCTCAGATGGACACACAGAAATAAAAGATCCAAAGATACTAATTTTTAGCATTGTTTGTACTAGCAAAACTGAAACAAATAAATAAGAACTACATAAATAGCCATAAATAAATTTAATTTTTATAATACACAATATAATAAAATATTCAGCAGTATATTGACATAGACTCCTCACTGTTGACACAAAAATATCACTGAGGTAAAATGTTTGCAGCCTTTTAAAAAAGTTAAGCCGGGCGCGGTGGCTCAAGCCTGTAATCCCAGCACTTTGGGAGGCCGAGACGGGCGGATCACGAGGTCGGGAGATCGAGACCATCCTGGTTAACACGGTGAAACCCCGTCTCTACTAAAAAATACAAAAAACTAGCCGGGCGAGGTGGCGGGCGCCTGTAGTCCCAACTACTCGGGAGGCTGAGGCAGGAGAATGGCGTGAACCCGGGAGGCGGAGCTTGCAGTGAGCTGAGATCCGGCCACTGCACTCCAGCCTGGGTGACAGAGCGAGACTCCGTCTCAAAAAAAAAAAAAAAAAAAAAAAAAAAAAAAAAGTTAAAAAGATTTGTATGTGTGACATGGGAATATCGTGATTCTATATCATTGATAAGTGGAATACATTTCTGACTATAGACTCTCTCTTTACATGAATGCATTAATCTAGAATGTTTTATATCTAATACCCAAATGTAGGCACATTTTTCAGTAACAGTTTTGGGGGAATAATAGGAATAAAAAAGTCAGGAAAGTTTTTATTTGTATTTTTCAATCTTTTACATTTTTTAGTTTCTACAAATGCTGGCACTATTTAATAATCATGACATGGACAACTACTTTACACTCGGAGCATATCTTGTGTTTCAGGAGGTGGATAAGGTGTACATGCGTACCTATTATTATATGTGCTCCATATCCCAAAATAAAAGATTTTCATTTACATGACATAATCATAAGAATATACCTCATTGGATAGTGAAAACTAGAGGAAGTAGCCATCCAGTTCCGAGAAAATTCAAGGAAAAAGCAGTGGTGGTAAACGTAGATCAGTTTATAGACTGTGCTATGGACATTCATACAACTTTCTTTACTGAGAAACAGCAGCATACTTGGATAACAGGGGGATAACACGTTGCAAAAACCCTCAAACACCTCCAGATTTGTAGGTCAGGGTATGCGACAAGCTTCACCCATGGGTCACCGAAGCAGCAGGCCACATATACAGTCCCTGACGGTGTAATCAATCACAATTCCACACAGCACAGTGGAAAACACAAGTAGGAAGACAGGATTTGGAGATCACTCCTGTTACAGCAAGTCATAGGAAACAGAGAGGGATAAATGCAGCAACGAGCTGGCAGAACGGGTAGCTTAAGAGAAAAGCTATGAAAGAAAAAGCACCAGCTTCATCAAACACAAAATAAAAAAAATACAGAGATCAATTTCTCCTGGACTGCCAACAGTTCTGACACCCCTCCCAATTAAGCTGATTCACTGCTCAAGTAGTAACATAAATTTACATTAGCCAGAGTTGCAGCTTAAGCTTTAAACAGACCTTCTAACAGATTGCAAGTGGACGGTTACTGGTACCAAGGAGAAGCCACACATGAAATTTTTAGTAGAGTAAAAAATGTCTGGGTATCATTGATGTCAGCTAATGAGAAAAACATTCAGAAAAATAGCATAAAGTCTATAAACTAATTTCGCAGCTTAAAGAAAAGATTTGAGACTGAGAAAAGTAACCACTTTTATAAAAATAAATAATATAACAACAAAATTGATAACATGTCAGCTTTGTATTTTTCAAATCTTGTTTGAAAAAACAGAGTGGCATTAGACAGTACATATTTAAACTTCTGTGAGATAAGCAAAGAAGTGCTTGGAAGAAAATACAAAGCCTGAAATACTTTTATTTTCAGGGATAGAAGAATAAAAATAGTAAAATTAGCATTCAATGCAAGAAGGCTAAGAAAACTACTAGGAGAAATGAATTCACAAAGACAAAAAATAAAATTTTCAGAACCTAAAATCAATGAAAACAGAAAAAATTTAAAAATTAACCCCAAAATGGGTTCTTGGAAAAGATTAGTAAAATTAATTTAAAAATAGTTATTTAAAAAATAACTATTAAACATCATATTGAAAAGTGGGAAGAATATCTGTAAAATGTGAGTCTGTAATATAAAATGCTGCAATATATTTTGGAAATATATATTTATATGTATATACTTAACACATAAACACACACAGAGACAGAGAGAATGTGTGTGTGTGTGTGTATGTGTGTTGGTTTTAAACTATAAACTAAAGCTGTTTAGGTACTATAATTGAGATATGTTTCGTTCAAGGAGTGGTTAATTATGATGTAATCAAGGATTATAATTCAGAAGTAGTTATCATAAATACTTCAACTTCCTTTAACTCTAACTCACCATTATAGGACTTTTAAAAAATTAGCTACATGAATGCTACAATTATTTTTTCAAATTGATTAAATTGTGGTAAATCAAATATATGGAGTTGCTAGAAATATAATATAAATACAGTATAGTATTAAATAAATTGTGCATAAGTAATGAACACTGTAGTCTGCACTTTGAAATTGAAACTGAGCTTGTTTTTGAGTCCTGCAACTATACTGGAACACTCTAGGTTTCTGATATCTAGATAACTGTAAGTTTAGTTGAATCCTGGATTACTGCTATATGTCTCTATGGAACAATTTAGTCTCAAACACCCATTTGTCCCCTTTTTCTAACTTTTGGAACCTACAGAAACCAAATGAGAAACTTTCACATGAACAAAATAGTTTAGGTAAATTTGCAACATGCATACACAAAATGTTAGAATAATAAAGAAGACATTATCATATCTTTTGTAAGTTATGAACAGTTTATAAGACAACTACATGTAGACTCAAATCATTGAAATAAGAAAATCCTCGATGAACTAAACAATCTTCTAGGAAGAAGTTCTCAAAGACTAATGAACATAAAACTAAAATTTAAATATGGTCTTAGATTTAAAAGAATCAAACTGCTTCCCAAAACAAGGCTTAAGATTATTTACAAATACAAAAATATTTAGCACTCAATTAGATAAAGTTTACAATGATGTCTGATGTCTAATAAAACAGTATGAAGTATGGGATGAAACAGGAAAATATGATCTATAATGAAAAGAAATGAATTAGTTGAAAACCACTCAGAACTGACACAGATGTTAGAATGGGCAGGCACAGGCATTACAACAATTAGTGTGACTGTATTCCATATGGTGAAGAATAGTTTAGTAGCTTCTTAAAAACTTAAAATTATACCTACCATATGATCCAGATATTCTACATCCAAGAAAATTAGAAGCATATGTTTATACAAAATATTTGTAAGTAAATGTTCATAGCAGTTTTATTTTTAATACCTGAAACCTGACCAAGCACAGTGGCTCATCCCTATAATCCCAGCATTTTAAGAAGGTGGAAGTGAGCGGATCACTTACTTCAGCCTAGGAGTTTGAGACCAGCTTGAGCAACCTGGAAAAACCCTGTCTCTACAAAAAATACAAAAACTGTAATAGCTGGGTGTGGTGGCATGTGCCTGTATTCCCATCACCTGGGGAGGCTGACGTGGGATAATCACCTTAGCCTGGAAGGTTGAGGCTTCAGTGAGCTGTGATCATGCCACTGCAATCCAACACGGTGTCAGAGTGAGACTCTGTCTCAAAAATAGTATTATTAATAATAATAATACCTACAACCTGAAAACATTTCAAATATTCAGTCACAAGCTATGCGATAAACAAATCATGGTATATCCATATAATGGGATGATACTCTGCAATATAAAGAAATGAGGTAGTGACAGATAAGAAGAATGAATCTCAACATAATTATGCTATGTGAAAGAAGATAGAGTACATGTTGAAAAATAATTTATTTCTATGAAAGTCTAGAAAAAGCAAACAAATCTATAGTGACAGAAAGGAGAACAATTGTCTTCTGAGAACTGGTGGTAGGATAGAGGGTTTACACAAACACACAATGATATTTTGAAGGGTGATGGGCATATTCATTACCTTTACTGTGATTATTTTCTTATATGCATATATACACAGAGAAATTTTTCTCTGTATATACACACATATATGCTTATACATACAGACAGACATATATGTATAATCTACATATATGTGTGTACTGCCAACATTTATCAAACATTAATATGTATAATAGACAAAATGTGAAAACAAGCCAATGTCAATCCACAAGCTAATGGATAAACACTACTATTTATTTTACGTCAATTTATACTTCAATAAATCTGTATTAAAATGCCAAGAAAATGTAGTTTTTACTAGCTAGAAATTAAAAATTACCAAGTTATAGAAAATATCTGTACTATTTTAACTGTGTGTCATCATAGAAAACTAAAAAATTTCTTTCATATATTTCTACCAAACATGATTTTAAATTTTTAAATAGTACAAAAATGTAGTGTAATTTCATATTAAGAAATTTTAAATAACATTTTGAACAGACTCCAGAATTAACCTCAATAAACTAGAGGAATAATTATTATTGTTTTCTTCCACACTATTTTATAATTCTATTTTAAATATGAAAAATTAATTAAAAGTAAAATAATTCACACAAGAAAACAAAAGTATTTCTATTTTATAATAACAGTTTCTGCAAAACTCCTAATACTTAGAAAGACCATAAGAAAGTATACAATTATTACAAGATCTGATTAAAATGTAGAAATACAAAAAAGTAGTTTCTCATAGTTCTTCCACAATCATTTATAAAATAAAAGAAATAAAAATTGTACTAAAGAATACAAAATATTCAGAAGTATAGTTAACATGCAATAAATGTCCTATGTGAAGAAAATATTAAAACTTTACTGAGCGCTATAAGAAGGCATAACAATGTTTAAGACATTTCTTATTTTTTGATAGGATAATTTAGCCTTGTAAAGATGTCAGTTGTTCCTAAAAGCTTGGGAATATTGTCTTAGTTTCATGTTGCTGTAATAGAAAACTGGAGACTAGATAATTTACAAGAAAAGAGGTTTATTTAGCTCACAGTTCTTCAGGCTAGGAAGTATAAGAAGCAAGGCACTGGTGTCTGGTTAGCTTCTGCTGAGGACCACGTGCTAGGTAAAAACATGGTAGAGAAAGTCAAAGGAGAAGTAAACAGGTGAGAAGAGAGAAAACCTGAGGGGAGCCCTGGCTTTATCACAACCTATTTTGGAGGAAACTAACCCATTCTTGTGAGAATTAATCTAGTCTCACCAGATTGAGGACACACTACCACAAGAAAGGCACCAAGCCATTCATGAGGGATTCACCCACATGACCCAACACCACCCATTAGGCCCCACCTCTCAACACCTTCACACTGGGAATTACATTTCAATATGAGTTTTGGTGGAGACAGTTGTATCTGGACTATAGCAAATACCTATATTTAAACGTATGGTCTTTGTCCCTGTAGCTCAGTTTTCCAAACACTGTTTTCTGAACTTTAATATCGCTGTGTTAATTGGGAAATAATGACTGATTTTACAGTATAAGTTTTCTATTGCCATTAACTTACTATTATTATGATTATTATTATTATTATTTTGCTGAAGATGAAAAGGAAAGAGGGATAATGTAAATTTCTGTTTAGGAATATATTCCATTATAGGGGTACTCACAGACATACAGAAATACCTACCTTTTCAAAGAACTCCTGTGCAAAAATAACCTGTGTTAATTTGTCCCATTTCTTATAGGATATTTCATAAAGTTCTAGGAAAGTCATTGTGTTAAATTTCTGTTTCAAGAGTCCAGGTCCTTAGTGGCTTCATGGTATGAGTCCTATAACTTATACTGCAAACTCCCTGGAATATTAAATGCTAGGAGTGGTTTTTGTTTTTCACTATCAGCTCTTGGCAGCAAAGTCAACCCTAGCATTGTATTTCCAGTTCATCTGTATCTCTGTGTTATATCATACCTTTGGTCTTCCAGCCAAATTCTTTAGTAGGAGTTACTAGATAGCATAGCATATTGAACATTACAGCATAAAACGCTTTAAACCCTATTCCCTAGCATTTTTTAGGCTAGTACATCTGGGTAAGAGTACTCAGCATTAAATAACTACAGCTCAATCTAGCTTCCTGCTGTTTTGAATCCCCCTTTATATTCATAATTATTGCTTCCAGTGTTGTTGAGTTTTTTCCTATGGTTCTGTTATGAAGAGTTCATTGTTTTTCTCCAAAAATATCAGGATTTCAAATGGAAAAAAATTGGTACAAATTCTTATTCTGCATAAGTCTTTCCACAATGTTCAGGGACATATTAAATCATGTCCTTTAACTATCCGTGGGTCTATCTTGACAAATCACAAAAAAGGGTTAAATCATAAATTAGCAGATCTTGGTTATAAAAATATTGAGAAAATATTATGTACTTAGTACAGTTCTGCCACTGGGGAATCATTTGAAATTTTTAATTTAACAATTATTTATTGAGTACCTACTCTTTCTCTCTCTCTCTCTCTCTATATATATATATATATGTATACACACACACACACACACACTTTTGGTTATGTGCTTCAGAGGACATGAAGGTATGAAGGTGAATCAGAAACACTCTTTTCCTCAAGCTGCTAGTATTTATCTTGGCATTAAGCAAATGAACATATTTTTACAATACAAAGTGTATTTGTATAAGAAGAACAATAAAAATGCTTTGTGGGGTTTGATGATTCTAAAGAGGAACAATTAACTGCCTGAAAAAAAAAAAAGAATGCACCATGAAGTCAATACTGAATAGGAGACATTTGAAATGAAAGACAAGTTGAATTCTACCATCTCTTTACATTTGTATTGAGAGAGTAAAATATAGTTGTTCTGAACTCTGCATTCTTAGATTGAATTATTATTCCATCTGAACAAGCAATATAACCTGTGTAAGGCTTCAAATACAGTATATATGATAGCGATAATAGCATGTTAGCACAGTGATGCTCTTAAGTTTAAATGAGAAAATATTTATAAAGCACGTAGCACTGTCCCGGGTATATAGTTCAATCAAAGTTAGCTATTATTAATATTGCTATGATGGTAATTGTCATTATTACATCTACTGGTGGAAAAGACATAAGAACAGTGAAACAAATTGAGCAAAAACCTGGAAGCCACAAAGCATGAACTTTTCTGAGAAATGGTTAAATTTGATTTGATCATAAGGTTCATTTGGAAATGAGTGACAGAGTAGCAATACTGGCAAAAATAGATTAAGGATCTATGGAGGGACTTAAGTGCCAGATTAATAAATATATAATTAATTTGGCATACAACAATGAGTTACAGATGTTAATTGAGCATGGCAGTGGCATAATTGGGCCTATTCTTTAAGAAAACTAGCCATAGACCTCAGTAGAAAAAAAAAAAAGAGAGAGTCAGGAAGGCCAGTTTGAAGACTATTGAAGTTGTTATTGCAAAGTGAATAATATGTTTTACAAGAATAATAGCTATAATAATAGAAAGAAGTATTCTAGGAGGATTAGTGAAGAAGTAACTGAATTTTTTTGCTCCGGGTAAAAGTAGAATATGAGGAGGCATAGTTGACCAAGACCAATCTCTACAACTAGAAGTTGAGTTGGGATTATAAATAAATACAGGGAAGTAAGGTTAGAAGTGAGTTTGCTCCATGGAAAATCTGGCGCTTTTTTGTTTAGCACATAATAAGCCTAATGAGCCAATGAAACATACAGTTTAAAGACAAGAAGTTAAAGACCGCGCTGGACCTGGAGAGAGAGCTCAGGGCTGTAAACAGATATTTTGGAGATACTTACAATGAATGTAAGTTTAAGACATTGAAGAAATTAAGCCCGAAAGATGAGAGGTTTGAGAAAGAAAATAAGGGGTTGGAGGAGACTCCTAGTTTAATTCTTCATGTCTTCTGACCAGTTCCAATGCAACTGGGTCATGTAGGAAGAACAATCTAAATTGTGGGCTTCTACAGCGAATTACTCCAAATCTTAGCACACACAGGTTATACATGTCTGTAGGACACTATGTGCTTGTTCATTCGTAGTTCAAAATTACTTATCATCCACTATGCAGAAGGGTAGAGGTAGTAACCAAGGTAAGCAGCTGTGTGATCTGTTGTCTATACTGACTTGTACCTCAGTAATGAAGCAATCGGTTAGTGACTTACCTAGGAATTCTTCAATAGGCAGGTTCAGTATAAACCCTTTTCCCTCATGATTTTATTCTCAGTCAGCTACTACAACTCAGCTTAATTTCACCCTTAGATTATCCCTCAAGGCAAAACTATTCTGTTAAAGTCTTTCTAAATTTATTATTCTTTTTTTTTATTGTACTTTTCTTTTTGGAGTACCATTAGGATGAGTGTCTTTTTTTTTCCTCCCCAGTTGTACCTTTGATACTTTGGAAAACAATGATCTTGACTCATTCCACCTTTATGATCATATTCTTGCAAGCACTGAAGAATTCAATTAAACATTGAGAGTATCCCCTGAGTTCACTGAATTCAACATTTTTTTTGAAATTATGTTGAATTAATCTCCCTTGGCTGGGCGCGGTGGCTCAAGCCTGTAATTAAAGCACTTTGGGAGGCCGAGATGGGCAGATCACAAGGTCAGGAGATCGAGACCATCGTGGCTAACACAGTAAAACCACGTCTCTACTAAAAAAAAAAAAAGAAACAAACAAAAACAAAAACAAAAAACTAGCTGGGCGTGGTGGCAGGCACCTGTAGTCCCAGCTACTCGGGAGGCTGACGCAGGAGAATGGCGTAAACCCGGGAGGCAGAGCTTGCAGTGAGCCCAGATCTGGCCACTGCACTCCAGCCTGGGCGACAGAGCGAGACTCTGTCTCAAAAAAAAAAAAAAAAAGAAAAAGAAATAATCTCCCTTGAACAATACATAATGCCCTCATCAATATTTTCTAATTAATACTAACGACAGAACCATAGGCAACTCCTCTTTTTCTTTCAACCACTGAAGAAGAAAAATAGCTTTTAAAAAACACAAAAAGAAAATTTTCACAACATGAGAAATTTCCTTTAAAAAGTTTTAAGGGAATGTCAAGTTGTCAAAACACAGAATAACTAGCAAGGAACAATTTGGTAATCTAAAGGTTTTGTTAACAACTGAGGGATACATTTCCAACCAATATTAACAAAGAAAGTTGTACTATAAGCTAGAGGAAAATGAGGTCAACACATATCATCAATTATTTCAAAAGTTAGGCATTTATGGAAGAAGATTGGAATTTTCATCTAAATAAAACTATCATATTAATGGTCTTAATATTATTGCCTTTGGTTTTCATATTGTGAAAAGAACAAGGAAAACAAGGGGGAAAAGGTAATAAGATGGTAAAATCCTGGCAAAATATTTAAACTAGTATTTATGATGTATTCATATTAGTCAATATTAATAATATTAGGTTCTCATTTGCTTTACCTTGCATTATTTGCCAAAAATGTTGAATCTAAAAATAAATGAATTGATATTTCTAGTTTTCATATCTTATTCAAGTTTTTGGATCTAATTTCCAATTAATAGTTTCAAATCCTATCTCCTCTCCACAGGGCAACAAAAGTGTTGATTCTTCAAAACGTCTCTTAAAATTGTTATTTACTGTCATTCTAATTGATGGAATAGTGTTCTTTTCTTTAATCCCTAGGGCCTGTAAAGAAAAACGTCACAGATTCCTAAGAGACCATTCTTAATAGCCTTCTTTCAAAAAGTCCATTTTATCACAGCTAATATTATTTATCCTAAAACTTTCAACATCTACCTTTGTCTGCAGGGCACTGTCTGTCACTCAGGAAACATGAATTACAGTGCTTAGCACCTGTTAACACTCCCTCGAGTTACAACACGCCCATTCTAGACTTTAAATGCCCCTTTGAATAGTTCATGACTATCAAATCCTAACCACAGAATATTCTTACTTCACTGTAATCCTCCAATTTTCTTGACACTTCTAATTCTTTCTACAGCTGACATTCATATTCATAGCATTCTACCTCATAGTTTATTAAATACCTTCATATGTATATCATATATTTTTATGTTTTACTATTTTCCTTATCCTGGTTCTTGAAGCTAGTCCATTCTATATACATATAATGAAAAAAATATAGTAACATAGTAATTACTTGTCTCTATCTATCTGTATTTAAATACTTCCATAGATATTATATCTTATTCTCATTTTGTAACTGAGAAGAAATCAGTTCAAGGAGGTTAATTAACTTGTCCGTATAAGGTAGCTAGTACATGGCAGAGGAAGTCCCCAATTTCTGTACCTAGGCCATTTCCTATACTTCAAGCTCACTATTTTCTTTCATTTCCAATTACTTTCTCCACATAAATATAAAAAGCCCAGCACTACAGAACAAAGTGCTGTATATAGATTAGCATTTGTATTTTCTATTTCTTCAAAGTGCTAAAGTGCTGTCATTAAATGAGAACTTTGGGTTTGACTTTGCTTTGGATAATACACCAGTTAAGAGATGCAAGCTTCAATCATACAGGATAATAGATAATCGGCTGAAGAGAGAAATTGATTTTAAAGTTGTAATTTACTTGAAGTGTTTGATGATCTCATAAAATACAGGCACAAAATTGAAGTTATTTAGTATTTCATGGCTCCCTTACAGCTTGAATTACTACTTCAGGGCCAAAGTCCTCACAAAAGAGCCACAGGTTCCTGTATTACAGACTACATATTTATTGCAGTGTAAATATATTTCCTGGTACAGAAGCTTTTCCTTTACTCTCTTAATATCTCATTCATAATATTTCTCTCTCTCTGTCTCTCTTTCTGCACCTCAAAAATTACCCAATCCCATGTTGTTTGACTGTCTGGTCATGGTTTACATTTCTGTCAAAAAATGGTTTTGTTTAGAGGAGTGGAAATGACCCTGCGTGTGTTGTTAGCTATCAGCCACTTCCCTTTAACACCTTTCTATTTTGTATTATTATATGGGACTTTACAATTTAAGTTTACCATTTACCATTATTAGGCATATTTAAGCAAAGACAGTAACATCCAGAAAGGGAATTAGAGAAAAGAGTCTTCTATGGCTTTTCTTTTTTTTTTATTAAAAGAGAGTGAAGTAGTAGCATAAGAAGCTTGAAGGGTTGCTCTAGTGCAGTGATTCTCTATCTAGGAAGCATAATAGAGGTGCCTGGGGACCTGACCAGACAAATCAGAATCTCTGGAGGAAACAGATTTTTAAGCTCTCCAGGTTATTTCAATGTGCAATTAATGACAAGGACCACAGATTTAGTGGAATCCCTTTATCTGAAATATGAGAACATTGGAAAGAACTACCCTTTCAATCATGTATGTGTGTGGAGATGTATAGGTAGGTATGCAGGTAGATAGATAGATAGGAAAAATAAAAATCAAAGTATGTATTGTATCTCTAAATTGGTCCAAATCTATAAAAGTAAAACAAATGTGATTAATTATCATTAACTCAATGCTTTACTTGGGGCTAATATGTTGCCTACATCTTCTATAGATATCTGGAAGTATGAATGACTAGATAATATGGATCTCATATATATATTTTTGACAACTAAATTTCTATACACCTTTTTTTCTATACATTCTTTTTAGTGATGTCTAAAGACCAATTTTAGAAAGAACCATTATTTAAATCAAGTTTGTAAAAGCATATATAGTAAATAAAAATAAGTGGGACTTTGTTTTGTTGCTGTCATAGTGGTGATGATGGTTTTTGAAGTGTTGTTAGGCTGTGCTTAAAAATAGAATTTTAAAATCACAAAGGCATTGAATTTAAATACTCATGACAATTTTAAGAAAATACTCCTATAATCTTTGTATATATATGAATACCAATTTAGTGAATAACTTAGCAGTATTTTGGTACTCAGCAAATAACTGCCTAAAAATTTACACTAACATTATATATTTGATCTTTAGGTAGCTGGCAAAGAGAGTAGGTCTATTTTATTTTCACTCATCTATAAAGAATCATCCGTAAATCTTTCCATTTGTGATGGAATTTCAAAGCCAAAAAATAAAGCAAAGAATGATTTTGCAAAACCTATTTTTAGAAATAATAAACATTCAGTAATCATAAAAATAAATATGCAGGGAGAATTAGAATAGGAAATAATTATCATTTACACTCCTATATTTAATAAGGATATAAAATCAATGTACAAAAATCAGTAACATTTCTATATACCAATAACATTCAATCTGAGAACCAAACCAAGAATTCAATCCCATTCACAATAATCACAAAAAAATGGAATACCTAGGAATACATTTAATCAAGGAGATGAAAGATCTCTAGAAGGAGAACTAGCAAACACTGATAAAATAAATCATAGATGACACAAATGAAAAAAACACCCCATGCTCATGGATTGGAAGAATCAATGTCATTAAAATGGCCATACTGCCCAAAGCAATATACAGATTCAACACAATTCTTATTAAATTATCAATTGTCATTTTTCACAGAATTAACAAAAATAATCCTAAAATTTATATGGAATAAGAAGAAAAGCTCAAATAGCCAAAGCAATCCTAAGCAAAAGAACAAAGCCAGAGGCATCACATTACATGATTTCAAACTATACTATAAGGCTATTGTAACCAAAATAGCATGGCACTGGTACAAAAATAGGCACAGATCAGTGGAATACAATACAGAACCCTGAAATAAAGACACCTACCCATAGTTAACTGTTCTTCAACAAAGTTGATAGGAACACAATAAGGAAAACATATCTTACCCAATAAATGGCACTGGGAAAATTGGATAGTCATATGCAGAACAATGAAACTGGACTCGTACCTTTTACATTATACAAAAATTAACTGAAGATGAATTAAAGACTTAAACATAAGACCTGAAACTACAAAAATACAAGAAGAAAACTTAGGAAAAACTTTTCTGGACATTGGCCGACGCAAGGAATTTATGGTTTAAATCTCAAAAGCAAATGCAACAAATGCAAAAATAAACAAATGGGATTTAATTACACTAAAAATCTTCTGCACAGATAAAGAAATAAAATAAACAGACAGCCTACAGAATGTGAGAAAATATCTGCCAACTCTGCATCCTACAAAGGACTAACATGCAGAATTTACAAGGAATTCAAACAAGTCAATAAGGAAAAATCAACCCCTTTAAAATCTGGCCAAAGGACATGAATAGACATTTCTCAAAAGAAGATACAAATGGCCAACAAACATATGAAAACATGCTCAACATCACTAATCATCAGAGAATTGCAAATTAAAACCACAATATGATATCATCTCACATCAATCAGAATGGCTATTATTAAAAAGTCAAAAAACAATAGACATTGTCAGGGATATGGAGAAAAGGAAATGCTTTATACACTGTTGGTGAGTATGTAATTTAGTTAAACCTCTATAAAAACTACTATGGAGATTTCTCAAATAACTGAAAATAGAATCACCATTTTACCCAGCAATCCTACTATTGGATATCTACCAAAAGGAAAAGAAATCATTTTATCCAAAATACAACTGCACTTGTATGTTTGTTGTAGCACTACTCACAATAGCAAAATTGTGGAATCAACTTGCGTGATTCATCAACAAATAATTGGATAAAGAAAATGTGCTATATATACACCATGGGACACAACACATCCATAAAAAGAAATGAAATAATGTCTTTTGCAGCAATATAGATGGAGCTGGAGGCCCTTAGCTCAAGTGAAATAACTCAGAAAAAGAAAATCAAATACTGCATGTTCTCACTTATAAGTGGGAAGTAAACAATAGGTAAAGATGGACATAAAAATGGAAATAATATACCCTGGGAACTCCAAAAGCAGGGAGGGTGGGAGACAGTTGAGGTTTGAAAAATTACCTATTGGGTACAATGTTTACTAATTGGGGTGATGGGTAACTCGAAGTCTAAACCTCACTATTATGCAATATAGTGCATATAACATGCACATAACACACTATATATGCACATAACATACTATACATGCACATAATACACTCACATGTATACACCCTGAATCTATAAAAATTTTAAAAAGGCAAAAAGCCTTTTAAAAAGGCAAAAAGCAAAAAACATTGGAACCACAAAAGTAATTGTGAAGATACTTTTTAACATTTGCTGGAGTTATTTTAATGGTAAACATATAATCAGTAGCAAATATGCACAATGTTTGATGTAAGTTAAACTATATGGTAAGTTATAGAATTATAGACATTGTCAGAATGTTGATTTATCAATGATTACACCTAGTAACAAAGTTAATACTCTTCACTGACAACTGTTGATAAGACAAATAAATAAATTCAGTCAGTCATTTGACATTTATCAGATAGTAGTTGCCCAAGAATTTCCAATTTCTAAACAAGAAAGTCTGCAAACTTGTCCTATACCTATAACTGAAAAAGATCATTTTCAAACTGGTTGCTAACTTACTTATTTGAAAACAAATGAAACTCAGCCTAGAAACTACGTTTTAGAAAATGCACACAGGATGCTAAAGCCATAGTGAGTCTAATGTGAGTATTGTTCCTCAAATCCCAGTTACTTCAGTTTTGCTGCTTTGGGTGCAGAATGGACTCAAATATATACACATGAAAGTCCGCTTCCCCACATACACTGCATGAAGAAATGTGTAAATCATATAATAACAGGCCATTCAATTTTTATTCTCTCTCTTTCTCCCTATGTCCCTCATTGTCTCTTTATCTCTCTGTTAGACCATAAACAACTCATTTTACAGTGATGCTTATTTATTGGCCTTTTCTACACTAACCTTTTCTTCCTACATTATTCAAAGAATCTATGGTCTTCTGAACAAGACTGTTGTTTCAGAGATAGTACACGCATCCTTTGTTTAGCTTTGCATGTTAGCAGACTTCGTTAATTCACTTATCTTTAGAGACACATTTATATCAGAACATTTAACTTGATGATTAAAAAATTGGTGAAATACGTGTAGACTTTTGTAATTGGATTTATAGTTTCATCTAAGAACTCACTAAAAATATTTTGAACTTCAGGAAGAGATTTTTAAATGGCTTTGGTAAGCCATTTAAAAGCCCTATTTTCCCAAACCAATTAGTGTTGGTGTGTGGATGAGGAACTTTGCCATTGCTCTCTGAGCATTACCCGATAAGAACTAATCAGATGACAGATGGAATCTGAAGCTTGTTCAGATGAATTTTTGAGGTGAGTTGGTTACACACAATTTCTGTTTTACTAAGAAATTTATGCATAATAACCTATCCTAGGAGAAATCACAGTTAAACAATTTTGACCATTCATGACTATGTATCTATGAGTTGAAAATCTCAAGATACAGAGCATCATAACTATAGTACAGAATTAGATTTTTGCATTATAATTTCTAATTTTTAACTAGGTGACATCAAGCAATTATCAATTGTTTTGACTGTTTTCAGCCTCATGCTTTTCTTTAAAATTATTTACAGATAATATATCTTCGCAAACTACGTCAAGACTTTCGTTTTATAATCAATCTCATTTTAATATGTCTTTAATTAAATGATGATTTGATATTCTATTTTAAATTTCATTATTTTACATTTAATTTGGCAAGTGATATGGGAATTTTTTTTTTTAAGACTGTCACCCCGGTTGGAATGCAGGGGCACTATCTTGGCTCACTGCAACCTCCGCCTCCTGGGTTGAAGGGATTCTCCTGCCTCAGCCTCCCAATTAGCTGGGATTACAGGCATGCGCCAACACATCCTGCTAATTTTTTTGTATTTTTAGTGGAGACAGGGTTTCACCATGTTGGCTAGGCAGGTCTCAAACTCCCGACCTCAAAAAATCCTCCCATCTCGGTCTCCCAAAGTGCTGGGATTACAAGAGTGAGCCACCGAGCTCAACTGGGAATTTCTTTAAATGAAATGATATATAATTCTTAGTAATTTTTAACAAATTGAGGAACAAGTGGATTTAAATAAGTAACAGTAACACAGTGGTGTGCAGGTACACTACATAGTTAAGATGATATAAAAGTGACTGAAGTTGTTAAATATTGCTTACATCAGTGCCAGTCATTCTCTATGCCACTTACTTCATATTGACTTACTCTCTTAAAATATCCCCTTCTCAAATATGAAAAATACTATTTGAGCAGAAAGATATCAGACTAGTAGAAGTACAGCAGATAGAATTAGCTATCTATCTGTTTGTTTGATTGGCAGAGACTGTTTCGCCAATTCAGGGAAAAAAACCAGTAGGGAATAATAATTTAAAAAAAAACTTCTCACTTTCACTGAAGCCTGACTGAATTTATTCTGTTTCTCCACTGTCCCCACACCATTCCATGAAGTTCTATCTCCATAATAGTGTATTCTAATTTAATTTTTGAACTTCTAAATAAATATTGGCTAGCAAAATTTTGTAAATATTATTCTTCCAGAATAACAAAAAAGTGGCTGGAAGCGGTGGCTCATTCCTGTAATCCCAGCACTTTGGGAGGCTGAGGTAGGTGGATTGCTTGAGGTCAGGAGTTTGTGACCAGCCTGACATGGTGAAACCCCATCTCTACTAAAAATACAAAATTAGCCGAGCACGGCAGCACATGCCTGTAATCCTGGCTACTTGGGAGGCTGAGGCAGGAGAATGGCTTGAACTCAGGAAGCAGAGGTTGTAGTGAGTGAGCCGATATTGCACCATTGCACTCCAGCCTGGGTGACAAAAGCGAAACTCTTTCTCCAAACATAAATAAATAGGGCTGGATGTGGTGCCTCACGCCTGTAATCCCAGCACTTTGGGAGGCCGAGGTGAGCAGATCACAAGGTCAAGAGATCGAGACCATCCTGGCTAACACGGTGAAACCCCGTCTCTACTAAAAATACAAAAAATAAAAATAAAAATTAGCCGGGCGTAGTGGCGGGCACCTGTAGTCCCAGCTACTCTGGAGGCTGAGGCAGGAGAATGGTGCGAACCCGGGAGGTGGAGCTTGCAGTGAGCCGAGATCGTGCCACTGCACTCCAACCTGGGCGACAGAGCGAGACTTTGTCTTAAATAAATAAATAAATATAAATTCAATAAAATAATAAACAAGTGAAACTAACGTAATGAACATGTACCACTAAGTCTTCTGCCATATTTTCTTTACATTTTCCATCAGCTAATAAACTAACACAGATACAACTGTATTTAAAACATACTTTGTACCCCCATTTGTTACATAGTTTGAATTAATATTTATTCATTCCTCTCTCTCTAAAGGAAATCAATTTCTGTGTGTTTTAAGCATCTATATATCCATAATAATGTATTTATTCTTTAACATAGTATTGTTTTCTAACATTTACATAAATCTATCATACTATTCAGGCGTTTTGACCTTTTTATTCAAGAAATATGATGTTTTAGAATTAGATATGTAGAGAAATACAGTTTATAAGTTGTAAATGCTGTATTGATTCAATGAAAGAATATTCTATATTTTATTTATGTTTTCTTCAACTAGTAGGCACTATGTTATTTCCCAATTTTCAGTATCATAAATAATTGTGAAGATACTTTGAAAAATTTTCTGGGGTTCTTTTAGTGGTAAACATAAATTGGTATTTCAACATCATAAGCATATTCCATGATTATTCTTGTGCACGTATATTTTTATGTATATGTAAACATTTATCCAAGACAGATTCATAAAGGAAACAATGGATAGTGTTACGGTCTTTCTGCTCCTTAGATCAGCTTGGTCTAAGTTCTTGTCTCACCAGGAAGCATTAGGTGCACAGACACCATAGAGTGAGTACAGTAAAAATTTATTAAGCAAAAGGAAAGCTCTCAGCAAAGAAGGGACAGGGGTGGTTCCCCTATCCAAAGGCGGGAAAGTCTCCCATGTGACTGGTTCTGGGGCCTCTTATGGATTCCTAAGTGTGTTGATTGGTTTGTGAGTATGCAAAAAAAGATTAAAGTGAAGACACCACTCAAAGGTAGGCACAATAGTGTAGAAGACCAGTTAGGAAAGGGTAGGTATATGTAAAATCGGTGAAGGGTGGGGATCAATCAGAGGAAAGCATGTCAAACAGGAAGACAAGTTCTCAATCCATTCTGAGGATTTAACTTGTAGCTTGCATTTCAGGCTTTAAACCGTCTTCAGCTTGGAGGTGGAGTTTTACTGGGGACCTGCCCCTATTTGCCTAGGTATTTGGTTGTCTCCTGCCACTCTCAATAGGCAGTTAAATATTTCAATCTTAAAATTTAAAATGTACTGCCAAATTGTTATCAAAAATGAATGGGTCTTTATATCCTATTCTATAGTAAGAGAGCTCCACCTTTCCAAATCCTTAATACAAAGTGACAATGTCAATCTGCAGTTTTGCTAATCTGATAGTTATGAATGTACTCGTTTTATGCTTTCTTGATTCCTAGTCAAAAGCACTTTTCACATGCACATTGGCTACTTTAGTATCCTCCTCTGTTAGTTACCTGTTTATATCCTTTGTACATTTCTCCATGTAGGCTGTGGAATCTTTTTTAAATGAAATAAATTTTTGTAAATTCTGAGTATTTAATTTTGTTGGTTATATACATTGAAAATACATTTTCCCCAATGTGGCATTTTTCTAGTCTTACCTTATAGAGTATTTTCCATACCAATAATAAGTTTTAAACTTTAGTCTGATCAAGTTTTTTTTTCTTAATGGCGTGTACTTTGGTGTCATTGAGAAAGGCTTCAATCCCTAGAGGATATGAAAATATACTACTATGAATATTTATAAAAGTTTCAAATTTTTCATTTTACCAATAGTTTTATAATCTATGTGGATTTTTGGTATGCTATGAGGTGGCAGCATAATTTTTATTTTCATATGCAGATGCTATTATTGTAT
Organism: Macaca nemestrina; assembly: GCF_043159975.1. Lineage (NCBI taxonomy): Eukaryota > Metazoa > Chordata > Mammalia > Primates > Cercopithecidae > Macaca > Macaca nemestrina. The sequence continues at coordinate 78,709,877 of NC_092137.1, read as the reverse complement.
ACAATTTATTGAACACTTGAATTAATCCCCACTGATTTGCCATGCCGTTTTCTTCTCTGTCACAATTGTCCTTAAATGTTTGGGTCAGTTTATTTTGTCCTCTATTTTTTAGTATTGGTCTGTTAGCTTTTCACTCTGCCAACTCCACAGTATTTTTATTTATATATAACTTCAATATGTCTATAACTTCAATAAGTCTTAGTAACTGTTAAGTAAAGGTCAAATTTTCTCATGTTTCTTCTTAAAATATAATCTTGGTTATTTCTACTTCTGTATTCTTCTCTATATCATTGTGATCAGCTTAATATTTTACATGTCTTTATCGATGCTGCTTGAAATTAATATATAAATTTGGAAAAAGCCAATGTGGTTATTTATGATATGCTACATGTGACGTGATTTTGAGTATTCTCATCCATGCAAATGGCATTGTCTGTTGCCTTCTGCTAAACTTGAGATACAGAACTAAGTCTTGTATTTGTGGGTTAGAGATTCTGTATTACAATTATATTAGAGATACTTTAAATCCAGTCGCTGGATTGTCCTTTCAGTAGGTGCCTTGTCTTTCTTGGCTGCATGCTTGCATATGTTCACCCCAACTTCTCTTCTAAGCCCCTTTATATAATCCAAAAACACATGCTGTGTTTCTCAGCTTCTTTTAAGATGAATATACAGCTTCAAATTTTAAGCAATGAAGCTGATGTTGTTCCTCATCTTGAATTAACAATTTTTGTTGTTGCTTTTCTTTTCAGCAGCTACCTCTCATTTATATTTACAAAATAAAAAGCAGCTGTCAATTAGCTTCAGTTCTAGGAATCCTTTTGTTTACAGTCCATATTCTGTTCTTTCACATGTATATTTTGTTATTTAATGTAGATATATTTAATTCATTTTAGTTTAATATTTAACATATCATTATTCTCTATTTGGTTCTGAGAATTTCAAAATATTAACTCGCAATACTGTACTGACCGGAAATCTACTGCTAATAATCTTTAAAAGTTTGAGCGATGAGACATTTTATATTTGTTTGTTTTGTTTTCAGAGGAAGTTGGCAGAAGCTATATTGGGGCAGTCATTAACAAAATCAGTTGAATTAGATGACTGAGAAAATATTACTAAAAAGATAAATATAGTGAGTATAATGAATCTATTACCTACATTCTGATAAAAGCATTTAATGATAAAACTGTTTGCACATTTATTACAATATCAATGGTGATTGGAACTCATTAGAGATTGTTAAACTGCTATTCCTTAGAATAAAGAAGTTAGTTAGTTTACTTGAAGTTCTTATTTACTATCAATTAAAATTTGGTAAAGATAAGTTGTGTTGCTCAATAGCTCACAATGACTTTTATTTTTAGTTGTAATAAAAATAGTCTGAAGGCTTTGCCTTGAGGAATTTAAATTGAATTAAAGCTAAATAGGAATTAAAGTTATATTTGGCAATAATGACTTCAGGGAAATATAGCCATAGCTATAATTTTTGACTTCAATGTGGATATATGAATAGATATATAACTGGAATACACACAGACATATGCACAAAAAATTTACAAAAACTATGACATTACAGTCCTCACTTATGTATCTGGTCACATTTTAATTGCTGGTATTTATAACTACCTCTTTCCACTACTCATTCTGTATTCCCTTTGTCTTCAGCAAGCACCTGAGCTGGTCTTGCTTCTTCACCTGGTATGGTGACCCAAATCTTCATTCTAGAAGGGGCTGGACCATTAGTTGTCCTGCCTGAATTGAGTTGTTGTAGTTTTCCATTGACCTTAATTGCAGGGCACGGTAATACTGAGAGACACTCTAAGGAATCTCCTATATTTAAGACATATTTTTCCTTACCTCTAAGTTATAGTAGTAGTCCAATTTCTCTTTGTTCATCAAGATCAATTATCTCCAACAGCATTGTAATTCCTTCTTTGCCTATTGATTCAGAAGTATGAGGAACCCAAAGTGGCCTGCTGGAAGTCTTACTTTCCAGGTCTATGAAATCACTGTTGTGTCTCCTGGTAGAACTATTCCTCCTTCTGAAAGTAAGACCAACAGGCCCCCAGAGCATAAGAGCACAAGAACAAGAAGTTAAAAATTTGCTAGTGTGTCCAATTTCACCCCGTAATTCCTAGGCCCATAAATTCTGCCTATTAGAGGAACAGTGCCAAATAATGTTAATTTGGAGTATATAAACCCCTCTGGAAGACCTTGCCCTAATCCTGCAAGGTACTGCCACCTAGCTGGTGCTGTAACTGAATCTTCTAAAGGCCTTTCCACTGTTCTAGCAAGCCAGATGCTTTAGGGTTGCAGGAAACATGGTAGGGCAAGTGAATTCCACGAATGCCCCCATGTACCCACTGCCACACTTCTTGGGCTAAATTGAATTCCTTGACCAGAAGCAATGCTACATGGAACAAAATGACTGTGGATAGGCTTACCGTATTCTGTAGGTCCACGGGTGGTTGTTTTGGAAGAAGCATTGCATGCAGGGAAGGCAAATTCTTCTCCAGAGTAAGTGTCTATTCTAATAAAGGCAACACACTTGCCTTTCCATGTTGGAAATAGTTCAGTGTAATCGACTTGCCACTAGGTAGTTGGAATGCTGCCATATCAGGGGGTCAGTGTTGATCTCTGCTGCTGACAGATTGGGTGCTCAGCAGTGCTGTAGGCAGGCTGATTTTGGTGTGTGGAAGTTCATGTTTCTGAGCCCATGCATAATTTTCATTCTTACTACCATGGCTACTTTTTCATGAAATTTGAAAAATACATTAAAGTGGCTGCATTTTCCTTGGATTCATGGCATTAACTTTTCTACTGCCAGAATAAATAGAACCTTCACTAACGTGCTAAGGTATTTTGTTAAAAATACATTTAATTTCTACATTTTTTCCTTCAAGTGTTGCAATTGAAAATTCACCCAATCTGCATACATCTATGTCATCACAATAGCACAAAATTGTTCACAATGCTTATATTTTTATCATATTTATATATCTATTGATATATCATTAGATATATAATCATATATAATTTCTTAGAATAGAGAGAACTGTTTGGCAAAGTGAATAATCATTTTAGCTAGTTAGTTATATATTTCCAGAATGTTTTTCAAATGTTTTTGATGAGTGGACAGCTACACCTTTTTCAAATGGGAGAAATTGTCCAAAACAAAGGAATTATAGGCCCTGTACAATTCTAAAATCCAATGAGCCAGTCAAATCTTAAAGGTCCAAAACAACCTCCTTTGATTTCATGTCTCACATCCAGGTAACACTGATGCATGAGATGGGTTCCCATGGTCTTGGCAGCTCCACCCCAGTAGCTTTTCAGGGTACAGTTCCTCTTTTGGCTGCTTCCACAGGCTGGCATTGTCTGTGGCTTTTCCAGATGCATGGTGCAAACTGTCAGTGGATCTACCATTCTGGGATCTGGAGGCCTGTGGCCCTATTCTCACAGCTCCACTAGGGAGTGCCCAGTGGGGACTCTGTGTCAGGGCTTCCACCCAACATTTCCTTTCTGCATTGCCCTAGCAGAGGTTCTCCATGAAAGCTCTGCCCCATTCAGCACACCTCTGCCTGCACACCCAGGCATTTCCATACATCTTCTGAAATCTAAGTGGAGGCTCACAAACCTCAATTTTTGACTTCTATGTACCCGTAGGGCTAACAGCATGTGGAGGCTGCCAAGGCTTAGGGCTTACATCCTCTGAAGCCACAGCCTGAGATGTACCTTGACCTCTTTTAGCCATGACTGGGACACAAGGCACCAAGCCCCAGGACTGCAGAAAGAAGCAAGGGCCTGCACCTGGCCCAGGAATTTAATATTTCCTCCCAGGCCTCTCGGCCTGTGATGGGAGTAGCTGCCATGAAGACCTCTGACGAGCCCTGGAGACAATTTCCCCATTGTCTTTATGATTAACATTTGTCTCCTCGTTACTTAAGCATATTTCTGCAGCTGGCTTGAATTTCTCCCCAGAAAATGGGCTTTTCTTTTCTATTGCATTGTCAGGCTGCAATTTTCCAAACTCTCATGCTCTATTTCCTCTTGAATGCTTTGTCACTTAGACATTTCTTCTGCTAGATACCCTAAATCATCTCTCTCAAGTTCAAAGTTCCACAGATCTGTAGGGCAGGGGCAAAATGCCCCCAGTCTCTGTTGAACACAGCAAGAGTGACTTTTACTCCAGTTCCCAACGAGTTCCTCATTTCCATTCGAGACCACCTCAGCTTGGACTTCAGTGCCATATCACTATCAGTATTTTGGTCAAAGTCATTAAACAAGTCTCTGGAACCCTGTCTTGATACAAATTTACTGTGTTGGTTCATTCTTATGCTACTAATAAAGATATATACAAGACTGGATAATTTATAAAGGAAAGAAGTTTAATTGACTCACAGTTCCACATGCCTGGGGAGGCCTCAGAATCATGGTGGAAAGGAAAGCAAGACATGTCTTATGTGGCAGCAGGCAAGAGAGATTGTGCAGGGGAACTCCCACTTATGAAACCATCAGATGTCGTGAGACTTATACATTACCATGAGAACAGTATGGGGGAGACCACCACCATGATTCAATTACATTCACCTGGCTCTGCCCTTGACGTGTAGGTAATTGAATCATTACAATTCAAGGTGAGATTTGTGTGGGAACACAGCCAAATCCTATCAGAGAGGTTCTAATGTTTAAATAATACATTAATCCTATTTACAAGGATAAAGTTTTAAGTCATGGCAACAGATATGAAGATAATTATTTATACAAGCACATATAAATGGAGTGGGGTCTGTGGACATTTGTGGAGTTTCTAAGTTTATCCTATTTTGTCTAGAAACTAAAACATAGTTGAAAGTAAGAATTAAGAAGTATTTGTCAGATATTTGAGGAGAAAGAAGAAAGTAGAGAATACTTGTCATGACAGAATGTTTGGACTAAGGAAATATAATATGAGTGCTGGCAAGTGCTATGCAGACTATTTCTGTGCGCACTCATGGTCAAATCTCTCTTTATTGAGTATAAAGAAGATTACTCTTCCAAGCATCTTTACAGTTACTTGGCTCAGTGTGATGTGTTCTGCCCATTGACTCTGAGTAGAAAAGGCATGTGTAATTTCTCATCTGAAGTCAATGGAAGCCACCTTTCAAAATGGTGCCATCAAAGAGTGGGCTAAGTCTGCATGCTCAATTGTAGGTTGGATGTGAGATACCTTGGTAACGTGACAAACCTATAGCAGAGTTGCGTGGGTGGAAAATAAATATATGTATGTTAAGTGGCTGTTTTAAAATAAACTTATGTATGTTAAATGTCTTTGTTTTGTTACTATAATGTATACAAATGTAACCTGAAATAATCGAGCGCTAAAAAGCCACTCTAGCACTAGTGGTTATGACTTTAAAAGTGAGTTTCTTTCTCTTTCTTTCTTTCTTGCTTGCTTGCTTTCTTGCTTTCTTGCTTTCTGTGCTTTCTTGCTTTCTTCTTTTTCATTCTCTCTCTTTCTTTTCTTTCTTTCTTTTTTTTTTTTTTTTAATAGAGACAGGGTCTCACTCTGTCACCCAGGCTGGAGTGCAGTGCAGTGGCAAAACAGTGCTCAAGCCATCCTCCTGCCTCAGCCTCCTTAGTAGCTGGGACTACCAGTGCAGCACCATGCCTAGCCATTTTTCTTTTCCTTTAATTTTTTATAGAGACACAATCTCTTGCTATGTTGTCCAGGCTGGTTTCAAACTCTTGGCCTCAAGCAATTCTTCTTTTGCTTTGGCCTCTTAAAGTGCAAACTGTTGAAATTACAGGTGTAAGCCACCATCCCCAACCTAAAAGTCATTTCTTTAAACAAATACGGTAGCAGGGGTCCAGGTAGAAGGCAGGCAGAATATTGGCTTCTCCCAAGGAAGTATAAAAAAACAAGAAAGGGGCACAAAAGTTGAATGAGTATACAATGAACTATTAGATTACTAGAGCAATGAATTAATACTGGGTTGGGTGAAAAAGAAGAAAAGTAAAATTCAGGAAAAAGTTGTAGGAGTAATAATTTGTGGTTTCTGAGAAGCTCAGAGAATTGTTGGTTTTGAGGTAATAGGATGAATATGGAAAGACGGAGTGATATGGAGAGATGGAGTTGTTGTAAAGAAAATGGAGCACTTGCAGTTGCAATTTTTGTGTGTAGGAATATGAGCAAATCTATGGAATGCCATCAGAGTGAGGGGATAATACGGAGTAGGGCACTTTGACAGAGAAGGAGATTGAAATAACCAAGAATTTTGTGAAAATAAATGACCATGTAGTCGGTACATAATGAACCACATCTACTTGAAGATGCGTGTCTTTTCTCAAAATTAGTGCAATTTTCTGCTATTTGTTTTACAATTTTCTCTCACCTGAAATAATTCTATGTAAAAGTTTCTTCTGATTTTCTTTTTAATTTTGTTTACATTTGCTATTATATTGCAATCATTATATTAGAACCATTTATCTGTTTTTCCTAAGTTCAGGAAAAATGTCTCGAGGTACCCTTTCTACTATACTGGTTACTATTCCCATTGCATAAAATATCTGGCACTGGTATATTTTAAATAAATATTCTATTTTCTTATCGAAATATAAGATATGTAAGAATTACAGAAAAAGCAAATATATCCTGCAAAGAACCAATATCCCTTAATTCTCTGGAAAATTTCTGTCACATAAAGATGTACCTTATGCTTTCTAATGACTACTGATCTCTAAGTTAATACCCAACATTTTAAAACAGCTTCCTCTGAGATTTCTTCTTATGTTTACCTTTGAAATATGAAGCCTGCCTTCCCCCACTTCATCCTCACGTACTACTGGAGACAGGATTAAGTGCTTTGCATTTTATTCCCATTCATTGCCAAAATAATTATATATTACATATATAGGATAAAATATGTAATATATAATTATGTTATATATTAATTACATAGTATGTGCTATCAATATGTTAGATTACATTAATTATAATAATATATTACATATTAGAAGTCACATATTAAATCATTAAGAAAATCATGGGCTAATATGTAACATAATTACATGGTCATACATGAGAAATAAAACATAAGAAAAAGATTAATAAAGATAGTTGGAAATAGCATGATTAATGAGAAAAAGTTAGCAGATTCTGGAAATTCTAATATTTGAAGTATGTAAAAAACAAAGAACAATTTACTTATGCAATAGTATGATAAACTTGAATTTAAGGGAAATTTTTTAAAAATAGGATTATAATTGAATTTAAAAAGTGTATGAATTTTAAGTTTATGTTGTATTTATTTGTAAAAATTGAAATTGCGTAAATATCAACATAGATTTGACATGTTAAAGTGAATTAATTATACAAATAAAATACTAGGTAATCAGGTAATCAACATCTCAAACGTAAAGTTTTTAAAATTGAAATTTATTTTAAAAAATTATTTTGAATATTAATATAGTTTTAAGAGATAAAGAGGGGAGAATCTGATATCAGTACCATTTTTTTAAGAAAAATGGATAGAAATCTAATTGAAGTAGCATTTCTTAAGTCAGGAAGAGTGGAGAGATATCAGCTTAGAATATAGGGGTTTATAAACTTTATAAATGTTGTGAGAAGTACCTTGTTACAAGTTAAGAGACTTCAACCTTTATGTAAATACATAAACATATGCATATATAACTCCACTTATCCTTCAACAAAGCATGAAAATCCCACATTTAGAAAAGTGTACTCTTCCTTATTGATCATAATATCACAAGTGTGAAACAAAATATTTCCTTTGAAAAATTTTAAAAGAGGGAGAAAGAATTGCTTTTTAAACATGAGGTAATACTCTTGTCATACACAATATTATTTATAAATCTACATATTTAAGTGGAAAAAACCTAAATTTGGCTGCGGAGATGTGTCTTAGGATGAGTAAAAATCAGAATTTTATATTTACTAAATTGCTTTTAAATGATTATAAACTACAACAACATATATTTGTCTTATTTCATTTCTATGATGTAATTTTCCTTTATTTTATAAATAAATTTATCCTTTGTTAAAGAATTTATCTGATTTAATTTTTTTTTCCTCCTGCAGGAATATAATTCTCTGTCATTTGCTTTATTTATTTATTTATTTATTTAGAGACAGTCTTGCTCTGTTGCTCAGGCTGGAGTGCTGTGGCAGGATCTTGGCTCACCGCAACCTCCAACCACCCAGGTTCAAGCGACTTTCCTGTCTCAGCCTCCTGAGGAGCCGGGATTACAGGCATGCGCCACCATACCTGGCTAATTTTTGTATTTTTAGTAGAGACAGGGTTTTACTATGTTGTCCAGACTGGTCTCAAACTCCTAACCTCAAGCTATCTGCCCACCTTGGCTTCCCAAAGTGCTGAGATTACAGACGTGAGCCACCGCCCCTGGCCTGTCATTTGCTTTTATAATAAAGTATATACACAGTATTTGCAAAGACAGTTACATCTGAATAAAATATATTTATAAATTCTTACAATATTTTCTCAAAAACCGCTTAACCACCTTTTAAACTTCAAATATTCTGTGACATTCTGAGAATAGAAGATAAAACTAAAAATGTTATAGGAACAAAGCTAATAGAGAACTGTTTAACTGGGAGATGGTGGGGAAAAGAAATAAAGGTGTTGACATAGATGTAGCCATAATCTAAAACACATCTCATTTAAATTTAAAGATTAAATTTGTTCCACTCGGGTAAAATGTAGCCTCAAATATTAATTTTGGGTTTGTTATCACAAAGTACATAATGCTATAGACTGTGTAACAATTAGAGAAAGAGGAGAGAAACATAAAGGGCGGCTCGACAGTAACAGTGACAGGTTTATTTTGAATAAACCTGAGAGGGGCAGCTGACGAGTTAGGTCAGAGCTATACTCTCTTATAGACTAAGAGTTTTTAAGGATTCAGGGTGGGAGAGTTTATCAGAGGCTTGGACTGATTCTGTTCCTCTTTGTTGTGCTTATCTGGGAGGGAGAATTGTGTGTCTGTTCCCATACATCTTTCTGCAGCTGCAGGCATACCGGCTGCGGAGTCTGCTTTTAGCCTCCCTATCTCAGTGCACCTGAAAGGAAAGGAATGTGCTTATTAAGCCCCACTGTTTTACTGGGGCCCATTGTATGAAAGTGAAGTTTGGCAGTTACTCGAGAATTTTCTCCCACCTCCCTCTGTGCCCGAGCTGTCTTATCTGTGTTTTATGGTCTGCTCTTTCTGGCTGCTTGTAGTTCCAAGAGAAATGATATACTTGAAATGCATGAGGCTAGAAAAGGAGCTGGAATTTAAAGTGGTGGTGTTTGTGTGAGATGATGGTGCTCCTGCTCTATCAGACTGAAATTTACATTACATACCATTTGATAATTTCAAAGAAGAGAGTACTAAGATATATACTGAAATATGTGTTTCTGTTTCTCTTTGGGCTCTTTGGTCTGCCTTTGTTTCTTTTTTATTTATGCATTTGCATAAAAGATTAATATGTGATTTTTAATTTTAGAGAAATGTACTATTTCTAAAATTTAAATACATTTTGACACACTAAGACTTGATGGTTTCATTCAAGATTATGTTTTTGGAGAGAGTCACATTGATACATGTAGCTTGAATTTATTCATTGTAGCTGCTATATGGTATTCCATTGAAAAGGGAAACATATATTTATTATTCTAAAGGGGACTGGTTTTAATTTGTTTGCTTTTTCAGTTGTTGGAAAAATGTGTTGTAATGAACATCTTCAATATCTTTCCTTAGATGTAGCTGTGTGTCCAAGAATTATTCCAGGTGGGCACTGACAATTAGAATTTCCTTGTGATCTGGGCATGCACTTCTATCTGTTTAAAACAGTTTTTCTGCCAGCCCTCAGGTCACAATTTTCAGTACAGATTAATGCTGTACCAGTTTGTTGGGGATAATAACATTCCTTTGCTTTGTTGGCTGAGGAAGGCAGAACTAAGTCTATTTCTCTTCGCTGGAAGGGTTGTAGTAATTTAGGAAGCTCTGATTTCAGATTAATCTTATCAGCATACTCCAGAAAGGAGGCATTTGCTTAGTTTTCTTTCTTTCTGACAACTATCACATCTCTGTCAAATATCTAAATCCTGTAATATCACTTTTTGCAACTCTGCTTTATCACAATCCATGGGATATTTTGAAAATCCATGATAAATATACATGTGAATTCTATTAAGGAACATGAGAATTGCCTCTAGATGGCCTGTACTAGACTGTAGTCTAGGGTGTATAGTTGGTCAAAAATGCAATGAGTACAATAAAACACACCATAAATTATTCTTTCATAAATTATTCGAAATAGGCACAGGTCTTGCTTAACAGGATAAATGGGTCTGACCTCTGTTGTCTTCATTTATCCACAATTGTTGCTTCATTTCCATCTGTAATTCAGTCACTATTTCCTTTCTCAAGGAAATCTTGAGATAATGATCTTGGTTTTATATTTTGTTTTCACATTACCTTCAAGCATACTGAAAACATTCTACTATATCACTATGATACAAATAGTGAAGTTGACTAGATTTCACCAAATCAATTTTTAAAATAAAAAAAAATACAGATGTTTTGCTGTTCCTGCTCCATTTAGCAGTTTTACCACGTTTCTGAATTCTTCCTCAGATTAGGAATATATTTAACTCTGCTCTTGTATTATAAAAACTAACTGTGGTATCTGTCACTGTTAAATGCATGATAGGACAGTGTCTTCCAGGCTCATCCACATTGTGGCAAATGGCAATATCTCATTCTTTTTTCAGGACTGAATAATATTTTATTGCATATATACATATACCATGATTTATGTATCCACTTATCCATTGACAGAGACTTCGTATCTTGGCTGTTGTGAATAATGCTACAACGAACATGGAAGGTCAGGTATCTTTATTAGGTGGTAATTTAATTTCCTTTGGATATATCCTCAGAAGATGGATTGCTAAGTCATATGATAGTTCTATGTTTATATCTTTATTTTTGTTTTATTTATTTTATTTTAAGTTCTGGGATACATGTGCAGGATGTGCAGGTTTGTTGCATAGGTAAGTGCGTGTTTACCTATATAACATCACCTAATACCTAGGTAGTAGGTATTATTCCTTAAGTATTAAGACCAGCATGCATTAGCTATTTTTCTTGATGCTCCTCCTCCAGTTACACCCCAGCCATGACAGCCCCCAGAGCGTGTTGTTCCCTCCCTGTGCCCATGTATTCTCATTGTTCAGCCCCCACTTGTAAGTGAGAACATGTGGTGTTTGATTTTCTGTTCCTGCATTAACTTCTGCTGAGGATAATGACTTCCAGCTCCACCCATATCCCTGTAAAGGACATGATCTCATTCATTTTCGTGGGTGCATAGTATTCCATGGTATACATATACCACATTTTCTTTAACCAGTCTATCATTGATGAACATTTGGGTTGATTCCATGTCTGCTAACGTGAATAGTGTTTCAGTGAACGTATGTGTGCATGTATCTTTATAACAGAATGATTTATATTCCTTTGGGATTCCTGACTCAAATAATATTTCTATTCCTAGGTCTTTGAGGAATTGCCCCACCGTCTTCCACAATAATTGAAGTAATTTACATTCCTATTAACAGTGTAAAAGCACTCATATTTCTCCACAGCCTCACCAGCATCTGTTGTTTCTTGACTTTTTGATAATTACCATTCTGACTGGCATGAGGTGGTATCTCATTGTGGTTTTTGATTTGCATTTCTCTAACAATCAGTGATGTTAAGCTGTTTTCCATGTTTCTTGGTCACATAAATATCTTCTTTTGCGAAGTATATGTTCATGTCTTTTTGCCAACTTTCAAATGGGGTTGTTTGTTTTTCTTGTAAATTTGTTTAATTTCTGTGTAGATTCTGGATATTAGACCTTTTTCTAATGGCAGCATGCAAAATGAGTAAATTTTAGCTGCTCTTACCATAAAAACACACAAAAAATGGACAACTATGTGAGACAATAAATATATGAATTTGCTTCACTATAGTAACCTTTTTGCTATCTGTATGTATCCTATAACATCTTGTTGTATACCTAAATATATAAAATAACATTTATTTTTAAAATTAAAAAAATGCATGATAGAGAGCCCTTCTTAGAGGCCCAACTGTATATGAACTCTTTTTATTTATCCTTCTAAGTATGTTTTTTTCTGGAACCTGTAGAATCTCAGTTTTGGTTACTATATGATATGGATTGAAAGAACTTTTTTCTATTGATTATGTGTTCTTCCATAAACTTTGCTTTTACCAGGTCCTGACATTTGAGAATAAAAAAGTTAAAATCTGGCCCTCTTTTTCCTTCTGCCTGTACTCTAATCATCCATCCTTTCCTTGAAGCGATAAGTATAGCACACCTTAGCTACCTTCCCTACCATAAAGGACTAAAAAGTGATGCAAGGATTCAAAAACAGAACAACAACAAAATATTATTGATACATGAAGACATAAATAATATTAATTCCAGATTTACATATCTGGCTTTAAAAAGGAAAGGTAAGATGGTCTTGATTTATACTTAAATGAAAATAATTAGAAAACAAGGAAAAAACTAGAAATCATCTATTTTCAGTTATTGTACAATAGACAGTGGCAAAGTATGATTCTTGAGAAACAAGAAACAAATGAAGTGAGTCTTACTATGTCGAGGCAATTCCTGACCTGTTTTCTAGTAAGAAAAGAAAATATAATTCGGTGATGTTGATATGTTGAGAATTTATTTATATGACATGAATTTAGAATAGTCAAATACACTTTGAAAAAGGAACACTTTTGGAAGACTGACACTATCTGATTTCAAGACTTAACAAAGTTAAAAAAAAACACATTTTGGTCTTATTGTAAGGATAGTCACATTGACCAATGGAACTGAATAGATAGGCCTATTCATATATAATTCATTTTTGTTTTGACAAAGTTCCTAAAGTTCCTAAAGATGACAAGTTAGTATAACACAAGAAAAAATAGTATTTTAAACAAATGGTAGTGAGACATACAGATATCCACATGGAGAACAAAAAGAAAGATCAAGCTCAAATTCCATGCAAACAATCCCTAAATAAATCATAAATCTTCAGTTAATATATTCCTTCTATAAACAATAAATTTTGAAAAATGACTTTGGGTTAGGTAGATATTTTTCAAGTAGTACACAAAAAGTACTCAAATTATACATGCAAAAGTATTGAAAGAAATGTATTTATAAACAAGAAAACGGCCAGGTTCAGTGGCTCACACCTGTAATCCCAGCACTTTGGGAGGCCGAGGCGGGCGGATCACGAGGTCAGGAGATCGATACCATCCTGGCTAACACAGTGAAACTCCGGTTCTACTAAAAATACAAAAAAAAAAAAAAAAAAAAAAAAAAAAAAAAATTAGCCGTGGTGGCAGGTGCCTGTAGTCCCAGCTACTCGGGAGGCTGAGGCAGGAGAATGGCGTGAACCCGGGAGGTGGAGCTTGCAGTGAGCGGAGATCTTGCCACTGCACTCCAGTCTGGGTGACAGAGCGAGACTACGTCTCAAAAAAAAAAAAAAAATATATATATATATATATATATATATAAAATAATATAATATAATTTTTAAAAAAAGGCACCAATGACTGGATTTAGAGTCCATTCTGAATTCAAGGTTATTTCATCTTGATCCTTAACTAATTACATCGGCAAAGACCCTGTTTCCATATATGATCACATTCTAAGGTTCTAGGTGGACAGGAGTGGAGGGAAGAGGCACTTTCCAAGTCTCATACCATACTTTAAATATAGATTGATTTTGTTTTATTTAGGTGATTATTTTGGCAAGGAACAAATACTCAAGTTACATTAAATATGGGAAATTCATCATATGAATATTAAGCATAAAATCAGGAAAGAGCAAGAATCTAAGTCATGAATAGAATGAATAAATAAAACCTACAAAGGTGAGAGCAGGAGTGTTAAAATCCTAGATGACCATGTTTTTTCATACTACATGGGTGAGAGTATAAATGTGCTTTTTTCTTCCTCCTGAATTTTTACTCCAAGGATATGTAATGAATTATACAGATGAACATTTTTTTATAGTAAATGCTTTGCTATTATTGCAATACAAAAAACAAGAAATAAACTTACAAAGTACTATCTAAATTATTTATATCCACGTAATGGATGGAAAGTTAAATGATGTTTGAAAAACTGCTTTAGCTGTCAGAAATCTATATATGAGATACTTAAACTACAGAGTACCTTAATAAAAAGAAATACAACATAATTAATTTACGTGTTAGAAAAATAAAAGCGACTTAAGATTTTTCTTTCCTATGAAATACAAGTCTGACTCCAGAGTCTTATATTTGTAGTGAGAAATAGTTCTGTAACAACTGTTTTCTTTTCCCTCAGTGTTATTGATTTAGTCAGGCTTCCTGTAAACATGGATAGTTCTATCAATCTATATATTATCAATATTTTCTAAGTTTTAGCATAGGCTATACTACTATTTAATTTTTCTAATCTCTTGAGTACTTAAGTCAATATACTTGTTATATTTTATTTTTCATCTATATATTTGTGTCTTCTTCCTTTTTAATTGGTTAGCCTTACTAGATTGCAACTATTACATTGATTTTTTTTTAAATATGTTTCATAGAATAATTTTATGTCTTTGCTTATAAAATAAGCTGTTTGGTACTTAGAAATGTATATGTGTATATTTCAGAAATTACATCATGTAAATCGATGTGAGCAGACACAAGAACTCTGTGCAACAGCTCTACCCTGAGAAAATCTAGCAATATTAGTCAGCCTTAGCAATTAACTTTAGCATTATATATGAGTGGTATGTCCAGGTACACTTTGGTTGTTTGTTCTAATGCCTATTGCAGAAAAATAGCACCATTAGCAGAATTTGTCCAAGCTGGGTTGAGAAAGCCTGTAAGTTAAATTTATTTAAACAAACAAACAACAACAATAAAACACTACTGAGACCCAAGTAATTCTGTTATGCCATCCTTTTGAAAGTGTTAAAATTCAAGAAAGAAAAAAACGTATTTCTCTATTTTACAATGGAGAAGTAAGCATCATTTATTAGCAGAATGGAGTTGATGTCTTAAGAAATATGACATAAGTAGAAAATAAGGGCTTGCCGTGGAGCAGGGCACCTGTGAAGTCAGGGCCCCAAGTGGAATGGAGGATAAATGGCGGTTCCCAAGCAGGACAGTACCTGCTGAGTGTGTGACAGCCAAACACTAAGAGATGTGTTCTGGTAACCAACAAAGATTTTTCTCAGTTATGGGATGAGGCAGGTTTTCTTATGTAGAGTGTCATACTCAATTGTACTTTCAAACTATTCTATAATGAAGTTAAATTTTATGTATGTACTTGTTATAATAAAAATTTTACTATCAAAATAATTTTACATGAAAAAACATGCATTCATTTAAGAATTCTAAAAGATTCACAACTACACAAATATATTTACATTGTTTAAAACACACAAGGATTTTTTAAAATTTGGAATACTGAAATGTGAATTCAACTTTAGCTATTCAATTTCTTAAAATTAAAAAAAAAACTTTTAGTTTCAGAGGTATATGTGCAAGTTTGTTATATAGGTAAATTGCATGTCATGGGGGTTTGGTGTACAGAATATTTTATCACCTAGGTAATAAGTATAGTACCGGATAGGTAATTTTTTTAATCCTCACCCTCCTCACACTCTCCACCCTCAAGTAGGCCACAGTGTCTATTGTTCCTTTCTTTGTGTCCATGTGTACTCAAAGTTTAGTTCCCATTTATAAGTGAGAACGTGTAGTATTTGTTTTTCTGTTTCTGAATTAGTTTGCTTAGGATGTTGGCCTCCACCTCCATCCATATTGCTGCAAAGGATATAATCTAATCCTTTTATATACCTGCATAGTATTCTATGATGTATATGTGTCACATTTTTTTATCCAGTCTATAGTTGATGGGCATTTAGGTTGATTCCATGTCTTTGCTATTGTAAGTAGTGCTGAGATGAACATAGGCATGCATGTGTCTTTTTGGTAGAATAATTTATATTCCTTTCAGTATATACCCAGTAATAGGATTGCTGTGTCGAATGGTAGATGTGTTCTAAGTTATCTGAGAAATCATGAAACTGCTTTCCGCAGTGGCTGCACTAATTTATGTTCCCACCAGCAGTGTACAAGTTTTCCCTTTTCTCTGCTACCTCACCAACTTCTGTTATTTTTCTGACTTTTTAATAATAGCCATTCTGACTAGTATGAGATGTTACCTCATTGTGATTTTGATTTGCATTTCCCTAAGGATTAGTGATGTTGGGCATTTTTTCACCTGTTTTCTGGCCATGTGGATGTCTTCTTTTGAAAAGTTCTGTTCATCTCCTCTGCCTACTTTTTAATGGGGTTATTTTTGGCTTATAAATTTAAGTTCCTTATAGATGCTGAATATTAGACCTTTGTCAGATGCATAGTACGCAAATATTTGCCCCCATTCTGTATGTCGTCTGTTTACTCTGTTGATCATTTCTTTTGCTGTGCAGAAGCTCTTTAGTTTAACTAGGTCCTATTTGTCAATTTTTGAATTTCTGTTGCAGTTGCTTTTGGTGTCTTTGTCATGAAATCTTTGCCAGGGCCTGTGTCCAGAATGACGTTTCCTAGGTTACCTTCCCGGGCTTCTATAGTTTTAGGTTTTACATTTGTCTTTAATCACTTGAATTGATTTTTGTATATGGTACAAGGAAGTGGTCCAGTTTCAATTCTCTGCATATGGCTAACCAGTTTTCCATAGCTGTTCAATTTCAGAGTGCAAGGTAATGTTTATAAGCCCCCACAAGTTCAAAATATTATAGAATCAAGATGATAAGCAAATTACAATTCATGCACCTGAATTCACCTAAAAGGCAAGATTACTGCAAAATAATGTGTCCCAGAACACGGGATAAAAAAGACAATGTGTGAAAAGAATCATAAAGGATTTGTAGTTTGGTTATTCTTTTATTCAAAATATTAGCTTAGGAGTCAGAGTCACCTACATAAATATGTAAGTCTACTAATTACGAGCTGTATGTCTTTTTCAAAATTACTTTATGTATCAGTTTCCATTTCCTTGTTTATAAAATAGCACTAGTAATAACTGTCTTATTAGATTTTTAAAATAAATATTATATGGGAAAAGATATAATGAGCCCAGTGACCCATATAATATTCTCAAAATGGAAACTGTGATTAATATATAGAGTTAAATATTAGTTCATAAAAGTATTGATGACTTTAATTACACTACTACCTTGATAAAATAAAATGTATTTGAATGGTCTTTCTGATTTCCTGAAGGTCTCCTCACTTCATTTCTCATGCCACTAGAAGTTATAAAACGTGGTGTATGTTTAATTAAGAATTCCCATATCCCTATTGTAATTATAGAACGCACAGCCTCTGTTAACATACAGTATGCAGAACACGTTTCCTAAAGCAAGTTCTAAATGGGGGTAGACTCAGAGGTCCCTGAAGGCAGTTACCAATCAGCTGACTGCTAAATGGAATAACCTCAGAATTGCATTAGAGACTTTGATCCAACATAAAAAGCTCTTGTTGAACAGACATAATGAAAGAACTCATTAACTATGGGGTAGCTGTGTGTGTGTGTGTGTGTATGAATGAATGAGATCATATCATTTTTCAATTAGAGAATAGTTAACTAATTGTCTGGTATTTGTATTATATGTGGAGACAGCCCCTGTGTTGGTCTCGATTTGGGTTAGATTGCTAAAATTCATTTGTCATTCCACCTTGAGTTTTAAGATCTATTATGAAAAGTTTTACATTTTACTGATTCAGAATTAAAAGATTCTTTTGGCTTGTGAGTCTACAAAAATATAGAACTCCCCAACTCAATTAAACACTTTTTTTATGCTTTGTGGAAGGAGCAAGTCCTGAGAAGTTATTGTTGTTTGGATTATTTCTGGTACCTGTGTTTCTTGGTTGTCTTCCAGTTTTGATTTTTTTTTTTTTTTTTTTTTTGAGACGGAGTCTCGCTCTGTTGCCCAGTCTGGAGTGCAGTGGTGCCATCTCAGCTCACTGCAAGCTCCGCCTCCCAGGTTCACGCCATTCTCCTGCCTCAGCCTCCCGAGTAGCTGGGACTACAGGCGCCTGCCACCTCGCCCAAGTAGTTTTTTGTATTTTTTAGTAGAGACGGGGTTTCACCGTGTTCGCCAGGATGGTCTCAATCTCCTGACCTCGTGATCCGCCCGTCTCGGCCTCCCAAAGTGCTGGGATTACAGGCTTGAGCCACCGCGCCCGGCCCAGTTTTGATATTTAAACTTTCTATTTTGTAGAAGCTCTTCCACTGCCCATTCTCTTCTTTTTAAACACAAATCAAAAAGCAGCAACATATTCCATAATTGCAAAAGCTATCTTTAAAGCCAAATATGATGAAGTCAAAATTAAACTATTAGCTGGCATACAAAACAACTATGTAATTGCTTTAGTTTACCTTTTAGTTGGTAGTCAAATGTTTAATGTTACAAATTTGAAGTTCTATTATCCTATGTTTAATTGTCCAAAAAAGTTCACTATACAAAATTTGAATCCACCAGTGTAGTAGAGCAGTAAATTATAAACACAATATATTATAACTTGCAATTGCACAAGTTGTGTAAATACCACACAGGTAGACTACCACTAGAGGCCTTTTGTTGCAAAATTTCTATCTATCTGTCTATCTCTCTCTCTCTCTCTCTATCTATCTATCCATTTATCTCAATAATCTACCTTCTCTTACCCCCACTGTCTTTTGCCCCGTTGCTCTATTCTTTGGAACAGGCCCCCTGAGACTTCTCTGAGTTTTTAGGATTTGGCATGCATCTCAAGCAAGACATGGCATGACATCCTCCTCATTGTACTTCTGCAACATTTGTTCAAAAGCACTCAACAAAGTTTATAATTATTTCCTTATTTGAATTAAGTTTGTGGCTGCCCCATGAGATGTGTTATCATTTAATATGACATGTATTAAACTATAACAATATTTGTGTGATTTATGAATTCAGGAAGATAGAAGTTAGAGCAGTGTAAAGTGCCTTAGTTCAGGAGACAAAGAAGAATTAAGTTTTGTGTATGCACTTTTGTGTTTACGGACTTTTGTTTTTTTTGAGATGGATTCTCCTTCTGTCACCCAGGCTGGAGTGTAGTGGTGCAATCTCAGATCACGGGAACCTCTGCCTCCTGGGTTCAAGCGATTCTCCTGCCGCAGCCTCCCAAGTAGCTGGGATTATAGGCATCCCCCATCACATCCAGGAAATTTTTGTATTTTTAGTAGCAACGGGGTTTCACTGTGTTTGCCAGGTTGTTCTAAAACGCCTGACCTCATGTGAGCCGCTCGCCTTGGTCTCCCGTAGGGCTGGGATCACAGGCATGAGCTACGACGCCCAGCCTGTTTATGGACATTTTAAGTTTGTGTATATGCCAAAAATTGTGAAAAAAATTAATAATTTGGTAGTAAAACAAAATATACATGAAGGAAAGTTTTCTGGGCTAGAGATGTGTTGAAATCCATGGGAGCTAATGAGATCACAGAGTTAAGCAATTATGTACTTAACTAAGAAAGCTAGAAGTCATCTTCAAAACAGCGTAACTTCCAAGTTGTTAGTATATTATGTTAAAAGTAATAGATTATAGGCCGGGCACGTTGGCTCACGCCTGTAATCCCAGCACTTTGGGAGGCCAAGGTGGGCGGATCACACGAGGTCAGGAGATCGAGACCCTCCTAGCTAACACAGTGAAACCCCATCTCCACTAAAAATGCAAAAAATTAGCCGGACGCGGTGGCGGGCACCTGTAGTCCCAGCTACTCCGGAGGCTGAGGCAGGAGAATGACGTGAATCCGGGAGGAGGAGCTTGCAGTGAGCCAAGATCACGCTACTGCACTCTAGCCTGGGCTAACAGAGCGAGACTCCGTCTCAAAAATAAATAAATTAATTAATTAATAATAGATTATGTTAAAAATTACATTAAAAGCATAGAAAGCTGGAAAGAGTGTTGCTTTCATCCTACAACAGGAAAATATCTGAAATAATTTCATATTCATTTTTTTAACCCATTGGGAGCTGAGATAACAGAAACAACTAGCCCCAAATCAAATAGAAAGACCAGCAGGGAGAGATGATATTCAAGTACTTGCTCACCTGGAGTATATTAACATGACTGATCACAAGTAAGACGAGTTTAGCCAGAACTGTTGATGACTTGTTGAGGATGGAAAGCAAGCTGGTAGGCCAATTTGAACCCCCAGAGGGCCACATAACTGATGGAAGTTCAAGACCTTTTGCTGACTCTTTTCTCTTTTCTCAGCAGTCCCACTGATTGCTAAGAAGGGTTCAGAGTGGTGTAGATCTTAGCTGGGAGGTGGGAGGAGGGCAAAGGTATTGGGAACTGTATGCAAAAGGCAAGAAACTCTACCCAGATAATTCGCTCCTACAGGAGGAGGGGTGAATTCAGAACTTGAAGGGAAAGGGGAAAGAAGCAATGCTTTCCTTTGGCATCAATAAAACTCATGGCAGCAGGGGGAACAAAAAAACGGGAAAAATTCTACTCTTGCAGCAGAAGCAACATTATACATTGGACAGTGGTTTACACGGCTATAAATAAGGAAAGGACAGGAGAACTAAGAAAGTCACATCTGTGACTTTCCAGGACACATTCAAAACCTTAGAACGATTAGAATAAGAGACTCCTAGCACCAAGCTAATAAGGCTTAAATAACAACAGCTTAACACTACTGGGAGAGAGAAAGGAGAAGAACAAGGTCCTGAAGAATGGTCCTCTCTGATAACATTTCAAGGGGAAGGTGAAAGCTTTGAATCAAACATGCTCCAGTAAATCTACACCCACCCTGTAAACAAAGCACTGCTATAAACTTTGAAGCCTGGGATGCACCATGTACTATGCACATAGTATAACAAACCTCAAACACAGGCAAACCCCTACCTAGCTTAACTCAAACACGACAAACGCCTGGCACAAAGAATGCTTTGCTCTTTTCAAGGCATAAAAATAATTCACCTTAGTCTCTAATGTCTTATACAAAATATCTGGCTTTCTAAAGAAATGTAAAAGCATACGAAAAGGAAATATAAGACACACTTTGAAGAGATAAAATAATCAGCAGAATACTCAAATATGGTACGCATAGTGAAACTCTCTGACATGGGTTTTTAAATAATTATAATTAGTATGTGAAATGCAGAAAAATTCCTGAGTAACATCTAAAAGCACATGAGTAATATGATCAGAAAGATGGAAATCATAAGAAATAACCAAATGGAGCTGTTAGAAATGGAAAAGACAATAACAGAGATGAAGAATGCCTCCAGCAAGCTCACGGATAGATCTGACACAAATGAGAAAGAACCAAACAACTTGAAGACAGGTCAAGAAAACACACACACACACACACACACACACACACACACACACACACACACAGAGAATGAAAGAAAAAAAGCATAAAACATCCCAATAATATTGGACAATATCAAATGATCTAACATGCTGATAATTGGAATTCAAGAAGAGAGGAAAGAGGCAGAAGGAACATTTGAAAAAATGACAGTTGAGAGTTTTTCTAAATTAATGATATAATGATAAAATCCCATATTCAAAAAGCCCAGAGAAGACCAAGGAGGATGAACACCACTGTCCCTTAAAATTGAAGGAGAAATACATATTTCTCAGGCAAACAAAAATGAGAAAATGTCTTGCTTACATAACTACTCTACAAGAAATGTTAAAAGAAGTTCCTCAGAAAGAAATTATAAGGAATTAGAGCATAATCTGGATCTATACAAATAAAATAAGAAACGTTGGAAAAGGAATATATAAAAGTGCAATAAAATTACTCTTTTGTGTGTGTTTAATTACTGTAAGAGATAACTGGCTGTTGAAAGCAGAAATGGGACTATTTCATGATGTAATACTTTTTACATCATGAAATAAGTACTTCTACTTAGTACATATGTAAAAGTAAGCAGCATGACAGCATAGCCCAAATGACTGGAGGAGGGTTTTGAAAAAACAGTATTAAAAAGTTTTAAAACTTCATGCTAAATGGTATTATTTTAATGTAGTGTAATTCAGACTTTCTTTAATGGGTAGTTTTAATTTATTTTAAATGTATAAATGATATACCAGTAGAGGACAGAAAATTAAACACAAAAAGTTTTGAATTGACACAAGAGAATATTGTGAAAGAAAGGAGAAAGACAAAGGAGCAGAGCGTACAAATTGAATATGAGCTGCCAAGATGGTTGAATTTAATCAATCATATCAATAATGACATTATGTGTGAATTGTCTAAACACAACATTTAAAAGACAGAGATTATTAGTTTGGATTTAAAAAAGTATAAATGATGGTAGAGTTATATTATTATCAAATAAGTCAATTTCTAGGTAGAAAAGAAGTCTCTCCAAAGATGCCGTCATTCTAATCCCTCAAACCTGTGAATATGTTACCGTATATGACAAAAGGGATTCTGTAGATGTGACTAAGTTAGGAATATTAAGATAGGGAGATTATCCAGGAAGGCCCAGTGCAGTCACAAGGGGCCTTAAGAGATGAAAGCAGGATTCAGGAGGACGAAAGGAGGAAATTCAATGGTGGAAGCAGAAGTCACAGAGAAAGAGAAAGATTTGCAAAATAGGCAATATCATCCCACATTAAAAAGATAATTGAGAAATACTATGAAAAAAACTCTATGTCACTATGTCCGCAAAATTGACAGCTTTGATAAAATGAACAAATTCCTTAAAATCCACAATCTATCAAAATTCAGTCAAGAAGAAATACTCTGAATAATTTTATATCCATTTTAATTATTCAATAATTGAAATTTTTAGTAAAATAACTCGTAACAAGAAAAACTCCTGAGCCAAATGGTTTCACTGGTGACTTCTACCAAACATTAAAGGAAAGAAAACCAGGAAAAACAATAATAATATAAAAAAGTAAAATAAACAAACAAATTCACGCATAATTAATTTTGAATCTACCTTCTTTTGGCCATCTCTAGCATCATTAGCTCTGCTCATGGACCATCAGTCTATAACTTGTATCATTGCAATGTCTTCTTAACCAGCGTTCCTGGGTGCAGCCTTGATTCTTCTAGCATAAAATCAATGCAGACATCCGCACATGTGCATGCTTGTTTACGTCTCAATTTACGTCACTTAAAGCCACTCAAATATGTTCCATTGTCTCTAAAGCAAATCCAAATTCCTTACTAGATGTACAAGATTTACGGGTCCAGATCTTTTCTTTCTATTGGATCTGATCTTGTCCACTTCTTGGCTCACTATCTCTGGCACCCTTGCGTAACTAAGATTTATTCAAATTATTTAAGTTCATCTCTGTCCTAGAAATGATACCTCTACCTAGAATGTTCTTGACCATTCTCTAAATGACTTACTTCTTTAATTTCATAGGTTAGGATTTAAATTTCACTTTTTTTAGGAATCTCCCTGACTAAAGTAGGTTTCTAAATTAAGGTTCTTATTTACACACTTAATAAAACTTATTGCAAATTGCAAGTATAGAATATATAGGTCATATATAGAAAAAGCATAATTTTAGTTCTCTCTCTCTGATACAGGTAAATATGAAATCAGAATTAGCAATCTTTAAAAAGGAACTTCTAGGGGCCGTGGCTCACGCCTGTAATCCCATACTTTGGGAGGCAGGGGCGGGTGGATCACCTGAGGTCAGGAGTTTGAGACCAGCCTGACCAACATGGTGAAACCCTCTCTCCACTAAAGAAATACAAAATTCACTTGGCATGGTGGTGCATGCCTGTAATCCCAGCTATTTGGGAGGCTGAGGCAGGAGAATCGCTTGAACCCAGGAGGTGGAGGTTGTATTGAGCCCAGATCGTGCCATTGCACCCATGTCTGGGCAACAAGAGAGAAACTCTGTCTCAAAAAATAAAAAAATGAATCAATAAGTAAATAACAAATAATAAAGAACCCATGTTAATTAGAGAAAAATTCAAAAGCAAATCATTGACTTCTAAAATTGCTTTGTTATTTCCAGTGATTCTTAAACTTGTATGTGCATCGGAATTACATGGAATACTTATAAAAATGCAAATTATTGAGCCACGCCCACATAATTTTTGACTAAACATATCTGGGTTGGGTTCCAAGAATTTGTAGGTCTAACTCGTTCTCCCTTGAAGGTGATGATGCTGGTGCAGACACCACTCTGAGAAATACTGATGTATTTATATTTTCATGGCACAATGCAGTGCTGAATTTTTAAACTGAAGAGTGATATGTTTCTGAAACATATCACTTTTTTTATAATACAGATAGCTAAACAATTTGAACAACTAACTAGTTTGACTTGAAGCTTTCAATTAAGGTTAAATTTATATCTACTCTGTGCTTTATTAATGTGACTGATTATGCTGTTTTAGTTTCCTGCCATCTGATGCACAAAGATAAGGACCCCATCATTTTCAAACTATTTTATTAAAAAGCTGTACTTGACCCATCTGAAATGTAAACCTCTATATTTGTAACAACGATTTGTGATGCACAGTTTATATAATTGTTGAAAATTATATAGCATGTTGTAATAGGCAGAAAGATAGCCCCTCGTAGATCCAAACCTCTGGAAATGTTGCGTTACATAGTAAAAGTGTTTTTGTGAATATTTTTAAATTAAATATATTGAGATGGGGGAATTATCCTAGAATATCTGATAAGCCCAATGCAATTACAAGTTTCCGTATAAAGGAAAGAGGAGGTAGCAGAAATAATCAGAGGGGACGTATCAACATAAGCAGAGGTCTAAGTGATGGTATTCCTGGCTTTAAGAGGGAATGAAGGGAAACTAGTTGATTGGTACACATACTTGAGTTAGGTTGGTGCAAATGTAATTGCTCTTTTTGCCTTTACTTTTAATGACAAAAATAGCAAGTACTTTTGCACCAACCTAATAGCTAGAAGAAATCAATTGCAATGTCTGAGAGTAGAATAGGGCAATTATAGTTAACAACAATGCATTATATATTTTAAAGTAACCAAAGAGAGACCTTGAAATCTTTGTAAAATGTAGAAATGGTAAATACTTGAGGTTATAATACTTAAATACTTGATGATCACTACACATTCCATGCACGTAACAAAGTATCAGACATATCCCATAAAAATGTACAAATAATATGAATCAATGGAAATTTTCAAAAGAAAAATTTATTTTAAAAAAGGGACCAAGATAGGTTTAGAAGTTGTAAAAAGAAAGGGAAGAGATTCTGGTCAAGGCTTTCGGAAGACACACAGCACTGCCAACACCTGGATTTTAACCCAGGGGTACCCATTTTAGTCCTTTGACTTCCAGAAGTATAAGATAACCAACAGGAGGCCAATACATATATTAATATTTGCAAGACATATAACTCATAAATTATACTTTTGCTAATCATTTAAAATAAAGCTTAATTTGCAATAAGCACAGGGGATTCTTTTTTCTTATTTGTAATTAGAAGTATTTTCTTTAACACTGAAATCTTCAGTGTAACTTTGGTTTTGAAACAGATCTTTCAGTAAAAGTGCTTGACTAAGTCTAAATATAAATATACCAATGTTTATCCTCTGTTTATTTGCTTTTGTGCATGTATTCTTTAGTATAATGCAATTTTTAAAAAAAATTGGTTGTCTTGTTTATGAGTCTATTCCTACAGCCAGTCACACAGCCTGACATATGATGAACACTCAATAGCCATTTGATATAACTACCTTGATTAAAAAGTATAGATAAATGATACATACTGGATATAAACTATGGAAGCTTGCAATTTCATTAAACTACACACTGTGAACAACTGCTTATATTAGCTTAAAGCATTCTTTGTGTTTTTAAAATGCCTCCCTAAAATTCCTTTCCATGAATATACCACACTTAACCAATTCTCAGTGACAATATGCTTTATAAACAGTGATTTCAGGTGAGAGTATAATTGTTCAGCTACAGTGATTCATCCATCTAATAATTCACCTGAGATAAATGTACAGAAAAGGAGTCGAAGGATCAAAGGTGGTGGGATTTCCTCTTGGGAGATTGTAATGTAAGAGTCCATACTACCCAGCCCTCACAGGGCATAATCCCTCCTTTTAGCTATTGCTAGTATAAATGATAATATGTATTCTACTGATGGTTGAACTTTCACTTCCTTCATGATTAGGGAGAGTTTCTAACACAATGCCTGGAAGTTCACCAACACAAGTGAACAGCTCAACATGAGTGTTATTGGTACTAAATTTATCTTTTGCTGAACTGTCACTCCAATAGATAATTTACTGAAGACAGAACACATATTTTATCATACTATGTGATAGTACAAGCATGACATGGTTTTTACCTTCTCCCGACATTAAAAAATGTATCATGAACACAGAATAAAGCAAAAGATATTGTCAACATAATAATACATCAAAATTACATGATACAAGACAACACTTTCTGGTAATTAGTATTAAAAAGTAGTCAGAATGAACCTACACTCTCACCAACAGTGTATAAGTATTCGTTTTTCTCCACAACCTCACTAGTATGTGTTATTTTTTGACTTTTTAATAATAATCATTCTAACTGCTATGAGATGGTATCTCAAAGTTTTGATTTGCATTTCTTTAGTGATGAGTGATGAACTCTTTTTTATATGTTTGTTGGCTACATGTATGTCTTCTTCCGAGAAGTGTCTGTTCATGTAGTTTGTGTATTTTTAATAGGTTTGTTTGCTTGTTTTATTATATTTAAGTTCCTTATAGATGTTGGATATTAGACCTTTGTCAGATAGCTGGATTGCAAAAATTTTCTCTTGTTATGTAGGTTGTCTGTTTACTCTGTTGATAGTTTCTTTTGCTATGCAGAAGCTCTTTAGTTTAGTTAGATCACGGTTGTCAATTTTTGCTTTTGTTCTAATTGCTTTTGGTGTATTCATCATGAAATCTTTGCCTGTACCTATGTCCTGAATGGTATTACCTAGGTTTTCCTCAAGGGTTTTTACAGTTTGGGGTTTTACATTTACGTCTTTAATCCATCTTAAGTTGATTTTTGTATATGGTGTAAGAAAGACATGGAATTTACATCAATGCTCATCAGTGATATAGTGGATAGAGAAAGTGGTGCATATACACCATGGAATACTATGCATCCATAAAAAAGAAACTAGATCATGTGCTTTGTAGGGACATGGATGGAGCTGGAGACCATTATCCTTAGCAAACTAACACAGGAACAGAAAACCAAATACTGCATGTTCTCACTTATAGGTGGGAGTTTAATGATGAGAACACATGCATATATTGGGGAGGAACAACACACACTAGACTCTAGCAGAGGGTAGTGGGTGGAAGGAGGGAGAGGATCAGGAAGAATTGCTAATGGATGATAGAGTTAATACGTGGGTGATGGGATGATCTGTGCAGCAAATCACCGTAGCACACATTTACCTATGTAACAAAGCTGCCCATCCTGCACATGTACCTCTGAACTTAAAATAAAAATTAGAAATTAAAAAAAGAGTAATCAGAAAATGTAAGCCTCCAAATCAAGGGCAAATGAGGAATCTACAACGGTCTGCCCAGTAAAAGTGAAGAAAAAAAAAAAAGGAAAAATCTGACAGAAGAGGGCAAGGCTAATAGGCGGAAGAAAAAGAAAGAAGAATAATTGAGACAGAAAAAGGCCGGACTCCCATTGGTTTTGCACCATCATGTGTACTTTCTGTACGTTTGTGACTAACACTAGTCGCGATCATATTTAGCATTTTCAGATATTTGGAGTCTATAAAAGGTTCTATTAGTAAAGAGGTAAAATAGGAAGTTGGGGAATATTTGGCTCATTCTGATCATTGATGTTCCACCTAATCTTCTGCAGTCAAACACTTTTGTGACTATTCTAGACATCCATAATCAGAAATCATGTGGATTTTTATATACCTAGTACAGGAAATATACACTCTATATATCTACTTCCTCAAAGACAATGTCTTCAAGTATTTCCAGGAAACAATGCCTTCATAATATTTACCATCAGGCAAATACTCTCCATTACAAATCTTATGAGAAAGGAAATTCATTTTGAAATCCAAGTAATTCAGCATTAGAAGGGACTGGTTGAAATATAGAGGAAACATTAGTGGGACGTTGGTATTAGAAAGAGTAAGAAGAGATTTTTACAACCTTCTGTCATTTGGCTCAACTTATTCTATTTCTTTTTGTACAGTATTCTTTTGTATAATTAGTATTAGGCTCCTAATATTAAAAGATTTATGAATGCATGACTTTGAATAGTTATGACAGTCTGAATAAGTGATGCAAGCACCTAATTTGAAATGTAGAGAGAACTTGGGTCTCAAAGTGTGAAATCTTAAATTCTTGTCTAATATCTGGCATTTAGTATGTATGTTAACTTTGTGAACCATTTAAGTCTTCTGGGGCTCAATCTCATAATTTCTAATATGTTTTTTTACAAAATCATTAAGGCTTAAAGGAGAATGTGGAGGCAACTTGTTAAATATTATATTTGATATAAATGCATTGTTTTCAAAATTAATTAATTTTTCCCAGCTGCCCTCCTTTTGGAAGAACTCTATGTTGTCTGACTCTATGTGGCTCTTGTGGGGACTGTGGATTACTGCAATCAACTTCCAGGGCACCAATCAAAGGCGAAAATGTTATCTCCCCCACTTCCACATCAGTGAAATTCCTTTCCTGGGAATTTTTAATTGGAACCAATGAAAGCAAGTCTTTCTGTCTGATGGTGAGGATGTGATGATGTGGGATAAATGGAAAGAATAAAATCAGCATGCAGACATAGGCAGATATTTAGATAGAATGGAGACTGGCATATCCCCCTGAAACCCTGCCTCTGGGGTTCAACTTCATTCAAACTCTTCATGTGGTTTTATTCTCTGAGCCAAATAATTTTTGCCCAAGTAGATCAGATTGAGTTTTTGTAACCTGCAAACAAAAATGATCTCATACAACTCTAAGAAAAAGGTCAACATTCTTTAGCTTCCCGGTGGTCCTGCAGCCCAAAAAAAATCAAGGATATTGTTTCCTGGAGAAGATAAACTTATTTTTCACTACAAATAAATTTAATAGGTATTAGATAATAAGATATAGATGTTTTTGTTCATATGACCACCCTCTCCATAATGAAAGCAGAAGATAATGGAGATAAGACATAGCTATAATTTTGAAGGCAACTTCCTGAATATAAATTTGGTTCTGCCAAAATCTTATTTCCTTTAATTTCTAAGCAAACATTTTACACAGTTCTGAGGTCATTGTTTCCAACCCAGGGTAGTACTGAAGTTTCATTGGTTTGTCACT
Organism: Macaca nemestrina; assembly: GCF_043159975.1. Taxonomy (NCBI): domain Eukaryota; kingdom Metazoa; phylum Chordata; class Mammalia; order Primates; family Cercopithecidae; genus Macaca; species Macaca nemestrina. The sequence goes on along the minus strand of NC_092137.1, from coordinate 78,680,472 downwards.
ATTTAAAAAGTGCTGTGATCTTTTGGATGATGAGTAGATATATCACATTTATATAGTTTTTTTCTCAAATGCTATCTATCCAGTTCATGGTAAATATTATTTGTACTGTACAGTACAAATCAATATTATTTGTATAGTAATTAAATCTTATTTCATCATATGTATTGATATATTTCAATTTATTCATCATATCTGATAGTTTTTAATATAATTCAATTCAAAGTTTAAATGTTTAGCTTGCTTTTTTTTTTTTTTTTTTTTTTTGCATTTTCCTCTTTTTTAAAAAATAACTTCTACTACTGGGGAAAATGCAGGATAGAAGCAAGCTATCCTGCCTGCCCCAAGACAATCCCAAACAAACACACAGTGCCAAGATTTTTACCAGCAACAAATCACAACTCAAATCTGAGAATTAAGATAAATCTTAGGGACACAAAGAAGTTAAAACAAACAAAAAAAATAATAAAAATAAAAATAAAATCTTCTGGGCAGATGGTAGGAGAATCAAACTTCTACAGCAGTGATGTGCCTCAACCCTGATTCTGCTCCTGTAAGAAGCACACAAAAAATCATCCCCCACCTCATGGTACTAGTACTACACTGAAAATAGTTAGATTGAGATGGTTAACCAGCTTTCCCACCATCTTGGGTTACCTGGCAGGAGACCTATCCTTGCCTTAACCCATGGGAAGCATGTGACTGTCTGAAGAAGAGTGATTCCTAAGGTCAGTCAGAGACAAAAAGGGGAAGTGGGACTGTAATTTTTACCTCTGGGAACTTCTCTGTAACTCAGACCAAGGAAATGTGAAATCAGAGCAGTTGTTCAGCAGTAGCACACTGTAGAAGATATGTCCCATGGATTCCTTGGGCACAAAACCCTGGCCAGTCTTTCCACACTACCAGGATGATTCCTTGCATCTCTACCATTTGAGATGGGCAGCACTGGGCTTAAGACATCAAGATGAGCTTAAAAAAGGGCAGAGACCTAACAGTCAATATTTGTGAAGCAAATATATCCAGTAAAAAACAAATCAAGACAGAAAGATACAACTGAAATAAATAATCTTTAAATGAAAAGACATAGACATACACTCACAAGAAACAGTAGTAAATGAGGAAGCATGATTTTCTCAAAAGGACAAAGCAAAAATCCGGTGACTGACCCTAACAAGCTGGTGGTTAGTGAGCTTTGTGACTATGAATTCAAAATAGCAAGTTTAAGGAAACCCAATGATCTCTGAGCTAACACAAGAAAGGAATTCAAAAATTTATCAGAGGAATTTAGCAAACAGATTGAAATAATTTAAAAATTCAAAAATCTTGGAACTAAGAAATAACATTTGCTGCACTGAAAATCTCAATAGAGACTCTCAAGAGCAGAATGTACCAAGCAGAAGACAGAATGAGTGAGCTCAAAGACTGGCTATTTGAAAATACATAGAAGAGAAAAAAGAAAAAAACAAAAGTAACAGAGACTGCCTACAAGATATGGAAAACTATTTCAAAAAACCAAATCTAAGAAATAATGGTGTTCAAGAGCATTGGGTAGAAAGAGGATTCAAAGAAAAAATAACAGAAAACTGTTCAAATATTGAGAAAGATATAAATATACAGGCACAAGAAGCTCTAAGGCTACTACAGAGATTTAACCCTTGTAAGACTATCTCAAGTCATATAATAATCAAATTCTCAAAGAATAAAATAGAGAGAAGATCCTAAAATCAGCAAGAAAGAAGAAGCAAATAGCATATCCCGGAGATTCAATTCATCTGGCAGCAGACTCCTCGATGGAAACAATACAGGCCAGGAGGGAGGGGAAAATGTTCTTAAAGTGCTCATAGAAAAATACTGCCATTCAGATCATTGCCTGCAACAACACTATCTTTCAAATATAAAGGAGAAATAAAGTTCTTTCCCAGACAAATAAAAACTGAGAGAATTCAACACCACCAGACACGTCATACAAAATACTAAAGGGATTTCTTCAGTCTGAAAGAAAATAAAACACTCACAGGCAAAAAAGACAACTTTCTTTGGTATAAAACCCTGATTAAAAACTGGTAAAATTAAGAACATGGACAAATCCATAATACTCTAATGCTGTAATTGTGATGTGCAGTCTACTTATAAATCTCTTCTGAAACCACAGAGACAAATCTACCCAAAACACTAATAGCAACAGAGGCCGTTAAAAGATAGATGATTTAAAAATATGTAAATTGAGCAATTAAGTCAAAATGTAGAAAGGAAGATGTAAAGTGTGCAATTTTTGGGTGTTTGCCTATGTTTCCAGTCTTTCATTTGTGATCTAAGATAAGGTGTCATTTCTTTAAAATAACTTGCTATATCTACAAGATGTTTTTTGTAAGCCTTATGGTAACCACAACACAAAAACATATAATAGAATCTCTGAAAATATGAAGCAACCAAGTAAAACATACTACCAGAGAAAATTACGTAACCACAAAGTAGACAGTAAAAAATAAAAGAAAGAACCCTCAAAACAACCAAAAACCACAACAAATTAGGTGTAGTAAGTTCTTACTTATTATTAATAACACAGAATATAAATGATCACAGTTCTCCAATTACAAGGCATGGCTGAATGGATAGAGAAACAAGAACTAACTAGATGCTACCTACAAGAAACACACATTATCTACAAAGGCACACATAGACTGAAAGTGAACGTATAGAAAAAGATGTTCCATGTAGCTAGAAACCAATAAGGAGCAACAATAGCTTTCTTATATCAGAAAAAATAGACAGCAAATCTAAGATTATACATAGAGACAAAGAAGGTCACTATATAATGGTAAAGAGTTCAATTCAGCCACAAAATATGACAATAATAAGTACTTAAGCACTCAACACCAGAGCACCCAAATATACAAAACACTCATTAATAGATCTAAAGGAAACAATAGACTACAATACAATAATAGTGGGAGAGTTTAACATCTAACTCTCAGCAATAGATCATCCAAACAGATTAGCAACAAAGAAACAGCAGAGTTATGCTACACACTGAATCTAAGAGGCCTAAGTGATGTTACAGAGCATTTTACTCAACAGCTTCAAAATAAACATTCTTCTCATCAGCACATAGTACATTCTACAGAACAGACCATATCATAGGGCGCCAAAAGTTGTAAACAAATTTTTTAGAAACATAATTTTATCAACTATTTTCTGATAATAATAGAATAAAACTACAAATCAGTAATGAGAGGAACCTCAGAAAGTACACAAACACATGAAAATTAAACAACATGCTAGTCAATGACAAATAGATCAATGAAGAAATTAAGGTGGGAATTAAAACATTTTTTGAAACAAAGAAAAATAAAAATACCACATACCAAAACCTATAGGACATGGCAAAAACAGTACTAAGAGAGACGTTTATAGCAATACACATTTATATCAAAAAAGTAGATTTAAAATAAACAACTTAATGATGCACCCCAAGGAATTAGAAAAGCAAGAAAAAAAAAAGCCCAAAATAAGTAAAGGGAAAGAAACAATAAATATTAAAGGATAAACAAATAAAATAAGGACTAAAAAATGCAAAGGATCAACAAAATAAATAGTCATTTATTTGAAAAAGTTAACCAAAATTGACAAATCTTTAGCTAGACCAAAAAAGAAGACATAAAATTAGAAATTAAAAAGGAGACATAAATGAGACCTCTGAAATTCAGTGAATTATTGCAGACTTTTATGAACAACTATATGCCAATAAAATAGAAAGTCTAGAAGAAATGGATACATTCCTGAACACATACAACCTACCAAGATTGAATTATGAAGAAATGGAAAACCTGAACAAACCAATAATGAGTAATAAGATCAAAGCCATAAAAAGTTTCCCACTGAAGAAAAGTTCAGGACCTGATGGCTTCACTGATGAATTCTTCCAGACATTTAAAGAAGAACTAATACCAGTCCTACTCAAATTCTTCAAAAAACTGAAGAGGGAGGAATAATCCCATTACCTATTTTATGATTCCAGCATTACCCTAATACCAAAACCAGACAAGGACATAACAAAGAAAGAAAACTACAGATCAATATCGCTGATGTTCATAGATGTGAAAATCCTTAACAAAATACTAGCAAATGAAATTCAATAACATATCTAAAAGATCATTTACCATGGTCAAATGGGATCCATCCCAGGGATGCAAGCATACATAAATCCATAAATGTGATCCATCATAGTAACATAATAAAGAATAAAAATTATGTGATTACCTTATTATTTGACAAAACAGCATATAAGATTCCATATCACTCTATGATAAAATCCTCATGAAAATCTTTATTGAAGAAACATACCTCAAAATAATAAAAGTTGCATATGACAAACCCACAGTTAACATTGTATTGAACAGGAGAACATTGAAGGCCTTTTCTCTAAGGACTGGAACAAGACAAAGATGCCCACTTTTACTTTTATTCAGCAAAGCTCTGTAAGTTGTGGCCAGAACAATTAGGTGAAAAAGGGGAAAAAAATGGTATCCAAATTGGAAAGGAATAAGTCAAATTATCCTTGTTTGTAGCCATTATTACTTATATTAGGAAAACCTAAAGATGCCACCAAAAATCCTCTTTGAAGTGATAAATTCAATAAAGTGGCAGGATGCAAAGTCAACATACAAAAATCAGTGGCATTTATATACACCAACAACAAACAATCTGAGAAAGAAATCAAGAAAGCAATCACATTTTCAATAGCTACAAAAAATATAAAATATCTAGGAGTCAATCTAACCAATAAATTAAAGATGTATACAAGAAAACCTATAAAACTCTGCTGAGAGAAACTAAAGAGGACACACAAAATAGTGGAAAGAGATTCCCTGAGCATGGATAGGAGGAACCAATATTGTCAAAACATCAATACTACTCAAGTTAATTTACAGATTCAATGTAATCCTTATCAAAACATCAATGACATTCTTCACAGAAATGGAAAAAAAATCCTAAATTTTATATGGAACTATAAAACACCCCAAATAGCCAATACAATCCTGAACACAAACAGAAAGCTATAGGCATCAGACTGCCTGACCTCAAAAGTTTTACAAAGCTATAGTAACCAAAACAGCATAGCACAGGCATGAAAACAGACACACGTAAACCAATGGAACAGAATAGAGGATCCAGATATAAATCTACACATTTACAGCAAACTCAACTTCAACAGAGATGCCAAAAACATACAATGGGGAAAGGATTGTCTTTTCAATAAACGATGCTGAAAAACTAGATTAACTGTATGTGGAAGAATAGAACTGGACACCTACGTCTCCCCCAAAATCAAGTTAAATGTATTAAATATTTACATCAAAAACCTGAAACTATGAAACTACTAGAAAAAAACATTGGGGGAAACACTCCAAGACATAGTTCTAAGCAAAAAATTTTTATATAAGTCCCCAAAAGCACAGGAAACCAAAGCAAAAATAGACAAATGGGGTTACATCATGCTAAAAATCTTTCTGCACAGCCAAGGAAATAAACAGTAGAGTGAAGAGACATCCCATAGAATGGGAGAAAATATTTGCAAAGTATCCATCTGACAAGAATTAATGACCAGAATACATAAAGAAAACTCAATGGAAGAAATCTGATTTAAAAATTCTGAGTAGACATTTCTCAAATAAGACATAAAAATGAAAAACAGGGATATGTAAAAATGCTCACCATCACTAATCATTAGAGCAATGCACATCAAATCCACAATGAGATGTCATCTCACTCCAACTAAAATGGCTTTCACTAAAAACACAGGCAATAACAGATGCCAGTAAAGATGTGGAGAAAGTGGAACGCTTTTACACTTTTGATAAGAATGTAGATTAGTACAGCCACTATGGAAAACTATGGAGTCTCCTCAGAAAAACTCAGACTAGAGACACTATATGATCTAGCAATCCCTCTGCCGCTCATATATTTAAAGAAAATAAAATCAGTACATTGAGGAGATATTTGCACTCCCTGTTTATTGGAGCACTATTTACAACAACCAAAATATGGCATCCAACTATGTGCCCATCAATGGATGAATGGGAAAGAAAACGTGATACACATATGCAATGGAACATTATTTAGCCATAAAAAAGAATGAAATTCTGCAGAATTTGAGGTAATTATATTAAGTGAAATAAGCCAAACTCAGAAAGACAAATAGCATATGTTCTCACTCACGTATAGGAGTTTAAAGGTAGATCTCATGAAGACAGGGAGTAGCTAAAGGCTAGGAAGGATAGTGGAGAGGGGGAGGTGAAGGGAAAACTACATATAAATATTTATTACCACTGCACCATACATTTGAAAATGATAAGCATGGTAAATTTTTTATGCATATTTCATCTCAATAAAAAACAAAAATGGAAAAAATGAACTTATCTTGAAGTATCTCACTTTGATTAGAAAGTGAAAAAAAATCATTATAATGCACAACTCTAGTGTTTAGAGAGTAAATCTATGTAATGTTCCGTATATTAAAAATAAATGCATTATTAATAGTTGTAATAAAACTCTAGAATGTTACAAAGCCAAATTTAAATAGACTATTGAATAATATTTAGTTTTATTTTAAATGTTAACATTTATTTAATGTGTTAACATTAAATTTTAGCATAGATTTTAAAATACACTATAATAAATATAACACCTCTGAGAACTATCAGATTATGTCCTTTGGTTTAAAAAATTCAAGTAAACTAATCAGTGTGGCAAGAAATATATTATTTGCAATAAAAATAGCAACTGTTTAAGAATGAATAAAAATCATAATCGAGGGTAGAAAATCAAGAGATCCAAATGCTACATAACTTTCACAATTACTAATTTCATCAATATTCCCATTTATTTTTCCACAGATTTTTCTACCCCAGGTTTTTAAAATATATAGATGTATTGGGAATATTGGTAAAGTTCAATTAAGAAATGAAACTTTTCTTTGCCAATCTGTCTGTTCTGTTTGTGTGTGTGTGTGTGCAAGTATTTATTCATATTAACTCTAATTACTTATCTTTATCAGAAATAATCTTTACTTAAGCAGTGGCCCTATAGTTTTTAACACTTTTTCACCGATTAGGATTTTCAGGGTTTATAATCTCATTTTTCAGTAACAATATTTTCATATTATTCTTTCTATTTTTTAGACATCTCATTTATTCATATTTTCTTATCATATAGGCTTGTTACTCCAGAATATATGGTAGAAATAGAACAATCATCACCAGAAATCCTAAGTAGGATACAGATGCAGTACCACACTGTCATATTCTTTTGTAAACAGCATCCTAGAAACCATTCAAAGAAATTATCTGTGGACTCCAATAATAAAATGATCTGAAAATGAAACAAACAAAACAAGTGCTTTAAAAGATCTAAATAAGTCCATTACACAAATCTTGGGCCTATCATTCAACGTTAAGATTTCTAGGGAGATTTTAATACAAATGCAAAAGATTTGGAATTTTTAAGATTATTTTTAATTTTAATAGGCTTAATAGCACATCTTTGCATTATTAATAATGTTACTTAATATTGGAGGTAAATAATTTGTAGTCTTTTTTAAATATAATTTTTCTACTGAAGCATGAGTCATTATCATAAATGTGTATGTGTACATGCATATGTATTTGTTTTTGTGTGAATGATTAAGAGTTTCTACTCATTCATACAGTTTTGAAAACATCATCTTCTTATCAATTTGTAGCAAGTGATTTTGACATTATTGCACAAAATAATCTCTCAAAAATTATTTAATATGATCCCACAAAAACCCCTCCAATCTAGCCTTCTCCTTTTTAAACCTTGGCTGATGACTCTGGGAAGCAGTCCTACCATGTCACAATATCTCAAAGCAAATCCCCATTAAAACACGATAAAAAATCTTCCTAACCATTTTATTTTTCTTTTTTATAGCTCCCGAGTTTAGTAAAACCCTCTATTGTATCAGTATTTCTACATGACGTTTTCTAGATGTCATGTTAGTCACAGAAGACATTTTACAGAATAATTCTGGGCTCTAGATAGTTATAGATCTTAAATTATTACTTTGAACAGAGTTTTGGGGGCATAAACTGGAGATAAAAATCAACATGTTAATGACATCAAAACACCTATAATTGGTTGCACTTGACTGGAGGCAGAATATTATATTACTTTAAGAAATGCATATCCGGCTAAATAACCTCTGTAGTGTCTCAGATGCCAGAAAAGTAATAAATATATGTGAAGTAGGATGTACCCTGTTTTCTGTAACTAATCCATGTGCTGTTATTTTTGAACTGACATTATATTTACAATTACTTTTTCAACTATTGGTCTCAAGAAATAATCCATTATTAAATCCTTAAGAAGAAATATCACTGTATTTTTATTATAATTCTAATCTCAGAAAGTACCTCATGACCGTCTATGAAATATCCAATAGACTTAACTCTACTATGCACATAGAAAATCAGAATACTGCTAAATTTTCTTAGTTAAGAATTTCCCTCAATGCATATTATCAGATTATAGTTGTTAATATTCCGAAGGTACATAAACTTACTTACAGAAAAATACTAATTGTAAAAACAGTTTTCCTTATAATCACACAATTTAATATCCCACTATATTTTAAAATATATTGATATTTGATAATTTATAACCATCCATAAAGAATAGACTGCTCATGCTTCCAGTTCTTATTGTACATGACAAAGAATAGTTATTTCTTTACCAAAAAAGCTTAATATTTTAAACCGTCAATGTTATTATTGCATAATTACTTTCATTTGAAACATAACTGATGAGAATTTATAGATACTGATTTCTAAGATTAATAACCTCTCGCTAGGCAAATTCTCTCTGTATTGTCCCTTTTGTTCTGCACAGATGACATTTCTCAGATAAATGTTGCTGTTCTTTTCTCTATAGGACCTATGGTTAGAATATATGGGCTTTGTTAGTGATTAAAAAATTATCTCAAGACCAAAATTTTTGAATGCACATGTATAATCCATGATTATACTAATAAAGAACTTTAAAGTTCTACAATAATCTCCCTTGCAAATGTAATGGTAAGCCATTTTTCCCAGATGCTTTTCCTTTAAAATTAAACTGCAGTCTAACATATATTTAGACATTTTTTTTAAGGGCGAGAGAGAGTTAAATGATCCTGATATAATTCTTAGCAAATTATATATTATAGCTTGATAAGAGATTTATGTGGAAGCAATTACTGAACAATATGGATTATATATTTTTAAAAGAAATATAGTGTTAATAGTCTGAATTACTCTAATGTATTTTTGAACTAAGTTTGCATAAATGCCTAGTTGGGGAACTAATTTAATAAATAAATGAGTATTTGGTAATTAGTATATCAATGCTCTGTGACAAGAGAGAAGATGATATTGTGTGTTAAAATAATTTTGCACATCCAATACCAAATTCATTTACAGTAATTTAAAAGTACTAAGTTCTGGTAAATAAAAGTAACATATAACTTTGCACTTCTTTATTCTGCCTAGTTATGCACACACACACAAGGACATACTGGAGGCTGAACCACAACCGTAGTTACTGGATTTTTCTCTGCTTTTAGGACCATCTAATGTTTGCACTCCAGATCCATTGTCTTTAACCCACAAATAAAAACAGTTTTTGTATCACTCATGTTACTTGACTGTTGATAACTCTAGCTAACTTAAGTGCAAAAAGAAATTACTGGAACAATATTAGGGAATCACAGACTCACTTAGAAGCCTGGAGAAAGAGGCCTGGAAATGAGCAAGAAGCAAAAGTAGAAAAGCTTCTATAACCACGACCATTGTCAGGCCACTGGAAAGTCTAAAAGGTTTTACAAATATATGATGTTTTATTTTTTTTAATTATACTTTAAGTTCTGGGATACATGTACAGAACATGCAAGTTTTTATGTAGGTATACATATGCAATAGTAGTTTTCTGCACCCATCAACCTGTCACCTACACTAGGTATTTCTCCTAATGCTATCCGTCCCCTAGCCCCTCAGCCCCCAACATGCCCTGGTATGTGATGTTCCCCTCCCTGTGTCCATGTATTCTCATTGTTCAACTCCCACTTATCAGTGAGAACATGCAGTGTTTGGTTTTCTGTTCCTGTGTTAGTTTGCTGAGAATGATGGTTTCCATCTATGTCCTCGCAAAGGACATAAACTCATCCTTTTTAATGGCTGCATAGTATTCCACAGTATACATGTGTCACATTTTCTTTATGCAGTCTATCATTGATGGACATTTGGGTTGGTTCCAAGTCTTTGGTATTGTGAATAGTGCTGCAATAAACATATGTGTGCATATGTCTTTATAGCAGAATGATTTGTAATCCTTTGGTTATATACCTAGTAATAGGATTGCTGAGTCAAATGGTATTTCTGGTTGTAAATCCTTGAGGAGTCTCCACATTGTCTTCCACAATGGTTGAACTAATTTACGCTCCCACCAACAGTGTAAAAGCATTCCTATTTCTCCACATCCTCTCCATCATCTGTTGTTTCTTGACTTTTTAATGACTGACATTCTAACTGGCATGAAATGGTATCTCATTGTGGTTTTGATTTGCATTTCTCTAATGATCAGTGATGATGAGCTTTTTTTCATAAGTTTGTTGGCTGCATAAATGTCTTCTTTTGAGAAGTGTCTGTTCATACCCTTTGCCGACTTTTTGATGGGGTTGTTTTTTTCTTGTAAATTTGCTTAAGTTCCTTGTAGATTCTGGATATTAGCCCTTTGTCAGGTGGATAGATTGCAAAAATGTTCTCCCATTCTGAAGGTTACCTGTTCACTCTGATGATAGTTTCTTTAGCTGTGCAGAAGCTCTTTAGTTTAATTAGTTCCCATTTGTCAATTTTGGCTTTGTTGCCATTTCCTTTGGTGTTTTAATCATGAAGTCTTTGCCCATGCCTATGTCCTGAATGGTATTGCCTAGGTTTTCTTCTAGGGTTTTTTTAATGATTTGGGGTCTTACATGTAAGTCTTTAATCCATCTTGAGTTAATTTTTGTAAAAAGTATAAGGAAGGGGTACAGTTGCAGTATTTTGCATATGGCTAGCCAATTTTCCCAGCACCATTTATTAAATAGGGAATCCTTTCTGCATTGCTTGTTTTTGTCAGGTTTTTCGGGGCTCAGATGGTTGCAGATGTGTGGTGTTATTTCTGAGGCCTCTGTTCCGTTGTTCCAAATATCTGTTTTGGTACCAGTGCCATGCTGTTTTGGTTACTGTACCCTTGTAGTATAGTTTGAAGTCAGGTAGCATGGTGCCTCCAGCTTTGTTCGTTTTGCTTAGGATCTTCTTGGCTATATGAGCTCTTTTTTGGTTCCATATGAAATTTAAAGTAGTTTTTTCTAATTCTGTGAAGAAAGTCAATGGTAGCTTGATGGGGATAGCCTTGAATCTCTAAATTACTTTGGGTAGTATGGCCATTTTCAAGATATTGAGTCTTCCTATCCATGAGCATGGAATGTTTTTCAATTTGATTGTGTCCTCTCTTATTTCCTTGAGCAGTGGTTTGTAGTTCTTGAAGAGGTCCTTCACATCCCTTGTAAGTTGTATTCCTAAGTATTTTCTTATCTTTGTAGCAATCGTGAATGAGAATTCACTCATAATTTGGCTCTCTGTCTATTATTAGTGTATAAAAATGCTTGTGATTTTTGTACATTGATTTTGTATCCTAAGACTTTGCTGAAGTTGCTTATCAGCTTAATGAGCTTTTTGGGCTGAGATGATGAGGCTTTATAAATATACAAATCATGTCATCTGCAAACGGAGACTATCATCCTGAATGGGCAAAAGCTGGAAGCATTCCCTTTGAAAATCGGCACTAGAAAAGGATGTCCTCTCTTACCACTCCTATTCAACATAGTATTGAAAGTTCTGGCCAGGGCAATCAGGCAGGAGACGGAAAAAAAGGGTTTATTTGTTTTTTTTTTTTTTTTTTTAGAATGAGATTATACCTTCTATAATATTCTGAATGCTTTGCTTCCTGCACTTCTTCCATTTCCGTAATTAATCAGTCTTCTCAGCTGGCGCTCAAGTCACCTGCTCACAAGAGTAACAAATGCTCTTCTCCCTCATGAATCCTTTAAAACTAAAACCCCTGGTATGTTTAATGAATGCAGACAAAAGGCCTGTACGCATTTGCTTCAACTAGTTCCCTAGTGATTACCATAGTATTAGCAACTGTTATGGGGTGACATGTGTCCTCCCCAAATTCACATATTGGATCACAAAACCCAAATGTGACTGTACTTGGAGATAGGACTTTTGGAGGTAATTAACATTAAATGAAGCCGTAAGAGTAGGGCCCTAATCCTATAGGGTTAGTGGTTTTATAAGAAGAGTGAAAGAGAGCTCCCACTCTCTCCCTGTCCATATGGAAGAGAGATCATGTGAAGTCAAAGCAAAAATGTAGGTAACTGCACCAGAAACTGAATCAGTCAGCACTTTCGTCTTTGATCTTCCAGTCCATAAAACCATGAGAAAATAAATTTTCATTATTTAAGTCACTCAGTCTATGGTATTTTGTTATGGCAGCCTGAGCTCACTAACAGAGCAAGTATTATTTAGACTACCGTTTACTGTATCATGTGGTAAGTATGTAAGTCTATAAAATTTGAATTTGACAAGAAAATTGTATGAAAGCTAGGGTAATTGAGAAATATTCTGTAAGTTTGCTTAAAAACTGCAATCATTTTAGGCAGGTGAAATAGGCTAAAATTCTAGAAAATATGTACTCTAAAAAGTTTCTGTACTCTGTTTCCTTTATAGCTTTCTTAAAATGGTTTCATTTTAAATAAACTCAAAATAGGAATTTTTAAATTTTTATTATGTTGTGGTTTATACAAGAGATTTAGTATGGAACTACAATCAGCGAACTAGTCCTTAATAATGATGCCTTAGCCCTTGCTGAAAAAATTCATGAATAAATGAAAATAAAATGTTCCAAGTGACATGGACATCATTTAAGGCTATTTACATATTGCATGTATATTTGGTAAATATTCAGGTTAATATTACTGAAATGTTGGCAAATAAAATAAAAGAAATAAATGATGGTAACTATTAACATTAAAGTGTATATGTACATAATCTTAATCTATCAGAGACGTCTAAACCATGTCCCATTTTGTTCTTTCTTCTGTATTAGTTTGCTGGAGATGCCATAAACACATACCACAAACTGTGTCCTTTAGACAACAGAGATTTATTCTCTCACCATCTTGAAAGCTAGAAGTCCATGATCAAAGTGTTGGTAGATTTGGTGTTTTGAAACCTCTCTCCTTGGCGTGCAGATCGATGCCTTCTTATTCTGTATTTATATGGTGTCTGTCTTTGACCTAATCTCTTTTTATAAGGAATCCAGTTATATTATGTTAGGGAGCACCGGATGACCCCATTTTACCTTAATTACCTCTTTAAATGCCTTAACTCCAAATCAGAAACATTCTCATTTTCATGTACTGGGGTTAAGACTTCAGCTTATTAATTTTAGGGGAACCCTTATCATTCCCACAAACAATTTTGTAATTTAAACAAAATCCTTCTATTATTTATAAAATATAAGATGATATACAATGTTCAACTCAGATAAGTGGACTTACTGGGAATTTTTCCAACTTTTCACAGTTGAATGAATTTTTGTGTATTTTTCCTTAACATAGTTCACTGATCATTACTAAGGTTGACCAAGACTTCTAGCTATTTAATTTGTTGTTGTTGTTAAGTTAATCTTTTAAAATGTTTGACTGGTTTTCAATGTATATTGTCTTGTTGTAATTTGAAAGAATTCTTTACATCGCGTCTTAGTTTGGGCTGCTATAACTTAGTACCATAGACTGGGTGACTTATAAACAATGAATTAGTTACCCACAGTTCTGGAGACTAAAAGTTCAAGATGAGAGTGCCAGCATGGCTAAGTCCTGGTGGGGACCCTTCTCAGGATTGCAGACTTCTGAATTCTTCCTATGTATGTTCTCACCAGGCAAAAAGAGGGCAAAAAAGCTCTCTGGAGTCCTTTTTATGAGATTAGTAACGCCATACATGAGGGTTCCACCTTCATGACTTTACTATATCCCAACCTAATTACCTGCTAAATGCCCCACCTCTTTATACCATCACACTGGGGGTTAGGATTTCAACATAAGAATTTTGGGAAATCACAAATATTTAGACTAAAACACAGGGTGAGTGCATTCATTCTTTTTTTTCTTCCCATAAAAGTTGCAATTTTTCTATTTTCTCATGTTTTGTCTTGTTAACACTTTTCACTTAAAAACATCTATTAATGTTTAAATTATGTCTTCTATTTTTGACATTTTGAAGACATTAAATAATGTCTTCTCATTGTTCTAGAGGTCTTCTTACTCAGTACAATACAGCAAAAATAGAAATATAAATATTGAAAATAAATAAAAATAACATTATGCTTATTTATTATTATTGTATAAATTATGTATATATCACGTATCTACTAACAATTTTAACTAATTGGGAGATATAATTAGATCACTGGATAAAAGGTCAATTGTACTTTTACTTATAAGAGAAAATAAAAAATAAAATTAAAAAACATGTTTTACAATAACATTCAAAAATATGCAATTCTGAGGAATAAATCTACTTCTACATGAAAATGTGACATATCACATATTCAAAGATCTGTAGAATATTTGGTTAACAAATAGCAAGCCTCCATTAATATACACAAAGGATTGCCCTATAGTCCAAGGATATATACATATTTGTTTTCTAAATTTCACATGAAAATTTATGTAGTGAGAAAAAACTAAAATTACAATGATTTTCATAAACAGAGATTGTATAGGCCATATCAGCTTATCATATCCAGTGAAGCTGAAATTTTAAAGGAATATAAATATTTAGAAAGAATTATTGTGATATTATTTGAAATTTGGAAAAAAGAGATCTCCTTTAAGTTGCTAACACTGGGTGGAGGGTGGGAAGAAGGTGAGGATAGAAAAGCTATTAGGTACTATGCTTATTACCTGGGTGGAAAAAAATCTATGCACCAAAGTCCCATGGTACCCAATTTACCTATATAACACATTTGTGCATGTACCCCCAAACCTCCAATAAAATAAAACCACAACTTATTTTATTGAAAGAATGTACTTTAAAAGGTTTAGCTATGAATATATTTCATGAAGTTCTCCCTGTATATGTCTTTATTTTTATGAATGAATGTTCAAGGGCTATATATTTTACACTGAGTTTATATTTTATAATTAAATCATTTGTTTTTTTTAAAGTGAAGACATTGACTTTAAATTTTACTTTGCTATTCTATTTTTCTTTGTGATTGCCTTGTACGTTTTATGCTCACATTTTTCTATTCATCAATTTTGCTTTAGGTCAATTCTAAAATTAATGTCTTTTTAAAAAGTAATTCTGTCACTTGTCACTTATTTTGATAATAGATGCACTTATATTTTTTATATTATTTTCCTCTTAATATGTGTGGTTATGTTTCATTTTCTTACATCTCATTTTTTCAAGACTTTTCTCATTATTCTGGAAATGCACTAGTTAATCTTAAATATGTATGTCTTTGTTTCATTAATTTTTCCTGATAGTGTTTTAAACCGAAAACTTAAGTAATATTGAGATTTTGATTTTTAAATTATTTCTGTAGTTATTAATTCACCATTTCTTAATGTTCTCATCTGAAATTACTAACTTTTAGGTTTTAGGTATTCTACTCTCCCCATTTTTTATCACATTAATTATTTAAAAATCACTTTTTTTCTTTGATGTTCTCAGTGAATTTTCTCTCTTCGGTTTACCTATTCATTTCTAAATAAACAAGTTATGTTATTCCAGTTAGAAAGAATTATTGGTGTTGCATGCTAAAGTATCCTTGATTATTCTCTATGCATTGTATTAAAATTCTCTCCTATAAATGAACCATAATAAATCCAAGAGTTCATTCTTTTTTCTTTTTTCTGCTTTTTTTTTTTCAGTCTGTTCAGTCTTGATTGTTCAAATTACTAATTCATTGTAAATGAATTACAATTTTTATTTGACTGTTCATGTTGACATGTGACCTCAGTACCCAGATAAGCAAGCTATTGGGATGGCTTAGGCAGAAGAAAACAGATGGGCAGTAGAATTTTGGAAAGATTTGTCCTTTATTACCTGGCATCTAATGAGCTGGACAACTGTCACCCTCTGCTGAGATATCATGATGAAGTCTGTTTGCTCCCACATTGCTGCCATTGCAAGTATTATGTTCTTCCAATCACTCAGATTTGGGCTATCTGTGGCACCTGTGGAGACACAGGCAAGGTTAGCAGATCTGGGCAATCCTTCCAAGGACTACAGGCAGTAAGCCAGCCGACCACATTCCTTCTCTGTGAATTCCTTAGCCTACCCTCCACGGGAAGGGAAAAATGATGAGAATTTAGCTCAGGCTTTAATAGCTGGCAAGCATTCTTTAATGTCTGTGTTGTCTGAGATTTCATCCAAAATATTGCATAATGAATCACTGAACTGTCTTACTCAAAGATACTGGCATAATAATTTATTTCCTTTACTAACACCAAGTGAAACTTTAACTACATTGGCAATAATTTTATTCCAAGCAGAGAGCTGAGAGAAGAAGATGGGTAAAGAATTTCTGTTTTGGTCACTGATATACCACTTTTGGTTATTTTTAATAGTTGTGCATATTACAATAAAAATATTAATTCAGGGGCCGGGTGCGGTGGCTCAAGCCTGTAATCCCAGCACTTTGGGAGGCCGAAACGGGTGGATCACGAGGTCAGGAGATCGATACCATCCTGGCTAACACGGTGAAACCCCGTCTCTACTAAAAAATACAAAAAAACTAGCCGGGCGAGGTAGCGGGCACCTGTAGTCCCAGCTACTCTGGAGCCTGAGGCCGGAGAATGGCGTGAACCCGGGAGGCGGAGCTTGCACTGAGCTGAGATCCGGCCACTGCACTCCAGCCTGGGCGACTGAGCGAGACTCCGTCTCAAAAAAAAAAAAAAAATATATATATATGTGTGTATATATATATATATATATATATATATATATTCATCTGGAAGCACGTATGTGTGTTTGTATTTAACTCCAAATTTATCTAAAAGTTGAGCCAAATTTTATGATTCCACTTGCTGAGAGAGACACACTTTCAAACTACAACATGTTGGAATTTTAAAAACATATTTGTTTTTATTTATCTGTCCAGTTGTAAAGACAAGCACACAACACTAATGCAACACCTGTAGACTGTTATAATATTTTTTCTATTTGAGACATAAACAATTTCATTCACTTGTTTCCAAATATGTAGTTGAATACTTGCCTTAAGTGTTCTTCACATTGTTTGCACCTTTTTCTCTTTTGAACTTGTCAATCACCCTACCAGATAGTTATCTAGATTATGAATTGCTCAGTGGTAAGCCCAAACTTCTTGTGTAAAATTCTTAGTGTGTCAAGACCATTGAAGATCCCACTGTGGTTCAGAAAGATAATATCGTCATTCTATCTGCCACAAGAAAAATCTCTATCATGTGAAAATAGTAATAATAATAAAAGCAGTCATATTACCAATAATATTTTAACTTTTAGATGCTTTATTATGTATTATGTTATATACCAGACACTATTTTAATTTCAAGGATTTTCATTCATTAAGTTATCTAGTCCTCACAATAACACTAATAAAAATGTTATTCTTACTTAGAAATGAGGAAATCAAGGAACAGAGACAGTAAATATCTTACTCAATTTTCCACAGCTAGTACATAAAGAATATTGGGACCATATTCTTTGTTGAATGGGTGTGTCTGTGTTCCATTTTATCTGATTTCATGTAAGTTTACCTTAATCAAAACATCATGACAGATTTTAAAAAATGAAAGAAGCTAGACTTAAATTTTTTTAGTTGATGTAGTAGATTTCTTCATCAAGAATGGTTCTCTATACAGGGATAACACTTAAATTGCATCCATGTATTTGGCTACTTGGTTCATAGTTGATTACTATCAAAGTGAGCCCCTAAATTAGGATAGAATAGGCATTTTGTCTTCCCCAAGAGACACAAATATTGGATTATTGCATTGAATCTTGTCAATTCTATCTCATATACTTTAAACCTGCTATTTAGATACATAGAATGGTTTTGTTGCCTGTCCTTAAAAAGGCTTAGTTCAATTATTCCTTAAATTGTGTGACAACCTGCATTATTAATCGGGGTGTGTGTGTGTGTGTGTGTGTGTGTGTCTGCGTGTGTGTAGGCATTTTTCATTCTCTAAATCAAGTCCTTTGTTGAAAATAACAATGGCTTCTCAGTTTTTAGCCCATTTTGTTAATATATATAAATGATGATTGATAATATATATAACATTTATGAAGGATTTGTAAATAATAACATTTAATTTTGTAAAATTAGTACATCAAAACTATATGGTGCCAGGTATGAATTATACTTTATTCCTTGCTTACAATGAACTTCTACAATGAAATTCTACTGCAGTGTAAATAAATAAGAAAATAATATGCTGAAGATGCACATGTGCCAAAAACTAGCTAAGATAAAATAAACAAAAACAGAATGTAAAATAATTAATAAAATCATAATTTATGAATAAATGTCTAGTAAAATACATTCTGATCTGACGTGTGTTTCATATATACCTTAGACACATAACCTCTATGTAATTCATACAATCTGTTTAATAATTTTGTGTGTGAAACAAAGTTTGTGTACAGGGGACCATCAGAAAGCAAGGATGTCACTATCTCAGCCACCTATGTGGACAATCTTAGTTGATTGGCACCATCCTCGCCTGAAAATTTCTTAAACTTATTCACACATAAGTACTTAAAAAATTTTAAATATCGTTAATGCAGCAAAATATAATGTGTTCAGTGTAACTAAGCAGCACATTAAGATCACGAGAATACCTGGATCAGCTGTGAAACAAAAGCAAAAGCAAACAACTGCAGGCTTTCAGTCTCCAATTAAGATGCTGTGTTTTGATACAAGTTAATGTACACTGGCACTCTGGGAGGTTGATGAGGGCGGATCATTTGAGGTCAGGAGTTTGAGACCAGGCTGCCCAACGTGGTGAAACCCCATCTCTACTAAAAATACAAAAACATTAGCCAGGTGTGGTGATGCACACCTGTAGTCCCAGCTGCTCGGGAGGCTGAGGCAGGAGAATCACTTGAACTTGGGAGGCAGAGGTTGCAGTGAGCTGAGACTGCGCCACTACACTTCAGCCTGGGCAATAGAGTTAGACTCTATCTCAGAAAAAAGTATTAATATACACTGGTTTTAATTTTTTTGTTGAAAAACATTAGAAGCATTTAATGGACCAGGAAGCGGTTCCTCTAGTGGTGAGGAGGTTTTCTGTTGAAAGGCTTTTAAAAATATTTCCTCCAGAGTCATCTGTCTCATTAATAATCATTCTTGTCTTAGAAACCTTTCTTTGACTTTATAAACTAACATAAAAACTTGTTGTTACCAATTTACACAACTCTAATCCTTCAAAAAGCCCATCACACATTTTCTTCACATTGTCTCCAGGCATTTTTTCTCAGTGTTAGCAATATCATCTTCATCATCACTGATATCATAATCACCTTGCTTCATCAACACCAATGGCCAATGAATAAACAACCAGAGCCACATCATTGATGTTAAAACATCTTCAATATCTACTTCTTCCAGCTTACTGACAAACTCTGAAGATATATTTATTTTTTTGCATATGTAAGATCAGACTTGCATCCATCCATACATCTCTTTTCTTCATCCCTCCCTTCTACTGGCATCTTCTCTCCATTTTTTTTCCCACTCAACATAAAGAATCCTTCAAAGCTAGCAGTTTCTTAATCATCATCATTGAACACAGTTACAAGCCAGAGGTTGTGCCGGGCATGCACAACTGTGTCTTTAGTTACTGAGTTCCAAGCATTGACAACACATATACAGTAGCCTTCATGCTAAATTCCTTTCGAAAACCATCCAGTCCCGTGCCTCTGTTTACTGCTGCTAAAATGCTGTTTAAGAAAGCATTTAAGAAGTACTGTTTATATTTATTCTTCATTGATCTAAAGATACCCTGGTCACATGGCTCAATCAGTAAAGTCAAATTTGGAGGAAAGTACATAGCATAAAGTTTTTTGGTGAAAAATTGAGCTTGAAGATGAGAAGAATGGTTGCCAAAATAAATAAACAAACAAACAAACAAATAAATAACAAAATCTTTCAGTTGTTATCCTATCCAGCTTTCTTGCAGTGAGCATAAACCACTAGTACCAGCTCTCTGTGGAACCAATCAGAAAACAAGTTCCTGGTTTCCATGATATTTTATTAGCATAATGTACTGGTAAAAAATCCACTGCTTGAAAATGGTGAGGATGCAAGCCTATCACAGCAAATTTACACTTATGCCTGACTGCTGCATTGGCACATCGCAGCATAGTTATTCTGTCCTTGGCATTCTCAATTTTTGTAGAAACTGCCTCATCGGTTCCTTTCTCATTAGTGTCTTTCTGTGGCAATAATGTCAAAATTCTAATGTTTCATCAACATTAGAGACTTGTTCTACATCACATTTTCATTGGTGATGACTTTGGCAACCTTGTCAATGAATTTCTCCATGGGTTCATGATTATCAGATGCTTTACCACCGTAGATCTTTAAAAATTTAACGCCATGAATTTCTTCAACCCACTGAATATTCACAGTTTTCTACAATTTTCTGTTGTTTTAGATGTTTGCTTGTTTCTTGATCAGCATACCATTAGGTGGCATGTGTTCACTACAATGTTAACAGTTTCATTCTTCCAATACACAGTTGAGATCTTCATTTTTAGATTCATACAGTGTTTTCTATTTTTCATTACCTTCCGTTGATCACTTTCAGCATATAACTTTAGCAGTTTATCTTTTTGTTTCTTCAAGTCATATATGGTGGACATTCCAGTATCATACTCTTCTGTATATTTCAAACTCTCCCCATTGTTCAGAGTCTCTAGTAGCTTGAATTCTGTGCTAAGTATAAACACAATTGTTTCCTCCTTTTATCACTGTTACTCATGTAGGTATCTGCAGGTCTTTTTGACATTTTCAACAATACAATACCTTTCCGTTACAGATCAAAGGTTAGTGGACATAGGTCTTGGCCCCATGTAGAGCGTTGTAAGGAACCTGCCACTGATGTGTATGGCCTTCATAAGTGCGATTTTGTTAACATTTGTGGAATGCTTATATGGGGGAATCTTGGCATGCATGGGAAAGATACTGGTATGGTTGGCTGTGTTTCCATCCAAATCTCATTTCGAATTGTATTTCCCACAATCTTCATATGTCATGAGAGGGACCAGGTGGGGGGTAATTAAAACATGGGGGCAGTTATCTCCATGCTGTTCTCATGTTAGTGAATGAGTTCTCACAAGATCTGATGGATTTATAAGGGGCTCCCCCTGCCTCTTTGGCTCTGCAGTTCTCCTTGCTGCTGCCATGTGAAGAGGGGCATGCTTGATTACTCTTCTGCCATGACTGTAAGTTTCTTGAGGCCTCCCAAGCCCTGCAGAACTGTGAGTCAATTAAGCCTCTTTCCTTTATAGATTATCCAGTCTCAGGTATGTCTTTATTATCAGTGTGAGAATGGACTCATACAGATACATTCCAGCTGAAGATGGCTGAGATGATCTTTTTACCTTAGAGTCACTGAATGAACTGTTGTGTGCCTGTGTTTTGACTGGACCCATCGAATGACATCAGGTGTGGATTTTCCACTTGTGGTGTCATGTCAGTCCTTAAAAGGTTTTAGAGTTTGGAGCATTTCAGATTTCAAGTTTTTGGATTGTGAATGCTTAACCTATACTTACATCTTTAACATTTCAAATTTTATCATAGTTAAGCTTATTATGTTCAAAAAGATAAAATACAAAACTACGTATATCAGCAAAAATAGTGCACTGTGAAAAAGCAGACTATTAAAGTATCGTATAGGAAGAAGGAAGGAAAACAGAGAATAAAGGCTTTCAAAAGACAATTTTAGGTAGATATATTGGTGTGCATCTGTGGTCCTAGATACTCAACAGGCTGAAGCAGAGGGATCTCTTGAGCCCATGAGTTCAAGTCTGGCCTGGGCAGCATAGCAAGACCTGATTCTAAAACACAATGAATTTTATAAAAATTTAAAAAGACAATTTATCTGAGAGCCTATCCTCTTAAATTAATTAATGAATTATAGAGAAAAATGGGTATTTTGTGTATTGAAAGGGGATAAAATACTGTACCTATGGAAATATCCTTCAGGAATTAAGGATGAATAAAAATATTTTTGGATAAATAAAAAATGGGATAATTTGTCACCAGCAGACCCACACTAAAGGGAATACTAATGAGCATTCTGAGAAAAAATAAAAAACTATCCAAGAGGAAAAGAATTATAATAAATAATCAACACGATGTGCAACAATAACATATGTCTTAAGAAAATATTTATAAAACATCATATATAATATATGTAGTATATATATAACTTAGTGAAAGAGGTAAAATTAATTTTTTAAGATGCTTGCCTTATTCAGGCAGAAAATAAAAATGTCACTTAACATTAAATTTTGTAATTTAAGGCTACATATTGTTATCTTTAAATAACTACTAAAATATAAATATTACAGATTTAAAAAATACAACTATATAAAATATGAACACACACAAATCAGTTGTGTTTCTATATGCCAGCATTAAACAATTTGAAGGAAAATTAAGAAAATGGTTGGTTTTACAAAAGCATTTAAAGAATAAAACACCTATGAATAAATTTAATTAAGGAGGTGAAATATTTTTACACAGAAAACTATAAAACATTGCAGAAGGAATAAAGTCCTAAAAAATGGAAAGACATCGAACGTTCATGGGTTGTAAGAATTAATTTTGTTAAGATGTCTTTACTATCCGAAGTGATCTCCAGATTCATTGTAATCTCTTACAAAAATTCTACCAATGTTTATTTCAGTCCTCAAATTCATGTGGAATTGTAAGGGGCCTTCCCAAATTTACTACAAAACTACAGCAATCAAAACGACACAGTACTGGCATAGCGATAGAACTATAAATCAATGGAATAGAATTGAGAATCCAGAAATAGAAACAAACATATAATATTAATTGATTTTCAACATAAGTGCCAAGACTATTTATAGGAAAAGAATAGTCTCTTCAACAAATGGTGCTCGAATACCTTAATTTTCCCATGCAAACAACTGAAATGAAAGATTTTTATGTACCTCTCTCAGAAATGTATCAAGTAAACAGAAAAATGTTACAAAAACTCAGTAAAAGTATGTAAGAATCGAACATTATTAACTAAATGTACCTATTGTATACACGTAGAATGCTTTACTGAACAACCTCATAATACCCATTGTTTTTAGAAACATAAGGAAATTGGTAAAAACTGTTGTATTGTTTGATTTGTAAGAATAAAATGATATATTTAACTTCACAGAAAAACAGATGAGGCAAAAATAGAAGATACTTCCTATCTTCCTTCTGTCCTCTTCCCACATGTCTGAATTCAATTATTTCTCCCGATTATTGAGGCATTCTACACTGTCACTCTAAAACAAGTATTTTGTTTAGTCTAAATTTTAAATTTCAGCTTATTGACAGCTTTTTTTGCCACAGTTCCTCAAGTGAACTCTTAGAATGCTTAAAACAGTGTCAAGAAAAAAAAAATCTTAAAATTTTTACACTTTCAAAATTGTTTTCTATAACTTTTATAGTGAAGGACAGATTGGCTAGATACAGAATTCTTGGCTCAATGTCTTCCTTTGAGTGTTTTTAGGCATTGCTGTATTCTTTTGTGACATTAAATTTTGCTGTGAATAAATCTGAAGGCAAACTTTATTTTTTCCTCTCATAAGTTACTTGATATTTTTATCCCGGCCAGAGAAGGAATCTTTATATTTAAAAGATCAGAATTTTTACTAGGTTATATTGTGGTGTTGATGCTTTTGTTCCTGTTATCCTTTATATAGGGTCTCTCTCTCTCTCTCTCTCTCTCTCTCTCTCTCTCTATATATATATATATATATATATTCACTTCTTGAATGCATTCTCAGATTTACATTTTATTATTTGGTTTTCTTATGTTTGTGCCCCAATTAGGCATATCTACTATTCTATTCGGCTAAATATATTTACAATCTATTAGATCTTCTTTGCTTACCTATTATGACTATGTTAATTTTCTTGACATTGTAAAACTGTTTTATTGTTTTGTTTTGTTAATTTATATATACTGTGTTTTTCAACTGTTCATTCCACAGTGACTAGTATTTCCTTTCGACTTCAACTTTACTTCCGTGATATTTCCTTGATTTTTAGCTTCTTTTAAAAATATATTTTAATTCATTGTTTTATTTTCATTCTTAAATTATAATTATATTTACCTATGTGGTTAAAAGAGATGTTTCATGTATATATGCATACATTATGAAATGATTAAAGCAAGCTAGTTAACCTGTCCATTACCTCATATACACTAATTTTGTGTGTGTGTGTGTGTGTGTGTGTGTGTGATGCAAACCTTTAAAATCTACTTTCTTAGTAATTTGGAAATACAGCTGACTTTTGGACTACCTAGGGGTTGGGGTGCTGACCTCCTGCATAGTTAAAAATCTGTGTAAAACTTTTGATTCTCTAAGAACATTAAATACTAATACCTTAGTGTTGACTAGAAGCCTTACTGATAAAATAAACAGTTAATTGACACATATTTTGTATATTATATGTATTATATGTCCTACAAAGTCTATTCTTACAATAAATTAAGCTAAGTATTTATTACTTGTTAAGAGAAACTGAATCATCAGAACCTTCATCCTCTTCTTGTTCACATTGAGTAGGCTGAAGAAGAGGATGGGTTGGTCTTGTCTCAGGGATGGCAGAGGAGGACAATTGCCATTTAAGTGGACCCATGGAGTTTAAACCTGTGTTGTTCAAGAGTCAACTGTATGCATTTTATTATTATTAACTATAGTCACCATGCTGCACAATTCATCTTAAAAACTTCTTCATTCTATCAAACTGAAACTTTACACCCTTTGACCCATCTTTTCCCATCCTCCTTTCCTTTAGCAACTTACAATCTTCATTCTACTCTCCATTTCTCTGAGTTCAACTTTTAATATATATATATAATTGACAAGTAAAAGTTGTATATATATGGAGTACTACTGTCACTTGGATATAGTGTGTTTGTCGCCACCAAAACTCATATTGCAACTTGATTCTCAATGTGGTGGTCTTGGAAGGTGGGGCCAAATGGGAGGTATTTGTGCATGAGGGATCTGCTCTCATGATGGCTTGGTGCCATACTTGAAGTAGCAAACGAGTTGCCATTCTGGTGAAACTGGAAGCATTCTCATAGGGAAGAATTGGTTTCCCAGATTCTGGGAAACAAATCTACTGTTATTGGTTGGATTGTTAAAGAGTCTAACTTCTTCAATTTCATTCTCCCTGCATCCTGTCTTGCACACACCGCGATCCCCTTTTGCACACACCCTGTCCCCTTTTGCTTTCCTCCATGAGTGAAAGCCGTCTGAGGCCATCATCAGTTACCCAACTCTGAACTTTCCTGACACCAGAATGATGAGCCAAATAATCCTCTTTTCCTTATAAATTATCCAGTCTCAGATATTCTGTTACAATAAACACAAAATGGACAAGACAGGTACAAGCTGATGTTTTAATGTATGTATACATTATGGCATTTGAGAAATATTATCTACAAACTGCTGATTATTAAAAATAACTGCTCATTTTCTTTGTTGGTTCCAATATTTCATTATGGTGGTATTTTTTGGATTTATACGTAATCAACTATATCATCACAGATTACTAAAAGTATAAAGTTTCAGGAAAAAGACGTGTAGTTTACCTAGTTAATGGAGATTTATTACAATCTTGCATAAAAAACAAAACACAAAACACAAGTAACACTGATTTCTTGTTAATAATAATTTCAGAGAAAATATATTTTGGCTGTCTGGCAGGTGGTATTGTACTTTGGAATAGTAATTACTTTTTAATTGAAGAGAGAAAACACATAAAATATATGTTTTTAACTAGAAAATTTTCATATTATGCTCTTTTAATTTCTTAATCATAGACTACATACTGGGCAAAGTCATTTTATCCCACCTGTAATTTAAGAAATGGAATGTGACTATCAACTTGTGGGGTGCTGACACAAATTTTATCTTCAGAACTATTGATTCAAAGCTTTTATTATTCAGTAAATGAATGTACATGAACTGTAATAGACTTGAGTTGGACTTGCCGCTGGGGTCACCTAAGTAAACTGTTAAAGTGAGGGTTACGGCTCAGCTCCTGAACTAAATAAGATTTTTCTATCATAGATAGATCTAAGAATTTTAATTTCTTTTCTAGTTTTAGAATAAAACAAATGAGAAAATAGACAAAAAGAATGAAAATCACCTTTTAACTTCTTATGCTTCTAAAATATGTCCAAATAAAATTACACAATGTTACAAGAACAAAATTCCCTTTTTTCTTAGAGCATTGAAGAATGTCTTCTAATATAATTATATGTTACACTTTATGTGATAAACCTTATAAGTCTTTAGAGTAACATTAACGTTAGAATTTCCCTAAACTTAGATTTTAATCTTATGTGTTGGAAAATGAAGGTCCATTACCAAGAAGTTGTGTTGATATTGTCAACACAGCTATAACAATTCAAATACAGTCATGCATATAAAGCACTTTTATATTTTACTAACATGCTTCACAACCACATTAAAAACAGTTTACTACACTTTACCCATGAGACGTTAAGAAGCAGTGGTGAGGAGAATAGCACAATGCTTCCTCCCAGCAAAATGGACTTGCTTTCTAACACCAAACTCTTACCCAAAGTCCCATGTTCATGGTCACATTTCTTACTTCCTATAGACCCAAATTGTCTCTCCTATTTTTTTTAAAAAATCTTTAAATGCACATTCCTCTGCTTTTTCACCAGACCCATGTGATGTGTCAGGAAGCTTAAAACCTTAGTATGGTAGTTTTTCTTGTCATTTCTAGTCTTTCCTTTTCTTTACTCCACCATTGAAACAAATAGTTGCCCTCATTTAATACATCCAAGAAGGTAAAGAATAGTGTAGATACATACGTTGACTTTGACGAGAAATGCATATTAAGATGTGTTTTCCTTAAAAATTGAAGTTTGTGACCACTTTGACAGGAAAAACAAAACCAAAAACTCTCTACTTCCTTGTCTCATGGACAAACTCTCCCATTTTATGTCATCTGCTAGGGGAGAAGCAAGCTTGAAGTTTCTCCTGAGGAATCTGGAGGCTCTGGGTATCTTGATATGGCCTAAAGTTTAGTCTGACAATCAATGAAATCATGGAGTAAAATGTGATTTTCGACATGGTTGCATTTAAAAGTGTTGCAGAGTCCCAGAATCAGTTTTGAGGTAAATAGTATTTTTTTTTGTGAAACTATATTTAATGGATTGTGCCTGACTTTTTCTTCAATTCTGGCTCCATGAATCTTTACAGAGCATACTAGAGCTCACTAAGGCCCATTTCGACACTTCTGATAGAGTTGAATTTATTTTTCAACTGAGAAACTGATATCTACAAGGACAAGTCAACCACTCTAAAGTCATGCAGTTAATTCAGAGGCAGAACTAGCAGTAGAATACGTAATTTATCAATATGACTTTTTGTTCCTCTAAAAATGAGATGGGTCTAGAGATGTAACTGCATCTGAAAGCCATAGGTGCTGATATGGCCAGGAATTATTTTTTATTTGACAATCAGCCTTTTTATCCTATTGTTTTCTGATAACATATCTTGATTGGGTGAAAGGAAAAAGGATAGAAGACACTAGTAGAAGGGAGGGGTGAAGAAAAGAGATGTATGGATGGATGCAGGTGGCCGGTATTACACGTTTCAAAATTTTGCCCAAGGTTTACCTTTGCATTCACTGATGCTATAAAAACACTTTCTGTCAGTTGCTGCCAGGCTATGCTGACCTACTTTACTTACAGGTTATTCTAGGAAGATGATATCAATCCTGTGATGTGGTTCCAAATCAATTACTAAGTTAGATCAACACAAAATATGAAATAATTTTCAGAGAGCTGAAAAAGGTAGACAAGATGATAGGATCAATTGTGCTTATTTACTGAATGGAGGCAATAGCCTCTGGGACCACCACCCCTGTAAAATCTGATGCCCAGTCAACACCTATACCAAGTCCATTAGGGAGAACTTCAGGGGAATACATTTTATCACTCACATATAATATCAACATCTCCATTAGAAATGTTCCTATAACAAAATTTCTGAGATCATAAGCAATTTTTAAACTATAGATATATTTTAGCTATTTGTATACATGTCTACAAATATGCATGGGTTTATGTTTTTTTGAAACATTGAAGAATTATGGAAAAAATGATTCCAGGTTTGAACATTTATTATTTCAACTATTTTTTCCTAATGTTATCCTATAAGTCTAATAAAAATTCTCATTTTTGGGACTATAAGTAAGCAGAGCCAATAGATTTCCCATTAAAACTCATCTTTATTAGCTCAATTGAATATAAACCAATAATAACTCAAATTTGCTTCCTAATTTAGTTACTAAATAGTTTGAACTTTTGACTCCAACAAAACAATACTTAGGCTTTATACAAATATTTAGTATTAGTTTTTGAATATTTTATCCATTTAGTGTCATTCAGTGTTCACCAGAAATATTAGGGATGCAGATGACCTGGCATCAACATACAAGTTCATGTTTTACTGATTTCCAAGTGTATGCTTTAATCACTGAAGCTCTTTACCAGAGCATATTTACTTGAGTTTGCATCAAGTTGCCTAGCCTAAGAATTGCTCTTGTCTGAATATTGTTAGCAAAAAATTCTATAATAAGGAAGTGTACATGAAATTTATATAGATATAAATATAGATGTCTATATAGGTAGATAGATCAACAGATGTGATAATTTATATTTTTTGTTACATAGGGCAGCTAATGATAGTGAAAAATAACTTTACTGTGAATTAGGAAACCATGTAAGATTAGAGTCAAAAAAGCACATTTTTACGAAATTGCATTTGACATAATAAATATTTATCTGAAGTCAAGACCACTCTGCCCATAGCAAATCTAAACACAACATTTATTTATGTTTTATATATTTTTATACAAATAGACTTAAAATAATGTTATAGAATATTTTAAATAATTTTGTGCATGAAACAAACTGCTATTGAGTCATCAGAAAGCAAAAGTGTCAGGTGTAGAATTTTGCACATGTGGTGTCATGTCGACACTCAAATAGGTTTGAATTTTAGAGCACTTCAGATTTTGGATATTTGAATTAGTGATGCTTAATATGTAATTTTTTTCTTAGGAATGATTGTTTTAATCATTTAACCATATTTGTTATTCTTTAATCTAAATCTGTATTAAAAAATCCTTACATCGGAGAATTTTTAGCAATTTATATCAATTTTTGGCAGTAATTTTCTAATTGTATGCAACAATTCTGCAGTAATCTATCTGTATACACATGAAAATGCATACATGTACATATAAACAGGTGTAAATCTTTAGGCTTCAGTAGCAATCAAACTCAGTTGTGTATTTTAGAAACCCTAAATAAAAATGGTTTAATCAGAACAGTACAAATGTGACTCTTTCAAAAAAATTGAAAAATAAGGAGTTGCGGGTTGGTATCATGGCTCAATAGATACTAGGAACCTAATCTCCTTTTCTATTTCCACTCTTCTCAGCACATTGCTTCTATTTTTGTTGATACATAATACTTATATATATTTATTGGATACATGTAACATTTTAATACATGCATATAATATATAATGATCAAACCAGAGTAATCAGGTTATCCATCATCTAAAGTATCATTATTTATATTGGCAACATTCCAAATCTTCTTTATATGGCTATTTTGAAATATGAAATATATTATTAACTATAGTGATCCTAATAATGATCCTACTCTTCTAATGGACAGTGGAACTTATTTCTTCTAGCTAACTATATCTAGGTATCTATTAAGCAACCTCTCTTCATCTCCCTCTCCCTCCTACCTGTCTTAACCTCTGGTAACCATCATTCTATTCTCTACATCCATGTGATCAACTTTTTTACTTTTACAGAATAAGGACATGCTCTCACTATCTTTTTACGCCTGGCTAATTTCATTTAATATAATCTCCTCCAGGATCATCCACGTTGCTGCAAAAAACAGAATTTCATTTTTTAATGCCTGAATAGTACTTCATTGTGTAAACATACCACTTTTTCTTCATTCATTCATTCATTCATTCATTCATTCATGAATGCTTAGGTTGATTCCATATCTTGGCTATTATGAATAGTGCTGCAATAAACATGGGAGTGCAAATATTTTTCAACATACTGGTTTTATTTTATTTTTTGATATATACCTCGCAGTGGGATTGCTGGATCATATGATATTTATATTTTTAGTTTTTTGAGTAACTTACATACTGTTTTCCATAATGGTTGTACTACAGTGAAAACTACAGAACACTGATGAAAGAAATAAAAGAATGCAAAAGAAAGTAGAAGGTCATCTCATGTTTATGGATTGGAAGAATTGATACTGTTAATATCTTTATACTATCCAAAGCAATACCCAGGTTCAATATAGTTGTTATTAAAATGCAAATGACATTTTTCACAGAAATAGATCCTAAAATTTGTATGTAACCACAAAAGACCCCAATTAACCAAAGTATCACACTACCTGTCTCAAAAATATGCTACAAAAGTACAATAATCAAAACAATGTGGTACTGGCATAAAAGCAGACACACGTATCATTGAAACAGAATGGAGAACTCAAGTAAATCCACATATTTACAGCCAGCTGATTTTCAAAAAAGATGCCAAGAACATACATTGAGGAAAGACAATTTCTTCATTAGATGATGCTAAGAAAATGAGATATTTATATGCAGAAGAATAAAACTAGATACCACATACAAAAATCAAGACCATAGGAACCCACCTCTTGCATCAGCATGACCTGGGTGTGACACGTGGAGTCAAAAGAGATTATTTTGGAACTTTAAGATTTGACTGCCCTGTTGGATTTTGGACTTGCATGGGGCCTATAGCCCCTTCCTTTTAGCCAATTTCTTGCATTTGGAATGGGTGTAATTACTTAATGCCTGTACCTGCATTGTATCTATGAAGTAACTAATTGGTTTTTTGTTTTACAGGCTCATAGGTGGAAGGGACTTGCCTTGTCTCAGATGTGACTTTGGACTGTGAACTATTGAGTTAATGCTGAAATGAATTAAGACTTTGGAGGACTGTTGGGAAGGCATGATTAGTTTTGAAATGTGAGGACATAATATTTTGGACGGTCCAGGGGTGAAATGATATGGTTTGGCTATGTCCCCACCCAAATCTCATCTTGAATTGTAGCTGCCATAATCCCCATGTGTCATGGAAGGGACTCAGTGGCAGGTAGTTGAATCAGTGGGGCAGGTTTTC
This sequence comes from Macaca nemestrina, assembly GCF_043159975.1. Classification (NCBI taxonomy): domain Eukaryota; kingdom Metazoa; phylum Chordata; class Mammalia; order Primates; family Cercopithecidae; genus Macaca; species Macaca nemestrina. The sequence goes on along the minus strand of NC_092137.1, from coordinate 78,648,831 downwards.
CCGTGCTGTTCTCATGAGAGTGAATACAGCTCATGAGATCTGATGTGTGTAAAAAGTACAGTTCCCCTACACATGTTCTCTTGCCTGTCACCATGTAACACATGCCTTTGCTCCTTCTTCGCTGTCATGATTGTGAGGCCTCCCCAGCCATGTGGAACTGTGAATCCAGTAAATCTCTTTTTTTTAAAAAAAATAAATTGCCCGGTCTTGGGTATGTCTTTATTAGCAGCAGGAGAATGGACTAATACTCTCATATACTTTTTCCTAGCTGAAAAACTAATGAAGTCTAAGCTAAAAATAAATGTGACACTGTTATATACTTCAGTAATTCACAAATGAAGGCTTATCTGACTTTCAGAAATATTTGTATTTTACCTGCATAATACATTTACTTCAATCATTTGTTATAAAAATGTGCTTATTTTTACATTTGGAGTAATACATAAGTAGCCAACCACAATGATTGCTTTCTGTCAATAAACTTTTAACATCGGTTTGTAATCTTCCACATTCTTGTCTTTGCATTTTGAAATTGACACAAACATGCATACTTATATTTTATAGAGATTTGTTTAAATAATACAAATTTGTTATTTTATATTTTTCTTAATATAGAATGCATAATGGATATTTTTTTCCAATTAAAAATTACACTTTTACATTATTCTAGGTTGGTATGGTATTTTATATTAATTTAGATTTGTTTTTACTTAATCCATCTTCTTTGACAAGACTATCAGGTATTTTTCAACAGTGCCACTCTCAACCTTACAGAAAAATGGCTGAATATATACATTTGAAATGGAGAATATTTTCACACACAAAAATATATCTTTAATACCAAGAGAATTAACCTGTCTTGATGGCATTTTATCTTAGGGCAAACTTCTTAATGGCATTTTGTTTCAAGGTAAACATATTTGCTCATCCCTTTCCTAAATCATACCAAGGACATCAAAATAAGACAATTTCTTATAAGACAAACGTAAAATTAATATGATGTACTGCCTTTGTTTAGCAATTAAAAGCCATGATTATTTTCTTCACGTTTTCTGAGTACAGTATAAGAATCCCTGAAAGATGCAATATGGATGCAAAAATTCAAGGTCTCAAGAAGTATACTTATCATTAGAAGTCTAACTTTAAAGAAATTTTGTCAGTTGGCTGTATGATCAGTTATCCACAGGTAAACCAAATATTCAGTTCTGACAGAGGCACAATAACAATCCCAAGGCAGTTAAATCCGAAGAACGTTTTTTAAACAAAGCATTTATAGACCTGGTGTCAAGTATTATTCAATGTAGAATAATGAGTGGAAATACTGATATGCTAAGAATTAGAATAATTTCTAAAAATAGAGCCTTAATTTGTGTACACAAATTAATTGACTTCAAGTCTACATAGTAGACTACAAATTGACTTCAAGTCTACACAGTTGTTAGAGAGTTACTTGGTTTTCCAGCTTATTTTGCAGATAAGAGTAGTTGTATGAGTCAATTTTAACCAGTGGTATATATGCAGACGACATCTGGGGGGCTGGTTGGAAAAGTCTTACTCTCTGTTAAAGTATCAAGCATGGAAGAAAGTTGCTTAACTTGCCCCTTGTATCCCTTCTCCCTGACTCAATAATGGACATGGCATCTACAGCACTACCTTCTTTGAACGATCGTGAGGCATTTAGCACAAAGACAAATAACCTGCACTATAGGGATTATGACACAGATCCTGGGTTGAAATCACAACTGAGTCATTACACAAAACCTAAAATTGCCTATACCTTGTTGTCTTGTTAGGTAATTTAAAATGGCCTCATATTTGCAACCAGTTTTAGTTTGTTACTTTCTCCTGAATGCAATCCTAACTAGTATATTTTTATAGCTGTATAATTTTTGTAGCTGTATAATTTTTGCTCTATACGTTCCAGTTTCAGAAATGTTACGTTGCTTTAATTTTTCTAATCCCATTTAATTGTTCTTTAATATCTTGTCTTTTGGGGGTGAGAAATATTTATCTCACTCAATCATGGTCAAGGCTGGGGAACTGTTTCCTCCTCACTGGAATTTTACAATTGCTCCATGGAGATTTACACTGACCAGAAAATTGGGGTAAAGCACTTCCCCATGCCCACACTTACTTCCCCTTATGATCTATTCAGTACATGGAACCAAGACCTGTGCTCATTAAAAACTTCCAGCTTAGTTGGCTACTATCTTGTTTCTACTATCATTTACATAGACAGACCTAGTTGTCTAGTTTCAGATCAAAATCCTATGTGTCATTTTTCACATTCAGTCATAGGCAATTGCAAAGGCTTTGCCCTGACAAGACTCACAAGGGGATACCACAGTGCCCACATTAGACTTGGTACACAGCCAGTGAATTGCACTCTCTGGAAAAAGTTGCAGCCAAGGACTCAGGATCCTTAGTTGTCCATGTTCTTACATATATCTGAATTCTTAATCCAAGTGCCTTCAATTTCTGGCTTCTTTATCAGGGCCCGTTGCAAAGGCCTATCTCAGGCTCCTCTGTCCAGATCACTTATCAGGGGTTTTTAAAAATATATTTCTCTACTCTGTTCTTAGCTGTCCCATCTGTCTTCCCTCATCCCTTGGGGCTATAAAATTGCAGAAACTTATTGTTCCCAGATTTCTCTGCAGTGAGACAAACCCCATATCTGCAGGAATCTCCCTGACCATCAGCTAGGGCAATTTCAGGGGTTAACATGGAACATCATCAGAACCAGCACTTTCTCCTGTGTAGCCTCTTAATCATACTACTGCAGTAAATGATTATAAAGGTTTGACCATTACATTCATTTGACTTGTTGTCATAATTCACTAACTGGACATCTGGGAGCTAATGTCTCCCCAGCTCAGCTCAGCTCTTGATAAGACCCATAGGAGACACAGAGTCACACAACGTGTTGGAACTATGACTGGCCGTGGGGACATTTTTTGGGAAAATATCTAATAAACCTGTCTTTGAGGGTATATAGCTTTTTTCAGTTATGTCTTTTTTGTGTTTCCATATCTTGAAACATTGCTCTTCTAAAATTTGAATATCTTTCAAAATATTGTTGGGATTTTACTGTTGTCCCCTCAAATCCAGAGACACCACAATTCCTAGGACATGAAATTTATCTGACTTTGAGGGGGAAGATAACAGATGCATCTCATTCTTTTTTTTTTTTTTTTTTTTTTTTTTTTTTTTGGCAACAGAGTCTTGCTCTGTCACCCAGGCTGGAGTGTGCAGTGGTGTGATCTCTGCTCACTGCAACCTTTGCCTCCCGGGTTCAAGCAATTCTCCTGCCTCAGCCTCCCAAGTAGCTGGGATTAAAGGTATGTGCCATTACACCTGGCTGATTTTTGTGTATTTAGTAGACACAGGTTTCATCATATTGGCCAGGCTGGTCTCCAACTTCTGACCTCAGGTGATCCACTCACCTCGGCCTCCCAGAGTGCTGGGAATACAGGCATGAGCCACTGCACCAGGCCCCGCCTCTCACTCTTTAGTGTTTAGGGTACAGTTGCAAGAATAAAAGAGAAATTAGCTTCCATTAAACAATCCTGTCAAATTTGTAATAGTACAATCTGTTTTCCATGTTTCAGTACTGTTCTTGGTTCTTTTATTTCTCCTATATCTTAAGCCAACTACTGTCTTTCTTGAGTCTCACCCTGCGGACTTGCCTCTGCTTCCTATGTGCTTAATATTTATGATAGCAGGTTTTTGACAACATTCTTTCCATTCTCTCTTATGATCTTTTCCTTTGCAGTCCTTTCTTTTTCTTTTTTTTTTTTTCTGAGAAAGAAAACTCAGACTCTTGGCCAAACTGCTCTGTTACATAGCACAAGAAAACGAAAATGACAATATGACAGGGAAATGAAGCAAACACATGCTCATACACACACATGCACGCACACAAAAACACACATGCACCATCAGAATAGTGGATACTGCTCTGTTGCTAATGATGTCATGCTTTATTCTTCTTGAAACTGTCTTTTTGTATTCTATGAATTTGCCATGCATCTGATGAATGTATCTAAAAGAGAGAGAAAGATAGAGAGGACATTCATGTCCTATTCTCTTCTCACATGGTTGTTTTTCTCTGTTGAGAAGTTACAGATCCTTTTGGAAAATGTAAACTTTTCCTCCTTAGAAGAAAAACTGGGTTTTGAAAGGAATAATATCATAAAATTTTGTGTCCTGTGGACAAACATAATTGGCTGCTGTAAGTCTAAAGCAAGAAAGGTAGAAGGGAAGATAATACAGCATATATTACGGAAATCTATATTTCTCTCTAAGATTATAAGAATATTATGATTTATTCTATTTCTTTATATTTCCTAAGTTTGAAATGAAGAATAAAGCCAGTCCCTTAAATATTAGTTCTCAAACAAATTTTAATATTTTAAAGAAGGCAAACATGTTTGCTTTGCTCCTTCAATAAACTTATAAAAATTAAATAATTTTGTTATCTTAAAATTGCTTCTAGATGCATTAGAGTTATTAGGATCTGAACAATAGTATAATACCAATCAAAAATAAACTATATCTTCAGTCCTACTTGCCTTTCTTTATGAATATGTAAGTGAGGTATTATCAAATCACTCTTTTCAATTATTTTAGGCAGATCAGAATTCTGCTGTCAGTTGCTCAAACTTTTGACATTTTCAGGTTGTGATTTTTTACTTGTAAGCTCACAATTGAGCTGATCTCCAAAAAAGCAACTTCCTATTAAAAAGTCCCTATATTTTTATTTACTAAAATAATTACCAAAGAAATAAACTAAAATAATGATGATGATGATGATTATTATTATTATTATTTTGATAGAGGAAAGTCCTTGGAGGGCTTTCTGACTCTTTGGAGATGTAGGAACAATGCTAGTAAAAATAGAATGTTTGCTGATTAGAAAAAAAATTTATGGAAATCAGATTTGCAAGATAATAACAAAACACATTGTACCACTATTATTCAGTAATCTTTTGATTACACGTGATACCAGTTCAAACTGAATTAAGTCACAAGAAGAACTCATTGGTCCACACAGTGGGAGGGCTAACTAGCAGTGCTAATTTAAGGTAAAGGTGATTCCCAGGGTTCAAATATGCTACTTGCAATGTGTCATTTTCTGCCTCTCTTGTTTCTGATTCTTTTTCTAGACATACTCTTTTCATCATCATAAATGTGGCTCCCTGAGCTTCAGTGTAATTAAGCACCTGTTTTTTATGATCTTACATGCAGGGAAAACCTTTTTCTCAGCTTCCATATCAATATCTTCACCTATCTCTCTTTCAATCACTCTGACAAAAGAATAAGTCACATCACAGCAAATCAAAACAATCAATCAAATAATCAATCATAATTCCGACTGGCTCAGCTTGAAGCAGGGTGGTCATTCTTACACCAGTTACATGTGTGAGTGGATGGAGTATTCTAATTAAAAAGTTGGTCGATGTGTGTTGCAGCGATTATTATTTCTAAACAAATTACTCAAAAGCCTAGTCTTAGAAAACAATAAAAAAATTATTAATTTTGCTGGTGGATTTTGTATATCAGGAATTCACATCAGGCTCAGTGGGGGAGCTTTGTTTGCTTCACTTAGTGCCTGCCGGGGGGGCCTCAGAGGCTGTAGCCTGGAATTGTCTAAATTCTTGCCCACTTACATATCTGGAGGTTGATGCTAGATGGTTTTGAGGAGCATAGGTATAGGATAGAGAAGAATCCTCAGGAATCTGTTTCTTGCTCTAGGTGTTCTCCTCTCCTGATCTCCCAGTATGAAAGCTTTAGGGTAGCCATAATTTTACATGTCAGCTGAGAGGTGCAGGGAGAGAGTCAGATGGAAGTTGTATTGTCTTCTTCTGACTTATCACAGGAAGTCAAAACTGGCACTTCTGACACATTCTATGCATTAGAATTGAGTCAGTAAGCTAGTCCATGTTTCAAGGACTGTTTGAGAGGAGGCTTAAAGTATTCTAGGATGTATTTAAAACAATTTCAATGTGACTAACTTTGGGAAGGATAGATGACACACCTTGATAAAAATTCTCACCAGGGAGGAGGATAAGTAACAAAAAAATGTTGTGTGGGAGACTGTGTTTGTTACCAGAAGATGAGAAAAGAATATATAGCTAGAAACTACAATTTATTTTAGCTTCAGAGGTGTAATATACCATAGACATTACCTTATTAATTATAATTTGATTTCACAGTTCTAACAAAATTTCTAATTATTTACATTAACTCTGTATTATCCCTAAGGCTTTCCAATTGTTATACATTTTACCAGGCTTGGTGTTTAGGAGTATTAATTTTTATTTTTCTCTCAATTTATAAGATTATGTCTGTATACAATATTTTAAAGGAATGCAAACACATTCATATTTTTTGAAACTTACTTTGAGTATTTTTTATTTAAAAATATGACTGCATAGAAAATTATCTTGTCACAAGCTTTTATTTTTTAACATTAAATTACTGATGCTGTTTTACTTTTTATGTTTTTCTTCCATCCTTTTTAGTTTTAACAGAAAAGGTGAGGGTGATTAGTTTGTTTATTTTTTACTATCTGTATAAAACTGATCTTCATTTTTTACTTTGCTTTTGACATTTTATGAGATGAAATTTCTCCTACAACCCCATTTGTTTTACATGTAGGTGTTTCAAGAATGATGTTGTATGAACTCTAGTGAACTCCCTTATTATACATGCAGTAAATATATAATTATGGCTACCCCTACTGCCCTATTTGTTTTGTTCTATAAGTAATCACCAATAATCTGCATTTTAAATTCCAGTTTGCAGTTTCCATAACTACACTACATTACATCTTTTCTCTTTTAATTTTCATCTGTGTCCTGTGTATTCTGGGAAAGCATTTCAAATTTTTCCCTATATTATCTAGTCAATAACTTATTTTGTTCTTCTGAGAATCCAGTACTATTTACCAAACATTTTTCAGATCAATGCCATAAATCATTTTCCGAATTAATATTATTCTTTGAGTTTTTGTACATCATTCAATATATTTGATTCTGCATTAGATTTCCATAAGTTACAAGTTGTCAGTATTTTTATTTTTTCTTTTAATATCATTTGAATTGCAATCTTTCCAAGATTGTTTATCAACAGATGGAGTAAGTTAACTATATCTCTATCCTTATGACAGTGCCACCCTGTCTTGAATAATGTAATTTGTAGTGAGCTTTGAAATTAAGAAACATACATCTTCCAACTTTTTTTTTCAAGATTATTACAGTTATTCTGGGTGTCTTAAGTTTCCATATGAGTGTTAAAACAAGCTTGTAAATATCTACAAAAAAAAAAGTAGAATTTGAAAGAGAATGCATTGAATTTGCAAGTCAATCTGAGGTGGTCTGTTGACATTTAGCAATGTTAAGTCATCTGATTCACGTATATAAGATGCTTTTTATTCATTTAGATGTTCCTCCATTATTTTCAAAGCTGTTTTAGTTTTCAGTGTACAAGTTTTGCACTTGCTTTGATAAATTTATTTTTAACATTTTATTCTTTGTGAAGCTCTGGCAAACAGAATTGTTTTCTTAATTTCCTTTTTTGATTGTTCATAGCTACAATTAGAAATACAATTGATAGTTTATATTTATTTTGTATCCCGAAACCTTGCTAAACTTCAGAATTTGGTAAGTTTTTGGACATTATTGCCAGGTGAGGTATCAGAGCCCCAGCATCAAAAAGTGTTCCACTCACGGGTCATATGGTAGTAAGAAGAATTTGCTGACAACAGCATAGCTTTGAAAAGGAAATTTTTATCAGCTAGAAATATCACTGCCAAATTTTACAGCAGGGTGCCTCAGCAAGAGAGAACTGAGCCCACAGTGGATTTTTCCTTAGGGATATGTACAGACCTTAAAGTGGGATTTTAAGGGTAAATTGAACCACATGAGGCACATTGGTCATTTTGGTGCCTTAATGTCAGCAAGGATTGCGCAATGAATTTTGATATACACGCATTCCAGAGATGTATAGAAATTCTAGTTACTTATAAATTTGGGGAAAAGACCCTGGAACCAGATGCCTGCTTTAGATAATAGAAAAAGCTCATTACTTCTGAATTCCTCAGATACGGAGTTTTGCCTCCGGATAGTCTGCTTGATGTCCACCAAGCGATCTTTGCTGTCAATTACTATTTTTCACTCTCTGTTCCTTTCCTCTTCTGGAATTTCCATTATGCAAAAATTGGTATTCTTGATGTGGTAACTTGTTCTTGAGACTAGGTTAACCGTTTTTATTCTTTTTTTATTCCTCTTTCTCTACCTGCATGATCATATCTAACCTATCCTTAAGTTTTCTTATTTTTTTGTCTTTAAGGACAATTCAGCTGTTCTGTCCTGCTAGTGAATATCTAATTCCAATTACTGTAATTTTTGACTCTATAGTTTTTAATTTTGTTTATAATTTCTCTCTCTTTACTAACATTCTCTATTTTACAAAACACAATTCTCATTTTTTTTAGTTCATGAGAAATAACTTATTACTTGGAACATATTTATAAAAGCTGAAATAAAGTCTTTTAAAAGGAAATGCAAAACATGAGTTTCCACAGGGCCAGTTTCTTTATTCTTGTTTTGTTTGTATGTACCACACTTTTCTGATTCTCTGAATACCTCAATTTTTTTTCTAAAACCTATAATGTGACTATCATGAAAGTTAAGATTTTTCTCCCTCTACAGATTTTGCTGCATTTTTATTTTTTATGTTTGTGGGTACATAGTAGGCATATATACTTATGGAGTGTATGGTATATTTTGATACAGGCATATGATGTGTAATAATCACATCGGGGTAAATCAGGTATTCATCACCTCAAGCATTTATCCTTTGTATTACAAATAATTCAACTATACGCTTTTAGTTATTTTAAAATGTACAATTAAATTGCTATTGACTACAGTCACCCTGTTATATTCTCAAATACTGGATAGTATTCATTCTTTCTAACTTGTTTTTTTTTTGGTACACATTGACTATTTTCACTTCCCCTCCAACCCCCCACTACCCTTCCCAGCCCCTAGTAACCATCATTTTACTCTCTATCTCTGTTAGTTCAATCATTTTAATTGCTAGCTCCCATAAATAAGTGAGAACATTAGAAGTTTGTTTTTCTGTCCTGGGCTTATTTCATTTAACATAATGACCTCCAGTTCTATCCATTTTGTTGCAAATGGTAGACTCGCTTTTTTTCATGACTAAATACTACTTCATTGTGTATATGTACCACATTTTCTTTATACATTCACCTGTTGATGGACACTTAGATTGCTTCCAAATCTTGGCTATTGTGAATGGTGCTGCAATAAATATGAGAGTGTATCTCTTCGATATGCTGATCTAGCAGTGGGATTGCTGAATCATATAGTAGCTCTATTTTTAGTTTTTTGAGCAACTTCCAAATTATTCTCTCTAGTGTTTGTACTGATTTATTCTCCTACCATCAGTGTATAAGGGTTCCCTTTTGTCGACATCCTTCTCAGCATTTGTTATTGTCTGATTGTTGGATAAAAGTCATTTTAAGTGGGGTTAGATATCTCAGTGTAGTTTTCATTTACATTTCCCTGATCATCAAAGATGTTGAACACCTTTTTATAGACCTATTTGCTATTTGTATGTCTTTTTTAAGAAAAGTCTATTTCGATCTTTTGCCCACTTATTAATCATATTGTTATATTTTTTTCTTGTAGAGTTGTTTGACTTCCTTATGTATTCTGGTTATTAATTTCTTGTCAGATGGATAATTTGCAAGTATTTTCTCCCATTCTGGGTTTTTTTGTGTTCATTTTGTTCATTGTTTCCTTTGCCATGCATAAGGTTTTTGACATAATGTGATCTCATGTATCCATTTTTGCTTTGGTTACGTGTCCTTGATTGTGAGGTACAACTCAATAATTTTTTGCCCAGACCAATACCCTGGAGAGTTTCCCCAAAGTTTTCTTGTAGTAGTTTCATAGCTTGAGGTCTCAGATGAAGGTCTTCAGTCCATTTTGATTTGATTTTTGTATATGGCAATAGAGAGTGGTCAAATTTCATTATTTTGCATATGGATATCCAGTTTTCCCACCACCATTCGTTGAAGAGACTATCTTTTCCCCAATGTATGTTCCTGGCACCATTGTCAAAAATAAGTTTACTGTGTAGATGTATGAATTTGTTTCTGGGTTAGTCTCTTCAATGTTTCATTTGTCTATGTGTCTGTTTTTATGTCAGTACCATACAATTTTAGTTACTATAGCTCTCTAGTATAATTTGAAGTCAGGTAATGTGATTTCTATACTTTTGTTCTTTTTGCTGAGAATAACTTTAGCAATTTTGTATTTTTTATGGTTTCATATAAATTTTAGGGCAGTTTTTTATTGCTGTGAAGAATATCATTGGTATTTTGATAGGGATTGCATTGAATCTTTAGATTGCTTTTGGTAGTATAGAGATATAAGCAATATTGCTTCTTTCAACCTGTCAACATGGATTATCTTTCCATTTTTTGTGTGTCATATTCAATTTCTTTTATTTATTTTTATAGTCTCATTGTAGAGGTATTTAACTTCTTTATAGTTTCATTGTAGAGGTATTTGACTTCTTTATAGTTTCATTGTAGAGGTACAATTTCATTGTAGAGACATTTAATTTTATTTGTAGCTATTGCAACTGGAATTACATTCTTGATTTCCTTTACATATTGTTTGCTCTTGGCATGTAGAAATGCTACGATTTCTGTATGTTAATTTTTCTTATCCTGCAACTTTACTGAATTTGCACCTCAGTTCTAACCTTTGTTTGATGATTTCTTTAGGGTTTTCCAAATATAAGATTACATCATCTGCAAGTGAATAATTTGGCTTCTTCCTTTCCAATTTTTCTTTTATTTCTTTCCTTTGGCTGATTGCTCTAGTTAGGACTTCCAGTACTATGTTGAATAACAGTGGTTTAAGTGAGAATTCTTGTCATGTTATCAATCTTAGAGGAAAGACTTTCAATTTTGCACATTCATTGTGATACTAGCAGGGGTCTGACATATATGATATATCATTTTGAGGTATGTTTCTTCTATAAGGTTTTCAAGGGTTTTTATCATGAAAGGATGTTGAATTTTATCAAATGCTTTGTCAGTGTCCTTTGAAATGATCATATGGATTTTGTCCTTTATTTTATTGATATGGTATATTACATTGATTAATTTGCTGATGTTGAATCATCTTTGCATGTCTGGAATAAATCACAGATGGTCATGGTGAATGATCCTTATAATGTCCTGTTGAGTTCGATTTACTTATATTTTGTTGAGGATTTTTGCATCAATATCCATCAAAGATATAAGTCTGTAGTTTTCTTTAATCGATGTGTCTGTCTGGTTTTGTAATTAGGGTAATACTGTTCTTGTAAAATGAGTTGGGAAATATTTTCTCCTCCTTTATCTTCTGGAATCATTTAAATAGGATTGGTATCGATTGTGTCAAAATCTTTGGTAAAATTCAGCAATGAAGCCATTGGGTCCTGGGCTTTTCTTTGCTGGGATATTTTTATTATGGCTTCAATTTCATTACTTGTTACTGATCTGCTCAGGTTTTTTATTTCTTCATAGTTCAATCTTTGTAAGTTGTAAGTGTCTAGAAGTTTATTCTAGATTTTTAAATGTACTAGCATATTGTTGCTCATGGTAGCATCTAATTATCTTCTTTAAATTTTTACAGATCTGTTGTGTCTTCTTTCTACTCTCTGATTTTGTTTATTTAGGTTGTCTCTCTTCTTTTCTTAGTCTGGCTACAGGTTTGTCCATTTCCTTTACATTTTCAACAAACCAAGTTTTCATTTTGTTGATCTGTATTTTTTCTTCATTTTGATTTTATTCATTTTTGCTCTGATATTTATTATTTCTTTTCAACTGACCTTGGGTTTCATTTGCTCTTGCTGTTCAGGTTCTTTAAGGTGTATTATTAGGTTGTTTATTTGCAGCTTTTCCTTTTTGTTCACATAGGCACACATTACCGTAAAATTATCTCTCAGTATTCTTTTTGGTATATCTCCTGGGTTTTGGTATGTTATATTTCCATTATGATTTCTTTTAAAATTGTTTTCAATTTCCCTCTTAATCTCTTCATTAGCCGACTGGTCATTTGAAAACATACGGTTTAATTTTTTTCTATAGTTTCCAAAATTCCTCTTGTTATTGATCTCTACTGGTGTTCCATTGTGGTCAGAGAAGATACTTATTATGGTTTTAATTTCATTAAAAATTTCAGACTTGCCCTCTGGCCTAACATGTGGCCGTTCTTTGGTACCATATGTGCTAAGGAGAAAAATATACATTCCTCGGCCATTGAATAAAATGTTCTTCAACTATCTATTAGGTCCATTTGGTCTATAGTACAGATTAAGTTTAATGTTTCTTTGTTCATTTTCCATGTGGATGATCTGTTTAGTGCTGAAAGTGGGATGTTGAATTATCCAAGTCTTATTCTATTGCGGTCTCTCTCTTTAGCTCTAATAAAATTACTTTATGTATCTGGGTGATCCAGTGTTGATTGCATATATATTGATAATTTTTATATACTCTTGCTGAATTGACCCCTTTATCATTACATAATAACTTTTTCATTGTTTTTTACAGTTTTATTTCTGTTGAAATCTGTGTCATCTGATGTAATTATAGCTACTCCTATTCTTTTTTTTTTTTGGTTTTCATTTGCATTGTATGTCTTTTTTAATGTCTTTATTTTCAGTCTATGTGTGCCTGTATAAGTGATGTGTGCTTCTTGTAGGCGGGAGATCATTTAGTCTTTTTTTTTTTTTTTCATCTATTCAGCCACTTTTGTCTTTTGATTGGAGACTTTAGTCCATTTACATTCAATATTAATATCAATAGGTAAGAACTTACTCCTGCAATGGTGTCATTTGTTATCTGTTTTTTAGTAGTCTTCTCTTCCTTTTTTCCTTCCTTTCTGTTGTCCTTATAATGAAGGTGATTTTCTCTGGTGGGGTGTTTTAATTTCTTGCTTCTTATTTTTTGTGTATACATTGTATATTTTAGATTTGAGATGACCATGAGTCTTGCAAAGAATCTCTTATAACCCATTATTTTAAACTGATACAAATTTAACACTGATTGTATAAACAAACTAATAAGCCAAAAGAAAACTGTTAAAAACTCTACACTTTAACGTTGTCTCCCCACTTTTTAATGTTTTACTGTTTATATTTATATCTAAATGCGTGGTTTATCTCTTAAAAAATTATTGTAGGTATTATTTTTATCAATTTATATTTTCGTCTTCATACTTAGGATATGTTTAGTTTACCCACCACAATTACAGTGTGTTTTTTCTAACCCTAATCCTGCCCCTAACCCCAACCCTAACCTGAAGCTCACAAGCTTACCAGTGAGTTGTGTTTTCAGACAATTTCTTCTTGCTCGTTAATATCCTTTCTTTTTTCTGAGATTGTACAACTCCTTTGGTCATTTCCTGTAGGACAGGTATAGTGTTGATGAAATTCCTCAGATTTTGTTTGCCTGGGAAAGTCTTTATTTCTCCTTCATATTTGAAGAATATTTTCACCAGATATATTCTTCTTGGGTGAAAATTCTTTTCCTTAAGCACTTTAAATATGTTATGACATTCTCTCTTGGCCTGTAAGGTTTCCACTAGAATGTCTACTGCCAGATATATTGGAGCTCCATTGAATGTTGTTATTTTTCTTTTATCATGCTGCTGTTAGGATCCTTTCTTTATTCTTGACTTTTGGGAGTTTTGTTATTAAATGCCTTGAGATAGACTTCTTTCGTTTAAATCTGCTAGCTGTTCTGTAACCTTCTTACACTTGAATGTTAATATTTTTCTCCAGGTTTGGGAAGTTCTCTGTTATTATCACTGTGAATAAACTTTCTGCCCCATCTCTCTCTCTCTACTTCCTCGTTAAACCCTATAATACTTAGATTCATCCTTTAGAGTCTGTTTTCTAAATCTCGTTGGCATGCTTCATTCTATTTATTGTTTTTTCTATTATTTTCTCTGACTGTGTATTTCCAGATATCCTGTCTTCAAGCTCAATAATTTCTTCTGCTTGATCAGTTCTGCTACGAAGAGACTCTGTTGTATTCTTCAGTATGTCAATTGCATTTTTCAATTCCAGAATTTATGCTTGATTCTTTTAAATTATTTTAATTTCTTTGTCAAATTAATCTGATAGGATCCTGAATTCGTTCTCTGTGTTATCTTAAATTTCTTTGACTTTTCTCAAAATAGCTGTTTTGTATTATCTATCTGAAAGGTCACATATTTCTGTCTCTCCAGGATTGGTACCCAATGACCTTATTTTGTTTATTATTTGTTATTTATTTATTAGGTACCAGGATTGGTACCTAATGGCCTTATTTTGTTCATTTGGTGAGGTCACATTTTCCTGCATGGCCTTGATTCTTGTGGGTGTTCATCTGTGCCTGGGAATTGAAGAGTTAGTTATTTATTGTAGTCTTCACAGTGTAAGCTATTTGTACCCATTCTTCCTAAGATGTCTTTCCAAGTCTTCAAAAGGACTTGAGTGTTCTAAGTTTTGCGTCATTGCTGCCCCATCTGCGTTCGGGACCACTCCAAGCGCAGTAATGCTGTGATTCTTGCAGACTTGTATTCTTCCACCTTGGTGCTCTTGGAAAATATTCGGAAGAATTATCTTGTTTACCAGGCAGAGACTATTGCTTTTTTCTCCTTACTTTCTCCCAAGCAAGTGGAGTTTCTCTCCTTCTTTGTTCTAAACTGCCTGGTGCTGGGAGAGAAGTGACACAAGCACCCCTGTGGCCACCACCACTGGGGTTTTGCTGCGTCATACATGAAGTGAGCTTAGCATTGAATTTTGCCCAAGGCCCACTGTAATCGCTATCTTGTTACTACCTATGTTTACTGAGGAACCTAGGGCTCTACAGTCAGCAAGTTGCAAAGCCAGACAGGCTTGTGAATTGCCTGAAGAGCAGCAATTTCTTGTGGGCTTCAGGGAGATCCAGAGTTACCGTGTAGGAGCCAGATCTGGAGGTGAAAACTTAGAAATGTACTAGTGCCCCATTTTACTGTGGCTGTGCTAACACAGAAATCACAAAGCAAAGTCTTTCCCACTCTTGCCTCTCCATTTTCCAGGCAGAGGAGTCTCTCATCATGGCCACCACAACCGCAGGTCCATGGCAACTAGTGCCAGGATATGACCGATGTTCACTTAATGCCCAAGGGCTCTTTAGTCAGCTCATGTTGAATGCTTCCAGGCCTGAGACTCAGCCTTCATAGCCATAAACTCCCTTCTGGCCCACAGTAGGTCCAGAAATGCCTTCCAGGAGCCAAGGCCTGGAATCAGAAACCCGAAGAGCCCGCTTGGTTCTCTTCCCCACTGGCTGAACTGGTACCTAAGCTGGAAGATAAAGTCTCTTTCAGTCTTTCCTCTGCTTTTCTGAATCAGAACACATCTGTCTCCTTTGCCACCACAGCTGTGAATGTGCTAGGTCACAACTGAAGCCTGCACATCTTAGAATCTCAACCAAGGCCCCTGGCATGCGCCATCTGGTTACTGCTGCTGATTATTCAGGACCCCAAAGACTCCTTAGTAAGCAGTTGATGAATCCTGCCAGGACTGCGTCCTTCCCTTCAAGACAGGGGATTTTCTTCCTGCCCAGGGTGTATTTAGAAATGTCATCTAGGATCTAGGGCCTAAAATTGTGGCCTCACAACTCTGCCTCATGCTCTATCCTACTGTGGCTGAGCTGGTATCCAAGTTGTAAGTCAAAGTCCTCTTTCCTTTTGTCTCTCCTCTCCTCAAGTTGAAGAAAAACCCCTTTTATACAGCTCTTTCACCTCCTTGGTTACATTCATTCCTAAAAATATTATAACTTTCATAATTATTCTGAATAGCATTATTGTCTTAGGTGTTTTATTTCAGATGTTAATTGTTAAGTTTATAGAAATGCCATTAATTTGTGTATTGATTTTTCATTCTGCATCTTTACTGAATTCCCCTATTAGTTTTTAACAGTTTTGTAGGCAAACATGAGGATTTCTAAATATAAGTTTATATTATTTGTAAACAGGGACAATTTTACTTCTTTTCTAATTTCAATGCCTTTTGTTCCTTTATTTCCCCTAATTACTCTGGCTCAGATTTGAATACTAAATTGAATAGAAGTGATGCAAATAGGCATCTTTGTCTTTTTCCTGGTTTTGGAGAAAAACTGTCAACTTCAGAGAATTAAGTATAGTGTCAGCTATGAGCGTGTCATATATTGTGTTGAGCTACATTCTTTCTATATGTAATTTGTTGAGAGTTTTCATCATGAAAGAATATTGGATTTTGTAAAAATGCTCTTTCTGCATATATAATGTGATTATATGGCATCATAGTAATAGTTATACCAATTTCTAAAATTTTGAGATGAATTTGAGAAGGTTTGGTACTGTGATTTGGGTATAGTTTGTTCTCAGCAAATATCATGTTAAAATTTGATTCCTAGTTTGAGGGTATTGGGAGGTGGGACTTAGTGGGGATTGTTTGGGCCACGGAGGCAAATTCCTCATCAATGGCCTGGTTCTGTTTTCACAGTAGTGTGTGACTTCTTGCTCTCACGAGACTGGATTGGCTCTTGGGAGAATAAATTGATTCCTCTAAGAGAGTGAAATGTTTTAAAGCCAGATGTCCCATGAGTTTTCTGCCTCTTCACAAATTCTTCCCCATTGACCTTCTACACTGCATTTGGATGCAGCACAAGAGCCTTTGCCAGAAGCAAGAAGATCCCTGTGCCATGCTTTTTTACAACCCTGAGAACAAAGAGCTAAATAAACCTCTATTCATTATAAAGTCCTCAGCCTTGCGTGTTCTGATATAACAATACAAAAATAGACTAAGAATATTGGTACTGATTCTTCTTTAAATATTTGGTAGAATTCACCACTGAAGGTACCTGATCCTGGGCTTTACTTTGATGGGAGACTTTGTATTACTGATTCAATTTCCTTCCTCATTATTGGTAGATTTTCTTTTTTTTTTTTTTAATTTTAAATCTAGGGGGTACATGTGCTTGTTTGTTACATGAGCATTAGATGAATAATGGTGGGGGTTTGGCCTCTAGTGTGCTCATCACCCAAATATTGGACATTGTACCTAGTAGTTAATTTTTTGACCCTCACCCACCCAACTCTTCTCCCTTTAGAATATCCAGAGTCTAATTTTTTCATCTTTATGTTCATATGTACCCTTTGCTCTCACTTCTAAGTGAGAGCATGTGATATTTGATTTTCTGCTTGTCTTAGTTCACTTAGGATAAAGGCCTCAAGCTTCATCAACATTGCTGCAAAAAATATGATTTTATTCTTTTTGATGACTGTATAGCATTTCATGGTGTACCATATTTTCTTTATCCAATGAACTGTTGGTTAACACTTAGATCATTTCCATGACTTTGCTATTGTAAATAGTGCTACAATAAAGAAACAAATTCAGGAGTCTTCTTAATAGAATGATCTTTTTTTTCTCTCTAGGTGTACATACCGTAGTGGGATTGATGGGTCAAAAGATAGCTCTGGTGCAGCAAACCGCCATGTCCCCTGATATATGCCTATGTAACAAACCTGCATATTCTAAACATGTATCCCCTCCTTTTTTAAAGAAGAAATAAATAAATAAAAGAAAAAGAGAAAGAAAATTCTATTTTTAATTCCCTAAGATATTTACATAATGTTTTCCATCAAGGTTGAACTAATTTATATTCACAACAGCAGTGTATGTAGAACACATAATTTAGTGTATGTAGAACACGTAATTTATATTCACAACAACAGTGCATGTAGAACAACACATAATTTATATTCACAACAACAGTGCATATAGAACAACATTCCTGTTTTTCTACATGCACGTGAACATCCATTGTTTTTGACTTTTGAATAAAAGTCATTCTGTTGGGTATATCTTGATGTCTGTGTGGTTTTAATTTGAATTTATCTATTAATTAGTAATGTTGAAAGTTTTTATGTGTTTCTTGTATTTCTTCTTTGGAGAAATATCTGTTCCTTTCCTTTGTCCACTTTTTAATGAGACTGTTCATTTCTTGTTGAATTGTTTGAGTTCTTTGCAGATTCTGGAAATGATATATTTTTTTTCTTAGAGGCATAATATGTAAATTTTTTAATGTTGTCCATGAACTTTAGAATTTTTTTTAAATTCTGTAAAAATAGTGTTTGTAATTTAATATGAATGACATTAAATATATAGATTGCTTTGGACACAGTGGGCATTTTAACAATATTGATTCTTCCAATTAATGATCATGAAATGTATTTCCATTTATCTCTGTCATCTACAATTTCTTTCATCTGTGTTTTATAATTCTTGTAGTTACCTTTCACCTCATTGGTAAAATGTATTCCTAGGTGTTTTTTTTTTTTTCCTGTGGCTATTGTAAATAGAATTGAATTCTTAATTTTATTCTGGCTTGAATGTTATCAGGGTTTAGAAACGCCACTATTTTTTTGACACTGATTCAGAATCCAGAGACTTTAGTAAAGTTGATAATCCAGGTCTAAGAGTCTTCTAGAGGAGTCTTTAAGGTTTTCATGGTTATGTCATCAGCAAACAGAGATAATTTGACTTTCATTTTTTTTCAGTTCAAATGTCTTTTATATGTTTTTCTTGCCTGAGAGCTCTGGCTAGAACTTCTAGTACTATGTTGATATGTAGTGGTGAGAGTGGACATCGTTATCTTTTTTTCCAGTTCTTAGAGAAAATGGTGTCCATTTTTCCCCATTCAGTATGATGTTGGCTGTGTGCTTGTCATATATGTTTCCTACTATTTTAAGATACATTTTAACTATGATGACTTTGCTGAGGGTTCTTATCATAAAATATCATTTATTGGATATTATGTAGTGCTTTTTCTGCATCTATTGAGATGACCACAAGTTTTTGTTCTTAATTCTGTTCGGGTGATGGATTATATTCATTGATTTGCATATGTTGAACCATCCTTGAACCCCTGGAATAGAGCCCACTTGATTATGGTCAATTATCTTTGGGATGTGCTGTTCAATTTTGTTTGCTTGTATTTTGTTGAATTTTTTTGCGTCTATGTTTATAATGGAATCTGTAGTTTCCTTTTTTGTTGTGTTCTTGGCTAATTTTGTATCAGAGTGATACTGGATTCATAGAATGAGTTAAGAAGGGATTCCTTCTCGATATTTTGGAATAGTTTCAATAGGATTGGTAAGAGCTTGTCTTTGCACGTCTGTGCAAATTCCACTGTGAATTCATCTTATACTGGGATTTTTTGTTGTAAGATTTTTAAATTAATGATTTGATTTTATTTCTCATTATTGATATGTTTAGGGTTTCATTTTCTCTAGGTTTTCTAGTTGGTCCTCATAGAGATATTAATGGTATTCTCTGACAATCTTCTGTTTCTCTGATATAAGCTGTGATGTCACTTTTATCATTTCTGACTGTGCTTATTTCAATCGTCTCTCCTTTTTTTTAGTCTAACTGTCAGTCTGGAAGTTTTGTTTATCTTTTCAAAAAATCAACCTTTGATTACATTGACATTTTGTGTCATTTTTTGGTCCTAATCTCATTTGGTTTTGCTCTGATCTATATTTCCATCTGCTAGATTTGGGTTTGGTTTGCTTTTATTTTTCTAGTTCCTTGAGCCGTGATGTTAGATTGTTAATTTGAGATCTATCTTTTTGATGTAGGCATTTAATGCTATACATTTTCTTCCTAGCACTACTCTTGTTGTATCCTAGAGGTTTTGTATCTTTGTCTCTATTTTCATTCATTTCAAATAATCTTTTTAATTTTTGTCTTGATTTTGTTGTTTACCCAAAAGTCATTCAGGAGTTAGTTGTTTCCATGTACCTGTATAGTTTTAGGACTTCCTCTTTTTATTGATTTCTAATTTTATTCCATTGTGGTCCAAGAAGATACATGATATAATTTTTTTTGAATTTATTGAGACTTGCCATATGAACAGGCCTGTAGTTGATTTTGGAGGATATCCCCTGTGCAAATGAGAAAAATTTATATTCTATAGTTGTTAGGTAAAATATCCTGTAGATGTATATTAGGTCTATTTGATCTATAGTCCATTTTCATTCCAGAATTCCTTTGCTGATTTTCTGCTTTGATGATCTGCCTAGTGATATCAGAGGGGTGTTGAAGTCCCCCACTATTATCATATGGCTATCAATCTGTTTTCTTAGGTTTAGTCATTTCTCTTGTGAATTGGAGTGCCCCAGTATTGTGTTCATATATATTTAGAATAGTTAAATTTTCTTGTTGCATTGAATTCTTTGTCATTATATAAGGCCCTCTTTTTATTTGTATGGTTGTTAGTTTAAAGTCCATTTTATATGATAGGAGAATGGCTATTCCTGCTCACTTTCGTTTTCCATTATTATTATTATTATTATTATTATTTTTTGCCCTTTTACTTTGTGTCTGAATGTGACTTTAGCCAGTAGGTGAGTGTCTTGTAGAGAGCAAATGGTTCGGTCTTTTTTTTTTTGGAGACGGAGTCTCCCTCTGTCGCCCAGGCTGGAGTGCAGTGGCCAGATCTCAGCTCACTGCAAGCTCCGCCTCCCGGGTTCACGCCATTCTCCTGCCTCAGCCTCCCAAGTAGCTGGGACTACAGACACCCGCCACCTCGCCCGGCTAGTTTTTTGTATTTTTTAGTAGAGACGGGGAATTGGGCCTTTTTAATCCAATTTGTCACAGTGTATCTTTTAAGTGGAGTATTTACGCCATTTACATTAAAGGTTAAAATTTATCTGTGAGGTTTTATTCCTAACATAGTGTTGTTAGCTATTTGTTTTGGAGTTTTGATTGTGTCATTGCTTATAGGATCTGTGAGCGTAGTACTTATGTGTCCTTTTCTAATGGTAAGTATAACCCTTTTGTTTCCATGTTTGGAACTCTTTCATTTCTTGTAGAACCAGGGTAGTAGTGACAAATTCTCTCAGTCATTGCTTGTCTGGGGAAGGCTTTATTTCCCTTAGTTTATGAAGCTTAAATTGTCTGGATATAAAATTCTTGGCTGGCTTTTTTTTTCTTTAAGGAGGCTAAAAGTGGGTCCCCAATCTCTTTCGGCTTATAAAATTTTTGTTTAGAAGTCTGTTTTTAGTCTGTTTTCATTTGTAGGTGGTTTGACCCTTTTCTTTAACTGCCTTAAGATTTTTTCTTTAGTATTGACCTTGGGTAGTCTGGTGACTATATTCTTTGGTGATGTTCATCTTAGAGTATCTCACAAGTATTCCCTGGATTTCTTGTATCTGGATGTGAACCTAACAAGATTAGGAAAATGTTCTTAAATTATTCCCTCAAATATGTTTTCCAGGTCTTTTTAACCTTTCTCAAGAATGCCAATAATCCATAGGTTTGGTTAATTCTTTATTCCTTGAAGGTTTTGTTCATTAAAATCTTTTTTTGTTTGTTTTTATCTGACTGGATTAGTGTGAAAAAACAACCTTCGAGTTCTGAAATTCTTTGTTCTATTTGGTTTAGTCTATTGATAAAGTTTTCAATTCTATTTTGAAATTCCTTAAGTGAATGTTTTGTTTCCCAAAGTTCTGATTGATTTTTCTATGCATATTTATTTCTTCCTTTATTTCTTAAATTGTTTTGTGTTTTTTTATATTGATTTTCAATCTTGTCTTTGATCTCATTGAGCTTCCTTTTAATCCATATTTTGAAATGTTTATCTGTCATTTCTGAGTTTCCATTTAGTTAAGGTACAACCCTAGAGAGCTGACATGATCCTTTGGTGTTGTCACAACATTCAGATTGTTCATGGTGCCAGAATTCTTATGCTAGCTCCTTCTCATCTGAAGAGGTTGCCACTTCTAATTTTTCAAATGATGTTCATGTAGGTAGGATTTTTTTTTCTTTTTTTCTTTATTTTTTTCTTTCCCTTTCCTCCATTTCCAGAGAGTGTGACTGTAGAGTATGTGAGTTTGGGTCTTTTGGCTCTGCCTTGATATTCCTATGCAATTCTGTTGGTGGGTTTTATTTTGGGCTATAGGGTTCAACCTATAGGCCAGCAGATGACGCTTATGGGTAAGAGCCAGCTGTGACACAAGCAGATGTGACACAAGAGAGCTACTCATAGTGCCAAGTTTATCATGAGGTCTTTGTTTACTATGTTTTACTAGGAGGTACTCTCTGTTTACTATATTTACTATGAGGTACTCTCTGTTGTTTTAGGTGATGGACTGGACAATGGAGTGTCTAGTGCCCTGAGCTTCCTGTTCCATGGATTTGGGGGTACACTTCTGTGTGGAGTTGGGTCCCCTTGCTTGCCCATGAATACCCAAATGGTGACTGTAGGCGCCAACCCTGACAAGGGTAGTTGGGCTGTGGGGAACTCCTGGTGAAATTTACTGATGTCTGTGTAAGGTTTGAGGGGGCTGCACTGGCTTCATGTCTTAGTTAGGCAGAAACGTGATGTCGTCCCTCTCAAACTCCTGTCCTGGCATTCATGACTGCCTGCTTAGATGCACACTATAGTTTATTCCCAGACATCAATGTGGCTGAGAGCCATGGGAAATACCTATCTTGTGACTCTTTGTGAGAGTGGTTTTGAAGAAGAACCTCCTCACTCGGCCCAGTAAAGATAGCTGTATGGCTTCCCTATTCTCCGATATGGTAAGGCTGCTGCTTTGTGTGTGTGTATGGGCTTTACCTTTGGGTTTGTCAGTCTTGCCACTTCCCTTGTAAGTCCCAGAATTATCTCTATCTATTCCAATAGTCCAGTAGATCCAAGTAACTTAACAAAGCTACTTTCTTCAATGCCCTAGTAAAATGTTCCAAATGCCTCATGACATAAGTTGGGTCTCCTGATCATCTCTGAACTGATTTCTGTGGGGAGGAGAATGGGAGTTCTTAACGGAGTATATGGTGAGTCAATACCACAGAAACCTTCAAGTAGAAATGGGGGTTGGAGATGTTATTTCACAAATTAAAAGTTGGGTGCCTCAGTAAAAATTCTGAAGCATAAATGTTGGATCAGGGAACAACAAATATCAACTTTATGATGAATACCCTTAATAGTATTATGCATTCCCTATAGAGTCGGTTTTCTCCACATGGAAGGCTTACTCAGCACGTGTGACGCTACTTCATCTCTGTTTTCTTCAACAGTTTAAAGGTTTTCTTAATGCCTTTTTGTTCTTGGCTTCTCCTGTGTCAACATTTTCAGTTCTAACAAGTTTTTGTTTTCACACTTTGATATTGTTCATAGGGTGTTTAGATGCTGTTCTATAACAGAAAGGCTTACATGAAGAAGCAGTACATAAATTTTGCAGCCAAAATCTGTCTTACAATGACAGTCAGTATTGTAGTATTTGTTATTCTCTTGCTCTATTGACAAATGAAAGCAAGTGAATATAGTTTGAAGAAATCTGTTCAACTGTGCAATTATCAGGGTCAAGCTAAAGGATGTAGGCTGGCTGCTTCGTCTGATTACATATTCATTTGTCCTCACAGGAAAAAATAAAGAAATGATGTTGACAGTCTCTGGGGTGCACAGTCAACCCGATACGAAAGATCCCTCTGACGAAGGAATCAGACCAATTTTAGAGTCCCAAGATGTGCTGTACTTTTCTGTAGAAATACGACACAACTTTGGAAATATATTTAAAGTAGGAAGGTATTCACATTATAAAACATATATGAAGCTCTGGACTTTTTATCTCCTAGCTGTAGGTGTTAGTTTGAACAAGAGCAAAAAGAGCGACCCTATCTTTAAATATAAGAAGTTGTTTAGAGAAGAAATGCGTAACTACAAAAATAACCATAATAAATCTACCTAAGACTGCTGAATGGTAAGGTTTAGAATTTCATTTAGGAAACTTGGAGTTTTTTTAATGATTAACCCAAAGTCTTAAACTTCAATTAATTATTTTACTTGGTTATGTAATGTATAATGTTAAAGGATTAAAAACAGGCTTTTTTTTTTTCCTCTAACAAAGTAGGCATTTAATAAACATTAGGGAAAAGAAGGTACAAAAAATAAAAGGGTATATCTTGATACTGCATATTTTGTTGTACTGAGAATAAAAATTAAAATGTTATAGAGGTACAGATTTTAATCCTCATGTTACCGTTTATAAAATTGGTATATATGGTAGATATATACCAATGGTATATATTGTATGGTAGATGGTAGATATAAACTTTCTACATCTTAGAAGCAATATTGCCAGTGTGGTCAGGCAATCAGGAAACTTTCCAGAGAAGAAAGCATAAAAGACACATACAGTCAGATGTTTTGAGTTCAAATAAAAGAAAGTCCCCAATTTCCATTAAATAGTATATATATGAATTATTGCATACAAGGTATTTAGAGACAGGACCAACAAATTTAGAAATTTCAGCCACCCAATGATGTCAACAGAAATCCACTTTTCATCTTTCCTCTCTGTCATCGTGACTGCCTTTAATTTGCCTTACCCTTAGATGAGGTTAATGCCTGGCGGACAGTAGGGAAGGTACTACATGTTAATGCAGTCATAGCAGAAAAATTCACTCCGCATTAAAAGCAACTTTTCCCAAATGACAAAGCTGATAAAGTTAGTTAGCATAAAGCCACAAGTAAAATTTACAGTACAGTTGCCCATATTACCAAAAACCCTTGAAAAGGTTCCCATTGCGCCCTTACACAGTCATGTAAGCAAACGTAAGACTAAAATATTTCAATGAGATTCTATCCTAAATACACTGATTCCTTGTGCACCCTGTAGAGATTTCTACAAGACTGAGATTTTTCCTCACTAAATGTGAATAATTAGCCTTTTACTCTAGTGTGACATGAGTAACCACTGCTGTAGTCATTCTGAGAGTCTTATGTGCTCGGTTCTATTTAGATATTTTGTATTTCTTAATTATGCAAGCTAATTTTGTCTGTATTTTATCTAGGAGTAATTTTTAATGTTAAATTTGTGAGCAAAATTGTCTATATTGCTGAAAAATATTTTTAGTTATTATATATTTTTTTATTTTATTGAAAATTTGAAAGACTAAGCCAGTAGGTGAAAAAAACACATTCCGGCATTTTTATTCTTTACTTTACAAATGGCAATATAAGGCCATATATTTTCATGCATATACACCACAACATAGTACTAAAAATAATTTGCATCAATATGAACATTTTGATCTGCTGTATTTTCTTAAATTATTTTATAGAAAAAATGAACTATCTGATCATAGCACTGTAGGATATATAATTATTGCTATTAATACAATTCATTAAGATAAAAAATAACAAATTACTTTTAATGAGTCTCCTAGACATAAATTTATTTCAGTCTACAAACTCATTAATATCTTTGTAGTATATCCAAATTAAATTAGCACTCTGACGTTGACAGAAGTGCTCTTTCTTTGCAAAGTAACAAACATAGCACATAAAACCATTTTCTTTTTTTTTTTTTTAATTTATTTATTATTATTATACTTTAAGTTGTAGGGTACATGTGCATAACGTGCAGGTTTGTTACATATGTATACTTGTGCCATGTTGCTGTGCTGCACCCTTCACCTCGTCATTTACATCAGGTATAACTCCCAATGCAATCCATCCCCCCTCCCCCCTCCCCATGATAGGCCACGGTGTGTGATGTTCCCCTTCCCAAGTCCAAGTGATCTCATTGTTCAGTTCCCACCTATGAGTGAGAACATGCGGTGTTTGGTTTTCTGTTCTTGTGATAGTTTGCTAAGAATGATGGTTTCCAGCTGCATCCATGTCCCTACAAAGGACACAAACTCATCCTTTTTGATGGCTGCATAGTATTCCATGGTGTATATGTGCCACATTTTCTTAATCCAATCTGTCACTGATGGACATTTGGGTTTGTTCCAAGTCTTTGCTATTGTGAATAGTGCCACAATAAACATATGTGTGCATGTGTCTTTATAGCAGCATAATTTATAATCCTTTGGGTATATCCCCAGTAATGGGATGGCTGGGTCATATGGTACATCTAGTTCTAGATCCTTGAGGAATCGCCATACTGTTTTCCATAATGGTTGAACTAGTTTACAATCCCACCAACAGTGTAAAAGCGTTCCTATTTCTCCACATCCTCTCCAGCACCTGTTGTTTCCTGACTTTTTAATGATCGCCATTCTAACTGGTGTGAGATGGTATCTCATTGTGGTTTTGATTTGCATTTCTCTGATGGCCAGTGATGATGAGCATTTTTTCATGTGTCTGTTGGCTGTATGAATGTCTTCTTTTGAGAAATGTCTGTTCATATCCTTTGCCCACTTTTTGATGGGGTTGTTTGTTTTTTTCTTGTAAATTTGTTTGAGTTCTTTGTAGGTTCTGGATATTAGCCCTTTGTCAGATGAGTAGATTGCAAAAATTTTCTCCCATTCTGTAGGTTGCCTGTTCACTCTGATGGTAGTTTCTTTTGCTGTGCAGAAGCTCTTTAGTTTAATGAGATCCCATTTGTCAATTTTGGCTTTTGCTGCCGTTGCTTTTGGTGTTTTAGACATGAAGTCTTTGCCCATGCCTATGTCCTGAATGGTACTACCTAGGTTTTCCTCTAGGATTTTTATAAAACCATTTTCTAAGAGGCAAGTTTGATATCACTTTCAAATAAATTAATAACATCTGACAAATTTTCTACTTCATTTTATTTTTATTTTTATCTTTTCAAATGGGTAAACTCAGGCATCTCTATATGAAGATGTGCAGTAGAACCATAAAAAAACAGTTTGAAATAATCAGTTACATAGAAAAAAATTCATGAATTTCTTATACAAAAATTTGCAAATATTGTTGTATTATTGTAGATATAAAAATAAAAATTGTAAACTCTAGGGTCAAGCTGCTTAGATTGAAATTCTGGATCAAACACTTTCTGATATGGGCAAGTAACTTAAAACCTTTATACCTTAGTTTTTTTATATTTAATGTAAGCACAATTTTAGCATCTTCCAAATGAGTTATTATGACAACTGAATGTTTTAATATAGGTTAAAAACTCATTAGGTTCATATCATTCAAATTACTAAATAAGGGAATAATTTCTGTACCTTCAACCTACTTGTTTTACATATATAAATATTATGCAATGCATGCATATCTGTACATATTATATTTGTTAATTATATAATATACATTAATAACAGGTATGCTATCCATCCATCTATCTGTCCATTCACACACACACATACAATGTATGCACAAAGTAGAAAGTAGGACCTTCCAGAAGATGGTAAGTATTACTATATTTTGCTGGTAATTTGTATTAGTATTTTAAAATGTTTTTTCCTTAAAAATTGGTATTAATTGTTGCACTTACTCATGCCTACTTTTCTCTGCCTCTTTTTGCCTTTAGGTACATCTTATCATTCTCATAGACTCTTCTTCTTCTATTGGCTTGACACTGCAGCGTATTAGGTCTTAATGCCAACTCTTTAACACATGAATTTAAAATGGCATACCTTCTAAGACGCACCATGCAAACGCAGCAAATGCAGAGCACAGAAGTGGTCTATTTGTGGTTAAAACTTGAAGAGACAATTCTACAACAACTAATCACAGTTAACTATTTTGAAATGCTGAGAATTTGGAGGTAAGCATTGATAACCTAATCAGATGGTTTTGTGATCTGTAATAGTGTCCAATTTTAATGACATATCTGACCAGAAATTAAAATGTTATGTATAATCACCACTGGACATTTTATTTTAAGATGTACGAGATTCCTGTTGATTTCATGGTATTTGTTTTATTTTCCTTTTTAGCTTGCAAAGGGCCCCAGAACTTTATTCCTCCTATTATCATCTGCTTTTGGTAGCTACTTCGTGTCAAGAACTGTGTTAGCCTGTCATATTTTTATAAGTCAAGCAAAAGACATGAGACTCCTGGGTCAAGGACAAAATCCCTTATTACTCATGGCACAGAAGCCAGCATGAGCTGCACACTCGCATGTGTTCTCCTTGTCCCCAATTATTATCAAAATGATGTGCAAGAGGGCATATTGAATGCTGTACACTCAGTGGTTTGTGTCACAGCTGAAGAAACTTAACATTTAAAGCACGATGCTAGCAAACATTCTCCATTTTGCCCTGGAGGAGGAAGATATTGTCATTAATGTTCTAGATAGCAACCGTAACCACAACCACAATAATGCTGGCCTATTCCCCAGAGGAACACACTATATATATTTTCTAAGGTTATTTGCCATTAAAATTCTTGAAAAGATAGAAAAAAAGTTGTCAGCACCTCTGCTGAGATGATTTAAAGAAATATAATAAACCCATGGAGAATGATGTCCTAATTTTTAGGTTTCTTACATTCATTATTATATCAAGGAATGTTACTGGTCAGTGTAAATGGGATAAAATCTTGTATAAACTTTGGGAACATATGCTCTGAATATAGAGTACAATTAATAGAACATTTATCTCATATAATATATTTATAAAAAACCCCTGTGGATTAAGGATTTAATACAAACTGTAAAGTCTAAATCTTTTAGAAACATAAATAAGAATATCTTTTGATTCTAAGTTGTGATGTACTTACAAACAACATGCTAAAATTAAAGGACTGATAAATTTAACTGAATTTATAAAATAGCATGTGTAAAAATCTTTTGAAAATCAGTTATAAGCTTTTCACAATATTGATTCTACCCATTCATGAGCATGGGATGTGTTTCCATTTGTTCTTGTTGTCTATTATGTCTTTCAGCAGTGTTTCGTAGTTTTCCTTGTAGAGGTCTTTCAACTCCTTGGTTAGGTATATTCCTAAGTTGTTTTTGTTTTGTTTTGTTTTGTTTTGTTTTGTTTTTTTTGCAGCTATTGTAAAAGGAGTTGAGTTCTTGATTTGATTCTTTGCTTGGTCTCTGTTGATTGTGTAGAAAAGCTATTGACTTTTGTACATCAATCTTGTATCCGGAAACTTTACTGAATCCTTTGATCAGTTCTAGGGGCTTTGTGGAGGAGTCCTTAGGGTTTTCAAGGTAAACAATCATATCACCAGCAAATAGTAACAGTTTGACTTCCTCTTTACCGATTTGGATGCCCTTTCCTTCTCTTGTCTGATTGCTCTGGCTAGGACTTCCAGCACTATGTGGAAGAGGAGTGGTGAGAGTGGGCATCCTTGTCTTGTTCCAGTTCTCAGAGGGAATACTTTAAACTTTTTTTCATTCAGTATTATGTTGGCTGTGAGTTTGTTATAGATGGTTTTTATTACATTAAGGTATGTCCTTTGTATGCCAATTTTCTCCCAGCTATTTTGAAATACACAATAAAACACTGTTAACCATGGTCAGTCTGGTATGCAATAGAACCCCAGAACTTATTCATTTTATCTAATTGTCACTTTTTACCTATTGGCCAATCCACTCCTATGACCCCATACCTTCTAACCTTTCCAGCTTCTGGTAGCCATTATTCTACTCTCGACTTCTATGCGATCAACGATTTTAGATTCCACATATGAGTGAGATCATGTGGTATTTATCTTTCTGTGCCTGGCTTATTTCATGTGATATAATGTCATCTAGGTTCATCGATGTTGCTGCAAATGAGAGGATTCATTATTTTATGATTAGATAGCATTCCCCTGCATATATATATGATCCCAGTAGTGGGATTTCCGGAGCATAGGTAGTTTTATTTTTAATTGTTGAGGAAACATTATAGTGCTTTCCATAATGGCTGTACTAATTTATATTACATTCCCACTGACACAGTGTATGTTATCTTTTTTTATCATCAGCAGCATTCGATATATTTTGTCTTTTAGATAATAGCCATTCTAAGCAGGGTGTGGTGATATCTAATTTTGGTTTTGATGTGCATTTCCCTGATGATTAGTAGTGTTGAGTTTTTTTTTTTTTTTCATATGCCTAATGGCCATTTATATATACATTTTTTTGGGAAATGCCTATTCACATCTTTTGCCCATTTAAAAAAAAAATCAGGTTTGTTTTTTGTTGTTGTTGTTTTTGCTATTGAGTTGTTTGGGTTTTTTGATACATAATCTCATTATTAATTCCTTGTCAGATGCATAGTTTACAAATATTTCCTCCAATTATGTAGGTTGCCTCTTCACTCTGTTGATTGTTTCCTTTGCAGTACAAAATATTTTTACTTACACAGTCTCACTTGTCTGTTTTGGCTTTTGTTGCTTCTGCTTTGGGGGCCTTATCTGAAAAATTCTTGCCCAGACTAATATCATGAAGTATTTCGCCTATGTTTTCTTCTAATAGTTTCATAATTCCAGGTTTTACTTTTAACTTTTTAATTTATTTGAGTTGATTTTTGTTTAGTATGTAGCTATCCAGATTTCCAACCATTTATTGAAAAGGCTGTCTTTTCTTCATTGTGTGTTTTTGGCAACTTCGTCAAAAATCAATTTTAACTGCCTGAATTTATTTCTGTGTTCTAATTTCTGTGCCATTTGTCCATGTTTCCATTTTTTATGGCAGTACAATTTTATTTTGGTTATTATAGCTTGTCGTTTATTCTGAAGTCAGGTAGTGTGATGTGTCCAGCTTTGTTATTTTGCTCCAGGTTGCTTTGGCTATTTGAGGTATTGTTGCTCTATATGAAATTTGTGATTGTTTTTCTATTTCTATGAAGTATGTCATTAGTATTTTGATAGGGATTACATTGAATGTGTAGATCACTTTGGGTAGGATGGACAATGTTTATTCTTCCATTATATTATCACAAAATATCCTTCCATTTACTTGTCTCTTATTCGGTTTCTTTCACCAATGTTTTCTAGTTTTCAGGGTAGAAGTTTTTCACCTCCTTGGTGAAATTTTGTTCTATTTTATTTTTGGAAGCTGTTGTAAATGGGATTGTTTTCTTGATTTATTTTTTTTCACATAATTTGCTATTACTGAATAGAAATGCTACTGACTTTAGTAAATTGATTTTGTATTTTGCAACTTTACTAAGTTTTGTATTAGAGCTAAAAAATTTTTAGTGGAGTTAGTTTTTTTCTATATAAGACAATATATTGTCTGCAAACATGAACAATTTAACTTCTTCCTTCTCCAGCTTAGGTGGCTTTATTTGTTGCCTAATCGCTCTGGTTGTGACTTCCAATATAATGTTGAACAGAAATGATGAAAGTAAATATTCTTGTCTTGTTCCAGATCTTGCAGGAAAAACTTTTAACATTTTCTCATGCAGCATAATAATTAGCTGTGGACTTGTTATATATGGCCTTTAATGTGTTGAAGTATATTTCTTTAATATCTAATTGTTAAGAGTTTTTATCATGAAGGAATGTCATCAGATTCTTTTATTCATTTATTGAAATAATCATAAGATTTTTGTCCTTTATTCTCTTGATATGATGCATGATGTTTATTTTGTACGTTGAACCAACTTTGTATCCCTAAGATGAATCTCACTTCATTGTGATGAATGCTCTTTTTAATGTGCTGTGGAATTTTATTTGCTAGGATTTTTTTGGGGGGAATGTTTGCATCTATATTTATCAGGAATAATGCCAAGTTATTTTCTGTTTTTGTTGTGTTGTCTGGTTCTGGAATCATGTTAATGTTAATTTTGTAGAATGAGATTAGAAGTATTTTCTTCTCTTCAATTCTTTAGGACAGCTTGAGTAAAACTGGTATTCGTTAAACGTAGAGTACTTTGGTAAAATCATCAGGTCCTCAGCTATTCTTTGATGGGAGACTTTTTATTATTGATTCAATCTTATTACTCGTTATTGATGTGTTCATATTTTTCATTTATTCATGCTGTATTCTTCTTTGGTTGTATGTGTCCAGGAATTCATCCATTTTTTCCAGGTTACCCAATTTAGTGGCACATAATTGTTCCTAATAGTATCTTATGATCCTTGCATCTCTGTCATATCAGTTGTAATGGCTTTTCTTGATCTATGATTTTTTTATTCGAATCTTTTTTTCTCATTTAGTGTGATCAAAGTTGTTGATTTCGTGTATCTTTTCAAAAAGCCAGCTCTTCATTTTGTTGATCTTTTGTATTATTTTTTAATCTCTATTTCATTTTTTTTGATCTTTATTATTTCCTTCATTTTTTGATTTTTGATGTGGTTTTTCTTTATTTTTCTTGTTTCTTGAGGTACAATATTAGGTTGTTTATTTCAGATCTTTGTTCTATTTTGGTGCAGGCTTTATTGCAATAAACTTCCCTCTTAGAATTGCTTTTGCTGTATTTCATAGGTTTTGGTATATTGTATTTTTATTTACATTTGTCTCAAAAATTTTTAATTTTCCTTTTAATTTCTTCTTTGGTTCTTTAACCGTTAAGGAAAATGTTGTTGAATTTCCATGTATTTGTAAAATTTCTGAACTTTCTCCTGTCATTGATTTCTAGTTTTATACCATTGTGGTCAGAAAAGATACTTGATATAATTCTTATTCTCTTAAATTTGATAAGACTTGTTTTGTAGCCCAGCATGCAAGCTATCCTGAAGAATCTTCCTGGTGCAGTTGAAAATAATGCATATTCTGCAGTTCTTGAACAGAATGTTCTGTAAATGTCTGTTAGGACTATTTGGTGTACAGTGCAGTTTAAATATGTTTCTTTGTTAATTTTTGGTTTTGATAATCTGTTCATTAATGTATGAGTAGGGTTGAAGCTTCCTAAACATTACAGTATTACAGTTAATTTTTCCTTTTATATATATTATTATTTGCTTTATGTATTTAGGTCTTCCAATGTTAGTCCTATATATTTAAGACCATTATATCTGCTTCCTAAGTCATCCCATTATCATTATGTAATGATACATTAAAAATCTCTTTTTATCCTTTTATTATGCAAAGTTTGTTTTAACTGATGTAAGTATAGCTACTCTTGCTCATTTTTTGTTTCCACTGGCATGGGGAGTCTTTTTCTATCTCTTTATGTTCAGTCTATGTGTGCCCTTAATATTGATGCTGGTGTTTTGTTGGCAACACATAGTTGGTTCTTGTTTTTTTCTTTTTTTTTTTTAATCCATTCAACTATCCTATGTCTTTTAATTGGAGAATTTAATCCATTTACATTAAAGGTGATTATTTATAGGTAAAAACTTTTTACTGCCATTTTGTTAATTGTTTTCTAGCTGTTTTGTTAATCCCTTCTCTTTTTTTCTTTTTTTCTTTTTCTTTTTTTTTTTGAGATGGAGTCTTGCTTTTTCGCCAGGTTGGAGTGCAGTGGTACAATCTCAGCTCACTGCAACCTCCACCTCCCAGGTTCAAGCAAATCTCCTGCCTCAGCCTCCTGCGTAGCTGGGACTACAGGCATGCGCCACCATGGCCAACTAATTTTCGTATTTTTAGTAGAGACAGGGTTTCACCATGTTGGCCAGGATGGTTTTGATCTGTTGACCTCGTGATCCGTCCGCCTTGGTGTGAATACTTTCTACCTTTTTTTCCTCTCTTGCTGCTTTTAATTGTAGCTAAATAATTTTTAATAGTTATATGTTTTGATTCCTTGCTTTGTATATTTTGTGTATCTATTTTGAATTTTTGCTTTGTGCATACCATGAAACTTACAAAAACATTTTATAGACATAGATAATTTTTTAAAGCTATTAACAACTTAACTTGTATTACAATTAAAATATACTTTACTTTTTAATTATACCATCCCCATTTTAGATTTTTGATGTCCCAATTTACATATTTTTGTATTGTATTTATCTTTAAAGTTGATGGTAATTATCATTTTAATAGTTTTGTTTTTTAACTTTCATACTACAAATGTAAGTAATTTACAAGACTTCATTATAGAACTAGAGTATATTAAATTTGTATTTTTTTATATGAGTTTTACTTTCAAATGTTTTCATGATACTCACTAGTGTCCTTTCCTTTAAGCTTTAAGAATGTCTTTTAGCATTTTTTAAGACACGGTGGTGAGGAACTCCCTCAGCTTTTGTGCATGAGAAAAATCTTTCTCTCTCTTTCATTTTTAATTGACAGATCTGCCAGATGTAGTATTTTTGGTTGACAGGTTTTTATGTTTTTTTTTTTTTTTGTCTTTTACCTTCAGCACTTTATATATATCATCACACTCTCTCCTGGTTTGTGGGGTTTCTGCTAAGAAGTTCACTCATACTTGACACTCCTTTGCATATGATGTGTTTCTTATCTCTTGCTGCTTTCAGAATTTTTTTCTTCATTTATTATTTTTGATAGTTTGGTCATTATATGTCTTGGTGTAATACTCTTTGGGTTGAATTTTATTAGAAACCTCTGTGCTTCTTGTACTTGGAAGTTGGCATCTATCCCTAGATCAGGGTGGTTTTCAATCATCATCTCTTTAAATAGTCTTTCTGACCCTTTTTCTTTTTCTTCTCCTTCTACAACACCTCTTATGCAAAGGTTTGGTCTCTTGATAGTATCCCATACATTTTTGTAGGCTATCTTCATTTAAAAAAAATTTGTCGTTTTTCTCCTCTCTTATTTTTACGTTTTAATTTTTTAAATTTTTTAGATCCAGAGGTACAGATGACTAGATAATTGTCAATGCTCTGTCATCCAGCATATTAATTCTTTCAATTCTGTTGTTAAAGCTTTCTATTGATTTTTTTTCAGTTTAGTCATTGTATTTCTCATCTCTAAGATTTATTTCTTAATGTTATTGTTTCTGTTTATTTGGTGATTTGATTTTTTGTGTATTTTTTCCAGATTTCATTAAATTTTCTATCTATATATTTGTCTAGTTCCTATATATATAAATTATATATTTCTGTATATATATGGCATGTATATTTGTATAAATTTATATATACATTTGTATATATGTATATATTTGTATATTTTCTGCATATAAATATATAAGGCATATATATTTATATATTATATATATAAAAATCCAACTTTTGGATTATCCTAAATAGTTCAATTTTTTTCATATTCATATATATATATGTATAGTAGTCCAATTTTTTTCAGTCATTTCATGATCTCCATTTGGAGGGGCTCTGTTATTAGAACCTTATTAAGTTCTTTTTGTGGTTTCTTGATTTCCTGATTCTTTGTAATCTTTATGTCCTTGCATTATTATCTGTGTGTTTGAAGAGATAAACCCTCTTCTGGCCTTTACAGGTGCTTGTTGGCTGGAATAAAATTTCACTGTTTTGTCTAGCTTGTTCATAAACCTGAAGCAGAGTTTGTTGTGATTTCTCTAGTTGTCTGGGCCACTGCCTTTGTTCTCATGTCAAATGAGGATGCTAGCTGAGTCTCACTGACCTGTGAGACCACTGGTTGGGATTACTACAGGGAATTGCTGTTTGCTGGCTATTACAATGACTTCTGTTCAAGCTGATCACGTGGTGTATTTCCCGGGCAATTCTGCTACTTAAAATCTGCAGCTTGACAGGACTGCAGGTTGTGCAATCAGGTTCGGTGGAGTTGGTCAAGAAAGGCAGGAACCAAGGCAGTGCTCTTTAGAAATGCATAACTGGAGACTGCCTCCCTGTCTGGGTGGTGTTCCGGGTGGAGCTTAGTCTTCGATGGAGCTGAGTGGCAGTATGACCTTCTGGATTAAGCAGAGCTAAACCTTGTGTTTTTCCAAAATGCAAAGAGTTGGGTGTCTCCCCACCTAGACTGGGTTGGTGAACAGGATTTTTGGCTGAGTAGTCTCTGCTTGCTTTGCTGGTTCAAATTGGTGAAGCCTCTTTAATTCTCTGAGGTCTGTGGAGGTGGAAATCTCCCTACCTGGGCCGGGACTTTTGGGTAGGTTTTATGTCTATGTAGGGAGACTAGTAGTCTAGGGGCTGAAGCTAGATTGTACTTCTTCTATAGAAGACCAGCTCAGCTTTGCAGGTGTGATATGACATTACTTCTGATGGAGTACCGCACCTACAAGGAACACCAAGATGCACACACTGATCACTTTTTTTGTTCCTACCTGTACCCCAGATGATCAATCCATTCCATATTCCCTAGTGTTCCCTGGGAAGTGACATCAGAGTAACTTTCCCAAGAAGCATCTCAGAATGCTAGGGAACCAGAATCATGGCCCATGGTTTTTTTTACCCGTGAAGAAACTGTGGGCATGGACAAAAATCTCTCAGTCTGGAGTTATACTAACTTGGAGTGAAAGGTAGTGTTGCACAGTTGTAATAATACTGTTCATCTTAACCTGTAGATTTCATTCAGTTCTGTTTACCATGTGGATGTCTCAGGCTCATTTCCAGATGTTAGGTTATTCAAAAGAATGTTCTAGTCTGCAGATAGTTGCTTGCTAAGCTTTCTTTGAGGAGGAGTTTATCCCAACACCTCTTACACTGCCATCTTGCTGACATCATTTGCTATGCTTTAGATTTTCCATATCCTTGCACCACTCAGTAGTTTAAACTTGAACAGCACTTGATACTGTAGTTTAGTTCTTAAAATCTTTGCTATACATCTTGGTGCCTGTTTGCACATATACAGATAGAGTTTCCACCCAGGATATTTTTTGGTTTACTTAGAATTAATGATTTCTTTTCTTCAGTGCTCTCCTGGAGGATTTTCTTCACTCTCTAACTCCCAAGAGTACTTTTTCTTATTTATCTGATAAGAATGATGTGTTTCCCTCAGAGTGTCAGTCCCTTGGTTTGTTGCATACATAGTTCAGCATAGTTTGAATCACCCTCTAGGCAAAGGAGAGGGAGAAGAGGGGCAAAGAAAAAATTAAAAACAATTCTTACCACATTCTTTGAACCACTATGAACTATTCTCTGGTTCCTCTGAGCAGTGGAATAGGAATTTCTTAGAGTTTTGCATAATGTGATGCTGCTTCAGCTATATCACAGCTCCATTACTGGGGGCTTCCTTTGGATGAAAGCCAGAAGAGGAGAGGAAGAATCAAAGAAAAAAAAGTAAAATAAAACAAAACAAGGTTTTACTCCTTCCCACCAACCCTACTGTCCACTTCACAGAAGTCCATGTTTTTTGTCCTCTTGCCAGAAAGAGATGACATCTTATGGGTTTTTGCTGTTCTTACTTTTCTACTGTGCAGTTCTGCAACTTGGGCCATCTTCAGGCCAAAGCAGGGAGATGCAAGGGGAAACATCAAAACAAAATAAATAATTAAAGAGTTACTGGTACATTTTCAAGTTTTGACTTCTTTGCCTTATCTGTTTGAAACAAGTTATTTAAAGTCACAGCCCTCAGGTAGTTGCTTTTTGTATTTTGTTTAGAAATTTAGTTGCAAGTTATGAAAGCTATAAACTTTAGGGGACCTACTCTATCTGGGATGACACAAAAAGCAAATGAAACATTTCTGAAAGTTAGAAAAACTTTCTGTATAGAAGAGATTTTAAGATGATATACTGTTATCTGCAAGGAAACACTTGTAATACATTTATAAATACCTCGTAAGCATGGATATGAATGGTCCTAGTGCAGGCGGTTGCTGATGTTGGAACCTGTATTTCTGTACTCCATGTATCTTATCTTCCCTATCCTTTTATATTTTCTATGCCATTGTCCTTCCTCCCTAGTTTCACAGATTTTTTCCGTCCAGTCTGAACTTCTTTCTCTCTAATTTGTTCTTTATTTTACCTTTTCTGCTATTTATTCCTTTATTTTTGCTATCAATTTATAATCTTCATTCTTCCTTCTTCCATTTGTTTCTTTTTATGACTTCCTCTTCTTGTTTCATATTACTAATGTCCTATATGACCTTATGGGAGACATTATTATAATAATTATGTTAACTTCTAGATTTTTAAATTCTAGTTATTCTGGTTCATGTTGTACATGTAACTTGATTGATGTCTTTCTTTTTTAGAACTAGAAATTATGATTTATCTAGTTACTTTAGCAAATAAGTTACATGGCTGACAGTATCACTTCTCCTGTCTGGTAATGTGTAATGGAAAATATTTAGATCATATGAAAGTTTTAAGCCCTTTGAATGGGTTGAGGCAGAAGACACAGAAAACTACTTATAGTTACTTTTGGCTGTTAACATCCTACCAGACAACCACTCCACTCATTAAACACAAAGGGGCTGGCATTGGAAAAGATACTCTCTGAACTCCACAGTTTGATGTACCACTGGTTTTTTGTTGTTGTTATTTTGTTTATTTTTTTGAGATGGAGTCTTGCTCTGTCGCCCAGGCTGGAGTGCAGCGGTGCGACTCGGCTCACTACAACCTCCACCTCCTGGGTTCAAGCGATTCTCCTGTCTCAGCCTCCTGAGTAGTTGGGATTACAGGTGCCCACTACCACCCCCGGCTAATTTTTGTATTTTTGGTAGAGATGGGGGTCTGCCATGTTGGCCAGGCTGGTCTTGAACTCCTCACCTCAGGTGATCCACCCTCCTCAGCCTCCCAAAGTGCTGGAATTATAGGCATGAGCCACTGTACCTGGTCAATGTACCACTGTTTTTATTAAATGACATTCACGTTGTGTTTTGATTCAAAACCTTTTATCTTTATATAGTATCTAAATAATTACACTCTTTACCCTTACTATTTATTATTCAAATGATACACACTCTTCACATTTCATTTATTGTTTTCAGGAAAGAAAGTATTGTCTACTCAAATGGATCTTAAACCCTTAATTATTTAGTTAGCACCATGCCTTATACTTTATTCTTATCAGTTATGCTGTATACTTTTAGAGTAGGTGTTAAATGAATAGTTATTCATTGTTAAAGTATATAATTAATCGAAAAACTGAATTTACTAACCTTGTTGAATATTTAGGATTATATTCTACATAATGCTATCTTATCTTTTGGTTAGTTATAACCTCTACCTGCATTTAAAAGTATATTATTATTATCATGACCATTCATAGCACTATTAAAATAAAACATATTATTTAAGTGTGTGAAGAAAATGTAAGATGTGCTGGAGGCGTGTCACCTCTATTTCAGCACTGTTTAATAAAAGATTGTAACTAGGTAGCTTATCTATTACTATACATTATCTAGTACTCTGGGCATTTCATCAGCAGAATGTATTATTTGCATACTAATGAAGATACATGCTCTGGGACAGGCATTAAATCACTTTTTCACATTTGCTTTCTTTTTCTACAGACTTCTAGCCCAGGCTTCCTACGAAAATATCTGCATTTCATAGTGAAGAATAGGAACAATTTATGCATTTGAATTCCTCTCAACAATACTTTATCATTTCAGCTTTAAGTAATGAATTATTTTATCTTTCAAATAATCAGGTTATAATAGTTTAAAAATATATATTGATTACAATATTTCAGTTGAATTGTTGAATATTTCAGTTGAAATATTGAATTGAAAATTACAATCTTCAAAGCCTCTGAAAACAAGGAAATGCAAAAGCAATCCTGCAAATTTTCTACTGAGAAACATGGAAATAATACAAATAATACTAATGCATTCTAATGTATGCAATTAAACAATTCTGAAATATGTTCTTGGTGATTTGAGGATTAAAGGACTGGAACTCCTTTTGGATTTTGGATTAAAGGACTGAATCATTTGAAGGAATCAAGTTCAGTGGGGCTTTTAAAAATTAGGGAAAATTGCAAAAGATATTAAAGATTCTTGACAAATTAGAATGACCACATTTGTTTCCTCCAAAATCAGCTCTGGAGAAAATACAAAAGTCACAGGTGAGTCTGGATATAAGAAATGAAATAAAAATTATTGAAAAAGCATAGGGATTAAAATAAAAACAGTTATAAACTGTGAACTCATTGAATGGGAGATTGTATTGCCTTCAGAAGAGAATACATTGGGGCAAGATTTAAGCTCTACTTTTGTCATACTCTTAAATTATTTGAGAAAACTTTGATTAACCTACCACAATAGAAATGACTAGCATCATCCAGGCTACTTAGTGTGAGTGAGATAATGCCATTGGGTTTTTTTGAGCACAGGAATTTGTCTGGCTTGTATGGAGAAATTTCAGAGCAATGTATAAATAGCTATCTGCTACCTTCTCTGCAGTGATATAACTGTACTTTGGCCTCTATTGAGTATAGTCTATGGAAATGTAATAAACATGGATTTGCAATCTCTATTGAACATAGATTCAAATATTATTTTACTTTTTACTAGTTCTGTAACTTGTGCAAGTTACTTAAACTCTAATACTTGAGTTACAATGTCTGTGATAGCATTAGCTTATATTGCACAATTGTTTGACAATGTGTTTTAATTCAGTTCCACGACTCTTTTTAAAGAAATGTAAAGGGGTGTGAAGAGTAGGGCTTAGATGCTCAGGTCCTGTTGATACCTTCTATGAATGTCCTGGTTACAGCCTTTCTACTGACCTCTGCCCAGTTCCTACTTTAAATCAGACACTGAAGGCCTAAAGATGACTACATTGCTTAGTGGAGTTTTTCAGAATGAAGGACAACTCCATTTGTAAGAATATTTTATTGGAATAGTACTTAAACGAAGCTACCTTTGTTACGAAGTCTGAAAGGGATTTTAGTGAAAATCTTTTAGTGTTGTGACTTAGCTGTGTATACAAAGGGGCCTCAGCTGAGAGACATATTCAAAAAATGATAACTTTGCTATACTCAAAGTTTCATCTCTCATCTAATAATTACGGTCCTTCATGGGCTGGGACATTTTATCTAGTTTTTCTTCTGTAATGAATTAGCTCCCTGATTAGTCCTTAGTCTCTAATGTGAAGACCATACTATTTAGTTGATATATAAACATGCTCCAAATTGTATGATAGTCAGTGAAATTTTATATTGTTTCTGATTTTTCTTTATAATACATACTGGGAAAATGAATATCTCCATTTTGAAGTCTTTTTGCTTACAATTGTTTATTGCTTTGGGATCACTTCCCAGAAATGGTATTACTTTTTCAAATAACATGAATATATTTATGATTTCAGATGAACTATTTAGAAAAAAAAAACTGTGAATAAATTTATAGTTCTTCTAAAAGTGTAAGAACTGAGCCAATTCCACTGTACATGTACATCACTGGGAATATTAAAAGAAGAAAGAAAAACTATAGCAAAATGCAATTTAGCATTATGAAAATAAGTTTGAAAAAAGATAATATGAATGATTTCTACAAAAACATAAAATATATTATTATCTTAAAGCCAGAAAAATGTAACTATACCAATAACCTTAAAATATATTGGATTTTTGTCAAAAAATTACAATACAAAAGGCAATAATCCTAGAACATTATAAGGTGAATTATTTCAAATACATAATGGTCATGCTAAAATCTGATGTGTATCATATGATTTTAAAAAATAAAACAATAGCAATAAATTAAAACTACTTCTACAAAAAACAATTAGCATTCACAATTATCACCAATATCCAGAAAAAAATTAGCATAAAATTTTATTCATAACAATAATGGGAAATATAAACCATTATGACATTGATTTATATACAAAGGACACTCAGAATTAATTTGAGGAAAATAGACAAGTCAGTATCACATATTTAGGGATAACCAATAAATATAGCAATTATTTGTATGGCAGTGGTGGAGATGGAGAAGCCGTTCACAATTCAAGTGAATCAGAAATATGTAAGATCAGTAATATAGAAGTAAAATGGAAGATCAATGTGAACTAACTTGTCTTATCAGCTATGAAAACATATTAAACATCAACAAAATTGATGCCTAAGTAGAAAGATTAATATAAATATCAAATAAAATTTAAAAAATAAATTAATACATGACAAGTTGACATCCCAATCCTGTATTTAAAAAGATCAACAAAACCAAAAGAAACAATAGTGTTGAAATAAACTCATAGCCATCTGGATAACCACATTTAGAATTTTACTCACATCATATACTACCATAAGTTCAAAATGAATCAAGAATTTTGAGTAAAACCATTAAAAAAATACAAGTTACAAAAAATCTTTGAATAATACTTTCAAATGTAATATACCATAAATTAAATAAGCCATTTACAAAAATGACTCAAATTTGTGTACTATAAAAATAACATGCAAACACACATGCATACTTTAAAACTAAAAAATAAATTATATATTAAAAAAAACTAGGAATAGTATTTCCAGTTTGAATCAGAGATAAACTCCATAACATATAAATCTCCATAATACATAAGAATATTTGATTGTAAAAGATCTACAAGAAAAGAATATCAACCTTGCAGAAAAATGCATCAAGTCACATGATACAGATGAATAATTTAAAATGATCTTTAAACATAGGGAAACAATCAACTATATATATTAAAGGAAACGCAAAGTAAAATTACAGTGATATCACTTTTATTAAAAATTGCCAGAATTTAAAAATTTGACCATACTCTCTTAGCAAGGATGTAGGGAAACCAGCATACAAAACGTTATTTGTGTCAATAAAATCTGTTGTTATGCCTACCGAAATTTCAGATATGTAAAGACATTGACCTAGCAATTCTTTTCTATATACTTCTTATATATTTAAGCAATTTCTTAGCATTATTTATTAGGCTTATTTGTAATTGAAAATTGCTTTGAACAAGTGATAGATTCAGCAATAGAGAATAGTTAAACAAATCATGATATGACTGTAAAGTGGAATAGCTAGACAAAGGTTCAAAAAGGATGAGAACATATTTTTAAGGTAAATCTAAATCAAAAATTCTAAATCTAAATATTTAAAATTATTAGAAATTACAAATGCATGCAAATAAATACAAATAAATCAGAGAATAAAATGAAGGTAGAATTTAATACTGCAAACATACACGTGATTCAAAAGTGAAGACATTTTTTGAAAGTTTATTTAACCAAGAAAGCCAGTGATTTCCATAGATAGATTTACATTAAGATTACAAAAATTAAAAAATAATGACACTTTCCCAAAATAAATTAGTTGAACATAGAAGAAAGCCAAGAAAGTGTTTGAAAATAAATACAAGGAATATAATTAAGGTAGCTTTCCAAGTTTGGTAATAAGAACAGAATATTCAATAAATGTAGCCTGGATGCAGTGGTGGCTCATGCTTTTAATTTCAATACTTTAGGAGTCCGAGGTGGGAGTACTGCTTGAGCCCAGTAACTCCAGACCATCCTGGGCAACATAAGGAGACTCCGACTCTACCAAAAAAAATATATATATATATATGTATATATATATATATATATAAATCAGGTATAGTGGTATGTGCTTGTGGTCCCAACTATTCGAGAGGCAGAGGTAGGAGGATCACTTAAGCTGAGAGATCGAGGCTGCAGTGAGCTATGATTATGCTACTAAACTCCAGCCTTGGTGACAGAGCAAGACTCTGTCTCAAAGAAAAAAAAAGTAAAGAAATGTATAAAAAATTAATAAATTGATAACTATAGCTTTATCTGATACGCCAATTAAATAAAGAATATTTTTATAGTGGTTATAGTAAAATAAAGTTAATATTTGTTGGCCTTTGCTACATGCTAAATATATTCCCTAAATCACCTTACCAATACCCAAATATCTCTGGGTTCATAAAGCTCTTTTACAAATCAAATTGATATTCAAACATTCAAATAGATAAACTATGAAAGGTTAAAAGTGTCAGTGAAAAAGGACACAATGTTGCTTGATTAAAAAAATATTTGATTTATAGTATCACTAGGGCTCATCTGGCATAAAAATAGAGTAAAAATGATCTCTGTGTGTGTGTGTGTGTGTGTGTGTGTGTGTGTTTCTTTTGTTCTTTCTGTATGTGATGGATTCTTTTCATCACTGACATCGTGACAAAGAGATGGGGGGAACTTACCTGGCCACCATCTTTAAGACAGATAGTTAACAGCAACACTTTCTCCAAAAATTAAACAAAATCCCAAGGTTAGAGCCTGATTGGTTCTTTTTATGGCACTTACTAATCAACAGAGTTATCATTATGGCCTCAAAATGCTTATATCAATGAAG
This sequence comes from Macaca nemestrina, assembly GCF_043159975.1. Lineage (NCBI taxonomy): Eukaryota > Metazoa > Chordata > Mammalia > Primates > Cercopithecidae > Macaca > Macaca nemestrina. The sequence goes on along the minus strand of NC_092137.1, from coordinate 78,604,968 downwards.
TTAAGTCTCAGTCACATGCTACAACTTACATGTAGCTGGATGGTGATGGGAAAAAATAGGGGTACTGTAACCCAGAATAAAGGAAAGCTGACTCTATCAGAGAAAACACAAGCAAATAATCATGCCAAATATGTGTGACAACTAAAGTATAAACATCATAATATTAAGAATATTCTTAAATCACTGAGATATAAACTAACACTCTTCCAAAAATATCAGTTAAGAAAATAATACGAATGTTTCTGTTAAAAAAAAAAAAAATGAAAAACGCCAACGCAAGGGGTGGGGCAAGGCTTGGGTTCTTTAGTAGTGATGAATGAAATGGCTAATTAAACTATAAAGTGATAGAAATTTAGGCCTATAAATTGTCCTGTAATACTTTGATTTTCTTAAAATATAATATTCTTGATGGTAAGAGAAAGCAAAATGGTTAATTTTGATGCTAATAGAAGTGTAAAGTAATGCCTATCTATCTATATACACGTCAATAATTTTAATATCTATGCACAGGCACCAATGTGTGCATAAGTATATTGATATATGCGTGAGTGTGTAGCTAGGATAAATTTGATAATGTCTTTGAAGACCAAAAAACCTTCTCTACCATGGTTTTTAAAAACATTTTTTTAAACTTTAGATACAGGGAGTACATGTGCAGGTTTGTTACACACATATTGCTCTCCGGTAGTCAGCAGAGTACCCAATAAGTAGTTTTTTGACTCATGATCCCCTCTCTCTCTCCTCCCTCTAGTAGTCTGCAGTGTCTGTTATTCCCATGTTTGTGTTCATGGGTGCTCAGTGTTTAGCTTCCAGTTTTAAGTGAGAATATGCAGTATTTGGTTTTCTGTTCCTTCGTTAATTTCTTAGGCTTGTAACCTCCAGCCCCATCCATGTTTCTACATAGGACAAGATTGCATTCTTTTTTATAGCTGTGTAGCATTTCATTATGTGCATATACCACAGTTTCTTTATTTAATCCCTCATTGCTGGGTAACTATGTTGATTTCATGTATTTGTTATTGTGAATAGCATGGCAATGAATATCGAGAGTGTGTCTTTATCATAAAAGAATCTATTTCCCTTTGGGTTTATATCCAGTAATAATGTTGCTGTGTCACATGGTAGCTCTGTTTTTAGTTCTTTGAGAAATCTCCAAACTTCTTTCCACAGTGGCTGGACTAGTTTACATTCCCACCAGCAGCGTATAAGTGTTACCTTTTCTCCACAGCCTTGCCAGCATCTGCTATTTTTGGACTTTTAATAGCAGCCATTCTGACTGATGTAAGATAGTATCTCATTATGCTTTTGATTTGCATTTCTCTGATGATTAGTAATGATGAACATTTTTTCATGTTTACTGGTCACTTGTATGTCTTTTGACAAAGGTCTGTTCATTCTTTTTGTCCATTTTTAAACGGGATTATTTGTTTCTTAATTGCTGATTTGTTTAAGTTCATTGTAGATTCTGGTTATTAGATCTTTGTCAGATGCATAGTTTGCAAATACCGATTGAGAGAGAAAGATTGATTTGAGAAAAATATACATATATAATGATGATGGAATTTACTTCTATTTATAAAATATCTAGTAATTTCATTCTATGATTGAGAAAACAGTGGGAAAACCTCCAACTGTAATACCTTCTATAGAAAGGTATTAGACAGTGAGGTCAGAGTTAGCTCCATAAAAGAAGTCCTCTTAAGAGTGTCCATAGTCAAGGGATTTTGATTGTTTGAAGTCCATCAGGATTCATTTTTACCATTAGAGACATAGGTCAAGTTAGCAGCCTTATTAAATCTAAGCACAAATATGATGGTGGGTCTGACTTTTATTATGCTTCCTGTAAATGTCATGAGTATCACTCCCTCTCTTGCAAGATTGAAGCTGACTTTGGGCCAATCAACTGACTCATATGCATAAAAAAGAAAAGTGTAAAGTTACACAAATAGGAATGCTAGGATTGACAACAATGATGTAATCTGTCGACCTCCAGTAATAAAACCAAAACCTTAGGATGGGTTCCATGTTCTGACACTAACACTTTGGTCACTTTAGCAACAGACTTAATGCCTGAAGTATTCACGAAACTATTGCATTCTTTGTTACTACTTTTATTTCAAAATCACTCTTTTTCTCTCTAGCTCTCTCTCAATTTCTTCCCACATATGTATACGTGTTTTGTGTGTTTTATTGGTTTGTGTGTGAATGTGTGTGTGTGTATATATATATGTGTGTATATATATAGAATCAAATAGAAATTGGAATTCATGTATACTAAATAAAATATAGTTTGAGATTTAACAACTGCCATCTATTCATTTTGTGTATTTTGTATCACACAGAAATGATTTATGACTAGTTTCCACTAATTTTACAACTATATTTTCACAAGCAGTTTTCATAATGTTTCTTGCTCAAAATGTATAACTGAGTCAAACATTCTATAGGGATATTAGAAAAAACAAAGAGCATTAGCCTGATTTAAAAGATGATTTAAACCATATCTATCTGGTTTAAAATATATCTATCACTGGCATGAGAAATACTCTGGCAACATATTATTTTCTATTACAATAGTAACAATTTTAACTCAATCTTACAAATTAGTTCAGTTCATCATTTTATAACATAAAAAATTTTTAATTAAATTAGGAAATTCCAGTAACTTCCTTTTAGTATTAAATAAAGAAAACAAGCTTTCATATTTAACTGAATTATGGTCGAATATAATTTATTTTTAGTTTTTTTGTGTGTATGTCAACCTTGGGCAAGCCACCAAATTTATATTGATTATAGGGGTTTACAGGTTCTTATTCATCAGCTAATGCATCTCTGCCTCAAAAGTATTGATATGGTTTTGGTGACTCCACCCAAATCTTATCTTGAATTCCCACGTGTTGTGAGAGGGACCCAGTGGGAGGTAATTGAATCATGAGGTCAGATCTTTCCCGTGCTGTTCTTGTGATGGCGAATAAGTCTCAAGAGACCTGGCTGTATTATAAGGGGGAGTTTCCCTGGCCAATCTCTCTCTTTGCTGCCATCCATGTAATATGTGACTTGATCCTCCTTTCCTATTGTCATGATTGTGAGGCCTCCCAGCCATGTGGAACTGTAAGTCATTAAACCTCTTTCTTTGGCAATTGCCCAGTCTCAGGTATGTCTTTATCAGCACCTATTGAAAATTGTATCAATTGTATCAATAGGGAAATTGTATTGAAATTTTTATCAATTGTATCAATAGGGAAAATATTACAACTGAAATATTTGTGTTTACTGTCTCATCTAAAACCATGGGCAGAGTGAGATTAAACAGAAGTTGTGCAATTGTTTCCCAAGAGGGGAAAATGGCAAAGCCGTAGTATTCGGAGAAAAATAGTTAAAATTAGTTGAAGGAAATAAATGATCACCATAGTGGTGGAGAAGAAAAAGTGAGCTGAATGGTAAAATCTTCAAGAAATGAGGTTGGAACAACCCCACATTCTGTAGAAGGCTAAAATGAAGAGAAGCAGCAGCTTTAATAAGCTTGTTGGCGTGAGCTGTAAATGAGCTGGAGGTTTAGGATATAAAAATGGAGAGTAAATATGAAAGTGTAGATAAAGAATAAGGAGAATACTTACCCACCTCCACGCTCTGTGGAGTATTGACTACAGAAACAAAAATGAAAACAAACAGAAAACAAGCTTCACTATAAAACGTGTTCAGAGAAGTGCTTGAAAATATAAGTTATTGTACTAATGACTGAAAATGCATGCCAGAGATATAGAGGAAGAGTTCTTGGTTTGTAAAAGAGTAAGGAATTGAGTTAGACTAAGAAATTATAGACCTAAATGGGGATGAGAGTCCATAAAGGAGTCAAAGTAGTAAAGGTTTTAGAGGGATTTCACTAAGATAGTTTCTCCTAAAGTTAAGGCACAAGTTTCAAAAGCGTATATGAGTAACAAAAAAATGGTGAAAATGAAGGTAGACTCTGAGCAAGAACAATTATAATGATGGTTAATGCTTCTGTATTTATTTTAAACAAAATGGTTACATTTCTATTATGAATATTCAACTTTTATTTAGTTTTCGTTAATTTACAAAGCCCTTCACATAATCCTTTCTACTTGATCCCCATAACCAGAGGTACAAATAAGGTAACAACCTCCACTATTTTCTAAGGTCACCAAGTTAGTGAATAGACAGCTAAATATTTGAATCTGGGTTTTCTTCTGTTATAAAACTTATTTTCTTTTTTTTAAGCATCACCTTTGTGTATAATAAGCCAAAAGTCCCTGACCCATTAAAAAGGATCTCTCAATTTAGAAACAGAGGTTAACTTACTTTAAAAATCTAATGCAACCTCAATGTTACCATGATTGCATCTACTATGAGCAATAGCATTTAATAATCATATAATATTTGGATATGTTTTGCTAATGATATGTGCATTTATTATATATTAAAAGAAGGACTTGCAGATATTATTTAAAAATTACCAAATGTGTAAAAGTAAATCTATAGCAATAAAAATAACAATATGTGCTGTCTAATTAAGTGCGGAGACATCCTGATTAAAAACATCTTCTGGCCTTGAAAATTAAATATAAAGACTGCAAAAGCATAGAAGTGGTTATGATGAAGATCACAGTCTTTATATTTAAGCCTTGTTAAATAAAAGCTTAGAATATATAGCAAAATAATGTTTACGTTTGATGTGAAAAATTGAAAAGGAAATATATGATAGGAAAATATGAAATAACAGTTTGGAGGGTAGACTTATGGGTAATTTTCTTTGCCTTTTTAGAAAAGTTTCATCATATGTTTGTCATCATGTTTGAATTATTTAAGAAAAAGGAATGCAAATTTTGATGCTACCATCTTGATAATTAAGTGTATCTTTGCATGATTGTACCTATTGGATATTTTTCACTTGCATTTGCCATTACTCATTCTCTGAGCTTTTACTTAAAGCTGTGATTTTGAACATAAATTTAGTGCTTGTAGTGATCCTCAACCTCACTCTGCAAATGCAGAAAAGGTTCTTTCTGTTTTACCTCTATTATTATTTACTAGATTCTATCAGGCCAGTTATCCCTCTTTTGCCTGTTGAAAATTGTGTCCAAAGGAGTATGAATGTTGACCCTCGGTTCATATACATAATTGTGGAGAATAGAGAATGTTTATGATATTAGAGCTGACAACAGCCATTATTCCAAGTAAGAAGAACAAGGACAGCAACGCTCAGGTCAGTTTTATCATAACTCCAGTTGTGTTATTTGTGACATTGTCCTTTATATTCATGGATGGTAAATGAATTATTCACAATACAATTAAAAATGTACACTCTTAGTTTTACTTTCTTTAGCAATTTAAATGATCAATGTACAGTGTGATTTAACAAGCTCTTTCAAAATCCCTTAAAATGGGCAGTTTGTTAATTATCCCAGGCTACAATTTAAATCAGAAATGAATAAAAATGTATTATAATAAAATTCTATACAACTTAAAATATGCAGTTAGTGGGACAATTTAAAATCCTCTGGGAAAAAGACATCAGTTTTTACCATGAAATGCAAAATACATGAGATCTAATTAACAAATTTCAATCACTTTCAATAATCAGCACTTGCCAATTTCATAATCGCTTATTTTGAGCTATTTAAATATCATTTACTTATCAAGGGCAAGTAACACATTCTGTAGTACCACTAAAAGCAGGACTTATACCTCTTGTGTAATGCTAGGATTTTTCAGGCAATTTTCTTCAGTTTAAGTAGCAACAAACATATCTCACTAAAATAAATACTCTAGTGGATTTATAGAAGTAATACCAGTGAAGGCAAAAGGAATAATTCATGATCAGACCAAAATGATCTTGAGCTCAAAGGATTATTTGGGAAAATATATTCATACTGATATACAACATGAAAGCTGTAGAACACATGGCTTCCATCTGCTTGTATTCACTCTTGATGATGTTAAGACACAATCACCATCCAAATTCATGAATCTCCCGAGTAAAGTGTCTAGTCCATCAGTCATGGGCATACATGTTTCAAGACAGGTGTCAGACGTTGAGAAAAAGAAACACTGGTGATTTTAGGTAATTGCATTATATTTAATATTATATTGATTATGAAAGCAAAAGGGACCTGAACAGCAAGTATACCTTGGTATAAAATATACCAGTCTGAATCAATTATTTCCTTTTCTCTCACTCACATTATTTCTGTAAATCCACTAGAGTATTGGTTTTAGTGAGTTTTTTTTCACTACTTAAACTGTGGTATGTGAAATATACTACTCTTTTATGAATAATTTAGAAAAGCCTCTGAATTGCAAAAGCTAAAAAGCCAATATTTAACATGTATTTTTTTTTACAAATATAGAAAACATAGGAAAAAGGGTGACATGATTAAGAAACAAATTAAGATTACTTAATAAAAATGGCATATGTTTGTTTTAATTTTCATTAAAGAAAATAGTAGCTTCAAGTGAAAACTTATTTAAGGAAAAATGACTTTATATTTTTTTTACCTATAAAGATATTTGATATTTTAAAATGTATACTTTTCATTATATTTAGGAATTCTTCTAATGTCAAGATATTCAATAATATGAAAGTTGGATTTATTTTCCTATTTATTTCAATTTTATTTGTCACAGCAGAAAAATAATAGTGATGAGTATGTTAAGAATATTGAATTTAAATGTAATTATATGTTATTATTAATAAATTTGAATATTAAAAAGACTGTTATTAGTGTACAATATAAAGATTAAGTTTAAAGACATATTTTGATTGTGATATATATTTATACAAAATGATTTGATGAACTCGGTAAGTGGTTTTATGATTATAATTATATAAAAAGTGTATTCTTTTAAAATTCATTTAGATTAATATAGAGGAAAGCAGAAAAGACCATTTGGCTTTACTAGCAGTTTTAAATATAAACTGAATAATGATTCTACAGGTGGTACATCTATAGATGTTTACTGTCATTAAATTGCTGGCCAATTTATTAATTGGATATTTGTTTTCCCAGGATGTTAAAAAATTTGTTTCAGAATAATAAATATATATATATATAAATCCTTCATGTGTCTTTAAAAGAAAGGAGGCTTAAAACCAGTTTGGATTTCTTTGGTTCAGTTTTTTAGTTGCAAGTGTCAAGGAGCATCCCCTCCTCCCAAGGCTTCTGTGATGTGCGAATGTAAATTACCATTCACTTTTGACAGGCTGCTGTTTGGACGAATGTGGCTATTTATTTCAACAGGAAATTTTTCCAGGTTACTAACCTTTCTAGTGTTGAAATGAATTTTCTAATACACAACTGACCTTTCAACTGTCTAACCTCTAAACACATAAACAATTTTCTTTTCTATTTTTTAAAATTACTCTCAATATATTATTTGTTGTGCTTCTCTCTATGTATGCATTTTCCCAGAGTATGGTGAGGGTAGATGGAAGAATTAATAGGAGGGAGAAGTTACATTTGTGAATTCATAATTCATAAAAAATATTTTTAAATGAATTACATTTTTCTTTCACTAATGAGGAAGGATTTCATTCTAATTCCTATAGTAAACTTTATACTTTTTATGTGTTATTTCACCTGTTTTTCTTTGTTTTGAATCATAAAATTTGTGAGTAATAAATCTAAATCATTTAAGAGCTTGTAGCATGAAAATAATGGTCCATTGGTAGAGAGAAACTGAAAAAATAATTATGGTGTTTTTTTTTTATCTCCAGGAGTTAAAAATATAAATGGATAGACAAAATAAAGATGATTATTAAGACAAAAACATTTCCTGCTGAAAGATGCCAGGGGTATGAAAATGTATAAAAAGTGACTTCTATGTCATAATAACTTCAAATACATATGTGTCCTAAAGTTAGCATCTTATTTAATGGGAAAACACTAGAGTCATCATCACCAAAGTTAGTAATAAGTCAAGAAAGCCCACAGTTTTCATTTTTATATTGTTGGAAATATTAGTCTATAAAATTAGGAAAAGGGCAATATATGCAGGCATAAGGTTTGCAAAATCACAAATACTATTATCTATATGGATGATATGATTTCCATCACCAATTCCTTTGTGTTGCTCATGTAGATTAACTCAAAGCAAAAAATTATACACACACACACACAAACACACACACACACGATGCAAAATCAACAGACAAAACTAAAGAACTATTGTGTACAAAAAAATAGAAAGTTTAAAATTATAATGAAAAAGAAGAGCTTATTTACCATGGGCATGCAATTCTATCAGAATACCAATGATATTCTTTATATAAATAGCAAAAATCATTTTAAAATTTGTATGGAAGCACAAAAGACCCCAATTAGCCAAAGCAATCTTGAGCAAAAAGAACAAAGCTGGAGGCATCATACTACCTGACTTCAGAATACACTACAAAGCTATAGTAAACAAAACTTCATGGTATTGACATAAAAAGAGACACATAGATCAATGGGACAGAATAGAATATCCAGAAATAAGTCTACGTTTTTACAGCCAACTGATTTTCGACAAAGACATCAAGAATACACACTGAGGAAAAGACACCCTCTTCAATAAATGGTGCTGGAAAACAACTGAATTTTATATGCAGGCGAATGAAACTGGACCCCTGCCTCTCACCATATGCAAGAATAAAGTTAAGATGAATTAAAGCCAGATGTGAGAAATAAAACTAAAAAACTACTAGAAGAAAACATGGGGAAACACTTAGGACATTGGTCTAGACAAAGATTTTATAGCTATTACTGCAAAAGCCAGGCAACAAAAATAAAAATAGATGAAATTATATTAAACTAAAAAGTTTATGCACAGCAAAGTAAACATGCAACAAAATGAAGAGACAACATGTTAAATAGGATAAAATATTTGCATCTGACTGGGGACTAATATCCCGAAAACACAAGGCATTCAAACAACTCCACAACAAAACCAAAAGACTCATAATTCCATTAAAAAGTGAGGTAAAGACATGAATAGATATTTCTCAAAAGAAGATGTACAAAGGGCCAACAAATACATGAAAAACACTCACTAATCATCAGGGAAATGCAAATCAAAATCATAATAAGACAGCATCTTACACAAATAGAATGGCTGTTATTAAAAGATAAAAAATAGTGGGGTACAGTGGCTCATGCCTGTAATCCCAACACATTGGGAGGTTAAGGTAGGAAGACTGCTTGAGGCCAGGAGTTCCAGACCAGCGTGGGCAACATAGTGAGATGTCATCTCTACAAAAAGCAACCAACAAAATTAGCTAGGCATGGTGGTGCATGCCTGCAGTCCTACCTAGGCGGCTCAGGTAGGAGGATTGCTTGAGCCTGCGAGGCTGAGGCTGCAATGAGCCATGACCACTGCCACTGCACGTCAGCCTGGGTGACAGAGTAAGAGCCTGTCTCAAAAAAACAAAACAAAACAAAACAAAACAACAACAACAACAACAAAAACTTTGGCAAGGATGCAGAGAAAAGGGAACATGTATACAGCACTGGCGGCCATGTAAATTATTACAGCAACTATGAAATAATGGTATGGAGATTTCTTGAAAAAGGAAAAAGTAGAACTACCATATTATCCAGCAATCACACTACTCAGGATTTATCCAGAGAAAAAGAAATCAATATATCAAAGGGATATCTGCATTCTGATGTTTATTGCAACACTGTTAACAATAGCAAACCTAAGTGTCCAGCAAGAGATGATTGAATAAAGCAAATGTGGCATATATAAACAATGAAATATTATTTAGCCATAGAAATAAATAAAGTCATGTCATTTGCAGCAATGTAGGTGGAACTGAAGGTCATTATGTTAGGTGAGATAAGACAGGTACAGACAGATAAATATAGAATGTTCTCATTTATATGTGGGAGTTAAAAAAATTGATCTCATGGAGGGTAGAATGACAGATACCAGAAGCTAGATAAGGCATGTGGGGAGGTGGAGGGATAGACAGGTTGGCTAACAGGTAGAAAGAAACCTACAATTAGATAAAAAGAATAAATTCAATGATAATGTTTGATAGCAGAACAGTGTGACTATAGTTAAAAATAATGTATTGTATATTTCAAAATAGATAGAAGAGAGGATTTGAAATGTTTGCAACACTTAGAAATGATAACTTGAGCTGATGGCCACCCCTAATACCTTGACTTCCTCACTTTAACAAAACATCAAATGCATGCCATATATATGTGCAAATATTTGTATCAATATAAAATAGTAATGTAATGAAATAAAGAACTGTAGAACTTTAGTATATAATAAAGGTAATATCCTAAATTGCTGGGCCCAAAATAATGTTGTTAATAAATGATGTTAGGACAACTGGATAGCCACTTAGTAAGGAATAAAATAGCATCCATTTTTAATATATACCAGTAAACTTTAATGGATAAGATATTATGTAAAAGTGAACATTATAAATGTAGCAGAAGAAAACATAACAGCATTCCTTTTTTTTTTTTTTTTTTTTTTTTGAGACGGAATCTTGCTCTGTCACCCAGGCTGGAGTGCAGTGGTGCGATCTCGGCTCACTGCAAGCTTCGCCTCCCGGATTCACGCCATTCTCCTGCCTCAGCTTTCCGAGTAGCTGGGACTACAGGTGCCCGCCACTATGCTTGGCTAATTTTTTGTATTTTTAATAGAGAGAGAGTTTCACCATGTTAGCCAGGATGGTCTCGAGCTCCTCACCTTGTGACCCGCCTGCCTCGGCCTCCCAAAGTGCTGGGATTACAGGCGTAAGCCACCGCGCCTGGCCCATTCCTTTAAATTCTAAATGGAGAAAAACATTTTCAATTACATTTCTAAATTCAGATTCAATAATAATGATTAATAATTGAATATATAAAAATTGTAAATCATTTCCTTTTGGAGAGTAAAAGAGTTAGTAATAAGAAAAAAGAAATAACTAACTGGGTACAAATATTTGCAACATGTGCTGCAAAATAAAAGGGCCATTAACCTTATTGCATAAAACAGAATTTCTAAAGACCTTGAGGGAAGACTAAAAACTTGTGTTAATTAACAAGGCCTGAAATTAATTTTTAAGATGTTCAAAAATATATTATAAAGGTCTTACATATATGAAATGACACTAAAAATCGCTTATAAGTGAAATACAAATTATAACTACACTTAGTCACAATGTCTCACCTATTGGATTGACAAACTCAAAGACATGATAACATATACTGTTGGCCAAGCTATGGGAAAATGATGTATCACTGCTTTTAGAACTGCAAAATGATACAACCCTGATGGTGAACAATTTGGCAATATCTATCAAAACTACATATGTACTTACCATTTGTTTCATAAATTACACTTCTCACAATTAACCCTGTAGTTTTGCTTAATGCATTAGGTGAAAAAAAATGGCACTAAAAAGTTCTAATTTATTGGCTTTGCATAGGAAATAACAGGAAAGAAATATATATGAACAGACTTGCTTAGATTTGCAAAAAAAAGTATTGGCTGCTTACAAGAAATAGGATAAAAAGAATGGCAGAGAGAGGAGAAAGACCAATGCCTGACTTAAATGTTTTTAATTTTTTTTGTTTTTGTAATTGAGGTGAAATTCACATAACATAATAAAGTGAAAATTCAGTGGCATGTATTACATTCACAATGTTGTAAAAACACTATTTCTATTTATTTCCAAAATATTCTCCTCACCCCCAAATGAATCACCATACACATTAAGCAGTTACTTCCAATTCTTCCTTCTCCCCATCTCTAATCCCACACAACTGGAAACTACCAATCTGCATTCTGTCTCAACTGATTTACCTCTTCGAGATATTTCATATAAATTGAATCATATCATATATGTGTGTCCTTTCGTATCTATCTTCTTTCCCTTATCATAGTATTTTCAGGGCTTATCCACATTGTAACATTCACTTCATTCCTATTTATGGCTGAAATGTTATATCATCCATTGATGAATACTTGGGTTGTCTCACTTTTTGGCTAGTGTAAATAGTCCTGCTATGAACATGCATGTACATGTATTTGTTGGAGTAACTATGTTCAATTCTTTTGGGTGTACACCTAGGAGTGAAATTGCCAGGTTATGTGGAAATTCTGTTTTAATTCGAGGACTCACAAAACTGCTTTCCACAGAAGCTGTACCATTTTACATTCCTGAAGCAAAGTGAAAGAATTCCAATTTTTCCACATCCTCAACAATGTTTGTTATTATATGTCTTCTTGATCATGGCCTTTCTAGTGGGTGTGAATTAGCATTTACATTTGCAGTGTGATTTGCATTTACATTTCCCTAATGACTAATGATGTTAATATTTGCAAATATTATCTACCATTCTGTACATTTTCTTTTTACTTTATTGATAATGTTCTTTGATGCATAAAGTATTTTCTATTTTTATTAAGTCCAATTTGTTGAGTTTTTGATATTGTTGCTGATACTTATGGTTTTATATCTAATAAATCCATTGCCAAACCCAAGGTTGTATTTATCCTTATGCTGCCTTCTAAGTGTTGTATGGTTTTAGTTTCTATGAGTAGGGCATTGATCCATTTTGAGTTAATTTTTATGTGGTGTGAGACAGCAGTCTAACAACATAATTTTTCATGCAGTTATACACTTGTCACAGCACCACTTGTCCAAGAGGCTGTATTTGTTTGTTTGTTTAATGACCTTGGCCCCCTTGTCAAAAATCTATTGCTGGTAGATTAGATGTGTATGTGTTTTTTTGTTTGTTTGTTTTGTTTTTTGCTTTTCAATTCTATTTCATTTGTCTGTCTGTTCATATGTCAGAAGTGTACTATTTTGGTTAGTATATCTCTTTAGTAAGTTTTAAAATCAAGAAGTGTAAGTCATCCAACTTTGTTCTTCTTTTTCAAGACTCATTTAGCTATTCAGGGCTCCTTGCAATTCACGTGAAAGTGTTGGAAGTTCATACACTTTTTCATCTATACTCAGATTATAAGAGGACATTTGGGAGTAAATTAAAATATGATACATGACAACAGACTGCCAATGTTTGTATACCAGACTCCATTAAAAATATAAGTAAGAGTTTCTAACTTAATTCATTTAAATTTGAAATTTAAAATGCTAAATTAGGAAGGCAGGGAAGAAGGAAGAATGAAGAAAGAAAAAAAAAAAAGAAGCAACTGGTAAGGCACGGTGGCTCACGCCTGTAATCCCAGCACTTTGGGAGCCCAAGGCGGGCAGATCATGAGGTCAGGAGATCGAGACCATCCTGGCTAACACGGTGAAAACCCCGTCTCTACTAAAAATACAAAAAAAAAAAAAAAAAAAGCCGGGCGTGGTGGAAGGCACCTGTGGTCCCAGCTACTGGCGAGGCTAAGGCAGGAGAATGGCGTGAACCCGGGAGGCAGAGCTTGCAGTGAGCTGAGATGGCACCACTGCACTCCAGCCTGAGCAACTGAGCAAGACTCCATCTCAAAAAAAAAAAAAAAAAGAAACAAAAAATTAGTTCTGACTGGTGGTGCATGCTTGTAGTTTCAACTGGAAGGCTGAGGTGGGAGAATCACCTAAACCCAGGGCATTGAGGCTGCAATGAGTTATGTTCATCCCACTGCACTCCAGCCTGGGCAACAGGAGTGCAGACCCTGTCTGAACAAGACAAAACAAACAAACAAACAAAAAACAAACAAATTTTAAAAAGCTTTGATTTAAAGAAAAAGTTTAAAACTAGCAAAATAATTATTTTGAAAAGTAACATAATTGGAACATTGATGCTGACAAATTTAACTACATAATTGTGTCTTTACATTTTTATTAAGTACTAGATAATAAATTTTAAATGCAAGACCTATTTGGAAATAAACAAGACAAAGAAAGGAATCTGGAAGAAATTGATATACACCAAAGCTAAAATAAATTATGAAACAGTTAATATAACTAATAAATCCTAGAAAGGTGGCTTTTTGACTGAACTAAAAAATAAAAGTCAAAACTAAAAATAGTAAAAGTTTGAGATTTAAAAATTAAACTGTTAGAAAAAGACAAGCACCTATAGTCTCAGTGACAGAGATGATTGAACAAAAATGATTACATAAACTCAATGTAATATAATTTCTAAATATTCACAAACTTCAATATTATGAGTATATTTTAATTGTATATGAGTATTATAAATTGCCATTATTTATTAAGGTGGAATTTCTTTTTAGACCAATGATCTGGTCAGGTTGTAAACTGTTTCATAGAATTGCAATAAAATATTCTGAAACTGAATTTTTTGTAATAAAAATCTATAAGCAAAGTATTACAGGATATTAAAAATTTCTTAGTTTATAGAAAAAAGATGCAGTCCAATTCATTTAATAAAGCTAGTCTAAACTGACACTTAAAACAACAAAGCTAAAGAAATTACAAAACTAAACTCAGGACCAAGCAAGTGATTACAAATTGCAAATTATAAAAATGTTGTGGGGATTTTGAAAAAATTCTTTTATTTTCTAGGTGATTTTATAAAAATATATAAACAGATTATCTTACTAGACAAGAAAATAACATTTAAAATATTCACTGTCCATTCATAACTTTAATAATAGTTTTAAGAATATGAAAATAGAAGTATAAGTCATAATTTTAAAAGATGCAATCTTATAATCAACACCCTACACAGTGTTGATAGCAGTCGCTTCTAGTTTTCTACATGTGGCCAATTTCACTTTATTAATAGTCCTTGTCTGATCCAGAGAAAGAAGTATGAGATGTTGATTAGGGTATTTTTTACTCAGTGAATAAAACAAAACATCAAAAGAAACTCATTAACTTTTTCTCTTTTCCGGTCACCTTTTTCCTTCTGGGGTTTAAGATGTGATTGCTGTAAGTGCAGGAATCATCTTGCAACTATGAAGACAAAAGCCTCAGAAAAGAACGGCAGAGCAGTAAGGTAGAAAGAACTTCAGCTTCTGCTGACCATTGAGCAGCTGCAGAGCTTGTACTCCTACCTCCAGGATCTCTTTGGTTCAGTTTCTATTACGAGTAGCAGAATAAAACACAAACGATGTTAGCATGATATTTATGTGTGATTTAATTGTGACCATCACTACACTGTGTCATCTATTGTTTTATAAATTAATGATGAGAACAAATGAAAAATAAGGAAAATAAATATTGGAAAAGAGATACCAACATTATTATTGATGATATGTGTGTTCAGCAGGAAAACAACTCTGTCAGTTGAACTACTTGCATGGATATACATATATCCATATATATGGATATATGGTTCCTTTGACAAGGATGGCATGAGAGGAAAGGTCTGGATGAGTAGAGAAAATGCTTAGGAAGAGACAGCATCTTCTTACAGTAGTTACATTTTATTATATATATATAATATATATTGAAAAATTTATAAGCTATAGATGAATATGAAATAAATTGAGTTTCCCTAACAATTTTTAAAAGTTACAAAACATATAGAGGTATATGAGTTTCTGATACCAGAAACAGAGCACAGAGTAAAGACTGAGAAGTTAGTATATATGTGAAGAATTTATATGAATCAAATATATGCATTTGATATATATTTATATATTTTGATATATATTTAGAAATGTATAAGAATTTTTATCTATTATATATGTATTATATAAATATGTATTTGTCATATATAAAAATTCTTTACGTATATATGAATAATTCACCAATGTTCAAATATACATGCATTCTTTTTCTTAAGTAAAAATCAGCCACAACATTTAAAGGTCTGTGTACGTAATGATGCTAAACTGGGGATATGGCAGAACATTCTTGGGAAAAAATATCAAAGTTTCCAAGAACATATGCTTCAAAAATCACTGTGTCCAAACAAAAACAAGCATACTCTTTACAAAGTCTTATCCTCCTCCTGTATTCTCTGTTAATGCTACCATGACCTTCCCAATCAATAACATTACTTTCAGTCCTATTTTTTGCTCACACACTCCTAATCAATAAGTCACTATATTCTGTCAGATCTTTCCCTTTAATATCACTTGAGTTTATATTGTAATTTTTATTTCTATTGCCTTTCCCTTTGTCCATATTATCATATCTCATTTCAATTACTACAACTGCCACGTAAAACTTTTTTCTAGTATGACCCCTTTTAAATCCTTTCTCTTCTCTGAACTGCAGTTGACTTTCTAAAATACAAAATTGCTCCTGTCACTTCCCAGCTAGATTAATAGCTATAATAGTTTATTTTTAAAAATATAATTGTTTAGGTTTATAGTCTATGCAACCTACAATTCTGGCTGACATCTTAACTGGCAATATATAAAACAGTCCATGGATATTGGACATTGCCAAGTATCTAAAGGGTGATTAATAGAAGACACAGTGTTCTATATAGCTAAGGGAGGATGCATTTTTTTAAAAAAGAAGAAAGTTATCAACTAGAAAAGCTGAAAGATAACTTTCTTTACTAAATAAGAAACACCAAAATGGATTGTCAAAACTATGTATTATAATATACATATAGTACACATAGAGTATATTGTCTTCTCCAAATTTCTAAAGAAAGAAACGATGCTGGTGTTAATATGAAAAACTCCAGGATATTCAGCAGTTCTGTAAATGATTTATCATCTACACTCTTCCTATCTTAGAAATGCATGTAGTCTCTTTCTACTGTATTCTTCAGTGCTTCTCTTCAGGTTTATCTCTAAATTAGTGGAGACTCCAAATTGAGGCAAGTAAAAAAAAAAAAAAAAAAATTAAGTCCTCACAGTCGTTCTCCACTGTGCAGTTGTTTTGTCTATTCCTTCTTTAGAGATGAAAAATCTGAAACTCCAAGATACTACACTATTACATCAATAGCCCCATATCTATTTTATACAAGAGTAGAGTGTTGTTCAACATAAGAAAACTGTTGAGAGGGTCAGAGTATAGTCAATGTCAAAACAGAAGTACAAGTCTGGCTTACTCAAATTATAGTTACAACTTAATGGTGATACTTGTCCTGAAACTAGGATATCTAGTTTAAAATATTTTTTTTTTCTTTATGCTTTATATTCTGAAGTACAGGTGCAGAATGTGCAGGTTTGTTATGTACATATACATGTGCCATGGTGGTTTGCTGCACCCATCAGCCCATCATCTATACTAGGTATTTCTCCTAATGCTATCTCTCCCCTAGCCCCCCACCCCTGACAGGCTCCAGTGTGTGATGTTCCCCTCCCTGTGTCCATGTGTTCTCATTGTTCAACTCCCACTTATGAGGGAGAGCATGTGGTGTTTGGATTTCTGTTCTTGCGTTAGTTTGCTGAGAATGATGGTTTCCAGCTCCATCCATGTCTCTGCAAAGGACATGAACTCATCCTTTTTCGTGACTGCATAGTATTTAATGGTGTATATGTACCACATTTTCTTTATCCAGTCTATCATTGATGGGCATTCGGATTGGTTCCAAGTTTGCTATTGTGAACAGTGTTGCAATAAACATATTTGTGCATGTGTCTTTATAGCAGCATGATTTATAATCCTTTGGGTATATACCCATTAATGGGATTGCTGGGTCAAATGGTATTTCTAGGTCTAGATCCTTGAGAAAATGCCACGCTGTTTTCCACAATGGTGGAAGTAATTTACACTCCCACCAAAAGTGTAAAAGCATTCCTTTTTCTCCATATTCTCTGCAGCATCTGTTGTTTCCTGACTTTTTAATGATCACCATTCTAACTGGTGTGAGATGGTATCTCACTGTGGTTTTGATTTGCATTTCTCTAATGACCAGTGGTAATGAGCTTTTTTTCCATCTGTTTTCTGGCTGTATAAATGTCTTCTTTTGAGAAGTTTCTGTTCATATCCTTCGCCCACTTTTTGATGAGGTTGTTTGTTTTTTTCTTGTAAATTTGTTTAAGTTCTTTGTAGACTCTGGATATTAGCCCTTTACAGGTGGATAGATTGCAAAAATTTTCTCCCATTCTGTAGGTCACCTGTTCACTCTGATGATAGTTTATTTTGCTGTGCAGAAGCTCTTTAGTTTAATTAGATCCCACTTATCTATTTTGGCTTTTGTTGCCATGGCTTTTGGTGTTTTAGTCATGAAGTCTTTGCCCATGCCTATGTCCTGAATGGTATTGCCTAGGTTTTCTTCTAGGATTTTTATGGTTTTAGGTCTTACGTTTAAGTGTTTTGAGTTAATTTTTGTATAAGGTGTTAGGAATGAATCCAGTTTCAATATTTTGTGTTTGGCTAGCCATTTCTCCCAACACCATTTATTAAATAGGGAATCCTTTCCGCATTGCCTGTTTTTGTCAGGTTTGTCAAAGATCTGATGATTGTAGAAGTGTGGCATTATTTCTGAGGTCTCTGTTCTGTTCCATTGGTCTATATACCTGTTTAGTTACCATTAAATGTTATTTATGTTACTGTATACTTTGGTATAGTTTGAAGTCAGGTTGCATGATTGCCTCCAGCTTTGTTCTTTTTGCTTAGGATCGTCATGGCTATGTGGGCTCTTTTTTGGTTCCATATGAAATTTAAAGTAGTTTTTTTCCAATTCTGTGATGAAAGTCGATGGTAGCTTGATGGAGATAGCATTGAATCTGTAAATTCCTTTGGGCAGTATGGCCATTTTCACAAGATTGACTCTTCCTATCCATGAGCATGGAATGTTTTTCCATTTGTTTGTGTCCTCTCTTATTTCCTTAAGCAGTGGTTTGTAGTTCTCCTTGAAGAAGTATTTCACATCCCTTGTAAGTTGTATTCCTAGGTATTTTATTCTCTTTGTAGCAGTTGTGAATGGGAGTTCACTCATGATTTGTCTCTCTGTTTGTCTGTTATTGGTGTATAGGAATGCTTGTGATTTTTGCACACTGATTTTGTATCCTGAGACTTTGCTAAAGTTGCTTATCAGCTTAAAGAGATTTTAGGCTGAGGTGATGGGATTTTCTAAATATACAATCATGTCATCTGCAAACAGGCACAATTTGATTTCCTCTTTCCTAATTGAATAGCCTTTATTTCTTTCTCTTGCCTGATTGCCCTGGACAGAATTTCCAATACTATGTTGAACAGGAGTAGTGAGAGAGGGCATCCTTGTCTTGTACCAGTTTTCAAAGGGAACACCTCTAGTTTTTGCCTAGTTAGTATGATATTGGCTGTGGGTTTGTCATAAATAGCTCTTATTATTTTGAGATACATTTCATCAATACCTAGTTTATTGAGTGTTTTTAGCATGAAAGGCTGTTGAATTTTGTCGAAGGCCTTTTCTGCATCTATTGAGATAATCATTTGGTTTTTGTCATTGGTTCTGTTTATGTGATGGATTTCATTTACTTATTTGCCTATGTTGAACCAGCCTTTCATCCCAGGGATGAAGCTGACTTGATCATGCTGGATAAGCTTTTTGATGTGCTGCTGAATTCGACTTGCCAGTATTTTATTGAGGATTTTCGCATCGATGTTCATCAGGGATATTAACCTGAAATTTTCTTTTTTTTTGTTGTGTCTCTGTCAGGTTTGGTATCAGGATGATGCTGGCCTCATAAAATGAGTTAGGGAGGATTCTCTCTTTTTCTATTGCTTAGAATAGTTTCAAAAGGGATGGTACCAGCTCCTGTTTGTACCTCTGGTAGAATTCAGCTGTGGATTTTTTTTGGTTGGTAGGCTATTAATTGCTGCCTCAATTTTGAGAACTTGTTATTGCTCTATTCAGAGATTCAACTTCTTCCTGGTTTAGTCTTGGGAGGGTGTATGTGTCCAGGAACTTATCAATTTCTTCTAGATTTTCTAGTTTATTTACGTAGGGGTTTTTATAGTATTCTCTATTGGTAGTTTCTATTTCTGTGGGATAGGTGGTGATATCCCCTT
The DNA here is from genome assembly GCF_043159975.1 of Macaca nemestrina. Taxonomy (NCBI): domain Eukaryota; kingdom Metazoa; phylum Chordata; class Mammalia; order Primates; family Cercopithecidae; genus Macaca; species Macaca nemestrina. Next base: position 78,585,143 of record NC_092137.1, on the reverse strand, counting down.
TATCATTTTTTATTGCATCATTTGATTCTTCTCTCTTTTCTTTTTTATTCTCTCTAATTCTTCTTTATTAGTCTTGCTAGCAGTTTATCTATTTTGTTGATCTTTTCAAAAAACTAGCTCCTGGATTCATTGGTATTTTTTGAAGGGTTTTTCATGTCTCTGTCTCCTTCAGTTCTGTTGTGGTCTTTGTTATTTCTTGCCTTCTGCTAGCTTTTGAATTTGTTTGCTCTTGCTCCTCTAGTTCTTTTAATTGTGACTTTAGGGTGTCGATTATAGATGTTTCCTGCTTTCTCTCCTGGGCATTTAGTGCTATAAATTTCCCTCTACACACTGCTTCAAATGTGTCCCAGAGATTCTGGTACATTTTGTCTTTGTTCTCACTGGTTTCAAAGAACATCTTTATTTCTGCCTTCATTTCGTTATATACCCAGTAGTCAGTCAGGAGCATGTTGTTCAGTTTCCATGTAGTGGTGCAGTTTTGAGTGAGTTTCTTAATCCTGAGTTCTAAATTAATTCCACTGTGGTCTGAGAGACAGTTTGTTGTGATTTCTGTTCTTTTCCATTTGCTGAGCAGTGTTTTGCTTCCAATTATGTGGTCAATTTTAGAATAAATGTGATGTGGTGCTGAGAAGAATGTATATTCTGTTGATTTGGGGTGGAGAGTTCTATGGATGTCTATTAGATCCACTTCATCCAGAACTGAGTTCAAGTACTGGATATCCTTGTTAATTTTCTGTCTCATTGATCTGTCTAATAATGACAGAGCTGTGTTAAAATCTCCCACTATTATTGTGTGGGAATCGAAGTCTCTTTGTAAGTCTCTAAGGACTTGTTTTATGAATCTGGGTGCTTCTGTATTGCGTGCATTATATATTTGGAATAGTTATCTTTTCTTATTGCATTAATCTGTTTACCATTATGTAATGCCCTTCTTTGTTTTGTTTGATCTTTGTTGGTTTGAAGTCTGTTTTATCAGAGACTAGGATTGCAACCCCTGTTTTTTGGGGGTTTTTTTGTTTGTTTTTTCTTTCCATTTGCTTGGTAAATATTCCTCCAATCCCTTTATCTTGAGCCTATGTGTGTCTCTGATAAGGGACAGACTGCCTCCTCAAGTGGGTCCCTGACCCCCGTGTATCCTGACTGGGAGACACCTTTCCAGTAGGTGCCGACAGACACCTCATACATGAGTGCTCTGGCTGGCATCTGGCAGGTGCCCCTATGGGATGAAGCTTCCAGAGGGAGGAACAGGGAGTCATCTTTGCTCTTCTGCAGGCTCCGCCGATGATACCCAGGCAAACAGGGTCTGGTGTGGACCTCCAGCAAACTCCAGCAGACCTGCAGCAGAGGCGCCTGACTGTTAGAAGGAAAACTAACAAACAGAAAGGAATAGTATCAACATCAACAAAAAGGATGTCTACTCAGAGACCTCACCCAAAGGTCACCGATTTCAAAAACCAAAGGTAGATATATCCACGAAGATGGGGAGAAACCAGTGGAAAAAGGCTGAAAATTCAAAAAACCATAACACCTCTTCTCCTCCAAAGGATCACAACTCCTCACCAGCAAGGGAACAAAACTGGACAGAGAATGAGTTTGATGAATTGACAGAAGTAGGCTTCAGAAGGTGGGTAATAACAAACTTTTCCAAGCTAAAGGAGCATGTTCTAACCCACTGAGAGGAAGCTAAGAACCTTGAAAAAAGGTTAGATGAATTGCTAACTGGAATAACCAGTTTAGAGAAGAACAAAAGTGACCTGATGGAGCTGAAATCACAGCACGAGAACTTCCTGAAGCATACATAAGTATCAATAGCCAAATCAATCAAGTGGAAGAAAGGATATTAGAGATTAAAGATCAACTTGAGGAAATAAAGTAAGAAGACAAGATTAGAGAAAAAAGAGTGAAAAGAAGTGAAGAAAGTCTCCAAGAAAGAAGAGACCATGTGAAAAGACCAAATCTACATTTGGTTGGTGTACTTGAAAGTGACAGGGAGAATGGAACCAAGTTGGAAAACACTCTTCAGGATATTATCCAGGAGAACTTCCCAACCTGTCACGGCAAGCCAACATTTAAATTCAGGAAATATAAAGAATACCACAGGCCGGGCGCGGTGGCTCACGCCTGTAATCCCAGCACTTTGGGAGGCCGAGGCGGGCGGATCACAAGGTCAGGAGATCGAGACCACGGTGAAACCCCGTCTCTACTAAAAATACAAAAAATTAGCTGGGCGCGGTTGTGGGCGCCTGTAGTCCCAGCTACTCGGGAGGCTGAGGCAGGAGAATGGCGTGAACCCGGGAGGCGGAGCTTGCAGTGAGCCGAGATCGCGCCACTGCACTCCAGCCTGGGCGACAGAGAGAGACTCCGTCTCAAAAAAAAAAAAAAAAAAAAAAAAAAAAAAAAAAAAAAAAAAAAAAAAAAGAATACCACAAAGATACTCCTCAAGAAGAGCAACCCCAAGACACATAATTGTCAAATTCACTGAGGTTGAAGTGAAGGAAAAAATGTTAAGGGCAGCCAGAGAGAAAGGTCAGATTACCCACAAAAGGAAACACATCAGACTAACAGCAGATGTCTCAGCAGAAACCCTACAAACCAGAAGAAGACAGTGGGGGCCAATGTTCAACATTCTGTTTTTTGTTGTTGTTGTTGAGATGGAGTCTCGCTCTGTCACCCAGGCTGGAGTGCAGTGGCGCGATCTCGGCTCACTGCAAGCTCCACCTCCCGGGTTTACACCATTCTCCTGCCTCAGCCTCCCGACTGGCTGGGACTATAGGCACCTGCCACCACGCCTGGCTAATTTTTTGTATTTTTAGTAGAGACAGTGTTTCACCATGTTAGCCAGGATGGTCTCGATCTCCTGACCTCGTGATCCACCTGTCTCGGCCTCCCAAAGTGCTGGGATTACAGGCGTGAGCCACCGTGCCCGGCCTCAACATTCTTAAAGAGAAAAATTTCAACTCAGAATTTCATATCCAGCCAAAGTAAGCTTCATAAGCAAAGGAGAAATAAAATACTTTACAGACAGGCAAATGCTGAGAGATTTTGTCACCACCAGGCCTGCCTTACAAGAGCTCTTGAAGGAAGCACTAAACATGGAAAGGGACGACTGGTACCAGTCACTGCAAAAATGTACCAAATTGTAAAGACCATTGACACTATGAAGAAACTGCATCAACTAACAGGCAAAATAACCAGCTAGTTTAAAATATTTAAGTTTTAAATGCTCACATATTCATCGCTAATGATATTATGTTTCCAATATCTAAATACTTTTACTTTATTAGATGTCTACAGACTGCATTGGGTATATGTTTGCAGTTGTGACAGATAACATGAAATGAATCTGATTAGTTTCATAAGTAAATTAGAATATTAATAATAAATTATGGACTTTAACAGCTGGATGAAAGGATTATTTATTCCATTAACTGTCCAGAGTAACATATACGTGTCTATGGACAATTTTTGGATGTTTAACTCTAGATTCAAACAGATGGGGTTAGAGAAGAAGTATACAGTCTCTGGTCTTCTGGTCCTATAAGATAAAAATACATTTTGAATGCCGAGGTAATGAAAATTATTCAATTGTTTCTAACAGAAGAAACAGAAAGTTACCAATCACTGATATATAAACAAATGATGTTTACTCTGGTATGTTGTTCAAATAAGTGGATTTTCCTTAAGTGTCTTGCAAAGTGCTTGTTGGCACCTGTGTATATGTAAGACCAAGAAAATACCCACATATGTCTAATGGTGCATGTAATCCAGGCGCTTTGGGAGGCTGAGACGGGTGGATCACCTGAGGTCAGGAGTTTTAGACTAGCCTGACCAACATAGAGAAACCTGTCTCTACTAAAAGTAAAAAATTGACCAGGTTTGGTGGCGCATGCCGGTAATCCCAGCTACTCGGGACGCTGAGGCAGGAGAATCACTTGTACCCAGGAGGTGTGGGTTGTGGTGAGCCGAGATCACACTATTGCACTGCAGCCTGGGAAACAAGAGAAACTCTGTCTCAAAAAAAAAAAAAAAAAAAAAAAAAAGAGGGAGGCTTTTATTTGCATAAAAGTAGTGAAAACTATAAAGGAAAAAGGAGTTTAAGTTTCATAAAAATATTATACTTGAAGTGCTGCTTTTATAAGTGCAAATATAAGAAGCAATACGAATTGATAAAATATAATTATTGAGAATATAAATAACAAAAGTATTAAATTATTTGACATATATAAATTATCTCATATTTCACATTTTAGAAAGTCCTAATAGTTTTGATAAGTATACAGATGAATAAATGCATATGAACATAACATGTATAAAGTTGTCAGTTATTTGAAATATACTTATTTCTATTTGTATTTTATTCTACATTTTCCTCTATCACTGATGATTTTATCATGTTTTTGTATATGTATCTATTATAAAATATACATATATCTATCGTGTATCTGAAATATTAATCTGTTTCTAAACATATGTACTGTAAAAAATGGCAAACTTGGATATTTTACTCTTTTCTTATTCCTTCTATTCTAGTCTATCTTCATCCTTGCCCATCCATTATCACACATCCCTGTAAGAAAACATCTCATGATTTAAAAATTTATTCTTTCTCTACTCCTTTTACACAGATGAGCAGATATAGGTATATACTTTATTTTTCTGATATATAGAGTTATGTGCTGAATTTTGTTCCCCCAAAATTCATATGTTGAAGACCTAATACTCAGTTCCACAGAATATGACCATATTTAGAAACAGGGCCTCTAGAGTGGTAATTAAGCTTAGATGAAGTCATATGAGTGGACCTTCATTCAGTAGGACTGGTGTCATTATTTTAAAAAGAAAATTTGGACATAGAGACACAGGATGCATAGGTGCAGAGAAAAGACCATGTGAGGACACAGGAAGAAGGCAGCCATCTGAAAGAAAAGGAGATAGACTTTAGGAAAAACCAAATTTGCTAACACCTTGATATCAGACTTAGAGCCTTTTTAAAGCTGTGAGAAAATGCATTTCTATTGTTTAAACCACATAGTCTATGGCATTTTGTGATGACATTCTTAGCTAACTAATACACATAGTTATAAAGCCTTATTGTATGTATATATGCAGCAATTGACATTTAAATTTGAAAATAAGAATAATTATTAGGGATCATTTAGCCATAAACCTCTGGAAGCTATCTAAGTACATACAAACAGAATAACTATTGTTATGTTACAGCCAGTAGACATAATTTTTTGTAGTTATTATTACAGTTCATTTAGATGAATAATTATATAATGTTTGTAACTTTCTGTGCTAACTGGTTCTAGAAACTACATTTGGAAAAATAAGTGCACGAGCAATAGAAAACAACTGCAAAACCTCTTCTTACGTTGTAGCTTTTGTGCGCCACATTACCAACTTTAACCTTACCCGTACTGGAAGCCCGCAAAGTATTTTTCATGGTTTTTGGATCAATGTTTTGTAAAAATCATATTAGTAACTGCTAAGCCACTGAGGCAAGGAAGCAGTCTGTGTCATATGGTCAGAGTGCCAGGGAGAAGTAAGATGAGCAGTAAGCACAAGGACAGTACATTGCTCTCAGTCTTTAGAAAAGCCTCAGATGCAGTGCTGGCTTCACCAATTCTGTCAACAATGCAAGAAGAAATATATTTGCCATTTAGAAGAATCAAGTGATGGATGTGAAAGAAAGTAAATAAAAGTGCTATATTTCCTCAGCACAGATGCAGAAATGGCACCAACTGCTGACCTGAAAGAAAGCCTGTCTTTTGCTTCCAACATAGCAAAGTATGATTGAAGCAGTTTGATAGTGAAGATTATTTTCTGTTTTCTGTAGTATTCTTCACCTTAATTTCAGTACTTGATGCACTTCCAAATATCAAGCCTGTTTCATGATGTTAGCAAATTGAGCATTGGGAAATGATATCCTTGCAAACAAAGGGGGTCCAAAAGTAAAACCGGAAATTATATTGAATGGTTGAAATTTCTAAGAGTGAAAGGGAAATTCTCAAAGAGTAGAAGAAATATCTGTGGCTTTGCTTTAGAGATTTGAGTATCCACAGGAGTAATCTACTAATTTCCAAACCCATAGTTTGTTTTTATTGTCCAGTTATGGCAGGAAAAATAACCCATGGTCAAAGTGGATGTTTTAAGGAGATTTTAATAAAGGGGGTATTTTTAAAGATGTGAGGAGAATTTAGACAAAATATAAAGAATGGTGCAGTACCAGGGAGCTGGTAAGAGGAGGAGGAGGTCTGTCACCACTCCTTTCTGGAAACAGGTCAGATAAAAGGAGAGTAACTACTGGAACTGGAAAGACAGAGTCACAATGTACAGGGTCTCCTTGGCCCGAGCCGTGAAGTCCATGGTAACACAGCCAATACGAAACCAAAGGGCTGATTTTTTTGATGTCTTGCTTCCCTCTCCCTCATAACTCCTGCTAGAATTCACCATTTAATAAGCCTAGATGTTAGGGAATATGAAGGTTAATTTTAGGTGTCAATTAGGTTATGTTATAGTACCCAGTTTTTAGTCAAAACACTGTTCTGGGTGTCTCTGTTGAAGCCACGTCGTTCGTCAGGGGTCATACCTGAGGTTCGTTGCCTCATGCTGAGGAAATCAAGGACACCGACGCACGTAGAGTAAGGTTAAGAGCAGAGGGTTACTTTGGGAGGCTGAGACGGGCGGATCACGAGATCAGGAGATCGAGACCATCCTGGCTAACATGGTGAAACCCGGAATCTACTAAAAAAAATACAAAAAACTAACCGGGCGAGGTGGCGGGCGCCTGTAGTCCCAGCTACTCGGGAGGCTGAGGCGGGAGAATGGCGTCAACCCGGGAGGCGGAGCTTGCAGTGAGCCGAGATCCAGAGGGTTAATAGGCAAAGAAAGAGAAAAGCTCTCCCTGCTGCAGAGAAAGAGGGGCTACTGAGTGGGTCTTCTGGTTCCCTGGTGAAATGCACGGGGTTTTATAGATGAGTCTGAGGAGGCGATGTCTGATTTTAGGGCACGAGAGATGGGTTGGACCAGATGTGCCATTTGTATAGAGCAGGAAGAAGCTGGACGCCCCACCTTAATCTTTTATTATACAGATGGGTTCTCTACCTAGTTGGCACCATGTTGCCTGTTTCTTTACTGTACACGTAGTTGACAAAGAGAAGATGAAGCCTCCATGTTGAACATGGCTGGCCCCTAGGTAACCTTTTCTTATTGGCACAGCTGCTGACATCCACCCTTGCAAGCTTCTAACTTGCTTTTCTACGTCTGCAGTTTGATTTTTCAGGCTGCTCTTTGTTAGGAAAGAAACGATTTGCGGATTGCGATTTTGTTAAAAGGGAAGGCTTACCAAGGACTCTCTTACCCTCACCAACTGCCTAAATAATTTCTTTTTAGCTCCTGTATCACTATGAAGGTAGTTTTAGAGACATGATTAACATTTATATTAGTAATCATTGAGTAAAGCAGATTACCCTCCATAATATGCATAGACTCCATCCAATCAGTTGAAATCCTTAAAAGAAAAGAGGTCTCTCTGGGGGAAAAGAATTCATCATCCAGACTGCCTTTAACCCAAGAAAGATTGCAACACCCATTCTTGCCAGAATTTCCAGCTGTTGACCAGTCTTGCAGATTTTGAACTTGCCAGGCCTCACAATCACATATCCCAAAGTCTTAAAAATGTTTTTCTAGATAGATAGATAGATAGATAGATAGATAGATAGATAGATAGATAGATAGATGACTTCCTTTATTTCTGTTTCTCTAGGGAACTATGACTCAGAGAGAGAGAGAGAAAGAACTCACTGAAATAGTATATATATTTATATATATATCAGCGTCTTGAAAAAAGAGTAGGGTGGAAAAAGGGGAAGAAAAGACCAGTTGAGATGAATAAAAAAAATCCAGCATGATCATCAATCGAATTTTTACGTACAGTATCTGTGCACACATTTTTGCATACAGATACAGTAATTCTTCCCTATCTCTGAGGAATATGTTCCAAGAACCCTAGTAAATATCTGAAACCATGGATACCAAACCATATATATACTGTTTCTTTCCCATACATACATATGTAATAAAGTATAATTTATAAATTAGGCACAGTTGGAGATTAACAATAATAACTAATAATAAAATAGAACAATTGGCCGGGCATGGTGGCTCACACCTGTAATCCCAGCACTTTGTGAGGGCAAGGCGGGTGGATCACGAGGTCAGGAGATCAAGACCATCCTGACCAACATGGTGAAACCCCATCTCTACTAAAAAATACAAAAATTAGCCAGGTGTGGCAGCGCACGACAGTTGAATTGCTTGAACCCAGGAGGCGGAGGCTTCAGTGAGGCAAGATTGTGCCACTACACTCCAGCTTGGGCAACAGAGGGAGACTCTGTCAAAAAAACCAAAAACAATAGTAATAATAATAAAACAGAAGAGTTATAACAATATGCTGTAATAAGTTATGTGAATTAAGGTTCTCGTTCTCAAAATATATTCCTGTGCTGTACTCGTCTATTTTCAGATGTAATGGACTGCAGGAAACTAAAACCATGGAAAACGAAACCACAGTTAAGGAGGGACTAGTATAATACTAGCTATAATGAAAACAATTTGAAATTTTCCAGAGAATACTAAAAGGATAAACAAAACTTTTGGAAGTTACCTGATTGACAATATGTAAACCTTGACCTTAGATAAACCTGTCTTTCTACTGTGCTAATGTAAGTGTCCAAAGACAAACCTAATTATTTTACAGCAATGAAAAAGTCACATCATTATTACCTGGGAAACTGTTAGAAATACAAATTCCCTGGTACCACCCCAAATGTACAGACTCAGAAACTTTATTGTTAAGGGTTAGCAACCTGTGTTTTAGGCAAGCTTCTGAGTAGTAATAATATATACTGAAGTTTAAAAATCAGGGTTAATTAGTAAAATAGAAAATCGAATATATTTTTAACATAGTGCTAGTTTTGTATTTATTATTATATTACTCATTTTGTGATTATAGTAAGAAATCAAAATCACCATACCATTTAAGTATAGTCTATATGCACTTGTACCCCGAACTTAATATAAAAGTTTTAAATAGGAAAATATTGAGTTACAAATTTAGTAAAAAAGTTTTTTGAAAGTAAAGCCTATTGATGTACATTTTCAGCAAATGTACAGGTAAAAAACTAGAACTAGGGCTGTTAGCAGGCTTTTGTTCCAAGCCTGTCGATAGTGGTACCATGGAAGTCATGGACAAATATATGAATATGATACATTAGTCATGATTTTTAGAGAGGAAGTCACCCATGGAGAGAAGGAAAAGCAGCCTTGACTTGCTGTGGGAGGGAAATGGCAATGCAGTGTGGAGAATCTGATCCAGGTGTCAAAATTGGGAAATAGAAATATTAACTAAATATTAGTGCCTATGTGATCAGAAACTCCTATCCGGTACCGGTCCCAGATGATGACACAGAGAAAAAAATAATCAGTGCCCAGGCTCAGGGTATGCCATGGAAGGATGTGGTATGCAGGAAATGAAAGTGGCCAGTCCCAGGCTGTGGCACTGAGACTGCTTTAAGGCACAAACCATCTTAAATTCACAGAAGAGCATAAGGAGGAGCAGGACATCCGCCACTCTCCCGACGTACATATTTAATTAATGCTAAAGTGACTGATGTCATCAAGGGAAATGCACTAATGGAAAAAATAATTAGATAATTGAGGCGTACAATTGCTGTTAAAATAAAGATGACAAGCTGAATAGATTTATAATAGATAAAATAAAGCTATTGAGGGCTTGATATAAGTATTTGCAATGTGAAAAATCATGGAAACACTAAATGTAAAAACGATATTTTAAGTTTAAAAAATTTAAAAACAGAACAAAATTGAAAAAAATAATTATTGAGCAGAATAATCTGATTGAGTAACACTTTTCTTCACAGCAAAACATGATAAAAAATGGGAAAAAGAAAAGAAAATTTAAAATACATGGAAGATAGAAAGAGAAATGTCAATATCTGTATACTAAAGTTCAGTAGTTAAATGTTTGAGGTCATAATTTCTGTTCTTAGGATGCCACAGAAGTTTGTATTGGACTAAGACTATATATAGCTCATAACAATGATAAAATCTGACTTTAAAAAAGATGATATTTAAAGCCATTGGATAACAACCATATGAAGGAGAAACAACATAATCCATCTCAGGCCTTCTAGATCATCCAGTATGCCAGACACCAGGCATATGGGCAATGTCATTCAAGATCGCTCAGCTCCTAGCTGGCCTAAACCAGAGCCACCTATCTCAAACTGCTAAATTGTTGGGGGAAAAACAGCTGTTATAAATTACTGTTTTATGGAAGTTTGTTAAGCAGTAAATACAGATACCTAGGGAATATCACATGTAACTATATATAAGTTGGATGTCCTATTTTATAACTTCTCCAATATTGTATTAGAGAAACAATTCACATTATCAATTCTTTTAATTTTAATTATTCTTATCACATGTGCTAGTATTTGGTTGTGATTTGACTTTATGTTTTCTTAATGAATAATAATATGAGCACCTTTTTGTCCATCACTGTATTTTTTTTTTTTTTTTTGGTCAAGTGTAACATTATTTTATTTTATTTTTTATTTTTATTATTTTATTTTATTTTTATTTTTATTTTTTTTGAGATGGAGTCTCGCTCGTTCTGTAGCCCAGGCTGGAGTGCAGTGGCGTGATCTCGGCTCACTGCAAGCTCCACCTCCTGGGTTCAAGCCATTCTCCTGCCTCAGCCTACTCAGTAGCTGGGACTACAAGGCGCCTGACATCATGCCCGGCTAATTTTTTTTTTTTTAATTTTTTTTTTTAATTTTTAGTAGATATGGGTTTTCCCCGTGTTAGCCGATGGTCTCTATTTGACTTTGTGATCCGCCCCCCTCGACCTCTCAAAGTGCTAGTGCTGGGATTACAGTCGTGAGCCACCGCGCCTGGCCAAGTGTACCTTTTTTTTTTTTTTTTGAGTCAGAATCTTGCTGTGTCACCCAGGCTGGAGTGCAGTGGCGCGATCTTGGCTCACTACAAGCTCCGCCTCCCAGGTTCACACCATTCTCCTGCCTCAGCCTCCCGAGTAGCTGGGACTACAGGCGCCTGCCACCACGCCCGGCTAATTTTTTTTTGTTTTTTTTTTAATAGAGAGGGGGTTTCGCCGTATTAGCCAGGCTGGTCTCGATCTCCTGATCTCGTGATCCACCCACCTCAGCTTCCCAAAGTGCTGGGATTACAGGCGTGAGCCACAGCGCCTGGCCAAGTGTACCATTTTTAATAGGGTTGTTTTCTTACTGGGTTTTGGCAATTCTTCATATGCTGTTATGAGATATAACTTGCAAATATTTTCAACCAATCTGTGGATTTTGATTCTCTTACAGTCTGATTTGAAGAGGAAAATACTTTGATTTGAAATCCAATTTACCAATATGTCATTTTATGGATTGTATTTTTGTAGTTACATCATAGAAATTTTAGTCTAACACAAAGTCACAGAAGTTTTGTTCTATTCAAGTCTTGGCTTAGGTGAGATGAGTAAGTGACCTACGGCACACAACTTAAGGAGGCACTCAAAATCACAGTCACGCAAGAAAAAACCGTGTATTTTCCCTTACCTGGGCCCCTCCCACCATTAAAGTATAATCTCTGTGAAGGTAAATGTTTTGTCTGTTGAGCTTTTTTCTGTATTCCCAGTTTCTGTCACATACTAGAAATTCAACTGGTATTTGTTCAAAGAGCAAATTAAGAAATGTTTTTTTAATTTCAGAGAGCCAATAAAAAGGTAACTACAGGATGAGAAAAATCCATTGTACTCCCATTTATGTATGAGATTTAAACATTCTGCAGAGGACTGATATACCGATTCTAGAAATAAATATATGTTTATTTATAATAGCTATGAGATTAAGGAGTCAAAGTGATTTCAGTTTTCTTCTTTATAGTCTTCTAGTTGCAATTTTTAAAATAATCATCCGTTCTTTTAATAATTGAGAGAAGAAAAGCATGAGGTTGATGAGTTAAGTTAAATTCCACTAGTATAACCAAAGCATGCTCACACATCCTTTTAAATGCTGAATGTAATTTATTTTTATTCTTAAAATCGTCAGAGTCATATAATGCCTGGTATACATTAGAACTAAATAAAAAATGATATACTATTCCATTTCAATTATGAGAGTCATGTATTATCTCATATTTTAATTAGTCACTACTGCACACCATAAGTAGATCTTTAAATATTTAACTATAAACAGTAAAATTATCTGTGTTTAGGTCAAGCAAGTTGTCTCCAAAAAATCATATTGGCTTTTCTGAAAAAGGGAAAAGATCTGATCTCTAGGATCTAAAAAGCATGTTGCCTTTGTAGATGCTATTACTTTTTACACAGATGTATTATAAAATAATTTATTTGCATTAAGCCTTCAATAAAGAAACAAGTTGACTTCTCTTTGTGGTTCTCCTTCCCTCAATATCTCCACCAAGCAAATACACCTACCACGTAGTAGTTGGGAAGGGTGTGGTCTCTCATGCTTCTATCAGTTTTCTCAGCTTTTTTTTTAGGAATGGCACAGCGTTAAGTATGATTCATTCAAAATTTACTTTTGGTTTATCTATCATTGCTATTATTACAGTTTTTTTTTCAATTTCTCTCTTCAATTTTTTTTTTTAATAAGAGTGTTATGTCTAAATCTCAAATTTTATTTGAGGGCTTAAAATAATGATTGGAAAGAGTATGAATGCTTAACTTTTGTCAAATAAGTAGGGATATGCATGCGTGTGTCTGTGCGTGTGCATGTAGTCACAATTGTGAGTAGAGACTATAATTTTAAGTTACATTATTTATTTTCTTTAGAATTCTAAAACTAGCCTGTTATGATTTACTAACTTTGGTTTATTATAGAGTACATTAGTCTTGATTTTTGAAGAAATAATTGGTATCTTTGGTGTTTGTTATCTTATTTATTTTTTTATAGATTGAGAGGGTACATGTGAAGTTTGTTACATGGATATATGGTATAATGGTTAGGTTTGGACTTCTAGTTTATTATTATTTTATAGTGTATTTGCCTTGAATAACAAAGTCCCTGGAATATTTATACTATTTACATTTTCAATATGTCTAATTTATAATGAGTACATTACTGAAAACACCTATCTAGTCATTAAACCATAATTCTTTAATTTTTAGGTTCTATTTAAATGGGGTTACTAATAAGGCATTAATGCTTTTTGGCCAAATTTGTGGCCAATGGTTTAGGAAGTTTAAATCTACCAGAAGGAGTATAGTTTGCTACCAAATTATTTACCTAATTACTTCTGCTTATTTTATTCCCAATATTTGGTACATGTATTACAAATAATGCCTCCATAAGATATTTGTTTGTAGGAATGCTGGTTTATTTACTCAGAACAAATACCTGGTTATAATCAGTAAAAAACAATCTTATAATTAATTGTTCCAATTTATTAAAAGTGTTGAGGAGCAGGGTAGAGAGTCAAAAATTGCCAACCAAACTTGGGAAAACATAAGAATCTGGAAAGACAGGAAAAATATCTCCCAAATATCTTTTGCTCTAAAGGAATTTTCAAGCAAGAACATACTGAGGCTTTAAATCGGTGATGACACAAAAGTCAAGGTTCAGGATCTCCTCATTATAGGAAACCCATATTTAAAAAGCGTGAACCCCAAAGATTACAGAATTAGGAATGAAATTAAAAAGAAAACACTTTTTTCCATGAGAACCCTTACTTCCAGGAGACTGCAGGAGTGGAGTAGACAAAAAAGAAAAGGAAAAAAATATATCTCTGAGGAATCTTGGTTGCTGTAAGTCAGCTCTCTTACGTTGTTGCTGTTTTTGTTTGGCTTATTTTTTGTGGCTAGTTGATTTGATGCTATAAATGTTATTTAGCCTTGTCTCTGACTACCAGAAACTTTGATACCCTGCAGAAGCAAAAGACAATCCTCTCCAAAATACCTGTTTTTCAGATTAGAAGGAATCAATATAGTTAATACAGGTATCACTCATTGAAGACAATTTGGTTCACAATATAGTATATATGAAATATATCAGATATAGAAATTGTTGGATGTGTGTTGTAAGATAGTAAAATTTGATATTTTTGAAGAAACATAATTTTACAATATCTATAGAGAAAAAGAAATTATATAGCAAGATATTACAGATATAAGAAAAAAATAGAATATACAAAATCAGGAGTTCAAAGGTCACTTTGACAACCAATGTGATGGAACAATGAGAGAATAAGCTAACTGGAAGAAGGACCAGAAGAAATTATCCAGAATATGGCTCAAAGACAAAAAAAAAAAAAAAATTTACCAAAAGAAACAGAGGTTTAAAGATTTAGAGGACAGTATGAAAAGGACTAAGATACATTTATTTAGAATATCAGAGAGGAAAGAAAGATAAAAACAGAGGCAATATTCAAAAAAAAAAAAAATGGCAAACAGTTTTCCAGAACTGAGGAAAGGCACAAGCTGCAGATTCAAATTCACAATGGAATTGAAGTAGATTAAATACATATGATTTTACACTGATGGTGCATCCTGATGAAATAAAAACAACGAAAGAAAAGAAGAAAAGAAAAGAAAAGAAAAAAAGAAAAATAAGCAGTGATTATAAAGGTAGCCCAAGGGAAAAGATGGAGTGCCTAAAAAGGAATAGCAATAAGATTGAAGATTTCTTCACAGTTTACTAGAAACCTGAATACAGTTAAATTATTTTTCCATTGGAGAGGGAAAAATAATCACCAACCTAAAATTCCAATACTAATAAAAATGAATTCCATAAATGAGGAAACAATAAGTATAATTTTTAAAAACACACATATATATACACACACACAAGCATACACACATTAATTACCAGTAAAGCCGTTGTAAGTGAAATTCTAAAGGCTGTAACTCAAGCAGAAGGAGAATGAGCACTGAATTAGAAAATTGATATGGAGCCAAAGTATGATAAACAACTTAGGTAAATAATAATAACACATTATGAGATTTTTTAAAAATGGCATAGAATTAATAGTCATGACAAGAAAACGTATGTTGCAAAGTATGTATGTGGCCTAAGGTGTTTTAAATGTATTAACTATAAAAAATGGGGTTTTTAAAATTCAACTTACATGTTGATATAACTTCATGATTTAACTTTGAAGGTAGCAAATGGAAGAATGGACACATATATAACTTTCACATTAGTGTAGTGGCAATAAAATTAATGAGAATAAATGAGTCAAACAAGGAAGACTAAAGAAAAAATAAACATGGGTAAAGCAGAAAAATTATAATGCACAAACAAAATGTATTTAACAGGAATATGTCAGTATTTATATGAATATTATATGAACCAAATGCTCTATTAGAAAAAGAGTACAATTTTGGAGTAGATTTATTTTTTTAAGAGGCCCAATTATTTATAAGGATAAATCTGAAACTAAATTCAAATAATAAAAAAAGCATGAACCTAAATGGTGATACTGCTACGGGATCTTTGGAATGTTGCTATTCTGGTCAGAAACCTTTGACTGGTAGCACCTTTGCCTGAGTTTTGCTCAGGTCTGCTAGGCTCATTCTTCCCACTTGGCCTGGCAGGTTGGGCTTGGCTCATGCTACCGGACTGGATCCCATGGCTCAAAGGGAGACTGCGAGTCAGGCATGGAACAGTGAGAGGTGTGTGAGAGCATGGTGTCTGGCCACTGTACAGTCAGACATGCCAGCTGCTTCCGTGGGGTGGGCAGCTCCAGGTGCCAGCATGGGTGCTGGCTCACTTCAAGGCTGTGGCTAGACCAGGCACATCTCAACATCTTCCCTGGCTAGCACCAGGTAATGTGGTGGTGCCTGGAAGCTTGTAGATGCCAGGAACCTCAGGGCCCCAAAGAGGGAGTCACAGCCCTGGTTCGGACAGCTCCAAGGTCTCGACTCCTTGAAGGACCACAGCTTTTCTTTCCTTCTCTGAGCCTGCAACGTGGTGAGCAAGAGACATGTTTCAGCCCTGTTTGTGTTATAGCTCTTTTAGACTTGCCATCTGGCAGGGCCCAAGTTCTTATCCTGCCACCAGGAAGAATGAGGTTCACAGAAAAATGGAGGGCGAGAAAGACTGAAAGGAGCTTTACTGAGTGATAGAACAGCTCAGAAGAGACCCACAGTGAGTAGAACCTTTCTGCAGCCAGGTTTTCTGGACAAATGTTCAGCTCCCAGCAGAGAGGAAACCCTGGAGTGGTAAACTCCTCTCTGCAGACAGGTTGTCCCATTGAGTGCTCATCTCCCTAGAGTGGAAAGCTCTTCTCTGTAGGCAGGTCATCCCATTGTCTCTGCATCCCTCATCAGAGAGGGCAGCTCCTCTCTGCAGCTGGTTGTCCCATCTCTCCAACTCTAAGCAGAGAGGGTAGCTTGACTCTGCAGCTGGTTCTCCAGTAGTCGGCTCTGCTCTAGCTGAGTCCAAGGTCTTTATGGGCCTCAGAGGGGAGGAAGGATGCCCCAATTGGTACATGAGCAGCCATGGACAGCCCAGAAACGGCACCACGAGTTCCCACTCTCATCTGTGGGATTGGTAGCCCAACCACCAGCCCTTGGGACTTCCCTGGCCTACAGGTGGGGCCTCACCAGGGACCCACCCCCTTCTTCCCGAGAGCCTTTCTGCCTCTTGCTGATGTCCATCCACCTAGGCTGTTCATGCCAAGGGGCACCCGTAGGCCAGTGCTGAGCTGCTCTCAGCTCCCCTCTAGGCTTCCCCACTGTGCTTGTTGATGGCCAAAGCCTGGAGGGGCCTGAGGCCACAGGGGGATTATGTGTCAGTACTACCCCAACAGTGCACACACCCAGCTGGTCTGTGACAGCACCCAGGCTCACCCTCAACCTTTCTCTGAGATCACAGTGGGCACTGGGAGCGGGTAGAGGCCAAGCAGTGGGAGCAGACACCCCTGAGCCTGTGAGGGGCATGGGGGACTGTCCTAGATCCCTAAGGGTGCAGAGTGCAGAGATGCCTGGTGCCTATACCTTTGTAGGTGGGGCTCCCACTATCTCTGTGGAGTGTGCAGACAGCCCTGGTCTTGCCTCCTCACAGCTTGAGCCAAGGCTCCAGGTCCTTACTGGGCCTAGGCTGGCGTCTGGGGCAGGGTGATGTCACCACATGTTCATCCTGTGGCCCTGGTGCTCAGGGGTGGTCCAGGGCTCCCCTTCACTTGTTTCAAGGCCCTGACCATGGGGGGTTTCTTCAGGAGCAGATCGTGGCCCTGGGCCCAGTCACTGGGAGTGTCAGGCCCAGCGGTCGCCACAATGCGGGGCAAACCCTGGGGATGCGGCCCTGGTCGGCCCCTTGTGGAGGCTCCTCCTGAGGCCCAGGAACCGAATGCCATCAGCAGAGTGGGCTTATGGTGGCCTTGCTGCTAGCGAGGTCCCCAGAGCAGGCACTGCTTCTATTTCCTTTCCTGGGACCCAGAAGAACAGCCCCAGCTTCACACCCTGAGTCCAGTCCTCACACTCCAAATGCAAATGCAGCACTACTCCAGCCCCAGCTCCACTTCAGGCCCCTTTCTATGTGTCTCTTCATGCCTACCATGCTTCTCCCTTGCTGGTGGGCAACTCGGCCACGTTCCAATGCAGCAGCCCCCAGGGCAGTGGGCTCCCGGGGGCTCCCAGGGGCAGACTCTGGGGACTGTCCACCTCTTCCCCACATGGCAGGAGAGAGCAACGGTGTGGGGCCAGGGTCTGCAGTGTTGGAAGCTCTGGGCCTGGGGGCAGGTTCTGCCAGGCTGCATGAGGATGGTGGCAGGGCAGTTGGCTGCCTTGGGGATGTGGTGCGCAGGGGCTGTGGGGCACGGGGTCCCACTGCCACTACTGCTGCTCCTGCAGCTGCTCCTGATGTCACCACTTGCACCTCCCCACTGTAGCCAATGTGATGGCAGTTACCATCCTGGATGGCCCACCAGCTGCCATCAATACAAATATAAAGCATGCAAATGATAACCAAAGAGAGCTGGGTTAAGAATTAAGTATATTTATTCAATAATTATTAAATATTACTTTTCCAGAATGATATAGCTTTATGCATCTAGACTATAGCTTGAGTATACAACAAAGATGAAAAACTATTAGAATTAGATATATCCATTTTGTCTATTTTTATAGTTGACAAAAAATGATTAGAAAACGAGAAATGAGAGAGAAAACCAGAAACAATCAAATATGGAGGGAGATTTGAACATTAAATGGACATTTATAGAAGAATATACTTAACAATTGTAGAATGTACATTTTTCACACACACATGGATCACAATACTGAACATATACTAAGGTATAAATATCATGTTGCCTTACAAGAATTATTTGGAAATCAGAAATAAACCAGAATACCCTCATATGTTTGGAAATTAAGAAAGAAAACACTTTTTTGGATTACAATACTAGAATAAAAACAAAATTTAGAACCAAAGGATAATTAAATGTCCATCCGAGGAAGTATTGAACAGAAAATTTCTAGCTTTATTTAAAAAGAGAAATATCAGAAGATTAAGCTAAGTATTTATCTGATATGTTGATAAATAAGGAAAACACCAGAAAAGTAAAAAAATCATTAAAAATATATATTAGCAATGTGATATTTAACCTAAGTCAAGCCATATAGTAGAATTTTTTAAAAGTCTTAAAATAGTAGGTAATATCGGCAACGTATAGATTTTACTGCAGTGTTTGACATGCAAATTAATAACAGAATGCTACTATCTTTTTTTATTATTATACTTTAAGTTCTAGGGAACATGTGCACAATGTGCAGGTTTGTTACCTATGTATACATGTGCCATGTTGGTGTGCTGCACCCATTAACTAGTATTTTACATTAGGTATATCTCCTAATGCTATCCCTCCCCACCTCCCCTCCCCACAATAGGTCCCAGTGTGTGATGTTCCCCTTCCTGTGGCCAAGTGATCTCATTGTTCAATTCCCACCTATGAGTGAGAACATGCAGTGTTTGTTTTTCTGTTCTTGCAATAGTTTGCTGAGAATGATGGTTTCCAGCTGCATCCATGTCCCTACAAAGGACATGAATTCATCCTTTTTTATGGCTGCATAGTATTCCATGGCATATATGTGCCACATTTTCTTAATTAAGTCTGTCATTGATGAACATTTGGGTTGGTTCCAAGTCTTTGCTATTGTGAATAGTGCCACAATAAACATATGTATGCATGTGTCTTTATAGCAGCATGATTTGTAATCTTTTGGGTACACACCCAGTAATGGGATGGCTGTCTCAAATGGTATTTCTAGTTCCAGATCCTTGAGGAATCGCCACACTGTCTTCCACAATGGTTGAACTTGTTTACAGTCCCACCAACAGTGTAAAAGTGTTCCTATTTCTCCACATCCTCTCCAGCATCTGTTGTTTCTTGACTTTTTAATGATCACCTTTCTAACTGGTGTGAGTATATGTTTGGATGGTATCTCATTGTGGTTTTGACTTGCATCTCTCTGATGGTGAGTGATGATGAGCATTTTTTCATGTTTCTGTCGGCTGCATAAATGTCTTCTTTTGAGAAATGCCTGTTCATATCCTTCGCCCACTTTTTGATGGGGTTGTTTGTTTTTTTCTCGTAAATTTGTTTGAGTTCTTTGTAGGTTCTGGATATTAGCCCTTTGTCAGATGAGTAGATTGCAAAAATTTTCTCCCATTCTGTAGGTTGCCTCTTCACTCTGATGGTAGTTTCTTTTGCTGTGCAGAAGCTCTTTAGTTTAATTAGATTCCATTTTTCAATTTTGGCTTTTGTTGCCATTGCTTTTGGTGTTTTAGACATGAAGTCCTTGCCCATGCCTATGTCCTGAATGGTATTGCCTAGGTTTTCTTCTAGGATTTTTATGGTTTTAGGTCTAACACTTAAGTCTCTAATCCATTTTTAATTAATTTTTGTATAAAATGTAAGAAAGGGATCCAGTTTCAGCTTTCTACATATGGCTAGCCAAAACTCACAGATAAATATAAAAGCAATGAAACAAAATAATGAGTAAAACATTTGAGCAACACTTTCCAAAATGTAAAATCAATTAGGAAATATAAATTTGCAAATGTTTAAAGCTTCATTAAAATAAAAAAAAATCAAATTAAGTCATATATTCACCAGATGGGACAAATTTTAAAAGTCTGAAAATATGAAGGGATATAGAATACTATGGTCTCAATGTTTGTGTCCATAAACCCCTAAATTTATATGTGGAAATCGTAACTTCCAAGGGATGGTATTTGAAGGTGGGGCCTTTTGGGAGGTGATTAGGTCATGAGGAAAGAGTTCTCATGAATGCAATTAATACTTTTGTGAAATAAATCCAAGGGAGGGTTTTGCCTTTTCTACCATGTAAGAACACAGTAAGGAGACACTATCTACAAACCAGATACTGTGTCTGCAGGCCTATTCTTGGACTTCCCAGACTCCAGAACTGTGAGAAATTTCTGTTGCTCATAAGCTACATAGTCTATGGTTTTTATTATAGTAGCCTGAATGGGCTGAGAAACTGAAGTTGTGGAGCAATGGGCAAACTTTACACCATACCTTTGTGAGAATACATTGGTAATAGCACTTCAGAAAATATTTAGACATTTACTAAGATTGAAGATAATTACATCCAGGGAACTGGCAGTTTCACTCTTAGGTATGAAACTTAGATCAGGGGTTGTCAAACTTATATGTGTGTGTATCCTTTGGCAGTTTGATGATTCCTAGAGATCGCTTCTCAGAAAGAAATTTTAAAGAAATGAAATAAAATACACAAAATTTCAAGGAAAAAGTTATCAAAATATCAAAACAAACATATACAGAGAGAATATTATAGAGTTAATCCATTCATCTAAATTATTTTACATTTATTTATAAATTATTTGACTACATATTTACTATATAGCACTATAGGCAAGAAAATGACATTAACCATTGCAGAAAGTCTTCTATGCAACAAATAAAGAGAAATATCAAGTTCAGAGATGCTATTATGAGGGATATTGTTAACTGGGAGGTGGGAAGTTAATGGGAGGTGTCTGAATACAGAAATTGGAAATGTGAGTATGGCCTCCTCTTATATGCATTTTTCAACAAATGTTTATCGAGATGTTCTTGTATGTCAGGCTTATCTATAAGAATCTGATAAAAGAGTTAATACCCTGCTGTCATTTACCAGACAGTCTAATGTTGAGAAACTTTAATATTAAGTAGTAATAAAAGCTATGACAAACACAAGATTGGATGAGGGGATAGGTGATACAGATGTGAAGAAATAATCACAAGTTGTAAGAATACCTGGGGAGAGAGTATTACCATTTCATAAAAATTTCATTAATTTGTAAAATTTTGAGCAATTCTGAGATGTTACACTTCTAAATTTACATGATGAAGTCATTTAATTTTTAGGCTCCTGGAAGCCAGATTGTTGTATGCTTACTTTGTAAATCCCAGGGGAAAAAGTGATTATTTATTCCAGTAATATTGAGATGAAAGGGTGTGGGTTCTATTAAAACTTGTAAAAGTTAATGTATAGAAACCCAATACTTTTAAGCATATTTTAATAGCATACTTAATTAAAGAAAAAAGGAATTTAATGACAACATCCCCAAATCTAGAGGTAGTCATGCCAGTGATCATGACCAGGGGCAAGATAATGAGCATTCACTGGAGGATTCACAATGAAACAGAAGCTGAAATTATATATACGTACTAATTTCATACAGTAGCTTCCATTTCTCTGCAAATGTCATTGGCAGTTCACTAAACTATTAAATTTTATAATCTCTCCAACTGTTTTTATGGGTAGATAACTAGAGAGTCTGGCATGCTCACATATAAGACACAGCTTGTATTTCTCCTGTAGGGCAATGAGCTAATGAGCATCCGGTATGATTTATATTAAATTACTTGATGATTTCTGACCTACATGTAGCATTTAGAAAGTATATAATATATGCCATTCCTTACTTTGGAAAATATATGATACACACTGGTTAGTTTATTCTTGTTCTTAGAAACAAATTTGTATTGATCCTGGAGTCAGAATTTATGGAAAAAGGGTTTAATGCTTCCACTTATTACCTATGTCATGTGAGAAATTCACCTAATAACTTTGAACCTTCATTTACTCTTCTTTAAAAAAGTTGACAGTGATTGCCCTGATATATTATTAACATTTCTATATAATCTTATATTTTGTAATGGTTACCATGGTGTTTGGCACATGGTATTAATAATATGGTTGCTCAATATTAATAGTTATTGCAAAATGTATTCCAAGTAACTATTTTCTATTTGGATGTTTGTAGTATAAAGTAGAGCAGATAACATATTTTTTGCAAATATGATTCTAAACAAAATAAAATGAATTTAGAATATTCATTAATAAAACAAATGTAGAATGTTTAGCACTGTCCTGACCTCCACCCACTGTCAGTAGCACCACACTAGTTGTGAAATATAAAAATGTCTCTGAACATTTTCAAATGTTCTTAGGGGAGCAAAATAGCCCATGGTTGAGAACAATTGATATAGATGATTTGTCATCATGAGAAAATTGTACCATCAATATACGATAGATATAAGAGTAAAATCAAACCTGTTAGAACTGTAGATGGAAATATCCTTTTACCATTGGTCTCAATCCTGTGTTGCCCCCAGAAATTACAGATAGAGAGTGGCATAAAAGTAATCAATCGACTGGGTAAGACATAAGCTCTTCCAACCTCAAAAGACCCCCATTAAAAAGTTTATCATTAATTTTGCCAATGTAGAAGTGACATTTGATTTGCTTGTGGCTTTGCAGACAAAATTCAAAAAGCTCCTTAGAGGGGGAAGAAAAGGGGGAAAGTGTTTTATTTAATTTGCCTAATTCCAAAGGTCTTTAAATGCAAAATGATAGTAGAGTTTTTTGTTTTTTGTTTTTTTTTTTTTTTTTTTTTTTTGAGACGGAGTCTTGCTGTGTCTCCCAGGCTGGAGTGCAGTGGCGTGATCTCGGCTCACTGCAAGCTCCGCCTCCCGGGTTCACGCCATTCTCCCGCCTCAGCCTCCCGAGTAGCTGAGACTACAGGCGCCCGCCACCACGCCCGGCTAGTTTTTTGTAGTTTTAGTAGAGACGGGGTTTCACCGTGTTAGCCAGGATAGTCTCGATCTCCTGACCTCGTGATCCACCCGCCTCGGCCTCCCAAAGTGCTGGGATTACAGGCTTGAGCCACCGCGCCCGGCCAATAGTAGAGTTTTATTGGAGCTTTATCACAAACAAATTATATGAGAAGAAGATAAAATTAATCTAAAAGAGATATATTTTTAAATCTGTTAACTCAACGTATTTAGTAAAAATGTAATTTATTTACACCTATTTCTGGAAGCATGGAACAGTAAATATGGAGAAGAAATTTGGATAATTTTTAAAAAGTTTTAAATGCATAACTGAGCTACAAAAAAGAGAAAAATCCCCAAAGTTAAAATATGTAGAGAAAGCAGAAAATCGGAAAAGTAGAAACTACAAAGATGAATTTGTTTATATTTCACATATTTTAAATCTCATGCATGAAAATCTGCTATTTATTTGTAGTTGAAAATTTTTATAACAATACCTTTTAAAATATTAAATTATTTATACAAATAACATATTTCCATTGACACACATTGAGTAAGACATAAAATCAAAACAAAAATACAAAATTCACCTAAAATCCGACCATCATGAAATAGAAATTTACATTTTCTTGGCCATCTATTTATGCATAATATATGCCCCAATATATTCATCAACACACTCAAATAGAATTAATGTAATTGAAACCACACATAGCCATCAACACACTCAAATAGAATTAATGTAATTCAAACTACACATAGCGTTTGTATTAATTTTTAAAAGTCTCATGTGTACTCTTGACAACTTGTTTAACTCCTTACTTAGTAACACACGGTGGAAATCCTCCTAGATCCTTCTCGTAGATTCAACTCATGCATTTTACCAACTGGAATACTAAACAATTTGTTCATTTCCCTGTTTGTGTAAATTCATTTTGTAGTCAATATTTAGCACAATAAATAAGGCTGCCATAAGCATGTTGGATGCATTTCTATACATGGTAAAAACTTATTTTATAATTTAAAAATTTCAAGATTTAGTTCACAAAAGATAAAATAGTATGTTAATGGACACTGTTTCATGTATACCTTTCAAAATGAAGTGTAATAATTTTTTGAATTTTTATTTTCAATTTTTAGATAGAAATTTTTATTAAAAAGTTTTTCTAATTTTAATAATGGAATTTATCTAATGTTTATAATGGAATTACAGCTTTTTTATTTAAAATGCTTTCTGTCATAAAATTCTCGGACAAATGTAATACATTTTAAACATATATTTTTGCTATATATGTCTAAAGTCTTATCCTCAGTATATAGAGCATATACAATATATGCTGTTGAATTTTATTTAATGTTTGAGGCTAATATAATAGTTTTGTTGCTATTTCTGAATTACTTGGGTGTCACAAAGTAAGATATTTGTAGAGCATATGTTTCAAAATCTCTTCATACAGTCTACATACATTCATACACATACATTTAAAAATATAAAAGAAAAAGGTGCCTAAACCTTAAGTATACAGCTAAAAATTCTTTTTAAAAAATACCAGAAATACCATCCAGGTCCAAAAATAAGAATAAACAGAAGACCTCCTGATATTCCTTCTAGATCACTTCATTCTTTCTTCCTCATGAAGGTTAAAAATTGCCTGGGCCTGCAGCACATCAATTTGCTATATATTTTTTTAAATTTGTATCGTGAGAGTCTAATGGTGTTGTCTCTAGCCTCTTTCACTCAAAATTATAACATTGTGAGATCTGTCAATATGTTATGTGTATCTGTAGTTCATTTTCAATGTAGTACTTTATACACTAGTATACATTGCTGCTTTATAAACAAGTGTATCACAGAAGTATGTGAAGCTCATTAAAAATTATGTAGAGCCTTCCATTAATCGAGTATCATCTGAATCATCTATTCGAGTAGTTTTATTCCATGCTTCCCTCACTTATAGGAAGTTTTTATAATCTTCATGAGTTTTGGGTTTCCAGAATTCAATAGTATAACACTGGTGGTAGATAAGAAGGAATGAAGAATAAATATATATATATGTGTGTTTGCAAGTGTGCGTGTGTGTGTATGTGTGTGTGTGGAGGGGTGTTTGTATTCGATGATGACTCTTTTGTAGTTATAACCAGTCAAAATTATTCCATTAGTAATACATTCAACTCTTTAAATGTAATTATTTGAAGTGGTCTTCAATTAGTTTATCTCCTATACAATTAGAGGTCCCAAAATGTGAGGGGGTACTACTTCACAGAAATTTTAAAAATGTAAACAATAAGGTAACTCTCTCATGTAAGTAGAGGAAATCTTTGTTTTATTTAATAGGTGGAACCAAACATTTTGCTGAAAATAAGAGTAATCTTTGTAGAATTATCCACTGATTTGGAGTGCCATAAAGAAGCTGTTGTCAATAAAAAACTGTGATTATTACAATGTTTTGTTCCATTTCTGTGGTAATTGGTTATTATCATTATTTACTACTTTATTTTATGGTTATTGCTTGCAATTTTAGACTTTAAATATGAAAAGCATAAAGAGTGCTAATTTAATTACAGTATTGAATTCCTGAAAACTGTATGCAGTGTTAAGATTATTAATAAGTATATTTCAAATGGATATTCTAATTACAATTTGCATTTCTGCCTGGTTTCTTGTTCATCATAATTTTGAGCAAATTGATACGTTTGTAGTCTTAAAAATTGTCATGCAGAAATGAATGTCATTCTCATGGGGCTGGTTTTAGGAACTAAATTTCGTGATTTTGTAGTTAAATAAAGAAACAGAATACTGTGATGGAGAGAATTCTTAATAAGTGTCTTAGTGCATTTTCACACTGCTATAAAGAACTGCTCAAGATAGGGAAATTTATAAAGAAAAAGTTTTAATTGACTCACAGTTCTGCATATCTGAGCCTTGGGAAACTTACAATCATGGTAGAAGGCACAGGGAAGCAAGTACTTTCTTCACAAAATGACAAGAAAAAGAGAAAGAAGGGGGAAGCACCAGACACGTATCAACCAGATCTCATGAGAATTAATTTGAGAACAGAATGGGGGAAACTGCCTCCATGATCCAATCACCTCCTACCAGGTCTGTCCCTAAAACATAGGGATTATAATTTGAGATGAGATTTGGGTGTGGACAAAGAGCCAAACAGTATTATTCCTCCTCTGGCCCCTACCAAATCTCATGCCCTTTTCACACTTCAAAGCCAATCATACCTATCCAACAGTACCCCAGAGTCTTAACTTATTCCATCATTAACCCAAAAGTTCAGGTCTAAAGTCTCATCTGAGACAAGACAAGTTTCTCCCACTTATGAGCCTGTAAAATCAAAAGCAAGTTAGTTAATTTCCAAGATACAATGGAGGTACAGGCACTGTGTAGATGTTCCCTTTCCAAATGGGAGAAATTGGCCAAAACAAAGGGGCCACAAGCCCCGTGCAAGTCTAAAACCTGGCAGGGCTTGAGTTCATGTTTCACATCCAGGGCATGCTGATAAAAGGGATGGGCTCCCATGGCCTTGGGCAGCTCTCAGGGACAGTCATTGAGTTCCTGTGGCTTTTCCAGGCACATGGTGCAAGCTGTCAGTGGATCTACCATTCTGGGTTCTGGAGAACAATGACCTTCCTCTCACAGCTCCACCAGGCAGTGCTCCAGTGGGGACTCTGTGTGGGGGTTCCAACCTGACATTTCTCCTTTGCACTGCTCTAGCAGAAGTTCTCCATGTGGACTCTGCCCCTGAAGCAGACTTTTGCCTGGACATCAAGGCGTTTCCATGCATCCTCTGAAATCTAGGTGGAGGTTCCCAAAGCTCAACTCTGTGCACCTGCAGGCCCAAAACCCACAAGGAAATCATCAAGGCTTGGGACTTGCATTCCGTGAAGCAATGGCCTCAGTTATACCGTTGCCCTGTTTAGCCGTGGCTGGAGCTGAAGCAGATAGGATGCAGGTTACCAATCCTGAGGTGCACAGAGCAGCAGGGCCCTGTCCCTGGCCCACAAAACCATTTTTAACTTCTAGGCCTCTAGGCTTATAATGGGAGGGGCTGCCACAAAGATCTCCGACATGACCTGGAGACATTTTTCCCATTGTCTTGGTGATTAACACTGACTCCTTATTACTCATGCAAATTTCCACAGCTGGCTTGAATTTCTCCAGAGAAAATGGGGTTTTCTTTTCCACATGGTCAGGCTGCAAATTTTCCAAATTTGTATGCTCTGTCACCTCTTTAGAACACTTTGCTGATTAGAAATTTCTTCCACCAGATATCCTAAATCTTTTCTCTCTAGTTCAAAGTTCCACAGATCTCTAAGGAAGGGGCAAAATGCCACCAGTCTCTTTGCTAAACAATAGCAAGAGTAACCTTTGCTACAGTTCCCAGAAAGTTTCTCATCTCCATTTGAGACCATGTCAGCCTGGACTCCATTGTCCGTATCACTATTATCATTTTGGTCAAAACCATTCAACAAGTCTCTAGAAGTTCCAAACTTTCCTACATCTTCCTGCCTTCTTATGAACCCTCTAAACCATTCCAATCTCTGCCCATTAACCAGTTCCAAAGTCGCTTCCACATTTTCAGGTGATCTTTATAGCAGTACCCCACTCTACTGGTACCAATTTCCTGTATTAGTCCATTTTCACACTGCTATAAAGAACTACCCAAGACTGGGTAAATTATAAAGTATAAAGAAAAGAGGTTTGACTCATAGTTCTGCATGGCTGGGGAGGCCACAGAAAACTCACAATCATGGTGGAAGGTGAAGGAGAAGCAAGTACCTTCTTCCCAAGGCAGCAGGAAAAAGAGGGAGTAAAAGGGGGGAAGCACTGGACCCTTTTCAAACAACCAGATCTCATGAGAACTCACTCACTATCATGAGAACACTATGGGGGAAAGTGTCTCCATGATCCAGTCACCTTCCACCAGGTCCCTCCCTGGATACCTGGACACAGTTCAAGGGATTACAGTTTGAGATGAGATTTGTGTGGTGACAAAGAGCCAAACCATATCAATAAGTTATATATATTCATTGTTTAAATAATTCTTCTTAGAGAAACATAAAAGCTATTCAAATATCATATAATCTGAAAAAGTGTAAAAAGGAGGGACATTTATGCATCGTTCCATTTGTTTCCTCTTTGATAAGACATGATAAAACATAGGGTTTCTGACAAATGTAAGGTAGAATGGTATATAATTTATCTCAAACTTTGCTTAATCTATTCAACTTTATACTTTCAACAACATGTAATGTTTATCAAAGCATCCGTGATTTGCATTATTAAGACTTTAATAGATTTCGTAAGTGAGAAAAAATAATCCCATTTGAGCAACTAGAAATTATCAGGAAAAAAGTATAAAAATCGATGTGATTAAGGGTATTTTGAAGGTCTTCTTTCATACGTTAATGAGAGTCAGTACATTTAGAAAGAGTAAGGATGTAAGTAATGTGGCAACATCCTCTTGCAACAACATCCTTAGATTGATCAGAGATAAAAGGCATTCCTGTGTAGAGTAGGAAGGGCAATACCCACCATGTACACACATGTAAACATACAAACATATATACACACACACATGCAGAATATAAAGATTCAGTGGAGTTTTCAGATTCACAGAGAACAAGACAGAGATATTTCCGTAGAGACAGGGATGTAACTGAACGTCTTCATCCAGATTTCCTAGGAAAAACTGAAAAAGGAATTTGCAGGCTAGAAGGGTGTTGAGCAGTGTTGTCAGGAATAACATCTGTGAGAGAGCAAGGGAAGCAGAACTTAGGGAAAAAAAAGAACTAATCACCTTCAGCTGGTTCCATCAGGAGCTCTGAAAATGGCATAACCCATCAGAATCATTGCCCAATGAGACATCAAGGAATCTTAGAATCACTATGCAGACTAGTCACTGGAGGTGGGCTGCTGCTGATGAATCTGTAAACTTGGGCAAAGCAGTTCTTTAAGAGCAAAGGCAATTCTCAGGAGGAGACTCCGCTCTGACCTGTCAGTTACCAAGACTCCTGAAGACTGGAGGAATGAATGACTGAGTTCTAAAAAGAGGAGCTGGGTGGCACATTGTATCATCGACTTCAATGTATGGTTTCTGAGGATGATATATATCTCACAAAGTTCTCAGAGGTGACATAAGCAAGATGGAAAACTAGGAAGCTCCAGACCTTATCTCCCCACAGAAGACATCAAGTTAACAACAATATGCAGACTAAAATACCTCTGAGAGACCAGCTGAGAGCACAGTGGCCAGGCCAAATTAAAGCCAAGGAAAGATCCCAGCAAAAGGAACATTCAATGTTTTGTGCATCTATCTTGGCCCATCTTCTAAGTGGCATAGCACATGCATCCAGGAGGAAACCTCCTATACTGGGGCTCCTCCTTCAGGAGGGAAATGAAAGATTGGTCCGTGCATATATCAACACTCGCAAACCATATATATGATAATGGGTTGACATGCAAAATATATATGAAATGCATACCATTCAGTATCAAAAATCCAAATAACCCAATTAAAAAATAAAGGACTTAAAGAGACATTTCTTTAAAAAAAGACATGAAAATGGCCAATAAGTATATTAAAAATGTTCAAGATCATTAATAATTAGGGAAATGTAAGTGAAAAATGAGGTATCACCTCACACATGTTAGAATGGCTATCATCAAAAAGACAAAAGATAAACAAGTGTTGGTGAGGATGTGGAGAAAAGGAAACCTTTGTACATAGCTAGTGGAAATGTAAGTTGGTACAGCCATTATGGAAAACAGAAAATAATTTAAAATAGGACTACCATATGATCCAGCAATGCCACTTCTAGGTAGATATTCAAAGGGAATATCTGCGCTCCCATGTTTATTGTCGCATTATCTGCAACAGCCGAAATATTAAAACAACCTGAATGCCCACTGACAGATGAATGGATACAGAAAATATATGTGTGCATGTATACACACACACACACACACACACACAGAAATGCACACATTCAGTGGAAATACATGCTACAATTGTATATTACATGCATACATGCAGGGAAATGTTATTCACCCTTTAAAAAAGAAATCTGCCATTTGTGACGACATGGATAATGCTAGTGGACATTATACTAAGTGAAATTACCCATATACAGAAAGACAAATATTGCATGATCTCACTTATATGTGAAATCTAAAATCATTAGCAGTGATAAATTTTAAAAATCTCTTCAGGTAGAATTCAAGCATCAACATATTTAAAGTTTCTTAAACAAAATCATGTGCAGCCAAGTTAAGAAAACCTGACCTAGTAAGGCATTAAACTAGTAAGTAGACCTAGTAAATGCCTCTAATACTCAACTTTCTTTTGTATAAAATGAGCATAATAATACTGGCTCTGTTATTCCCAATATATGAGAAAGAAATTTCTAGACCTCAAGGAATAACCCCCACCCCCTACACCCAAAATCAAGCTTTAAAATAAAATCTTGATGGTAGAATCTAGATGTTAGGTATCTGGATTTTCATAAATTCTCTCAACTCTACTGTATATTTGAAAATATTTTCAGTTAAAAATCAGGTTTTGCTGTCTTGCAACAAAAAATGCTTCCCTAAAATTAGACATTATTTTACAGCACTAAATTTAAAAATATTCTTAATCATTTGACAGAGTTGGTCCTAGTTATTTTCTTTACCTCCCAGTGAGAGAATTGTGTTTCATTGCCCCGGGAACATCAGGCTTGGCCTTGTGACTTCCGGGCAATTAAACTTGACCAAGAATGACATATGCCTGGCAGTTCTGAAGTTCTTGTTATCTCTTTTTCACCGTGGCTCTTACTTGTCATGAGGCTATTTTTCCCCAGGGTGGATTTGCTTCTTCAACCTTGATCACAGAATGAAGAGAAGAACTTAACGTGACCCGTAAGGATATGTAAGAGGAACAAAAATAAAAAATAAAACACTGTTGTTAAAAGCAACTAAGTTGTAGGAGTCTTTTATTAATGAAACAGGAAATAAATTCACCTGATGAAGAAGAAAATAAGCTAACATCCAAGGAAATTAGTTTGTATAGGGAGTTTCAGAAACATCTAGTTTTAAAAAAATAAACAAATTATAGAATGAAGAACATGTAATTAACTATACATTTGACTCACAAACAACAAGGATTTGAACTGCCCATATCCACTTATGTGCAGATGTTTTTTCAATAAATATACCAGAAAAGTTATCAAAAATTTGTTACAGTTTCAAAAGACTTGCAAACAAACCATGTAGCCCAGAATATTAAACAAAAAGAAAGAGGTATACCATAAATCAAAAAATATATGTAGACATTAGTCTATTTTATCATTTATTACCATAAGATACACAAATTTATAAGAAGTTAAAATGTATCAAAACATGGACACAAACAATTACAGACCATGCATGGTGCCATTTGCAGTAGCGAAGTAAATGCAGTAGAGAAATAAATGTAAATAAGCAATATTAAATTCTAACTGCATAAATTAACTCTAGGACAAATCACACTGCTGTAATAATTTTATAGCTACTTCCTGTTGCTATTGTGGGGAGCTCAAATGTGAGAATCTATTTACAAGGCTGTGCTATGCTAATCATTGTGTGACCAGTCGTGTCTTCAGTAAATTGCATATTACAGTAAATGATCTTGCAGTTCTTGAGTATCTTTCCTTGTGTTTAGGTCAATGTTGCGAACTCTTGTAAACTTTGAATAACATTATGGATCCCATACGAAGTGCCACTAGTGATGCTGGAGGTGCTCCCAGGAAGCAGAGAAAAATCATGATATTACAGGAGAAAACTAAATTACTTGATATGTACGGAGGACTGAGGTCTGCAGCTACAGTTGCCTGCCATTTCAGGAAGAGGTTTATTTTATAAACAGATGACATATACTTACAGTATCAATACATACAGTACAGTACTGTAGGTATATTTTCACTTCTTTATAATTTGCTTAATAACCTTGTCTCTTACTTTATAGTAATGATACAGTATACAATACATATACAAAGTATGTGCTAATCAACTGTTTGTGTTATTGGTAATGTTCAAGAGTAGGCTTTTCGCAGTTAATTTTTGTGGAGTTAAAAGTTATATGTGGATTTTCAACAATGAGGGGTGTTGGCACCTCTAACCCCTACATGTTTAAGGGTCTACTGTGCTCTTAACTTATATCTGTAACTTCCTGCATGTAACACTGTCTTTTGAGTCATACCTATTATTACAAGTGAAACCTACCATCTTTTTTTGAAGGATTTATAGTATTGTATTTTAAAAAGCTGTTTATACTTTCTTTAACCAGTTTTCTAGTTGAAACAAGATTTTAATTTAAGTTTTATTAATATGAACAAGGCCGTAATGAAAATCTTTGTAAAGTTGAAATAGAGTTTACTAGGTAAACTTACTTTCTTGTGTTTTAAGGACTGCGCCTTTAAGTTTGCTCTGTGAGCTCATATCTTCTCCACGCTATGTAAACACTTGTGCAAGTCCTTCAGTTTCTCAGCCAGGTTCAAGTAATAAAATGTTTTCAATCATTTATGGTAAGACAGCCTAATAAATATCATATCAAAGTAATGAGTTTTCATTTGTTTATCGTCTCCAGTTTGGACCTGCCCCGACTGTGAAATCTGCAGCGAAGTAGATAACAAGATAAGCTTGTCTGTCTTTCTTGTTCTTATTTTTCCGTTCAGTAACTGTGGTTTGGGGCCCTTCTAGGTCTGGAATATCGAGTAATGGAGAAAAGAGAAAGTATCAGAAATATTTCATTTGACAGGTAGAAAAACCTTGCAAGAATTTCGGCTGGTAAGATTTTAATCTAATGCTGTTGGCCTCTGGATGTGATAGAATCCATTGTTTATTCTTTCCCTCCCGTTAGCAGGTTTGAATTCTTTAACTAGTCCTTCACCTCAAGTTGCTGAGGATCTTTCATCCACAGTGCATTTGCCATGGGCAATGCAGTCTTCAATGGGCAACTGAAAAATCTTCCTTCCCATTCGAGTTCCAGAAGTACAGCCCTTTGTAAACGGCATCTCAGAATTCCAGAAGTAGTTAATATGGAGTCAGTATCTGTTCCATGGGAAACTTGCACACTTCTGCAACTACAGCCTCGGTATACCTCTGTGCTTGTGCCATCCCACAGGCAAGCGCAGCTGCAACGCCAGCATCTTTCTCTTTGGATGAGAGTGAGACACTGAATGCTGAATACTTTTTAAACCACAGGTTAGACACAACAAGCAATCTCTGAATTTTATTGAAGGCCCATTACTTGGCTTGAGAAAAGTGGTAATTCCTTTCTCTCTCACATGGGGAAAATGTGGAATAAAGTCGTGTACTGAAATATTCTTAAGTTATCTCTGAAGTTATCCTCATTAGTGGCTCCATGAATCACTCAATAAAATGATACAATTTTTCTCGGCTAGTGTGAAGTAGATGGATTTAGGGCATGAGGATAATGACAAATTGGTACAGAAAATAGGAAAATAAGAAAAACGAACACTCATTTTTCTTATTGGTTCGTAACTTTATAGTTACATGTAATCTGTGTTTCAGATTTATCCCTAGAGGTATAATTGTTTTGTCAAAGAAAATGTGCACATTAAAGTTATTGTCTTAATACTCTCCAAAGAGCCCTCATTCATTTCCACTACAACAAAGAGTTTGAAATGGCTTGTTGACCCAGATCCTTGTTTCACTCACTTATGAAGAATACTACTTTTGTCCTTTGGATACGTGTAAACACTATAGTAATTTTTTTATTAATTCTTTTAAAAATTAATCAGGTTGCATATCTTTTCATTTGTTAATATGTCTTTTTACAGATCTACTCTGAGTTTATATATAAAAATATGTACTGCTTCATCTATTTACAGGTCATTTTACAGATAATATAATAATATTTAAGTGTAATTAAATTTCTCCGTATTTGTGTCAGATTGAATAACAATGGGGTGTATTGGGCTGTTCTTGCATTTGCTGTAAAGAAATACCTGAGACTGGGCAAAGAAAAGTGATTGCATTGGCTCACAGTTCTGTAGACTATGCAAGAATGGCGCCAGCATCTGCTCAGCTTTGGGTAAGTCTCAGGGAGACTGGTGGAAGGTGAAGTTGGAGCAGGCACATCAGGTGGCAGAGGCAGAGGAGATACCGAGTGGGTGAGGAGGTGCACACACTTTTAAACAACCAGCTCTCATGAGAACTCACTGTCATGAAGCCAGCACTGAGTCATGAAGGATTGGCCCCATGATCCAAACACCCACCATGCCCCACCTCCAACACTGGAGATTACAATTCAACATAAGATTTGGAGGGAACATGTTTTCAAACCAAATAAGGTATAAATTGTTCAATGATAAAAAGATTATGTTATTATATATTATTTAATTCACTGACAATCATATTGATAATTAAATTGCATAAGCCAGAAATCTCAGCATCATCTTTGACTTATCCCTGTTCAAAGTAAGAATCTTTGCTACATGCTCACTTTTGTTTATTCACAGGTCACATCACATGCTTTAGAATTTTGTACATATTTTGACTCAGAAATTCTACATCTAGAAAGTTATAAAACGTGTTCAATGATCTATGTACGGAAAAACTGGTATAAGTTCTATCAAGCAATTGAGAAATGTTTATGTAAATTAATTTACTTCCATAGTAAATTAAGTAATTCATAGGCTTGCCATAAAGCATTTATTTCAAATGCTTGTTTTTAAAATATAAAGTAAAAGATATTTTAAATAAGTACAGTATTATATCATTTGCAAAGCAAATTTTTCCATATATGTTTGAATATATATAATATATAATTATATATGTATCTAGAGCCAATTCATAGAATATAGAATTTGTAAGCGACATATACAATGTATGTAATTATGTATGCATTTATAGGCCCATCGAGGGGACTAGAGCTAGATTTAGAAACACATGTAATTTAGCTACAGTACTTGGTATATTCTTGCTTTAGGTAATGGGATTGTTCATTCTTCTATTGTTTTTGTTCTTTAAGTACCCTCTATTGATCATGCAAGTTGCACATGAGAAAATAGTTATATGTGATTTTAATATATATGAACAAAATATTTGTAACAATTTGAGCGAGAATAAATGTAAAATTAGAACAATAATGCAAGTAAATAATAATAATTGTGATTTTAGAAAACAGAAATGGATATATATACTGTTGTATATCTGCTAGAGATGAACCATGAATTCTATTCTTCTTTACACATCAAAACACATAGATAATAATAGAACTACTAAACTGGCAGGTCAGAAAAATCACAAGTTTTGCGGGAAGTGAAAGTTTAGTATCTTTTTCTCTTTTTGTCCATTTAGAGAGGGCCCCGTAAAGTGTAACAAGAGGCCTCTTTTCAACATTGCTTCTTAGGAATAGTGACAGGTTTTATTAAGTGGTCTTTTAATACATTCCACGTTCATAAAATAATAGTATGTATTCTATTACTTGAAAACATAAAAAACCTATGGCAAAAAAAGATAAACTAGCACCAAAACAAAAATAATTTTTGAGGAAGTAGGATGGATGAAAAAGGAAATAATTTAAAACAGGTGTCAAAGCTCATGATTCTCCTATATAAAGTTTGATCTTGATTATATCTTTAAAAGGTTAACATTCCCTGTGGGAAGCTCCCTTTCTGGGTAAAAACCTTCTATTTTAGAATTACCCATGGTGAAAACCTACACGTGCCCTAAAGTAAAACTATTTCTGAGATATTTAAGTAAGATATTATTTGGAGAAATCTTCAAAATAGAATATTTCTTGAAGGTGAACTGAATGTTCAGAAAAATTATTTTAACTGACTCTTTACAATTCTACCATGAGAGAATACAGTTTATAAAAAATATCCTGGAGCAAAACTTAGAAGTATGGAGGAGGATGTGTATTGTTTAACCAGCTGCTATAAATTTAATGTGGTAACATTGTAACAAAGAATTTTATTGACTTTTTTTCCAAGTTACTTATCTACACATTCATTGTGTGAGTTCCCAAATTTATTTTACTTTGAATTCCAGTAAGAGCATATTAGTTAGCTGATATTTAAAATGGAAGTAAAAAAACCTGAATTAGTTTGAAAAAGATTTAACTGAATACAAAAATTATGCTGACATTTAAACGCTTCATTTTTGCTTGATTTTGAAAAATGTCACATAAGTTGAAATTTAATTATTTTAACAACTGCAGCTTGACTCTTTGAAACAAAATTTCAGGTTGTGTTCTTTTCCATTGTGTGTTATATTTATTAATCTAAATGTATTATTCACTTGATCTGTACCAATACCATTAAAATCTCTGGATTCTTACAACAGTTTGCTTAGTTTTTTAAATACAGAAAGACAATCTGTCATACAGGGCGTAGGATAGTGAACCTAGCAAACAGTCCTTAATTGGCACTCTCTTTTCCTATTTTATAACAGTGAATTAAAAACATTAAGATGAATGTCATTTTAGGAATGTTGCTTACAAAGATAGTACTTCATTTCTTAGCTTACTTTTGCCTTTCTGTTTAAATCTGCAGGTGTTCACATCTGAACCCGAAGCCATTTTAATTACTAAGATATCACAACTCACAGTTCTTCCTCTTCATGCAATTCTGGGAGAGAATGGGTTTGTGGGACACTAGTAATTTGTTTATATGGTGCTAATTCTTTGAGCTATATACTTATAGTTTGTGCATTTTTTTGCATTTATCTAATATTAAAAAAGAAAAAATCTCAATATATTATTTGTGTCTTTCTATGCTAAAGCTGATGTTCTGTAACCTGATTTCAGCATTTAATGCCTAATAACAGCCTTCATCTGTATTTCATGAATACTGGCCCATGCTTCAGATATTGGAGTTTAAAAGGGCTATTAAATGACATCCCTCCTACCAACTAGCTGTTACTACAAAAATGCTACACGCTGCAACATGGCTGAAAAGCACAGTCATTTATTCTCATGGATACAGATCAGTTGGGAATTGTTGGTGTAGGGTGGGTTTGGCTGTGTGAGTCTACTTTGCACCTGGGTTTGGTTTGGCTGGGATTAACTAGGGAAGGCCATTTTCCGTGTGTTCACGATAGTATCCATGCTGAAGGAGCAGAAGCTGAGAAGGGGATCATAATTTGGCAAAGTGCAAGCCTCCCAAGGTCTAGACTCGGGATTGGAACATTGTCAATTTCTCCTCATTCATTAGCAAAAGAACATTCCTTTCTCCTGATTGTAATTCCAAGCCAACTGAAAGAAAGAGAAGAAATAGTAACTGAAATGTAAGCTTTAGTTATGGGCTAATTTAGCGCAATTATGTTTCACCCCTTTGTTAGGCTAGCTTAACTCATATGTTTCTGATATCAGTAAAAAACTGAAGACTCAACTAATTGTGATTTCTGATAAACTTCCGACACTCTAATACTGGGCTGCATATGCCAAATGTGTTCGCATACCTCCATTAGATTAACTACTCCTTTTAATCCTGGGGTGGGCCAAGAAGACACATTACAGAAAATTGGTACAGAAAGAAAAATAAGAAGTGAAAAATGAATTTTAAATAAAATAAACAATAAATATAATAAAAAAATAAAATGTGTAAAATAGATTAACATAAATGAATTTTTAATAACTGAATTTTTAAAAGAAAGAAGTAAAACAGAATAAGTGGTACAAAAAGAAAAGATATTTGGGTGATGAATAAAGTGGTGAGGCCCTGCTTTAAAGACTATGTCATGGTGAGGGTTCATGGATACATCCCTCTTGTAACATATAGTAAAGATATAAAATAGGTTTGATTGTTATTCTTACAGGCATAGAAGTAGAATAGTGTCCACAACCTCTTTAATTCTTGGTGTGACAAAAGAAGTGTGCTTATTCTGGAGAGAATGTTACTGAATCCAACACAGTTAGCATTCCAGAAATCATACCTTCATAATGTTCAATATGTTTGTAGGGAAAAAGCCAATAACATCTATGTGAATATACAACAATGGAAGTTACTCTAAGGAGAGACAAATCATAGTATTTATTTTTAACTTGGGTAAAGCATGGGAGAAAACAAGTGGAAGCCTTAAAAGTAGGTAAGAAAAAGGAACAGAAATGTTAAAAAAAACTTTTCAAAAACTGGGCAAAGTCTAACATCGCAATTTAGAATTTCTATGTGTCCCAGACACAGGACAGCATGCATCTACCTGCCAGAAATTTCCATAGGCTTTTGTAGCATCCTCCTGAAAGACACAGGTGCAAGAAAAGAGATCTAAGACTCCCTTCATGGTACTGATATTCAGGACTTTCCAATGTTTGAGGGTAGAGGCAATATACTTCGAAAACATACATCCATAATTCGCTTGTATGTAAGGTGAAGATTGTAGGTAAGATGAAGAAATAACTGGTTTATAGGCATAAAACCTGCCTGTGCCCTTGCCCCCTACCTGATACCAATTAATTGTGTGCTGCCTTTGAGGAAGGGTAGAAAATGTACTCACTCCATCAGAACGTTTTATTGACACTAGATTATAAGACTCTGCTGCTTGTGTAGCAGAAACATGCTTGCTCGTATCTCCAAATCCCTGCTGATTCAAGGCAGAGTTATCCTGCCACAGGTAGGAAGCACAGGAAAACAACCTGTGCTAAGTAGCAGTATGCTGGCTAGAGTCTGGAGCTCATTCCATCTCTCAGTCTATTTTTGGCAAGTCTGTGAGCTAAGAATGCTTTTTTACATTTTATAATTGTTAACTTAGCATATGTGACTAAAAGCTTAAAATACTTACGATCTGATTATTTATAGAAAATCTTTTATAGCCTTGATTTACACCTTATAATTAATAATAAGCATTTTTTTCCCCTGAGAAATAGGCAGGAGTGTTATATAAGTGTTGTTTCCAAGTTATGGTTACACAGTGCCTACCCAAGACTGAGTCTAAAGAAAAGAGAACTGAGAAACTCCTATGAACTCACTATGAATATTGAATCAAGTAACACGCACCAATGGAGAAGAGAGATGTCTTTTGTGATACAGGTGTGCGTAGTCCGCTGACCTGAGGATGAATTGGGATACTGAGAAGAACTCTTCAAGCCCTCTAGGCCTCATATCGAGCGCAAGTAAGCAACCTAACCCCTTTTTATTGAAGTTACTACTCTTCACACAATGACCTTGAAGCAAATGGTACATTGAAAGTCATCACATTAACATAGTCAATCCTCACTATTTGTGGCTTCTTTGTTTGCAAATTCATGACCTTGAAGCATATGGTACATTGAAAGTCACTATACAAACATAGTCAATCCTCACTATTTGTGGATTATTTGCAAATTCACCTGCCGCTAAAATTTATTTGTCATTTCAAAGTCCATGCTTGTAGCACTTTTATAGTTATTTGAGAATGCACAGAGGAGTGAAAAATTTAAGTTTCTTGATGCACATATTCCCAGATGAGTTCGAAGAGGGAACTATTCTGCTTTCTTGTTGCAGACCTTATATTGTAAATGCATCCTTTCCAAGGATTACTTAATAACACAGTTTTTTTATTCTTATTTTTATTTTGGCCCATAAGTATTGTGCTAAAGTGTTTAGTGTTTGGAAGCACAAGAAGGCTAGGATGTGCCTTACAGGGAAAATGCCTATGTTAGATTCTCTTTGTTATATTAAACAAGTTGTCTTTACACAGGGAAACAAACAAAACAAAGTTATATATTGATTGGTTAATAAAAGTATTGTAACCAGAAGCTCTCAGGAACTTAGATCTGTATTTTTCCTAGAAGCAATGGTTCAGTGTCTGGAAACATTTCAGAACATAACTACCACAGATAATGATTAGTGACTATACAAAATAAACCAATTCCAAATCAGCTACAGATTTACAAGATTCCACCCCAACACTGATATTCAGACAGAAGAAAACACATGTTAAACAGAAATATTATTTCCAGTATCTGTTCTTTTGCACACAATGTTTAGAATTAAAATGGAAATAAGGCTATTCACAAATGCAAAAGAACTACAACCTATTATTAACAGATATCATAGAACGAAAAGAGACACAGAGATGTCTATCAGATGTTCTATCAGAATGAAAACAAAAATAACTATGAAAAATGTGTTAAATAATCTTGATAAATAAGACAACATATTTGGAAGACACTAGGAATTTCAGAACTATAAAACAGAGTAAAACTGAAATGGCAGAAATGAAAAACACAATTATCAAAGGTGAAGAATTCCTTTGATGGGATTATTACCAGAACTGACAAAGAAGACTAGTATACCAGTTGATGTGAAGATAAACAAATATAAATTCTCCAAATTGTAGCACAAGTGAAAAAAGAACAAAGTATCCAGCACCTATGTAAGAATATAAATGCTCTGTACAATATTTAAGAATATAAATGGTCTGTATGATACATACACGTAATTGAAATACTGAAAGCAGTGCAAAGTGAGTAAAAGAGAGAGAAATACATAATCAATTTGAAAGAATTATAATTTTGCAGGTTTCATGAAAGTAAAAAACCTAAGTGTGCCTGAAGCTCAGAGAAACACCAGTCGGATAAAATGATAATAATAACCTACTGTGTAATAGTCTAATTTCTGAAGACTGAAGATATAAAGAAAACCTTGAAGGCAGCTAGAGAAAAACAAAATATCACATATTATCTAACTAGGATTAAAATGAGAGCAGACTTTTCCTCAGAAACTATGCAAGTCAGAGAAGTAAATCCTGGATAATCTCTAAAGTACGGGGGGAAAAAATAAGTCTCAACCTAGAATTACATTCCCAGTGAAATAACTTTTAAACATAAAGACAAATAATTCATTTTTATATAAACAAAAAGTGGGTATTTACTGACAGAAGGTATATACTATAAGTATTGTTAAAGGCACTTCATCTGGCAGAAAATTATGACACCTTATAAAAATCAAAATTTATGAAAGTAAATGAAGAACACAAAAATGTTATAACTGTGGGAAAATGTAAATAATTTTATTGGATTTTTAAATTGTATCTAAAGATAATTGAGTAAATAGAATAAAAAACTGATACTAATAGACAATATCTAAAACAAAATTGGCAGGAGAGTGATGCCAGCAAAATGGTGGATTAAAACTTTTCAGCAATTATCTCCTCACAGAAACATCAGTTTGAACAATTATCCATCCACAAAAATACTTTCACAGAACAAAAGGATGCAGATAAGATGTTACAGTAGTTAAGATTAACATGGAAATTAAAATTGATGTATTATAAATGTTAGAAAGGACAGTTTCAAATTATCTACATCATTCCTCTCACAAGCCTGGAAAGCACAGTATGGAGAGAGATATCCTTTGCATAAATAAAGGAGAGTGAATTGAGTATATGATTTCATTGTAAACGCAGCATCAGGCCTACCACAGAAAACCTGGGGACAACAGCAGCAGAAGACACATTCTTCTTAAGCAAGTATGTAACAACCTCCGTGATACATCATGTGTTAGGCACTAGAACAAGTCCCAATAAACTTAAGAATATCAGAATCATATCAAATATCTCTACCAACCACAGTGCAAGGAAACTAGAATCAGTAACAGGTGAAAAAATTAAAAATTTATAAGTATGTGAAAAATAAACAACATATTATTGAACAGCCAGTGGGTTATAGAGGAAATCAAAGCACAATTTTAAAAATTATTGATAGAAATGAAAATGGAATCACAACATATCAAATGCAGCAAAAGTAGTTATAAGAAGGAACTTTAGAGTGATATATTCTCACATTAAGAAAAAGGAAGGATCTCAAATAAACAATCTAACTTTAAACCTCCAAGAAGCAACTTAAAAAATTAAGTCAAGAGTTAGCAGAATAAAAGAAATAACAAATATCAGGGAAAATACAAATAAAATTGGAAGTAGAAAAAATATAAATAATCAACATAACTCAGTTGGTTTTTTGAAAAGATAAACAAAATTGACAAATTTGAGCTTGACACACCAAGACAAAAAGAGAGAGGACTTGAGTCAATAAAATTATTAATCAAAGAAGAGACATTACAACTCATGTAAAAGAAATACAAATAATTTAAGACACTGCTGATGAGAATTATATGTGGGCAAATAGGATAACCCAGAAGCAAGAAATAAATTTCAAGAAATATGCACCCTGCCAAGACTGAACAATGAAGACATAGAAAATCTAAACAGTTCAATAACGAGTGAGGATATTAAATCAGTAATCAGAAACCTCACAACTACCAAAAAAACCCTCAGAACTTGATAGCTTCAATGCTGAATTCTACTAAACATTTAAGTAACAAGTAATACCTATTCTCAAACACTTCCAAAAACCTCAAGAGGAGGAAAAACTACTAAAGTCATTTTAGAAGATCGCCATTACTCTGTCACAAAAGCCAAACAAGGACACCACAAGAAAAGCAAACTACAGGATAACATCTCTGTTATCATTGATGCAAACATTCTCAACAAATTTTTATAAATCTGAATTAAGTAGCACATTAGAAAGATCAAACACCATGATCAACTAGGATTTATCCCCTTGTGGTAAGGAAGATTGGACATATGCAAATAAATAAATGTGATATATCACGTTTAGAGAATGAAGGGAAAAATAATAGGATTATCTCAGTGGATGCAGAAAAAGCATTTTAAAACTTCATATCTTTTTATTATAAAACTCAACAAATTAGGAGTAAAAGGAATATACCTCAACACAATAAAGACCATATATGACAAATCCATAGATAACATTACACTCAATGATGAAAAGTTGAAAGGATTTTCTCCAAGATCAGAAACAAGACAAGGATGCCCACTCTTGTCCAATCAACCTAAGGGTCCATCAAAGGAAACATAGATAAAGAAAATGTATGTGTGTGTGTATGTGTGTGTGTGTGTGTCTGTATTTGCAACAACATGAATACACCTAGAGAACATTATGTTAATTAAATAAGCCACACACCAAAAGATAAATCTCATACTGCATTATTTCACTCATATGTAAATTCTAGCAGAGAGAAACTCATAGAAACAGAAGGCAATGGTAGTTTCCAGGGATTGGGGGCAAGGGAGTGAAATGGGGAGATGTTGGCCAGGTGGTACAAACTTTCAGATAGACAAGAGAAATAAGTTTTTGGGGTTTACCATGTAACATGGTGACCATAGTTAATATGTATCATGTACTTGAAATTTGCTGACAGAGTAGATCTTAACAAGTATATGTTTACAAAAAGTAAACAAAGTATGTGATGTGATAGATATGTTAATTACCTTGATTGTGATAATAATTTCAAAATATATATGAAGACATTCCATGTTACAAAACACAAGCATAGAATAAAAATAGCTGTAAGACCTGCTTACTGTAAGAAAAACATGTGGCAGAAGTTGAAGACAATGAGAAGAATCATAATACCTGGAGTTATTAGCAGGTACTTACCACAAAACATGGAGGGTCTGTCTGGGAACAGCAGTAAAACCACAGATCTTTAAATTCACATCAGAGGATATGAGGTTGACTATGATACGGTTTGAAAATGCTCAAGAAATCTGAGTCTAAGAAACTTTCAAAACCAATCATTTAAATATCCTTTCTACAATAAAGAAATATATCAGAACAAGGACAAAGAAAAGGGGAAGTGCAGTTAAAGTGCAACAAGAAAACAGTGGAGGCAAATTTCAGAGAGTAGGAGGGAACATTTTGTCATTTTACAAAAAGAAGAGAAGAAAGAATTGTCAAATTATGCACACAGAAAGACTACTCTGATATGTCTTTCCCTACTAAAGGTACAAAACTTACGTATAAAAATTGTGCGACCATAAAGGACTGTGTTTAAATCTCTCATACGTTTACTCTGCATTATTGTAAGAATCAACATAATGATCCAACAGTAAATGAAAGCATGCTCAAATACAACTCTGCAAACTAGTAAAAATAGTTTCTAATTTTACAAAATAAGTTCAAAGAACTTTAGGAAATCTAGGTGTATACTCTGATTCATCAAATAAAAAAAATCAAAGCAATGAAACAGTATAAATATCAGTATAATGTAATAAAATCAGTGTTATTGTAAATGAGTTTATTAC
This sequence comes from Macaca nemestrina, assembly GCF_043159975.1. Lineage (NCBI taxonomy): Eukaryota > Metazoa > Chordata > Mammalia > Primates > Cercopithecidae > Macaca > Macaca nemestrina. The sequence continues at coordinate 78,540,916 of NC_092137.1, read as the reverse complement.
TACTGTCTTATTATTCCTAAAATAAATTTAACCACACTTAAAGCTACATACTGAGAGGGCACACCACTTACCTGCAAAATCAAAGCAGATTAGCCAGCCTTGAAATATATTCTAGTAATCACATTTGTGATTGAAAGAGAATGAAAAAAAAAAATTATGAGAGTTCAAATAAAGACAATGTCACTTATAAGAAAAAGAAAATTGAGGATTCAACAGACAATTTTGACAGAAATGTCCAATTTCAGTGAACAACAGAAAATATAAATATGTGATATAGTCAAGGGTTATAATTGTACAAAGATTTATACTCGGTAAAACATGACTTCAAATATAAAGGCTGGGAAGAACTGTTACTAACATAAGATAACTCAGATAACATAAAAGTGAAACTTTTCTTAAGAATCAGCTAGAACCTTCGGACAAACACAATAATGATGAGAGATTAAAATAATGGTGGTGCACATTAAATACATTTTATAGAATTTATAGAATCAAGGCAATGTAATGGCCAACAGGGAGACAGAGCAGTATATAATGGATATATTCTTTCCTAATGTATGTATAAAAAATGGTGTGAGGTATGAAAATCACACATACAAAGTTAAGTGAGCCCTCTAAGAGCCTTAAAGAAGTATTAACTAAAAATAACAAGATCTTAAATGAGTTGTTGGAGGTAAGGGCAGGGAAAGGGAATAAGAGGCTACTAGTTAATTTTAATATTACTCTTAATGGAATAGCAATGGAAAATGGATTTCTCATCAAAAGTAAAAGATAAAACACTTATATTATCCTTGAGAAAATAGTACAAAGGTAAAAGAAAAAAAATTTTAAAAACCTTCATAGAGAAAAATTATTGATATATATGTGTATATGTGTGAATGTGTGTATATATACATAGAGAGAGAGAGGAAGGGAATATTTTTTCACAGGATTACATAGGTAGAAAATCTTTATTTCAAAATAGAAGACAAAAGGCCAAAATATCTAATTTCTGTCTTTGTTCATTTACAAATTTAATGTAATGCTAACAAAAATACTAAGGGATATTTTTCACTTATCAAATGGGCAATATCCAAAAGTTTGATGACATACTCTCTTGAAAATCCTATGAGAATATAGTTACTTGCAAAATTGCTGTTGTAAACTAAAAATAATACAACCCCAGGTTCAAAACCCTCATTTTGAAAGACATCACTCGAAACCACTCTGCAAATAATAAATTTCCTTGAACTCATCAGAAAACTGAGGTTGTACGGCAAGCGACCAGACTGAAGAATGAAATGTGGTAAGATTATAAGGTTTTGAATTTAAAACGATTGTCAGAGGTCAGAAGATTATATTTTACTAGGGGGAAGAAAATAGGTGTGCCTAAAGGAAATGTATTTAAAGTGATTTTTCTTCTCTCTCTCTTATTTATTGATTTTGGAGAGGAGGAAAATGGTCCAGAAACAACACCTGGTAGGAGAGAGAAAACTAATTTCATTTCCCTAAAGTAGAGAAAACACATTATTTTAGCTAACCCCTATTAAGGGATTCCAGAACATAAACAAACATTGGACACCCCGTAAAATTTGAATATCAGATAGATAAGAAATATGTTTGAGACTTATGTTCCGTATAATAACTGGGATATTCTTATATGAAAACAATTATTCATTGTTTTATCTGAAGTTCAAATTTACCTAGGCACTCTGCATTTTATCTGTCAACACTATTTAGGAAAAATGTGATTAATTTCACAAAAAAAAAAAATCATGTAACTACTCATTTATACTATGAATTGTCACTCAGAAGCTTGGCATTTGAGTAATTTTTTAAAACTATATTGAGAGCAAAAATGATGTGAAGAGATAATATACAGGAATCTTTGTTTGCAGGTTTTTTTTTTTCTATTTCTCCTGTTGTATCATGAGTTTATGTTCCTATGTAACTTTATAATCCAATGTGTTACTTAAAAGACAAAGATGTCATAAATATATTTAGTTAGATTAGTATATTATGTAAGGTTCATTGGGTTGCTGGAGAACTCGAGAATCATGACAAATTAAGCTCTTTGGCCATGTACAGAAGTAGAGGGTAGAGTTGATAGATGAGAAGGAAGCAGCTGCAGATTCTAACTTCATTTCTCAATTATATTCATTTTTCTTAGTGGCATAATGAGTATCTAGGGAATGCCTAATGCCAAGAGTGGAAAATAAATAAAGTAGAGGAAGCGTAAGATGAAACAAAAAGATCCAGAAAAGCCACATGCAACCTGAAGATATAACTCACTATTTTGACCCTCATAATCAATATACGGTGAAATAGAGCATTAGCAAAGGAGTGGGTACCCCTAAAACTTCCTTCTCCATTTTAATAGGCTGCTGTAGACTTTCCAGAAGTAAATTATGTTTTAACCAGAATTTAAATGTTATGTTCCATACTATAGTTATATTTCTTTCTAATTATAGTATATATTTAGAGAGAAATATGTATGATGGTTTTAATTGTGTTAATTGTTTGGTTTAGAGAGGGCAAGACCTAAAGGATATCGCATAGTGGCTAATATTGCTAGCATAACTTATTTTAATTTTAATTTACCCTCTCTCTCTCTTTCTCTCCCTCTCCTTCCTCCTTATTCTCTCCCTCCTCTTCCTTCAGATTTTCAGAAAACATGCTTTAAAAGAGAGATTATCATTGCTTGCTATAAAATTCTGGTCTTTAATTGACTCAAGCTTCACTACAAAAACGCATAATCAATGTGCCCAAACATGATTATGCCTGCCTAGTTGCAGAATGCAACCCTTAAAGTAAGAAGAAAACATTTTTGTGTTCCTAATGGTTAGTTCATTAAGAAATACTCAATGGCTGAAGAGTTGCTGACAAAAGTACTGAAATCTTATAACACTATATCCCATTAAAAAACATTCAGCTCCCTAACAGCTTTGAAATTTTTAAACAACAGAATCATGGTCATGCTTATTTGCTACAATTATTTGTAAGCCCATGGTAAAATAGAAAGCTTCCTGGATCTGAAAAGGAACATTCTTAGAATGATACTAAAATGATCTTAGGTTTCTGTGTCCACCTCCCTGGCCTGGCCTTGATTCAGTTGCACATGGAATCCCTCACAGTGTTTCTCTGTGGATCACATGATCAATAACTACTTATATCAAACAGTGTTGCTCCCCGCAGGCCCCCAGAGATGGAGTCTCGCTATGTTGCCCAGGCTAGAGAGCAGTGGCGCAATGTGGGCTCACTGTAAGCTCCACCTCCTGGGTTCACACCATTCTCCTGCCTCAGCCTCCTGAGTAGCTGGGACTACAGGCGCCGGCCACCACGCTTGGCTAATTTTTTTCGTATTTTTTTAGTAGAGAGGGGGTTTCACAATGTTAGCCAGTATGGTTTTGATCTCCTGACCTTGTGATCCACCCGCCTCAGCCTCCCAAAGTGCTGGGATTATAGGCCTGAGCCACCATGCCCGGCCCAGTGTACTATTTTTAGTAGGGTTGTTTTCTTACTGGGTTTTGACAATTCTTCATATGCTGTTATGAGATATAATATAACTTGCAAATATTTTCAACCAATCTGTGGGTTTTAATTCTTTTACAGTCTGATTTGAAGAGGAAAATATTTTAATTTGAAATCCAATTTACCAATATGTCATTTTATGGATTGTATTTTTGTAGTTACATCATAGAAATTTTAGTCTAACACAAAGTCACAGAAGTTTTGTTCTGCCACCACGCTGTGCTCGTTTTGTGTATTTTTAGTAGAGACGGGGTTTCACCGTGTTAGCCAGGATCGTCTCTATCTCCTGACCTCGTGATTCGCCCCCCTTGGCCTCCCAAAGTGCTGGGATTACAGGCGTGAGCCACCGCGCCTGGCCCAGTGTTTTACTTTTGTCTTTAAACTTTGTTACATATTTTTACCCAAATATTTTGTGAAGTCCTTAGAAATAGTAAGGTTTATTTTTAATCATGTATTTTCCATAATACCTACCACTTTCTATGTAAATTTATATGTGAGTCCTTTCTCAGCTGTTACTTATTTAAGCTCTGTTGTTAGGTTACATGCATTACATCAATCACTCTTTCTTAAAATAAGAGTATTATCGCTTTCCTCTTTTTCTAGATGTGTAAAGTGAGATTTAAAGAAGTTTTGTATCTTTTAGAAAATCACACATACATTGAATGACACAGTTACTATTTTAAGAACTAGGGGTATTTAATTTCCCAATTGAAATAGAGATGAGACACTATGCAATCCTGCCCCTCTATATCTTAAATGCCAAATAATTAGTGAACTATCAATTAATGTGATGTTTCAAAGTACAGACTCTCATGAGGCAGATAATAATATTCTAAAAGAAGTGTGAACTTTTTTTTTTTTTTTTTTGAGGCGGAGTCTCGCTCTGTCGCCCAGGCTGGAGTGCAGTGGCGCGATCTCGGCTCACTGCAAGCTCCGCCTCCCGAGTTCCCGCCATTCTCCTGCCTCAGCCTCCCGAGTAGCTGGGACTACAGGCGCTGCCACCACGCCCGGCTAATTTTTTTGTATTTTTAGTGGAGACGGGGTTTCATTGTGTTAGCCAGGATGGTCTCGATCTCCTGACCTCGTGATCCGCCCGTCTCAGCCTCCCAAAGTGCTGGGATTACAGGCTTGAGCCACCGCGCCCGGCCAGAAGTGTGAACTTTTTATATTCTTCGTTAGCATAAGTATCTATTGAAAATAATGTGGGGTTATGGGTTCCAATTTAAACTTCTGATTTTGTGTTAAATGATTGTGCATGTATTAAAACCCACTCCAAAATAGTGAAAACTGAAGAATAGCTATAGTCCTGTGGTGGGATATTTTAGGAAAATAATAATATAATAATAATAGTAATGCCATGTCTCAGAAGCAATCTATTGTTCCATTTATGGATTGGAATAGACCTAGTGCTTCTCAATGTGATTGTGCAGAAAAGGCACCTGGGAGGCTGACATAAGATTCCAATTCATGGGCTCTACTCCCAAATTCTAATTCAACACATATTGGAATAACTCCATACATATGCATTTTAAAAAAAAAACCAGTTTAGGGCCGGGCGCGGTGGCTCACGCCTGTAACCCCAGCACTTTGGGAGGCCGAGGCGGGCGGATCACAAGGTCAGGAGATCGAGACCATGGTGAAACTCCGTCTCTACTAAAAAAAATAGAAAAAATTAGCCGGGCGCAGTGGCGGGCGCCTGTAGTCCCAGCTACTCGGGAGGCTGAGGCAGGAGAACGGCGTGAAGGCAGGAGGCGGAGCTTGCAGTGACTTGAGATTGCGCCACTGCACTCCAGCCTGGGTGACAGAGCGAGACTCCGTCTCAAAAAAAAAAAAACAAAAAAAAAAAAAACAAAAAAAAAAACAAAAAAAACCCAGTTTATTCTAATGTAGAAAAGTCAACACTCAAAATATTCACTCAGCTTGTTGCAACCACATTCTTAAATGAGATAATCACTTGACATTGCAACAATATTACCTTCCATTTCTCCTTTAGAAAAAATGGGAACTTCATAATGGTTAAAGAACAAACATAAATTCTCAATGAAATAATGAATGGATGTAAAAGTATTAGATAAAAGATCAATAATTTTAAGTTACTCTGGTAGTTAACAATAAAAACAGTATGAACAATAATTTAAATAATTTTAAATGCTTAAATTATAATTGAATGCAAAACAAGATTTTTGGAGATAGTTAATTCATAATAGCATTGCATTTTATATGCTTTAAAAGCAATGTTTCCATCACATATTTTTCACTTGTAATTGTCTTTCTGTTACATTTTAATTGTCTCTTTTATACACTGTATACTGTAAGGGAATACCAAAATGTTTAATGCATGATCTTCAGCTATCTTGTTTATTTCCCTTATGTAAGCAAATCCCTCTCAAATAAATCAAAATGTAGCAATATCTTTAGGTGTAGTTATTTTTATGACATTCTGAGGATTTCTCAAGTTCATGAGCTCTTTTTAAAATAAGTCAGAAAGTGGAAGTAATCATATGAAAGGCAGGTTAAGAAAAGAAAATTTAATAAATATAAAATTTTAAAACTCTTATATCAAGTAGGCATAACTTATTTTTTTTTATTAGGATTAAAGTTGACCCTGAGAATAACTAAAAATAAACAAATAAAAATACCTATTGAACACTTAGAATGTGCCTGATACTTTCTTGAAACATACTAACAAGTTCATCACAACCCTGAGGTAGGTATAGGGGAGAAACTGGAAAAGACATTTATAAGTTACTTTTACAAAGCCACATATTAAATAATATAGTTGAAGATTAAAAATACAGATTAAGCTTATCTTAAAGAACATGTTTTTACTGTGCTATAAAATCCTGGGGTGGGGGGGTTGGAATTATCTTAAATCTTAAAAATATGTAACCTACAAAATTAGATTAAAATTATTTAGTTGGTGGCTGTGATGTATAACGATGAAAGATTCAAATAGTTTATTTTAATGGGATAATTTATCAACTGTGATAATCCATTGTCTAAGACACTTGAGAATATGATCTATAATACAATTCTAGATATGTAACCATAGGTAAACAAAATACACAAAAAGCATAAAATGACTGTTAATATTCTTCTTTGCCATCAATATTTTGCATTACTTAACTGTATATGCAGTAAAGCATAAAAATCTGAGTGAATCATAATCATTTCTTTATGAAATATTTTTGGCATTTGAAAATCTTGCAATGAAGAAATCAGACACCAAAGTCCAAGCAATTTATCTTACCATAGATAAATGTACAATACATGTGTACTTGATAAGAAACATTAATCAGAGTTACCAATTAAGATAGTTTCACATTTTAGGTATTATCACAGAATACCTCCTTCACGTGGTTCATAGTAAAACGTGGGAGAGATATTTTTAAAATATCTAAAATACATATACTTTTTTCAAAAAGAAAAACAAATGCCTCTCGTAATGTGAAAGAGAAACCAAATCCATAAACGATAAGAAGACAGAAGCCCCAGGCCTACTGCCAACCAGTTTTCAAACTAATGTTGATGTCAGGGAGCTGCATTTGGTGTGGCTATAAGGATCAAAATTCCTTATCATAGAGGAGTGGATAAAGGATGTTTGAAGGAACTGACAGACACAAAGACAGCCTAATAATAAACAGGATTTTTAAAATACTGCAACTTTTTATAAAACCTTTAAAAATGTCTTTGTTACTCAACTAGAGTTTCACGTATAATTTCTAATTTGAATCTCTTGCCTTGTATCTGCCAGTGATTGTTTTTTACCCCATATAACTGAATTTGACCAGAGATCACCTACTTACTCCTGACAGAATCAGACATAAACAGTTTTTTGGTTGAATACAGTAAAGAGGGAATTGGGGAGAGAAAATGCTGAGGACAGAAGGAGAAAAGAGGTCTTTTCCTTTGCCATGATTGCGTGTGTGTGTGTGTGTGTGTGTGTGTGTGTGTGTGTGTGTTTTAAATGAACCAAAAGAATAAAACTGAAAGCATTTATAAACACATTATTAAGTAAAAGATTCCTGGGTAAAAATAAAATTGAAGTGGTTGACTCAAAGATGACATCAAGCACCATTAAAAATGCATAAATCAAGAACAACCAGACAGAAGATCAACACAGAAATCAGCACTTCTATTTAATATAGTAATGAAAGTCCTAGCCAGAGCAATTAGATTAAAAAAAAAATAAATAAAATGCAACCAACAGAAAAAAAAAACATAAAATGGTATCTTCAAAAGACATGATGTTATTCACAGAAAATTCTAAAGAACATACACACACACACTCACACACACAAACCAGTTAGAACTAATAAATGAATTCAGAAATGTTGGATGATACAAAAATCAATACAAATAGCCGCATTTCTATACACTAACTGTAAACTATTCAAAAAGAAATTAAGAAAGCAATGTCATTTATAATAGCATCAATAGAACAAAATACTAAGGAATAAATTTAACCAAGGAGACAAAAGACTTATGCACCAAAAATTTCAAAATATTGTTGAGGAAAATTAAAGAAGACACAAGTAAATTGGAAGACAGTACATGTCCCTGGATTTTCCATGGATTTGAAAATGGTCTTGTTAAAGTATCTATACTATCCAGATTGATCTACAGATTCAATGTAATGCCCATCAAAATTCAAATGGCATTTTTCTGTTTGCAGAAATAGGAAAAGAAAACTAAAATTCTATGGAACCTCAAAGTAGTCTCAATAACAAAAGCAATTTTGAAAAAGGAAAAGCCAGAGGTTTCACACTTCATGATATCAAAATACATTGTAAAACTGTAGTAACCAAAATAGTATAGTATTGTCATAAAGACAAATAGACCAATGGAATAGAAAATAGAGTCCAGAAGTAAATTCTTGCATACATGGTCAAATAATTTTTCAAGGATGTCAAACCACACGATGAAAAAAGAATGGTCTTCTCAACACATTGTGCTGGGAACACTAGATATTCACCCACGAAACAGTAAAATTTGATCCTATTTTTATGCCACTTGTAAAAATTAACTAAAAATCAATTAAGAATCCAAATGTAAGACCTGAAACTATACAATTTCTAGGCCTAAATAAATGGGGAAAACTTCATGACATTGAATGTGACAACACTTTTTGGATATGACCCCAAAATCACAGGAAAGTAAAGCATTAAGAGATAAATGAAAGTACATCAAACTTTAAAAGTTCTGCACAACATAGGAAACAATAACAGAATGAAAATGCATTCTACAGAAAGGGAAAAATATTTGCAAACCACATATCTGAAGAGGAGTTAATGTATAGAATATACAGTTTTAGCATCCCTTATCCAAAATTCTGAAATACAAAAAGTTTTAGTGAGCACTTCCTTTGAGCATTATGTTGGTGCTCAATAAGTTTCAGTTGGAGTATTTCAAATTTTGTATTTTTGAATTAGAGCTGACACTTGTGTTAAAAAGTTTTACAACTCAAAAACAAAACACTAGTAATCTAAATTATAAATAGGCAAAGGACTTGGATAGACTAGACTTTTCTCCAAAGAAAATATACAAATCACCAATTGGTATATGAAAAGATCATCAATATCACTGATTATCATGGAAATGCAAATGAAAACCACAATGAGATATCATCTCGTACTCTTAGGATGGTAAGTCTGAAACAATAATAACAAGAAAACAAAATAAGAAGTGTTGCCTAGTATGTGGAGAAATTGAAATTCTTATAAACTACTGGTGGGAATGTAAAATGGCATAGCCGCTAGGGAAAATAGTATAGAAGTTCCTCAAAAAATTAAAAATAGAAATACTATATGATCTAGCAATCCCATCTCTGAGTATATATCCAAAAACTTAAAAACAGGATTTTGAAGACATATGTCTGTCAATGTTCATTGAAGCCTTACTCACAACAGCCAAGAGGTTGATGTCACCTAAATGTCCATAGACTGAGGAATGGATAAGGAAAATGTGGTACATATACATGTAATGAAATATTATTCAGCCTTAAAAAAGAAATCCTTTCATATTCTGCAAAGTGGATAAACCTTGAAGACATTATAGTAAGTGAAATAAGTCAGTTACAAAGAGAAAAATATTGCATGATTCTACTTACATGTGGATTCTAAACTAGTTAATTTTTTAGAAATAGGAAGTAAAATGAAAATTGTCAGAGTCTGGGGGGAAGTGGGGGATGGGAGTTGTTCAATGGAGTGCAATAAGAAAAGTTTTAGAAATCTGATACACCACAATGTGCATGCAGTGACACTTTTGTACCACACACTAAAAAATGGTTAAGTTGGGAAATTTTTTATTATGTGCATTTACCACAATTTTAAAAATACATAAGTAGTATGTAGAAGAAACATATGCTTGTCAAGTTAATGAAATTCAGAGATACAGAAAGAGTCCTTGAGGCAGCCGGGTGTGGTGGCTCAAGCCTGTAATCCCAGCACCTTGGGAGGCCGAGGCGGGTGGATCATGAGGTCAAGAGATCAAGACCATCCTGGCCAACATGGTGAAACCCTGTCTCTACCGAAAATACAAAAATTAGCTGTGCATGATGGCATGCGCTGGTAGTCCCAGCTACTCAGGAGGCTGAGGCGGGAGAATTGCTTGAACCTGGGAGGCAGAGGTTGCAGTGAGCCGAGATTGTGCCACTGCACTCTACTCTGGCGACAGAACAAGACTCTGTCTCAAAACAAAAAAATAAATAAATAAAAGAATAGAATCCTTAAAGCAAGTATAAAAAAAAAAAAAATCAAATCAATTATAGGAGAACATAATCACGCCAACCTCCAAAGTAACATTCAGTTTTAAAATAGAGAGAGGCATACAGTAAAACTTACTGGAAAAGCAGGTATTTACATGAGAAAGGGAAATAAAACCAATGTGATCGATACAAAAAGGCACCAAATAGAAAAACAAGCAATGAGAAAGAAAGAAACAAACAAAAAATACACAAAACAATCAGATAACAATTAATAAAATGAAGGAAGTGTATCCTCACCAATCAATAACAACCTTGTAGGTAAACAGTTTAAATTCCCCCAAATAAATGCTATAGACTAGCTGAGTTAAAAAAAAAAAAAAAAAAAAAAAAGAAGAAGAAGAAGAAGAAGAAGACCATATTGTACACTCCCTATGAGAAACTAATGTCACCTAAGAAGACACACATAGACTGAAAATATAAATGGACAATGACAATCCACACAAATGAAAACCAGTGATGTAAAAAAGTAACTATATTTACATTACACAAAATAAACTTTAAGTAAAAAAATATAGAAAAAAGCAAAGAAAGTTATGTAATGATAAAGCAGTCAATTAAAAAGAATATAATAATATAAATATATATGTATTCAAAACTAGAGCACCCGGATACATAAAGCAAATATTATTAGAGATGAAGGGAGTGAGTGATAGACTCCAAAACACTAAGAGTAATGGACTTCAACACCATACTCTCAACATTAGACAGATCATTGTGACAGCAAATTCACACAGGGGAATCTAATTTAAACTGCACTATAGATCAAATGGACCTAAGAGACGTTTGGAGAACACTCATCCAGAAGCTCCAGAACAGACATTTGTATCAGCACATAGAAAATTCTCCAAAACAGACCACTTGTTAGGCTACAAAGCAACTATCAACGAATATTTAAAAATCAAAATTATATCACATATCTCCTCAGACCACAATAGAATAAAACGAGAAATCAATAAAATAAGGAGGTTTCAAAGCTGTACACATGCATGAAAATTAAATAAAATGTTCCCTAATTACCACGGGGTCAAGAAAAAAATTAAGGAGAAAATTAAGCAGAAAAATCAAAAGATTTCTTGAAACAAATAAAAATGGAAATGCAAAATACCCAAACCCATGAAATACAGCAAAAGCAGTACTAAGAGGAAAGTTTATAGCAATAAATCCTTACATCAAAAAAGTAGAAATATTTCCAATGGACAACCTAATTATGCATGTCAAGGAATTAGAAAAGCAAGAACAAACAAAACGCAAAGTAAGTAGAAGGAACGAAGTAAAGATCAGAGCAGAGCTAAATGAAATAGAGATCGCCAGGTGCGGTGGCTCAAGCCTTAATCCCAGCATTTAGGGAGGCTAAGGTCTTAGGATTGTTTGAACCCAAGATCAGCCTGGGCAACATGGCAAAACCCCTTCTCTACTAAAAATACAAAAATTTGCTGGGGTGATGGTGCACACCTATATTCTGAGCTACCCAGGAGGGTAGGGCAGGAGAATCACTTGAACCCTGGATGCAGAGGCTTCTGTGAGCCAAGATTGCACCACTGCACTCCACATGAAATATTCAATATTCAACCAGAAAAAGAATAAAATCCTGTCATTTGGAGAAACATAGATGAGCCTGGAGGAAATTGTGTTAAACAAAATAAGGCTGGCACAGAAGGACAAATATTGTAGGTTCTCACTGATATACAGGAGCTTAAAAAGTTGAACTATGGAGGAAGAAAGTAGAATGGTGGTTGCCGGAGGCTGGAAAGGGTACGGAAGAAAGTGAGAATGAAGAGAAGTTGAATGAGTACAAAATTATAGTTAGATAGAAAAAACAAGTTCTAATGTGTGATAGCACAGTAGGGTGATTATAGTCATCGATAATTTATGGTGTGTTTCAAAATAGTTAGAAAAGAAAATTTAGAATGTCTTCAATCCCCAGCAACGATAAATTCTTGAATAGATGGATATTCTAAGTGTCCTGATTCAATTATCACACATTGTATGCGTGTATCAAAATATCGTACATTCCCTATATATATGTATAATTTTAATGTATGAATAAAAATGGAACTAGTAGACTCAAATAAATTATACACCATGACTATGAGATATTTATCCCAGAAGCATAAGGGTATTTCAACATATAAAAACTAATATGTTATATAAAAAAATACATATAAAAACAAATACACATAAAAACTAATAACCTAATATATTATTGACATGAAGGAATAAAAAAATGACCATCTCAATGTAGAAAGCTATTTGACACAATTCAACATTTTTTTATATTACAAATACTTAGCAAAAAGGAGTACAATAAATTTCTTTAACCTACCAAAGAGCAATATAAAAAACCCACAGCTAACATCACACTAGATGGTGAAAGACTAAAGGATTATTATCTCTTAAAATCAGGAACAAGAGAATGATAGCCACTTTCACCATTGCTACTCAACTTTATACCAGAAATGCTAGCCAGAACAATTAGGCAAGAAAACAAAATAAAAGTCATCCAAATTGTAAAGAAAGAAGTGAAACTATATTTATTTTAATGGAAAATGATTATGCATACATATATACATGGATGTATATATACATACATATACACATGGATGTACAGATATGTACATATACACACGGATGTATATATGTACATATATACACATGGATGTATATATACGTACATATATACACACATGGATGTATACATACATACATATATATACACATAGGTGTGTATATCCATACATATATATGTAAAATCCTAAAGAACTCCCATACATACACACAAGTACACACAACTGCTAGTGCCAGAAAAATTAATTCAGCAAACTTGCAAGGCACAAAGTTAACACAAAAAATTCATTGTGCTTTTGTATAGCAGCAATTAATCAAAACAGAAGTTAAGATCAATTTTATTTACAATAAAATCTAAAAAATAAAATACCTAAGGAAGTGTAAGACCTGTACACTGAAAGCTATGAAACATTCCTTAAATAAATTAAGGAAAACCTAAGTAAATAAAAAGATGCCTTGCATTCATGGATTGGAAGGCTTACTATGGTGAATATGTTAATACTCAAACTAATCTATACATTCAAGGAAATCCCTATCAAAATCCCAACAGACATTTTTTCTTTTTTTGTTTTTCTTTTCAGAAATGGAAAAACTGATCCTGAAACTCATACAGAACACCAGGTACCTCATGTAGTCAAAAAAATCTTGAGAAAGAGCAGTAAAGTTTGAGGACTCACTTCCCAATTTTAAAATACACTACAAATCTACCACAACAGTGTTGTACTAGCATATAGAGCCCAGAAATAAACCCACATATTTTTGACAAATTAATTTTTGGCAAGGGTGCCAAGATTAATCAATAAGCAAAAAATAATAGACAAAAAATAATCTCTTCAACAAATACTGCTCAGAAAATGATATTCAAATGCAAAAGAGTAAAGTTGGACCCCTACTTTACACCATACACAAAAAGTAACTTAAAGTGGATTATATCTAAACAGTAAAGCTTTCAGAGTAAAACACAGGGGTAAGTTACATTTTATTGATCTTGTTCAGGCAATGGATTTTTAGATCAGAAACGAAAAGCATGAACAACAAAATAATTTTTAAAAAGCTAAATTTGACTTTATTAGAAATGAAAATGTGTATTAAAGGAAAATATAAAAAAGTGAAAAGACAACCAACAGGGTGGGAGAAAATTTTGGTAAGTCATATGCTAATAAGTATCTAATATCCAGAATATATAAGAAACACTTATAATTCAACAATAACCACAAAAAAAAAGCCCAATTTAGAAATGGGCAAAATACTTAAATAGACATTTCTTCAAAGAAGGTATTAAAATGGCCAACCAACACACAAAATGCTGCTCAGCACAATTAGTCATTAGGAAAACACATATCAAAATCATATTGAGATACTACTTCACAATCACTACGATGGTGATTTTTCTTTTAAAGAAAAATACCAAATGTTGATAAGAATGTGGACAAATTGGAACTCTCATGCCTTGATAGTGGGAATATAAAATGCTGCATCTACTATGGAAAATAGTGATTCTTCAACCAGCTTAACATGGAATTATCTCATGACACACACTCAAAATAATTGAGAAGAGACATTTAGACAAATATGTGTACACAAATGTTCATAATAATACTATTCACAATAGCTCAAAATGGCAATCCACTCAAATGTCCATTAATAGACGAATGAATAATCAGATTTTGGTGTATATATATATATACAACACAGTATTGTTTAGCCATAAAAAAGAACAATGTCCCAAAACGTGGTACAACTTGGATGAATCTCAGAAGCATTAGGCTAAGAGAAAGAAGACTGACACAAAAAGTTACATATTGCATTATTTCATGTTATTATATGTATTGAATGGGTAAATCTATAGCGACAGAAAACAGATTAGTAGATACCAGAAGCTTGGCTGCGGGAGGAATGAGAATTCATTGCTTAATGGGTATGAGTTATTTTTGTGGTTGATGAAAATGTCTTGTCACTAAACAGAGGTATTGGTTGCAGAACACAGCAAATTTACTAAATGCCACTGACTTGTACATTCTAAAATGGTTAGTTTTACGTTACAGGAAATTTTATCCTCAACCCTGTAAAAAGAAAAAAGATATATTCAGTAAGATCAGTATATATAGAATACAAGTCACTTACTATAAGAAAAAAAAATTGAAGAATGCCATTCATTTCCCTTCAAAAAACTCAATTTCTAGAGTTTCACAGTTAACGTTTACCAATTATTTAAATAATATATTTCTTTAGTGGTTGGATGTGTTCCAAAATATTTAAAAACAAGACATAGCCTTTGATAATTTCAATAACTAAATTATAATAACTTATTTCTGGTAATAGAAAATGGTTTTTATACATGTTGAACTTATATCCCGCAATGTTTCTATCTTTAAAAAGTTAAGTTGTTGATTCTTTTAGATTTTCTTTAGAGACAATCATGTCATTTCAAAGACAATTATTTCTTCCTTCTAAAATTGTATACGTTTTATTTCATTTTCTTGTGTTACTGTATTGACTACGACTTCCTCATAATTTGAAAAAGCCATTCTTGATATGTCCTCCATGTTAGGAGGAAAACACCTAGTTTGTCATTATTAAGTATAATGTCAGCACAAGGATCACATATGAAACTACCTCATTTCTTATAAGATTCCTGTGGTGTTTGCACTACTAGCTATATTTTACAAATAAAATGAATAGAAACACAAAATTAAACATTAAGTATGTTTAAGTTATATCAATTGGTCCTATCTATACTCAATATCTGTGTCTCAATAGTGATAAACTGATCATCTGAAATGTCTATCTACATTCTTTTCAACATTAAAACAATTTTAAAACATCAAATGTGGCTGGAATATATTAATATATATTTATAGCATTATAATACTTGCTGATATTTACTTGGTTACCTTAAGAAGCACACCAGTTGGTTGCAGTTGATATCTGCCCTCGGTTAGCACATAGCATAGACCCTCCCATGCTGTTGGTTAAGTATATATGAATCCCTCACCACTGCAAACAATACATTTTTTTTTCTATTATAAACTAATTTTTTAAGACTCAAATTAGCAACCTAACATCATACCCAGAGGAGCTAAAGAAACAAGAGCAAACCAACCCAAGACTAGCAGAAGTCAAGAAATAATTAATATTAGAACTGAGCTAAAGAAAAATTGAGATGTGAAAAATTATATAAGAGATTAACAAACAATCAGAAATGACAAAGGAGACATTACCACCAACCCCACAGTGGGAGAAAAAAACCCAGATACTACTACAAATGCATCTAGGTACACAAACTTGAAGCCCAGGGGAAATGGATAAATTCCTGGACACATACAGCCTCCCAAGACTGAACCAGGAAGAAATTAAATTCCAAAACAGACCAATAATGAGCTCTGAAATTAAATTCTACATAAAAAGCCTACTAAGCAAAAATAGCACAGGACTAGATGGATTTACAGCCAAATTTTACCAGATGCATAAAGAAGAGCTGGTACCCATTCTATTTTAACTATTCCAAAAAATTGGGGAGAAAAGGACTCCTTCCTAACTCAGTCATCAGGATGAAGTCAATATCATCCTGATACCAAAAGCTAGCAGAGACATAACAATAACAACAAAAATCTTTAGGTCAATATTTTTGATGAACATAGACACTAAAATCCTTAACAAAACACTTGGAAACCAAATCCAGCAGTACATCAAAAGCCAGTCCACTACAGTCAATTAGGCTTCAACCCCAGGATGCAAGGTTGGATCAACATACACAAATCAATAAATGTGATTAATCACATAAACAGAACAAAAACCACCTGATTATCTCAATAGATGCAGAAAGAACTCTTCACAAAATGTAACATCCTTCATGTTAAAACCACTCAGTAAGCTGGGCATTTAAGGAGCATACTTCACACTAATAAAAGCCATCTATGACAAACCTACAGTCATCATCATATTGAATGGGCAAAAGCTGGAAGCATTCCCTTGGGAAACCAGAACAAGACAAGGATGCTCTCACCACTCCTGTTCAACATAGTACTGAAATTCCTGTCCAGAGCACTCAGGCTAGAGAAATAAATAAAGGTATCCAAATAGGAAGAGAGGAAGTCAAACTATCTCTGCTTGTGGATGACAATGCTATACCTAGAAAATCCTATAGTCTTGGCCCAAAAAGCTACTTGATCTTATAAAAAACTTCAGCAAAGTTTCATTTTGTTAAACAATGGTTTCAAATTATGTCGATTGTAAAATCAACATACACTATTTATCAACAACATCCAAGCTAAGAGCCAAATCTGAAATGCAATCTCATTTGCAGTTACCACATAAAGAATAAAATGCCTAAGAATACAGCTAACCAGGGAGGTTAATGATCTCTACCATGAGAATTAATAAACACTGCACAAAAAAATCAGAGAAGACAAAAACAAGTGGAAAATCATCTCATGCTCGTGGATAAGGAAAAATCAACATCTTTAAAACGGCTATGCTGATCAAAGCAATTTACATATTCAATGTGATTCCTATCAAACTAACAATGATGTTCTTCATGTAATTAGAAAAAAAAAAAGTTTTAAAATTCATGAAACCAAAAACATAGGCCAAATAGCCAAGACATCCTAAGCAAAATAACAAAGCTAGAGGCATAGTGTTTCCCAACTTCAAACTATATTACAAAGTGACAGTAACCAAAACAGCATGGTAATGGTAGAAAAACAGACACATTGACCAATGGAACAGAATGGAGAGCCCAGATATAATGCTGCAGAACTACAACCATCTGAAATTTGAAAGGTGACAAAAACAAGCGATGGGGAAAGCACTCCTTATTCCAGAAATGGTGGTGGGATAACTGACTGGCCACATTGAGAAGAATGAAACTGGACCACTTCCTTATACCATATACAAAAATCACCTCAAGATAGATTAAAAATTTAATTTTAAAGCCCAAAAGTATAAAAACTATGGAAGAAAATCCAGAATATACAATTCTGGACATAGGACATGGCAAAGATTTAATGATGAAGGTGCCAAAAAAAATTGCAATGAAATCAAAAACTATAAATGAGAAGTAATTAACCTAAAGTGCTTTTGCATAGCAAAAGAAACTATCAATAGAGTAACAGACAACCTACAGAATAGGAGAAAATATTTGCCAACTGTGAGTCTGATAAAGATTTATTATCTAGAATCTGCAAGGAGGTTGAACAATTTATTTATTTATTTATTTATTTATTTATTTATTTATTTATTTATTTTTAAGATGGAGTCTTGCTCTGTCACCCAGGCTGGAAGGCTGGAGTGCAGTGGCGTGATCTTGGCTCACTGCCAGCTGCTCCTCCTGGGTGCATTCCATTCTCCTACCTCAACCTCCTGAGTAGCTGGGATGACAGGCACCTGCCACCACATCGGGCTCGTTTTTTGTATTTTTAGTAGAGACGGGCTTTCACCGTGTTAGCCAGGACGGTCTCGATCTCCTGATCTCATGGTTCGCCCACCTCAGCCTCCCAAAGTGCTGGGATTAGAGGTGTGAGCCACCGCCCCCAGCCGGAGCTTAAACTAATTTACAAGAAAAGGAAACAATCCTATTAAAATGCAGGTAAAGGACATGAAGAGACACTTTTTCAAAGAAGACATATGCAGCCAACAAGCATATGAGAAAATGCTCAACTTCACTAATTATTAGATAAATACAAATTAAAACCACAATGAGATACCTTCTCACACCAGTCAGAATGGCTACTATTAAAAAGTCAAAAAATAACAGATACTGACGAGGTTGTGGATAAAAGGGAATGCTAACACACAGCTGGTGAGAATGCAGATTAGGTTCAGCCATTGTGGCAAACAGTATGGCGATTTCTCTAAGAACTTACAATAGAATTATGATTTGATGCAGCAATCCTATTACCGGGTATACACCCAAAGGAATATAATTCATTCTACCATAAAGTCTAATGTACATATATGTGTATTGTAGCACTATTCACAATAGCCAAGACGGAATCAACCTAAACACTCATCAAACATTAGACTGGACATAAAAAAAAAAAGGTGGTACATATACACTATGGAATACTATACATCCCCCACAAGAAAAGAATAAGATAATATCCTTTGAGCTGGGCGCGGTGGCTCACGCCTGCAATCCCAGCACTAGGGGAGGCTGAGACGGGAGGATCACAAGGTCAGGAGATCGAGACCATCCTGCCTAACATGGTGAAACCCCGTCTCTACTAAAACTAAAAAATAAAAAAATAAAAATAAAAAAGCTGGGCGTGGTGGCGGCCGCCTGTAGTCCCAGCTACTCCGGAGGCTGAGGCAGGAGAATGGCGTGAAGCCGGGAGGCGGAGCTTGCAGTGAGCCGAGATCACGCCACTGCACTCCAGCCTGGGCGACTGAGTGAGACTCTGTCTCATAAAGAAAAAAAAAAAAAAATGCTTCGCAGCAACATGAACACAACTAAAGACCATCATCCTAAACAAACTAACACAAGAACAGAAAACCAAATATTGTACATTGTCATTTATTAGTGGGGTCTATAAAAGGAGAACACATGGGCACAAAGAAGGGAACAATAGACACAGTGGTCTACTTGAGGGTGAAGGGTGGCAGGAGGGATAGAATTTTTTAAAAATACCTATTATACCTTCTCTCTCATCATTGTTTATTCTAATTACGTTTTCCACAAAGATTAAGTATGAAAATAGAATTGTATAATGACATTGTGTCTTTTCTAATAGAAAATGAATTGACCATGAGTTTTTAATTTAATTTTCTCTTGCTGGTTTTGTTTTACCTTAAGCCAATTTGGCATTTCTTTTCATGATAATTTGTGAAGTGATACCTTGTTACTGAGGAGTGCATTGCTTTATGCTTCTGACATGATTCTTTGCTTTACTCATGAAACGTACAAGGAAGTAAGCTATCTTCCTTTGCTTTTAGAATTAGATATTAAAGAAAAATGGCATGCGTCGTATTTCAAAGGATGCTCGGTAATAAAATTCAAGGCAACATAAAATAGCATTAGGCATTTGGTTAGAACAGTGTGTACTCAGGCACATCCTCGTCAGTTGATTTTTAAGTAGAAAACAAAAAATGTTGGGCACACAAGACCACCCTGGAGGCTCATCAGAGTCCTGCAGCTGTTGCCTGTGTGAGACTAAACCACTCCGAGAATTACTTAAGATTGGCAACAGTTGGTATGACTAAGGGCGAGTTCATTTTCCTGCTAGCTCTCTTTGTCAAATACACTCTTCTGTTAGTTTGAAATATGAATATGAAAAGCATGTGTTTGTCGATGAGACAGGAAATATATCTATTTCCTAAAGTTGTTTTACTTATGAATTACAATAAAGAATTTTATCCACCAAACAGCAACATCATGATGGAAAAAATTTTCTACATCATTTTTCAGTCTATTTAATTTAATCATGGAATGTTATTTATGTCATTGGAGTTTTTTCATAAGGATGGATTTTCACATTTTTATTTATAAAATTTCTCAGGCATAATTTCAGAAACTTAAGAAATATAACTAATTTTACTTGTTAGGATTATTTGAGTACCACATAATACATCATCTTGTGAGTTTATTTTAGTATATTCTATGACATGTAAGGTTATATTTTTTTCTCAAAAGTTTATAAGGAAATCTATACAGATAATTTACACAATTAATAGAAATATACATATAATCCTTTGGACAAACACATTTTTACATTTTATTTGGTTTTTAATTTACAAAATTTTTTTACGATTCAAGTTTTTAATCTTATAAAATAACTTGTAAATACCAGATTATTTAAGATTTATGTGTTCTTTGTATACTTTATTGTATTTTATTTGCAGCAATAAATATTATAACTACATTCACATTGATGTCATTGCATAAATATATTTCTGACAATTTCTTGTCTGCATGATACTTTCTAGCAGATGTAGACTATCATTATAACCTTAAGGAAAAGATGTTATTTCTGTTTCTTGCAAGTTTAAGTTAAATATGTACAGCAAAGATGGGTTAATAAAACCAAGAAAATGTAGATTTTCTTCATTTACCTATACACATTTGTGTGTTCAATAACAGAATATGACTCAAATTTGGTACATAGCTATTTCTCCACAGGGAATAGATCTCACCATCACTCATTAATTTGTATATAGTAGAACTCTACAGAAAAAGAAAAGTTAGACGTTGAATGTTTATTAAAACATTTTGTGGTATTTATTACAGTTGTTCATTAAAAATTTATAATTTAAATATATTTAAATGAATGTATTGTGACCTGTAAAATGTTAAAATATTATATTTCCATTAAAGAAGAAAGATAATATTGTAGATAATTTATGAATAATAAAAAATAAAATATGGTATTAGTCTAGCTATATTGTAGCATTCAAATTCCTACCACTTTGCACACTCTGTATGCAACACATTACAGTTTATCTAATACATGTAATAATTCATGACTCTGTACTCATAATCTATGGATTTTTCCAGTTATTCAATTTATTGATGGAAATTTATGGATTCCCTATCTTCTCATCAAAATATTTTCTTCATTTGGCTTCACTTAAAAAAGAAAATTCAAGGGCGGGGGTGGTGGCTCATGCCTGTAATCCCAGCACTTTGGGAGGCCAAGGTGGGCAGATCACGAGGTCAGGAGATGGAGACCATCCTGGCAAACACGGTGAAATCCCGTCTCTACTAAAAAAAAAAAAAAAAAAAAGCCCGGCGTGGTGGCGGGTGCCTGTAGTCCCAGCTACACAGGAGGGTGAGGCGGGAGAATGGCATGAACCCGGGAAGCGGAGCTTGCAGTGAGCCGAGATCGCATCACTGCACTCCAGCATGGGCAACAGAGTGAGACTCTGTCTAAAAACAGAAAAAAAAAGAAAGAAAATTCTAGTTTTTCCACCTCATTAATTTCTTCGTTTAGTATATTTCACTATTTTAGCTCACTTTCTCTGTCTCCAAATGCTGTCATGCCTTATTTTCTTCTCTTATTTCTCTCTTTGTTACTGTTTCTCTTCCTAATTTCTTCTTCTATTTATACCTCTCTTTCTGTATAATCATCCAGTATTAGAGTTTCTGATACCTTTGACCTCTCCATTACAGACCTTTCCACTGCTCTGTAAACGTTTTTGTATTAAATTCCACACAAATATGTAATTGACATTTCAAGATTCACACATAGAAAAAATGTACCAATTTTCTCTCTAAATTGTCTCTTTCAACAGTCTTTCCTACATGTATAAGTGGAAACACCAATCTCTTTCTACTCAAGGCAGGTATCTTGGAGATTGCGTTTACTTTCTTTTTCTCAAATCTCATAACCAATACATCAGTTAGTACTGTAAGCTATATCTGCAAAGTATTTCAAACTTCTGAGAGTGTGTCTTTATCCCACTGTGCATCAAGCCATGATCATGTCTTATCTGGAGCAACTGCCTACCTAGTATCTTTTCTTCTGCACTTGCTTTCCTGGTGTCTATTTTGGACACAGCAGCCAGAATAATTCTCTTAAGCTGTAAATCAAATCTGGTCACTCATCTACTCAAACTCTCCAGTGGCTTCCTGTCTCTCTCAGCGAAAAATACTAAAGTCTTCACAATGACTTACAAAGTTCTACATGTTCCAGGCTCCTGACACCTTTCTTGAGTCATCCCTTGTTAGTCTCCTTTAGATTTTCTGCTTCAGCTAAACTGAATTGTATCCTGTTCTTTCCATTGGAAAGGGATGTTCCTGCCTCAAGGTTTTTCATTTAAACACTATTCTATCACTATTTGTCTCCTCCAAGTACATGTATGACTCATCACTTTCAGGTTCTTACTCAGTTACTCAAAGATGTTTAACTAATCGTGTTATTGAATTGCAATTGAAACTAACCTCTCCAAGCCCAGAAATCCCATGTATAATTATAGCTTAAGTCTATTTCATAGCACATTTTCTCTTTACCATTCATTCAATTGTTCCTTTCTCATTCATTTATTTATTTGTTTTCTTTGTCTTCTCACTAGACTATAAGCTGCATAACAGCAAGGGATTTTGTCTGTATGCTTCACTGCCATATACTAAGTACGTAGTATTCAATATATAGTAGATTATTTAATATTTATAAATTAGTGGAACTTATTTTGTATAATATTCTAATTATAAAAGTACATTTCTTCTGTATCACATCAGAGACTACTACATATATTGCTAATGATATGATCATTATTTTTATTTTGTATTTTTGCCTAATTGCAAACTCTCTGAGAGAAAGAGCTATCTTACTCATTTTCATGTCTCCACTACCATACTGGGCCACATTCCTTGAACTCAGTAGATATTTATAAAGTGAATTGGTGGAACCAATTTCAAAGTGCAGGTTAGCAGAGGTAAAAATAATATAGTGCTGACTAAATACGTAAGTGCTACTGAGGAAATGCTAAAAAGTAGTCAATTTAGGTGGTATCAAGTGCCAATTTTTTCCCAGAAATATATAATAATACACAATTCTTTTCTTCAGCTGACAAGGTCACTTTGAGAGAAGTGAATATATCACCCTGGTGTTTACTCTCGCCTACTGATACAGAAATTGCTATGTGAATTAAACATATTGCCAGGTGTAGAATGTCAGATAGATTCATAAATATAACTTGTTTCCTGCTTATCAAGTGACAGTTGTCCATCCCTTCTATTCCTCAGAACCAGATGTAGAGGACAGCTATGTATTCTGACCCCACACATTTCTACTTCGAAAGCACACCTCTGCCTAATCTGTTAGGGGTCATGAGTACCTCTGGGTATCACCATCTTTGTGTAAAAGCACTGCCATTTCTGTTTTACTACTGTTTCTGCCAGAAAGACCATTGCTGGCGGGCCCCACTATCTTCCTCTGGGTACAGGTACTCATTTGGTGAGTATTACTATGTTTGCTGCATACCACTTACACATGTTTGGCCCTACAGCTAAGGAGATGTCATGACTAAAGCCTATTGATTGATGAGTTCAGGAGAAATGCCTCTTTCCTATTTTGGGAATGCTCTGATATACTTCAGTGTCTCGTGGCTTTAAGAAAGTAATTTTTACAATGTAAATACTTCCCTTTTACAACCTATCACAACAAGAAACTGAAGCTGACCAGTAATTGAAAACTGAGTAAAAATATTTTCCTGTGATGAAAGCTAGAAGCCACTGTTCCAATGGCAAAGTGTATATGGACAAATTTGTTCTGTCTAACAGCAACTTCCTTTAGGATTTGTTCTTACTAAGTGAAAGAACCTCATCATTTTCTCATTAGACATAAATGATCAATTTTCAACTCTGCAAAGGATGCAGATTTGGCCCAACCTAGATCCCATCCCCAATTCATAAAGTGTGTTTAATTATCCCTCTTATAAATGTCACAACTACTTTGTGAACTTGATCTCATAAGTATTATCTTCATTTCAAAGTTTCTTTGATGTTCTAAGCATTGAAGTGATAACTGTTGAGTAATTACTTAGTGATAGAGTATAATCACAAGTTTCTGTATAAATATAAATAATTGCATTATTCTTTCATAAGAACTCTAAGAGATAATGCAAGAAAAATATTCTGAATGTTACAATGAATTATGTCAGGATAATTACTTAATTCCATAAATTGACTTAAACATTTATTCTCAGTCTGAGTTTTGAATAACATAAAACATTAGAAATACATTTAGAATAGGCAATTTAAAATATTTAGTAGAATTTCTAGCCTAATTTCAGGACAAAAAGTTTTTTTAGTACAGTTTAATCCTTGATAAAGATGGTTTTAAAAAGAAATTGATTGCTTTTACTTAAAAGCATATACCAAAAGGTAATAATCTCAGAATATGTATAAAATAGATGATACTTCTTAAACTTTAAATATCAATAAAGCACAGGGGAAAGATGTATAATATCATAAGAACCACCTGTTCTAATAAAGAGCAATGCACTTCCAGGTGGAAAATCTGGACTCATTTCACTCAGAGGTACTAGTCACATAAGAAGGGGGGCTCCTGGGTGCTGAAGATGGGAGCAGGATAAGCAGGACTGATATTAAGAGCACTAATCCATAGAGAATTAATAAGACATTGGACAGAGGTAGAATTTAAAGTAATTCAAAAGTACAACTTGATTGAAGAATCAACTATAAAGGACTCATGGGGAGGAAGATCCAAACATGAGAAAATGATACGAAAACCTAGAATGCAATTCAAAACCCAGATGTGAAATGAACACATGGATGTAATGGGGGACATTTCCTCAGGCTGCAGCATTAGCTACAGCTGTTTGTTTAAGGTCTCATTAGCTTCTACCAGAAGACCCACTGAAGAGCATGGTTCCCCATGGTTTCACCAATTTAATTCAGCCACATAATAGTTGTTTGTCATTTTTATTGTTCCTTTAGAGCCAGAATTATAGCTGCATAGGAAAAGAATATTTCTTTACTTATTCAAACTTATTACGTATGTGAGCATGGGTTGGAAATATTTACTTATATCAGTCCAATAGAAAAATCTGACAAATTGCAGTAGGATCTTTCCATGGTAAATGACGTCCTTCCACTCCAGCTCAGATTCTCAAAAGGGATCTTTAATACTTCCATGTCCCCAACTCAAAATTACTCATCTAAGCTATTTGATATGTACTCACATGTATACAACATTTTAAAATATTTAATATTTTAAGAGTACGTCAAATATCCCAATCACTATGCTACTTAGGGTATATATAGATGAACCCAAACTTAAATTTCTTATCAAAGAATTTAACATATGGTGGACTTATCATTTTCTTCCTATTCTGTAGTTGGCTCTGAAATATTGCATATCTTATGTGGATGATTGTGAACATACCAACCAGCTTACTCTGCCCAGCAATATTTCTCCATTATGGCCCATCTACTAATAGGCTAAATATTTGTAATATAGTATTGCTTATGTCACCTTCTGTAAGGAAAATGACTGCTTTAGTAAGGAGTAGACCGTGGCGGCCTCCTGGAGCAGCACGACTCAGTGGGTTTCGAGTGCAGGCACATAACCCTGCACATTATGTAACCATGCCATGTGAGGAGCATTAGGTGGTCACCCACATGAGCTTGTGATTGGCCCTGAGCCACTATTGTCTGTAAAAGGTATAATAAAAGCTGTACATAGGCTCACTCATGCCCAGAGAGAGAGTAAAGCCATGTGAAAACTGTCTACGATTCCTCAAGTGTTTTCCAAGTTACCTGCCACTTGCCGACCAACTCCCCTCGGACCTCAGTTAGAACCTGACAATTGGCATCACGAACAGGGTCCCGAGGTGAGTGAGCCTTCATACCCTGTTAGTTCTGGGTCAGCCAGGTGGCTGCAACATGGGTTGTGGTACCCGGTGGCAGCTGTGCTGCTCGGATGGGCCTCAGTGGAAACCTGAGTGGAGGTAGATGGTTCCCCGCAAGCATGGAGAGGGCGCTGAAGCAGCTGGAAGCACAGCATGGAGAGGGAGTGATCTTTTGCCAGAAGAGTTGAATAGACACTTTTGACTGTGCTACAAGAAGTACATACCCAGTCCCTGAGAGATGCAGTGCAGGTCAGGGCCCTCCAGGTGCAGGCAGGGCACCTAGAGGCCTAGCTACACAGCTTAGAAAAAGAGATAGATACTGCCGTGAATGGACGCCTCCAGACACAGGCAGGGCACCTGGAGGCCCTGCTACACAGCTCAGAAAAATAGATAGAAGCTGCCATGAATAGAGACCTCCAGGTGCAGGCAGGGCCCCTGCAGGCCTGGCTACAGAGCTTGGAAAAGGAATTAGAGGCTGCTGTGAATGCAGGCCTGGGTCCCTCATCTCAGTTGGACACCCCCACTCATCTGACACCAAGGAGGAAGAACCCCCGTTGTGCGCTTGTCCAGTGGTCCATCAGAAGGCAGATCATGAACAGCCATTGGGGCCCCAAAGGCAAACTCGGGGACTCTCCAAGGTAAGGCAACATACCTCATATATTGCCTATACCCCAACTGAGTTGCGGGAATTAGGCAAGCATTGCTGTCAGCATCCAGGGGAACCTCTGCCTGCCTGAGTGCTTCATTTGTGGGAAGAAGAAGCAGATGGTATCTCCTGTTCTGCCTCTGAGATGGAAAAGCTGGCCTCTATCACCACTCACCCCTCCCTCCATCAGCAGTTGCAGATGAGCAGGTGGTTGGGCAAGGGCAAGGTAGCCACACCCTGACTGAGTGACTATGGGCAGCCATACAGACTGTGGAACGACACCAGTGAAATATGCAAAACCGTGAGTAAATGGCAGTTGTATGCCGATTTGGTGCAAGTCATCCGAGAGATGAGTATGTGGCAGGCTATGTTTGACCTGAATACCCAGGGACCAGATGATGAACGTTTCACCTCCCACATGAGGAATATTGTGTTGGGTTCTGCACCCCCAAGTACCTTTGGCTCCCTAGCTGCTGTCCTCATCCCATACGTACAGTGCTGCATACATAAAGTGACCACTGCTATGATGGCTCTTGGGGAAGCTGTCAGTGAAACAGAGGGGTCCACGCTGTAAAGAAGGGGAGGATATCCCACCTGCAGGGGTCCCACAATGGAAGAAAAAGACCCCCAGTGAGTGGCACACTCACATGTGTGGATAGATTTGATTTTGGCCAGGGTTGACCACAAGCAAATTGATACACAGCCCAATAAAGTACTCCTAACTTTGAGGAGACGTTTGTCTCTGGAGCAGCAGTCCCAGAAAATGCCTAAGGGGGAGAAGGACATTGCTGTGTGATCCAGTCCCACCGGGGGATGTAGCTCAAAGACTACTTGCTGCAGACAGGCAGAAATATAACGCCTTTTTTGTTTGATTAGGGAGCTGGCCGAGGGGCCCGGCTTGGGGGAACACCAGCTGACTGAAGGCCATGTATGGAATTAGCGATCCACTGGTTCTCCCACCAGTGTACGGTGAGTACAGGCACTGGTTGATACTGGGGCAGATTGCAGCCTTCTTTATAAGAACCCGGATAAGTTTCCTGGCAAACCTACTTACATTGATGATTATGGAGGCCAGTCAGTGAAAGTGAAACCTGTATCTCTGCTCCTTGGCATCGTCCATTTGGCTCTCCATTTATATGCTGTGTATGTCTCTCTCATACTGGAATACATTCCGCGGGTGGATATCTTGCATGACCTGATGTTACAAACCATGGCCAGGGAATTCAGACTCTGAGTGCATGTGGTGAAGCTGGTGCTGTGTGGGCATATGCATCACCAGCCTTAGGTTCTACCAAAACCCAAGTCAATATCATTTGCTGGGTAGGCGTATGGAGATAACTGAGATAATTTTAAAAGCTGAAGGGCCGGGCGCGGTGGCTCACGCCTGTAATCCCAGCACTTTGGGAGGCCGAGGCGGGCGGATCACAAGGTCAGGAGATCGAGACCACGGTGAAACCCCGTCTCTACTAAAAATACAAAAAATTAGCTGGGCGCGGTTGTGGGCGCCTGTAGTCCCAGCTACTCGGGAGGCTGAGGCAGGAGAATGGCGTGAACCCGGGAGGCGGAGCTTGCAGTGAGCCGAGATCGCGCCACTGCACTCCAGCCTGGGCGACAGAGCCAGACTCCGTCTCAAAAAAAAAAAAAAAAAAAAAAAAGCTGAAGGATGTACAAATAGTGTGTGGCACCCACAGCCCCTACAGTTGTCCAATGTGGCCAGTTAGAAAGTCTGATGAAAACTGGTGGATGGCGGTGGACTATCAGGAACTGAATAAAGTAACACCCCCTTTGCATGCAGCTCCACTCTCGATCATGGATTCAATGGACCATTTGACAAGGGAACTGGGAGAGTACCACTATGTAGTGGACTTGGCCAACGCATTTTTCTCCACAGACATCGCCCCAGAGAGTCAGGAACAGTTCGCCTTCACGTGGGATGGGTAACGATGGACTTTTACAGTGTTGCTGCAGGGCTATGTGCATAGCCCCACGAAATGTCATGGTCTAGTTGTCATGGATTTAGCCACTTGGCTATGTCCAGAAGGGGTCTGCCTATTCCATCATATTGATGATATTATGTTAACCTCTGTTTCTCTTGCGGATTTAAAAGTGGTAGCACCCCTCTTACGGCAACATTTGGCAGCATGTGGTTGGGCCATCAACAAATTCAAGGTCCAGGGGCCTGGATTATCTGCCAGATTCTTAGGAGTTATCTGGTTGAAATAAAACAGAAGCCATCCCAGAGGCTATCACTGATAAGATTCAGGCGTATCCCCAGCCCACCATGGTGAAGCAGCTGCAAACTTTTGTGTGCCTCCTGGGATATTGGCAGGCATTTGTGTCCCATTTAGTTCAAATGATAAAATTGTTTCATATGTTAACAAAGAAGGGAGCTACCTGTGATTGGGATGATGCAGCTGAGACCACCTTCCTGGCAGGCAGTCAGGCTATTCAGAAGGCACAAGCTCTTTGGGTAGTTTACCAGAGGTGCCCATTTGAGCTGGGCGTGCATGTGAGCACAGATGGTTTTGGCTGAGGCCTGCGGTAGCTCACAGAGCACTTGAGAATGCCAGCAGGCTTTTGAAACTATGGAAGAGAGCTGACCTCCACTATTCCCTGATAGAGTAACAGCTGTGTTTGGCACCCTTCAGGCTTGTGAGAGTGTGACAGGATGGGCTGCCATCATCATGTGGATGACTTATTAGATAGCAGGATGAGTGAGTTCATGGGTAACAGACCCCTGGACTGGAATGGCACAGACATCTACTTTGGCAAAGTGGGGCGCCTACTTGGAGTAGTGGAGTATGCTGAGTACAAGTCCCTTAGTAGCAGAGCTGCAAGAGATCTTGGGACCAGTAGTCCTAATGCAAGATAAGTTCACTGGGCTTGAGGCACCCCTAGACCCTGAGCCTTCACCATTTAAGGAAAGGCATCCCCCTCATTCCTGATGGGGCATGGTACACAGATGTGTCTAGCTGAGGTGCTACTGTTGCCTGTATCACTGTTGTAGCCCAACCTAGTACTGACACCATATGGTTTGAAATCAGGTGTGGACAAAGTAGCCAATGGATTGAACTTAGAGACGTATGGATGGTAATCACCCAGGAGGTGACACCTATGGTAATCTGTACCAATAGCTGGGTGGTCTACTGAGGCTTAGCCTTGTGATTAACTACCTGGAAAACACAGAAGTGGCTAGTTAGTCACCAACACATTTGGGGCCAAGCCATGTGGCAAGACTTCCGGGAAACTGGACATCAGAAAGAGGCAACTATTTATCATGTGTCATGCCATATGCCTTTGGCCACCCCGGCAATGATGAGGCAGATGCCTTGGCCAAGTTTCGGTGGTTAGAGTCAGTACCTAGACATGATGTGGCCTTGTGGCTACACCAGAAACTGGGACATGAGGGGGGTAAACTGATGCAACAGGTCACTAAGCCCTGGGGTCGGTCTCTGCCCACACAAGACATTTGAGAAGCTTGCGCATGCCTGGCATGTGCTCAGGCATACCCTACACGGAGGCAGGTGCCCATTGTTACACAATAAGTAACAATAGGGTGAGTGGCCTTGACCAGGTGGCAAGTAGACTACACTGGGCCCCTGCCAAATGCAGGGGTGGCCAACCAACAGCACGCCATCCAGGCCCTGAAACACTTATGTGCCCTGTGTGGTCACCCTCTGGCTGTTGAGAGTGATAGGGGAACACATTTCACTGGAAAATAGGTAAAACAATGAGCACACTATATGGTCAAAAAGTAGGGATTCTATGTGTTATACAACCCGCAAACTGCAGGTAGGGTTAAGTGATGTAACAGGCTCTTGAAGAATGGGTTACACTTGCATGTCACATTCTGTCTGTGGGGCTGGAGTACCAGGCTGGACCCAGTGCTCCAAACCTTGAATGAATGGCCATGGAAAGGTGACCCTTCCCCAGTGGAGGCTTTGTTACACCAGGCTGCTATCCACATTTAGTTTCAGATGCATACCAAGGATGGCCTCCTCCAACCAGGTATGGGGATGAGTGGTAACCTGCTTTTGCCTGCCCCAGTGCCCCTACAGGTAGGGGAACAGAAAACCTGGCCGTGACCATGGACCTTCCAAGCCCTCACTGCCAGTGGCTGGCCATCATAGCTCCCTGAGGGGAGGACCTATAGTATGACTTTCATGTCACTCCTTGGGTGTTCAATGCATGGCCCCCATGGTTGACTGTTCATAGGGAATAGCCAGGGAAGGAACCCTCCTCCAGAGGACATATTATGACAGTCTATGTGGCTTATTATGATCTCCCCCATGACTTTGGCATAGATACAGGACCTAAAGGAACCATGGGGAGCTGAGAAGCTATGGTACCATTGCCCAGGGCAGAAGCCCTTGGAGGCTGCATTGTTATCCAGGGATGAAAGGTTAGCCTGTATTTTGTCTGAGGGATGTGATTTACCTCCATCAGTACCTGTGTCTTCTCTGTCATTTCAACCATAGGTTAACATGCTCCAACTGCATTGTGGACTGGCACCACACCTATGCGGAGGTGACCAAGGTTTCTAACTGTTGGATCTGTGCCTCCCTTCCAGCAGCAGCTGCAGATGGCTTGCCTTAGCACATATATTCAGTGCCTGCAGAGAACTGGACATGGCTGGAGACTTGGGGTTCCATGGCCAATGCCTGGAATGCAATGTGACAAGCTTTGAACAAAGGATCCACAAGACCCATGGTATACTTGCCCCCTGACTGGCCCATAGCATTTATGATGTCTGGGGCTGGCTAGTGGGGAAATATGTGGTAGCCCCAGCCGAGGAACCACAGTGCATAGAGCAACACGGGCGACACCACTGTAGGGCGGGTACCCATCACGGCCTGTGTAAACATAACACACGTTGCCACACTGAAGGTACGGTGGAACAAGTGGCCCCTCCAAGGTCAGGCCCCGATGGATTTTGTGCCCCCTGGGAGTTTATGGGTCTCTGGGGACAAAGGGTGGCTTACTTACTTACCAGTGGATTGAACTGGATGGTGTACCTGAGGGTGGCCTTATGTACCTGCCACTGTCCTCCCCATGTTGCCCAGATGCCCACATAACTGGGAGGAGGTACAACACACTTGGTTTTTGTGAGTGTGATGAGCCCCCTCGTGGTTATATCCCTTGGCAATGACTATCTGGAGCAGGTGCTATAACAGTAGAAGCACAAGTTACTGTTCTTGCAGAGCACACTGCTCAGATTCTAAATTACACCTGAGTGGTCCTCCTCCTGTTAAAAGATGAGGTTGATCAGGTCAGAAAGGTGATATTACAAAACCAAATGGCCTTAGACATAATAACTGCTGCCCAAGAAGGCACCTGTGCCTTTTTAGGAACACAATGTTGTACCTTTATCCCTGACAATTGGCAGAACATAACAGCAGCCCTGCAAAGGGTCTCACGGGACAGTAAGGTGCTCAAGAGCTTTACTGACAACTCCCTGCAGAGATGGTGGGAATCCCTAGGCTCTGGCCTACATTGGGCCTTAATAGTCATAAGTTGCATAGCTTGGATCCTAGTAGTGAGCTGTTGCTCTCTGTATTGCTGTTGTGGGTTATGGATTCAGGGCTTCGCCCTAATGGCTCGTGTCCCTGCCCATAGGACAACCTCAGCCTAGAGAGTGGGGTGTAAGGGAATGGCTGTGCTTTAGTCAGGAGTAGGCTGAAGCAGCCTTCCAGTGCAGCATAACTTAGCAAGTTTGGAGTTCAGGCATACACTCTCACACATTATGTAGCCATGCTATGTGAGGCACATTAGGTGATCACCCATGTTAGCTCTTGCTTGGCTTGGAACTATTATTGTCTGGAAAAGGTATAATTATCCTGATAACACCATACATATGGCTTGCTTGTGCTCAGAGAGAGAGTAAATCCATGTCAAAACTGTCTATGATTCCTTGAGTGTTTTTCCAGCTACCTGCCACTTGCCCACTCAGTTAGAACCTGGCACACTCCATCCTGAGAACCTTCATTGTCTTCTCACTGACTGAACCCTGAAGACCATATTTAATCTTCAAGGCCTTTCACCCTCAAGTCCATGTTTATATTTTCAGACTAATCTGCCTATTACTTACCCATAAACATTTCATCTAAGGAAAAAATTTCTTTTTATTATTTGAAACTACAGATGCTTAATGCTCATTCTCTTTTTAACAATAGCATGTTAATCTACTCATAGTCCCTTTACGTATTTTGATTTTTTTTTGTGTGGCAAAATATATATAACATGAAATTAGCATTGCAACCATTTTAAGTATACAATTCCTTGGTATTAGCTGCACTTAGAATCTTATACAACCACCACCACTATCTGTTTATAAAATGTTTTCATTATCCCAAACAGAAACTTCATAACCATAGAGCAAAACCCTCAATCTTCAATCCCATGGCGCTTGGTAACCTCTCATCTACTTTCTGTCTTTACGAATTTTCCTGTTTTAGATATTTGATGAGTGGCATCATATGATATTTTTCCTGTTGTGTTTGGCTTATTTTACTTAGCATAGTATTTTCAAGGATCATACATATTATAGGATGTTTCACTATTTTAAGGCTAAATAACACATCATTTATATACACCACCTTATATTTATATATTCATCTGTTGATGAATACTTGGGTTATTTCAATTTTGTGGCTATTGTAAATAATGCGGCTATGAACATCAGTGTCAGAAATCTCTTTGAGAACCTACTTTAAATTATTTTAGATATATACCTAGAAGTAGAATTGCTGTATCATGTGTTAATTTTTGTTTGTTTGTTTTGAGGACTAACACACTGTTTTCTGTAGTGGCTGCAACCATTTTACATTCTCAACCACAGTGCACAAAGTTTCCAATTTCTCTATATCCTCATCAACACTGACATACAAGTAACTGCATGAGTGACTGTTTTCATATTCTTTGGGTATATACTAGGAGTGGAATTGCTTAGTCATACAGTAATTCTGTGTTTAGGTTTTTTAAAAAACTTCTAAACTATTCCACATAGGGGCTTCTCCATTTTACATTACCACTAACACAGTATCTTCATGGACTTGCCCAAACTTGATATTTTCATTTTATGTTTTTTAAATTTTTTTAAGTTGTTGAAATGATGCAGAATTTTTCTCAGCCATTTTGCCAGCTTGAGACCTCCGGCTGGAGATTTCCAGCCAGCAGTGCCCCTGCTTGACCCACATTCTCCACAGGAGGTGCCCCAACCACTCAGCCACTGGGCCACACCTGGCTTTCACTCTGGCATGAATCCTGCAGCCACCATGATTATGAGCTCAGCCCCCAGATGAAGAGGGTGTATAGGCAAGTGAGTGAAGGGTCTGGCCAGCTGCTTCAAGTATTGGCACAGGAGTGGGCTCCATGCAGGGCTTACAGCTTGACCAAGCATGTTGCAAGTGACTTCCATGGTGGACTCTAGCATCTAGACAAGGGGAACATGAAGGCACTCAAGCAGGGAAGCCCATGACCCAGAAGTCCCAGATTGGGTGTTACAGTGTGAATAATAACTCTTTTAGTCCCACTGTCCACAGCCTAAGGCACAGTGGCAAGTTAACAACTCAGTCCCGTCACACTGCTCTGGCCTGAGGCACCTGGATTGGCTCAGCCCCAGCACTGCTTTCCATGGAGTGGAGCAGTTCCCTTCTGCTTGCAGAGGTTGGAGGGCCACAGTGTTACTGCTTTCTTTGTACCTGTGCTCAGCCAGGTGCCAAGTTCTTGTTCGGAGTCCAAGAAGAATGAGCTTATGCTGACAATCAAAGGGTGAGGAGAGAGGATAAAAGTTTCACTGAGCGATGAAAAAGCTCTTAGTGAAGAGGGAATGTGGTCAGGTGGTCTCTCCCTCAGTGTGGCTGGGTCTGGGGCTTTTATGGGCCCAGAATGTGAGAGTGCTGTGCTGATTGGTTTATGAGTATGCAAAGAGGCTAAAACAAAGGCATCATTCAAAGGTGCACATGACAGTGTAAAAAAGCAATTAGAGAAGGATAGGTATATGTAAAATAGGTGAAGGGTGCGGATCAATCTAAGAAAAGTGCACCAAATGGGGATAGAGGCACTCAATCTGGTCTGTGGATTTACCCAGGACTTGTAGTTTGGCTTCAAACTGCCTTCAACTTGAAGGTTGGGTTTCACTGGGACCCACTCCTCTCTGCCTAGGATTTGTCTACCTCCTGCCTGTATTGATGTCAATAACCATCTTAGGAGATGAAGTGTGAGTGGTTTCTCATTGAGGTTTTAATTTGCATTTCTGTAATGACTAGAGATGTTGAAAATATTTTCATGTTCTTATTAAGCATTTGTTTGTCTTGTATGGAAAAATGTCTATACAAGTCTTTTGCCTAATTTTCTTTGGGTTTTTGTCATTTTGTTCTTGAGCTGTAAGAGTACTTTATTCAATATATTAAGCTCTCAAAAATATACAATGTATAAATACTTTAAATCCTTAATAAGTTTTATTTTCACTTTCTTGATAATTTTGTTTGATGCACTAAAGTTTTCAATTTTTATGAATCTTAATTCATCTGTTTTCACTTATGTTGCTTGTTTTCTGGCGATATATCAACAAATCTGTTGTCTTATCCAGGGACATAAAGTTTTATGCCTAGGTTTTCTTCTGAGGATTTTATGGGTTTAGCTCATACATTTGTTGATTTTTGTATAAGGTGTAAAGTGGGGTTCAACTTAAATCTTTTTCTTGTGGAAATGCAGTTATCTCAGTATTATTTGTTGAGGATAGTTCTCCTTCCCACTGGGAAAGATAACTATATTTAAAAAAAATAAATTGTCCATATATCTGAGGGTTTATTTCAAGACTTTTAATTCTATTGAGTTATATATTATTTCTAATCTTTGTGCCAGTATCACACTGCTTTGATTACTGTAATAAGTTTTGAAATTGAGAAAGATGAATCCTCCTTTTTTTTTTTCTTTTTCAAAATTGTTGTGGCTTTTTTAAGCTCTTTGGAGTTCCGTATGAATTTGAGAACAAGCTTTTTCGTTTAGCCCTAAATGACTGTTAAATTTTTGATAGAGAGTGCATTCAGGCCAGAGCTTGCTTAGGGTGGTATTGACACAAAAATATTGTCTTCCTACCAATGAACATAAAATATCTTTGCATCTGCAGTATTTCGTACTCTGCAGTGGTATCAGAATAACACGGGACTCATGGAATGAGTCAGGTTGTGTTTTCTCTTCTTCTATTTTGTGTAAGCATTTCAGGAATATTAGTGTTACTTTAAAAATGTTTAATAAAGGTCACAGTAAAATCTTTTGATCCTGGACTTTATTGGGAGGTTTTTGATAACTGATTCAGTCTCTTATTGTAGATCTGTAGTTCTCTATTTATTCTGAGTCAGTTTGGACAATTTGTGTGCTTGTGAGAAGTTTCTATTTCATCTAGATTGCCTATTGTTTGAGATACATTTATTCATAATATATTCTTATAATCCTTTTTATTATTATAAAGTCAATAATTGTACCCCACTTTCATTTCTGATTTTAGTTATTTTTGTCTTTTTTGATTTGTCAGTCTGGCTAAAGCCTTGTTAATTTTTTAAAAAGTATTTTCAAAGAACCAACTTTGGTTTCTTTTTTTGTATTTACGTTTTTTCGTTTTATCTCCACTGTATTCTTATTTTTGTTTATTTATTTGTTTTTTGGTCACCTTTGGGTATAATTTTCTGTTTATTTCTAGTTCCTCAAGGTATAAAGTTTGTTAATTAATTCAAATTTTTCTTCTTTTTTAATGTAGTTATTTGAATCCATAAATTTTCTTCTGGGCACTGCCTTCTCTACATTTATTAAATTTTGGCACATTGCATTTTGTGTATTCATCTTATTTTCTAGTTCCCATCATTATTTCTTTTTTGACATGTTGGTTGTTTTAGAGCGTTGTTCATTTCCATGTATTTGTTAACATTCAAGTTTTCCTTCTGTTATTGTTTTCCTGTTTCATTTTCTTATAGTCTGAAAAGATACTTATAGGATTTCAGTTTTTTTATTAATAAGTTTATTGAGACTTTTTTGGTGTCTAACATATGATCTATTCTGGAAACATATGGTCTATCCTAGGGAATGTTTATGTATTAAAACATCTTAAAGAACATCAGTCTCACAGAAGGGGAATAGAAAGGTGGTTGAAAGAAAATTGTGTGGGTAGTGGGGGAGAAAGGGAGAGATGTTTGTCAAAGAATAAAGGTTTCCCGTGAGGAGGAATAAGTTTGAACAGCACTGTGATTATATTTAATAATACATATTGTATAATTGAAAACTTCTCAGATAGTAGACCTTAAATATTTTTAATACAAAAACCTGATAAATATGTGAAGTGATTGATAGGTTAATTAGCTTGATTTAATCATTTCAGAGTGTTTGTAAATATCAAAACATCATAAATATGTACAGTTTCTTTGGCAATTACACTGCAATAAACCTGAAAAATCATCATCAGATTGTCTTAATTAATTGGCATTATTTTCAGCATGTCTATGTATTTTATAACAGTTTTTGACTTAAAGTCTTTTATGTCTGATAACAGTAGAGTGACCCCAAACTCTTATTTTTTTACCACGTGCATGGGATCTTTTCCCATCCATTCACTTGCAATCCATATATGTCTTTATATTTGAAATGAGTCTTGTAGATAGCACACAGTGTAATCATATATGCTTTTCATTTTTCACTTAGGCAATTTCACCCTTTTGATTGGAATTCAAACCATTTGCATTTAGAATAATTACTGATAATGAAAGACAAAACTTCAATTTTGCTTTGCTTTCTCTATGTCTTTTACCTTTTTGTCAACTATTTCCTCCTTCCCTCCATTATTTTCTTTCTTTTGTTTAGTTGATATTGTGTAGCAACCATTTTAATTCTATTCTCATTTCCACAAACACACACATACACACACACACACACACTAAATGTAGATTGACAGAATGGGTTAAAATCATTATATTTACATATATAATTATATATTATATACACCACAAATATATTACATACAAATTAGTATATATAAATCAGTATATATAAAAGTACATATAGAAAATAAAGTATATATTACATATACAATAAAGTGTGTGTGTATGCACACACACACACACACACACACTTTTTTTTTTTTTTTGAGACGGAGTCTCGCTCTGTAGCCCTAGCTGGAGTGCAGTGGCACAATCTCGACTCACTGCAAGCTCTGCCTCCCAGGTTCACGCCATTCTCCTGCCTCAGCCTCCCGAGTAGCTGGGACTATAGGCACCCACCACCACGACCGGCAAATTTTTTTTTTTTTTTTTAGTAGAGACAGGGTTTCACCGTGTTAGCCAGGATGGTCTCCATCTCCTGACCTTGTGATCCGCCCACCTCGGTCTCCCAAAGTGCTGCGTTACAGGTGTGAGCCACTGTGCCCAGCCCACACACACATACTTTTTAAAGCAACTTTAGGTTTACAGAAAATTTGTGTGGAGATTACAGAGTTCCCTTATGCCCTCTAACTCTCAGCCAGTTTCATCTATTAACATCTTGCATCACTGTGGTACTTTTTTTTTTAACTATTGATGCACCAATACTGATACATTATTATAAACTAAAGTCTACAGTTCACATCCTCAAATGCATGTGATCACATGAAGAGGTGTTCTGTGTATAGAATAGAAGGTAGTAAATATGTGTGAAAGAAAGAGAAGTGAAAAAATAAAGAAGCTAACACATAATGCATACCTACTAAGCCCAGAATACTGGTAAAGATATTTTCTTATTGTCAGGAAATGTCAAAATAGAAGTTGTAAGTAAGAGAGAGATTTGTGCATGAAGACAAATCTCCAGTTTAATCTTACATCTGGGGATAAAGAACTTTTGGCCTTTGTGGTACTGTCAAAGTTAAGAGTAGATTCAAACTATGTGACATCTCAAAAAGAACTCCATTCGGAGAGACTGCTATAATCTAGTTACACCATATATTTCATAACATATAGTTATCAACTAAAAGGTATAAAATAATTATTATGTTTATGAATTGAATTTAAGTTCAAGAAAATAATATTAGTTGTATTATTCAATTATAGTTTTTATCTTTGTAAGCATACTTTACAGATACTGATATAGCCAGAAATATTTATGCACATTTATTCTTATAAAAGTTATCCTTAGTAAACAAATATATAGTATCAAGGGTGTTAGAGTAAGATCACCAGGGAAAAAATTAAAGAGAGAGAGAGAGAGAAAGAAAGAAAGAACTTTATTGGCTTATAGAAGGAGGGATACCGAGAAAATGAAAAATACACTTAGAGGCAGACAGATGTGATTTTATGTATTATAGACTCCTATTTATTCATTTATAAGCTACAATATCACTTTGTTGCCATTCTAGAAAGGCACCCTT
The DNA here is from genome assembly GCF_043159975.1 of Macaca nemestrina. Taxonomy (NCBI): domain Eukaryota; kingdom Metazoa; phylum Chordata; class Mammalia; order Primates; family Cercopithecidae; genus Macaca; species Macaca nemestrina. The sequence goes on along the minus strand of NC_092137.1, from coordinate 78,501,733 downwards.
GTGTTACAGAGAGAAATGATAATTTTTCTCTTTTTCGGTGTTTACAATTCTTTATCAATTTTATTATGGAATTTTACAAGGGCTATGTTAAGTATTAGTGGCATCTATTGGCTGTTCTCATTTCCTTAGCAAGTTGCCCCTTGAGTTCCTATTGTCCTAGTAGTAAGTTCTAGCAGTTACATAAATGTAGGTTTACTGCCTTTTCTTTGTACATTCAACACTACACTGATCATGGCATTTTTTGCTTCCTGCATAGTCTCCAAACCAGGTTCCATGTTTTCTCTACCACTTCATTTTGATCCCAGTTTTATCTCCTGAACTCAGAAATGTTTTGCTGTTTTACCCAGAGCAGAGTTTTCTATTGTGACTTTGCTCTTCTGGAGCCATTCCACTTCCATGAAAAAAAAATGTATATTAATCTGTCTTTTAATTTTCATACCTATTGTCATTTGTCTGTTTGGTATTATTAACTGAAACAGCAGAAAGAAGTGCTGAGAAAATTATATTTGTGATCAACAGCATTTCATTACAGCCTCATTTTTCATTGTAACTTAAAAAGGGAACTTGAACAAGGTCTTTGAGTCTCAATAAATTGGCCTGCAAAGTGGGGATAATACATACCTAACAGAGATGTGATGATTAAAGATGATACTGTATTGTCTTTCTCTTATTTAGAAAGCTTCCCCTTACCTTCCTGGCAAGATTCTTCTCTTTAGCTAGGTCCCAGTTGACTTACCACTTTATTTCTAAAGTATTTCTCTTTACTTTAAGCAGAATTAATCGCTGCTGCTTCTGTGATCCCACAGCACCTATTCACAAGCACTTATCACATTTTTAGCTACATTCCAGATTGCCCTTAGCCAGCAACAATTTGTGAACATTTTTTAAGGCCAGTAATGGAACCAATTTATCTTTAAAAACTTAGCACTTTTCACTTTACCTATCATGGAAATAAAAAGACATTCATTGAATTTCAGTTGAATTGTCTCCTCTGCAGAAAATCCAAATACTTGGTCATTTTATGTTTAGAAAGTTGTTTGCACCTCTTCAGATCAGAGGTAGGGAGTAAAGTGACCTCAGTAATCAAGCCAATAGGCCACCCCACCCCCACCTCCCCCATCTGCTTTCGAAGGACACACACCCCAAATTTACCATAATATTAAGGCTAATTTTTCAGGAATGGTGCCCTCTATATTTGACAGTGGTAGAGACACATGGAGGGTATTTATACTTCTTTAATTTTATATTTTGTACATTCTGAAGACAATTTATTTTCTTAATTCACTTCATTGTTTCAGGCAGTTATAATATAAATGATTATCAACAGCTATCATTATTTTTCACATTCCATCTATGTGCACAATTCATTCGCAAAAGAATGCTGGATACTTCTCAAGCAACAAAGTATTTCTAAGAAAAGGCCCATTTCCATAAATGGATATGTATTCATTTAAAAAGCATTTCATTAATTGTACTTCTCAAAAGACACTATTTTGCAGGTAGTGGCTTTAATTTTGGTGAACTGAATGTTTAGATCATGCAAAAGCATATATGCAAAGAACATAATGAGTGAGGTTGGGTGGCATGATATAATAAAAATGTTAAATGATATATGTTAGATTCATTCACTTAGTGAAACCCTTTGTCTTGGAAGAAAATATTCGGTAAAGATGATAGAAAATTTCCGTTTTTGCAAAATAAGTGAAAATTAGCCAGGGATTTTGAAAAATTGTTTTTGGGGTCTTAGTCAAAGTCTTTTAACATATGAAAACAACAAGGAGGAAAATATGTAAATTTAAAATGTATGTTCAGGTTTCCTGAAAAATTCAGTCTTGAAAAAGTCTACTAAAATATAACAACCAAAAGAGACAATAGATCTTGTTCAAGGCAAATTTATGGCTATTGCATTGCTTTTTGCTTGTGTCAGCTAACCCTGGCAAAAAAGAATCCTTTTGCTATTGGGGTGCAACCTGTAAGCTTAGATGTTTTCTTCCTTGCTCTAAAAATCTTGTTTGTATCTTGTGTCTTTTTCCATTCACCACAGCTATATTTAAATGTGGGTAAAATTTTGGAATGTTTGATTTTTATTATACTAAGGACATTTATGTTTAACCTGACTGTGTAATTAATAATTAATTGTAATTAATAAATATTCTTCTTTGTCCTTGTATAGCAAATACTTGTTAATTTGAAAACATACCTTTTTGGTTTGGCATTACTCTGCTTTTAAATTAAAACAAAACATAAAAATAACGATTTTTTGTAGGACATGTTAAAAAAATAATGCCACTAATTTTCATTTGTAGCTTACATAAATAATTTTTATATATTACATGCAAACTACATGTCTATGTATGTAAAAGCACTAGGCATTATTCTATATTCTATGTTGTATATATCATTATGTTGATATATGAAATATGTACATAAGATCTACAGTACACTACATGCAGGGGCATGGGCTTCAAAATTGTATGATTAGATTATTTAAAAATATTTAAACAACTACAATGTAAGCTTGATTAAAAATGCTCTTTCATTTATGTTGCCTTTACTATATATTTAATTTTGACTGTTGTATTTAATAAATTAGAAGCATTTTCCTTTTATTGATGAGTAGTTTTGTGTGTGTGTGTGTGTGTGTGTGTGTGTTGTTTTATTTTGTTTTGTTTTGTTTTGTTTTGGAGATTTAGTCTGATTGTGTCGCCCAGGCTGGAGTGAGGTGGCACCATCTCCGCTCACTGCAACCTCTGTCTCCCAGGTTCGAGCAATTCTCCTGCCTCAGCCTCCCAAGTGGCTGGGATTATAGGTGCATGCCATCATGCCCAGCTAATTTTTGCATTTTTATTAGAGAGGGTGCTTCACCTTGTTAACCAGGATGGTCTCGACTTCCTGATCTCGTGATCCGCCCGCCTCGGCCTCCCAAAGTGCTGGGATTACAGGCACGAGCCACCGTGCCGGGACGAGTTCTCTTTTTTTTCATCATCACCAGCATTTGATATCTTTTGTCTTTTTAATAATAGCTATTCTAAGCGGGGTGTGGTGATAACTCATTTTGATTTTCATTCCCCTGACGATTAGTGCGTTGAGCATTTTGTATATATATGGGCTAACAAAGGGCATTTTCAGGGCTAACAAAGGGATTGTTATATATTATATATACAACTATATATTGTATACACTATGTGTGTGTGTGTGTGTGTGTGTGTGTGTGTGTATATATAGTGTGTGTGTGTGAGAATCTCTTTGTTAGCCCTAATACCAAAGGATAGTTATACTTTGTTGCCTAGTACAATTGATGATGACTTTAAGTTATTTATCTATACTATGTCTGCCAAATTGAGGCTAATGTTCTCCTGACTCCACAGCTAATTTGATTGCTATGATAAATCAATAGGTACATGAGAATCCAAAATCCAAAGCTTAAAGCACCAGCAGTGTTGCATCAAGACTCTTTTTTTTTTTTTTTTTTTTTGAGATAGGGTCATGCTCTGTCCCCCACGCTGGAGTGCAGTGGTGCAATCATGGTTCACGGCAGGCAGCCTCGACCTCCAGGTTCAAGTGATCCTCTTACCTCAGCCTCTCTCCAGGAGATGGGACTACAGGTATGCGCCACCATGCCCAGCTAATTTTTGTATTTTTTGTAGAAATGGGGTTTCACCATTTCAGCCAGGGTGATCTTGAATTCCTGGGCTCAGGCGACCCACTCACATCGACCTCCCAAACTGCTGGTATTACAGGCATTAAGACACCACAGCCGGTTGAGGACTCTTTCCAAATGATTTATTGTAGATATCACACTTTTAGAGACACACTTCTCCGCTTCAAGCATCTCCCACATGTAATCTGTTGTCTTGCATATAAACAGAAAGAGATACGCTAGATAGAAAAACTGTAGTATAGTGACCTCAAAAAAAAAAAAACAAAACACTATAGATATAGGTAGATAGATATACATATAGATGTAGATAAATAAAAGGCACCTCAGATTTGGGGTTATAAAAACTGTAAGACTGGGATCAGCGAGACATAATGTAGATACCAGAAGAGGCAACCATTTACCACTCTTTAGCATGTTAGACTTGCTTTTTCACATGTAAGACAGAATTTAGCAATATCAATTTTCAATTGTAAATTCAATTTTAATTATAGTGGTTAAGTAAGGAAATTTACCCCCAGATTCGAATAGAAGTTTGTCTTTTAATCTCTTCGTTTTTATTGTTGCAAGATTAATTTAAAATAATCAATAAAATCCCTATTTATTGATGTGCTATATACATGTTAGGCACTGTTTCAAAAAAAGTTTTACATAATATTTGATTTGTTCTTCACAATGCCTAATGTAGCTGATATTTACTTATTTACTTTTCTTTTGTTTTTTTTTTTTTTTTGAGACGGAGTCTTGCTCTGTCGCCCAGGCTGGAGTGCAGTGGCGTAATCTCGGCTCACTGCAAGCTCCGCCCCCTGGGTTCACGCCATTCTCCTGCCTCAGCCTCTCGAGTAGCTTGGACTACAGGCGCCCGCCACCACGCCCGGCTAGTTTTTTTGTATTTTTTTTGTATTTTTAGTAGAGACGGGGTTTCACCGTGTTAGCCAGGATGGTCTCTATCTCCTGACCTTGTGATTCGCCCGCCTCGGCCTCCCAAAGTGCTGGGATTACAGGCGTGAGCTACCACACCCGGCCACTTATCTTCATTTTTTAAAAAAGACAAAGCCAGTATTAGAAAGATAAACTTACCTACAATTATACAAATGATAATTGTGAATAATTAAAACCGAACATTGTTCAACTTCATGTATGGGATTCCTGTACTCTTATGACTCCTTTATTTTGTTGTATGCTTTTATATTCTCTTTTCTGAGACTTCTGTGGTTGTTCTAGTGAAAAAAAATTGATACGGTGAGTCATGAACTTCTAATTAGAGGTTCTCTTGAACCTGAAAAAAATTTGCTCAAGTAAACTTCTGAGATTCTAAGTTTTTACTTATTCACCTTATCTACTAGAAAGATGAATAATGACCAGTCTTTTGCATTTTATTGATTAAACCACATATATAAATAGATGGATAGACAAAATCCAAAAATTAGTGATGAATATAAAAACCAAATTACAGTCCATTATTTGACCCAGAAGTGAAAGTTTGAAGACAAATAAGTATATAACAGTAAGTGATAACTTTTGAAATTAAAAAAAAAAAACAAAAAAACAAAAAGGTGTCACTTATGAACATCAAACAAATATAAATGAAGAAAATTCTTAAGTGTGAAAAACCAGTGTGAAGAAAGCTTTATATGGCTAGGAGCTATAAATAATAAAAGCAAACTATAGTAACTAATGCAAAAGTTGTGCATAAGAATTGTATTTTAAAATGATAATATTTTAGTGACTATAATAATTTTGAAATGCAATATGTCACTAATGTTTATTTTTAACATGTTGTATCATGGACTTAGCAGTTTAGGTAGAAAGCTCTGTGAAAGTAAAAGTTATCCAGAGGCTATAAAAGAGCTTTCAAAACTCAGGGAAATTTTCATAAGCCACCTCAAATTCATAAAGCAAACTGTCAACAGGATTGAACAGCAATATTTACCTACTAAAAAATATTTTCTTTCTAAACGTAAAGGGTAGTGAACATATCACTCAGTACAACTACTTGTTTGAAATTGTTGTAATTACAATTTCTGTAACACAGCATCAAAACATAAATTTAAGAAATCAGCATTTGCAGGTGCCAGACTCCAAGAAGCGTTTTCTTGGAATATTGAATACATTAAAGTCACAAAATTGACAGCCCGGATAACTTTTATAACTAGAATGTCAGCAGCCTTTTGCATTTTTAAAACATGTGAGGGATGGAATTCATTTTCTTACTTAGATTCCAGCTGTGGGAGGCCCATGGGAGTTTCTGAATTCTCTGCTCCTTAGAAATATGCTGAGTTCCATCACTGGAACAGGGACATAATTGACTCAAGTGTCCTATTTATAGTAGAAGCAAAAGGCTTTGTCTTTTGTCTCTTTGTAATTTGAAAAAAAAAATAGTACTTTAAGTATATTATGTTATAATCTCCAAAAGGATTCCAGATTTACTTGCAGAATGACCACCACAACCATATGCAGCTATTGCAAAGTGTCCTTTAAAATAGTGATAAGTACAACACAATGAAAACACAACCCTACCAAGAAATTCAAACTGCTAGTCAACCTACTAAAAGTGTGTGAGGGGCTGTGGAGGTAATAGGCTACTAATAATGCTAATGGAGTTATATTACGTGAAATTTGTTTTCACCTCAAGCCAAAGTTACACCTTGATACATAAAATAGATCCCACAGAGGAAATAAAGCCCCTCCTGCACTATAGGTGTGTGTAGAAACTGCACTGAGATAATTGGATAGCTATCCTGCACTGCACTGGATATTTCTTTTAGAGGTGAAGTCCAATCACCCGTTTTACCCTCAACCCTTAAACTACATAAACTACTCAAACATAGCAACTTCCAGAGAAGAAAAGTGAAGAAAGAAAGGGACTGGAAGAATCAGTAAGTTTCATATGTCACATTTTTCTATGGGAGAGTTTCACCATAAATATACTATTCTAAGCAGAAGTAACTACAGCAAGAGTTCTCCTGCGCGCCATTTATGGTGGAAGCTTTACCTTTTATTTTTACGTTAGTATAGTGTATTATAAAACCAAGTTTTAAAGTTAGACGTCACAGTTTTGTGCAGTAGTCTTGCACTGGAAAACTTTCTGAGAAATTAAAAAATTAGACCAAGAACCATGCCCATCAACCTGACCCACATCTTAAATTTGAGACAAGAATTCTGTCATCATCTAGTGGAAAATAAAGCTTAAATTTTAGAAAATATAGATCGGGAAGATATTTATGTATACATAATTTTTTTTGTAATAAAAAAATTTTAATTAAATTAAAATTTAAATTAAAAAATTAAATGGAATTCAAATTTTAAAAATCTATGTTCTCATATTCCGTCAGTGCTGGTTTAAACATTGTTAGATTTCTTTCATATGTCTTAAACTTCAGGCCAACTGTTTGTGTACTTTCTCTTTACTTAACCATGGCTTAATTGGGTATAGGTAGAGAGCTTACTTATAGTCCATTGCCACAAAATAAATTTTGCCACTTTGTAATTTCATGTCAAATGTGATGAAAATGAAGCAGTAGGAACTGAAATATATTTATGAACTTATTTTCAATTGACAAAAAATGGTTGTGTATATTTATGGGGTATACAATTTTGACCTATGTATTCATTGTCCAAAGAGTTAATAAAGCTAATTAACATATTCCTCACCTCATCAGTCTGTTATTTTTTGTGTGATGAAGGCATTAAAAATATATTCTTTTGCAATTTTGAAATATACAATACTTTATTGTTAAATTTGGTCATGATGCAGTGCAAAGGATCACTAAAACTTTGTCCTCCAGCTTAACTGAAACTGAAAGTCTGATTTGTGAATTGAGCAGACCAGAACCAGGGGAGGCTCAAAGCCACTCTGTATTGCCCTGTGGTCCAAGAGGATTTAGGCATAGAAAGAGGAAAGAGATGTACAGTAAATAGAAGTGAGGTAGAGAAACAGCTGGAATGGTTACAGCATAGCATTTGCTTTATTTAAATATGGTTTGAACAGCTGGCTGCCTTTGATTGGCTGAAATGTGGTAATAGGCACAAGAGTAAGTAACAATCTGTTTATATATTCAATTAGGTTACAGTTCGCTATGTACAGAGAAACTACAGGTCAAATTTAAAATACCTATGGAAGCAGCTTTAGGCTTAATGTAATTTAACATCTTTGATCAACATTCCCCCTTTTCTCATCTCTCTGCCTCCCTTTCAGCCTCTGGTGGCCACCTTTCTACTCTTTGTTTCCATGAAATCGACTTTTCCATTTGGTTTTGTCCAGATGTCTGTGGTGTCAATATTATACTTCAATTTTAGTGCTAATATAGGATTAAAGCAAATAATCTTACAGTTTGCCACATAGAAAACCTTTGTAATATATTGGCTTTTGTTATTAATACTGCTTGTTACAATGTGGAAATATTTGACACTTGGTGGGATCACACTTGATAGTAGGTATGAGCATATTTAAATTCTAATGAACTCAAGTAATCTAAGTCAGCCTCTTCAAATCTCTTCCAAGGCTAATTTTCATTCACTATCTATTAGGTTGTCCTGTTTATTTTCTTCATAGAACATACTACCATCAGATATGTATTTGCTGGTTGAACAATAAAAAAATTAAGTATAGATAATAGTAATTGCATCCTCACAATATATCAGTCCTTACACATCACTCATTTAAGCCTGATTCTCATCCTGCAAGAAAAGGCATGAAAATTTGTATATTTAAGAGGTTATTGTGGTGTACTCATATGTTAAGTAATCACTTTAAGATCACATGATTATCAGATGAAAACCTAAGAAATTAAGAAATTAAATCCAAGTTTTTCTTATATAGTAGCTCTCACTATGTTATTCTGCTTTAAGTAATATAGTTAACATTTTATATTATTCTACTAGTTATAATTTAATTTATTACTTTAGTCCTACTATTGCAATTTTCTGACATTTTCCCACACACAAAAGAAAAAAAGTAAAAGATAATAAGTTTATGATCTCATATAAAGCCAAGCATTTATTTATTTTCAATCCTTCATGAAAAAAATATGCTTTTCCTTTTTTGCAAGATGATTGAAATACCCAAGATAGATCTTTCTTATGAAAAAGAGTTGACATTAAACTATTAGAGCAATAAAGCAGAATATCCAGAGAGACTTTAACACTGTGAAAAGCGGTTGCAAAATTGTTCTGCTAGAACCGGAGTCTCAAAGGGCTCTGAGTGATAGTTACAACACAAAATAACAACTGAAACATGGGTAGAAACAAACTGTAATCTATTAGAAATGCAAATTATCTTTATTGCAAGGGTAATATATGCTTACTGAAGAAAATTTAAATAACCTTATCCAAAATAAAACAAGAAGAAAAATCTAAAACTCACATGTAATCTCACCAATTAAGAGACGACGATTGTAAATATTTGGCTATAACATTTCAAAATCTTTCTATATGTTTATACAAATGGGTTTATATTATACATAATTTTTAGAGTTCTTTCACTCAACAATAGGCTGCAAAGATCTATTCATCACAATCACTTAGTTATCTGTATTATTATACTATTAACTATGTTTCCATTGTTGAACTCAGGAGAGTTTTTTAGTTGTGTTACTAATTTAAATATGCATGTGAATCAACATTCTTGCAGGTGAAAACCTGAGCAGACTCTTTGCAACTCCTGTATGATAAATTCCTAAATGTGAAGTGGCTTTACCAAAAGGGACACACACACACACACACACACACACACACACACACACACACACATATATATAAAATACTCATTTGTATACATTCACTCATTCAATTTGCACATCCATAGGTTGCTAGTAAACATGGTGATTTTCACCCATATGAATGTGGGTGACATTTTCAACATCTCTACCATTATTAACTACTCAGGCGTCTAAATTATATGTATTAACTAATTATTTGTAAATGCTTCCAGCCTTTCTCATGTGATTAGTTTTTTCCTAGGGTATTTTTCTTTCCTCATAATTTTTACATGCTCTTAATTCATTGAAGATTTAATGTTTTCCTCTACCATATGTTTCAGATAAGCATTTCTGCATCAACAGTTATCATTTAAAGATGAATGATAAAATAATAGTACCTAGTTACTAAGTAGAGTATAACAGGATGGATTGTAATCAGAAAATCATTAATAAAATACAATATATTGAACATCAAAGGGATTATACAAACGATAATCTCAGGTGATATAAAGTTTCTTTTTAGAAATTATCTTCAACTTCATTCGTCTTCTCTTCCAATTTTGCTGTTAATAAAATAACTATTCTAATCCTTCCATATGAGCTCTAGATGCCTTCTCTTTTTGCTTTCTCATGAACTTTGCTCATTTTATTTCTACTCTCCTATCCTGTAATTACAATTTATCCATATCTATCGACATTAGTATTATATTCAGATCAAGTTCTAGGAAAGAAAAAGCTAATCTACAGTGAAGAAAAATATGCACACTGGTTGCAGGATTTTGGGAGAGTTTTGGTCTATAAATAGATTCAAAAATGGCATAAGGGAACTAGTAGTACAGCTGAAGTCCCGTGGGTGATCTTTCAGGCCTGACCATAGTCAATCACAAAGGCTTGGTCTGGCAGGTCTCATGGGGCAAAGCTACATACCCGACATCAAATTTAGCATATAGCCAATGCATTGCACCAAAAAACTCAGACCCATATGGTCAGCTGTGCCCCGACAAATATCTGCATTCTTATCCCAGGTGCCTTCATTTGGAGGCCCCCTTATCTGAGGTCTTCCTCAGGCACCTCTGCAAACACTTCCTTTTGGGGGTAGAAGAAGAGGCAGGGGGACTTTGAGGACCCTTCTCTCCACTCTGACTTAGTACTCCATACATTTTTATTCCTAGCTCTTCCATCTAACCCTCTCCAGACCCCAGCTACAAAAAGCTGCAGGAGACTTTTAGAAAATACACTGCAATGAATGCGATGGAAATAAACTGCCACAAAACACACACACACACACACACACAAACTGAGATGCTGCTAACAGCAACAGGAAACACACAAGGAAAGCCTGGCCCTCTCCCCTTCTCCTCCAGCTTCCCAGTTTCCCTTCTGGTCTCAGAAGAATCTGAGCAGCTGGTGATGTTGAAGCGTGATTTGCAAAGTTCCAAACACTCGTTGCCAAACAGAGTGGAAAGTAAAGGGATTGGAGCTGAAAGATGATTATTTAACAAAGGGCATACCATTCAACTATTACCATAACACCTATCACCTCAAGCCTCAATGTCCTCATCTTAAATGCATATATATGTGCGTGTGTGTGTGTATGTGAATAATGATTAACATATACACATATTTATGTATGTGTCCAAATACACACAGATATAAATACACATGTATGCCCTATACCAGACCAATAAGATTATTTGACACTAAATGCGGAGGAAAAAAATACTCGGGACACCCTAACCAATAGAAGAATGTGATTTCTAATATTTATAATAGAATATTGCTATCAGAATCACTGCAGTTTTTGCTTTTACATAATTAAATTTTGTTTGAAGTTTTTATTTTTTAACAAAGGAATTATTTCAAGTTTAAATTGTGTTTGTACTATAAAATAATGGTAACCATAAGATATAAATTGACAATGCAATATATCAATTATGGTCTGATCACACATAATATTCAAATTTTCAAGTATCCTGGAAAATCTTGAAGTTTATTATTGTAAAGATATGTTTTGAGCTATACATTTCTCTTTATTTTATGGAAAACAAGGACTCTTCAAATAGCATGTAGGAAGCATTGGTAATCAATCCAGTGGGTGCCGCCCAGAATGTTTCTGAAAATTTGATGATGATGATGATGATGTGTGTGTGTGTGTGTGTGTGTGTGAATTTAAGGCCTGTAACAGTACCTGGACTAGTAGGTTCACAATAAATATTTCTTAAATGCAGACATGGGAAATATCATATACATACGTTTGTATATTAAAAGGGCAATGCAACAATTTAAAGACTAAAATAATAAAAATAAAAGTGCATTGCAGAACCTTTTCTTTAAGGTCCAGAAGGAATTTGGACCTTTGGGTGGACTTAATCACAAGCCTTACATCTTTCAGCAGATAGCCTATTAGGGCCATTTATCATGCTTGAGATGTGCACTTTATTTTGCTGACTTTGTTATAATAGATTGCATTTATTGCCATTTGTAGGGTATTTGCACTACTTGAATAAAACATACGAGTTTTTCAGGGTAATTGTTTCATTTGTTAGTCTTCTTTTTGTCTCTTTTATAGCTTTCCTTTTTCTTGACTTGCTCCTTTTTAGTTGCTTCAGTAAATTTTTCAGGGTAATTGTTTCATTTGTTAGTCTTCTTTTTGTCTCCTTTATAGCTTTCCTTTTTCTTGACTTGCTCTTTTTTAGTTGCTTCAGTAAATTTTTCTCATGCCTAAATTCAAGGCAAGTGTGATAGAAATTATGTAGCTCCTTATACTGTCAAAGGAGTTTAATATAGCTTAACTGCATATAGAAGTTAGGACTAGCTATTATTCCATGGAATAGTTCAGAACCTGAAGGGAAGAAAAGTATGTGATTTTTACTTTTTTAACAAATGTGAAATAGTTCATTTTTAAAATTTCACGGTAGTGAATTGTGTATTGGTTACATGCATAGAGGGAAGAAGTCTATATTTATAACTAAATCATTGAGATAGAAAAATAATCTCACTGACTATATATTTTTACAATTGTGTTTTCCTTCCTGCCTATTCCCTCTTCAGGTTTGGCTCCAGGAACCAAAGTGACTTGTTCTTGTTGCATCTTGGGTTTGATGACTTTAGTTAGTACCACTACCTTCACCTTCCCTCCTTATCCTCCTTCATTTTGGAAATAAATTTCTACACACGTTGAGGGAAAAAAGTTCACTGCAGCAAATAGAAACAATAAATATCCTTCCAAACTCTAAAGCTAGAAGACTTCTACATCTGCTAACATTAAGTGGTCAGTGACTAAGTGCCAGTCATTGGGCTAAGTACCTATGTACATTTTTCATTAAACTTGTGAAGATCACATGAGCAGATGGTACAGAGACAGCATTCAAATGTGGATATATTTGCCTCCAAAGGTATAATTCTTTATCATTTATTCTATAATACTTCAACAATTTGTCACCTTAGTACATGCTAAACTTGGAACTATGGTATTTAGTCACTAATTTATATGAAGGAATTTTGTTTTTAGTTTTGGCACCTTGTAATAATGTAAGCTGAGCATAAAAGTAGTAAGTGGTTGAGATCTAAAATAGATACATGTTAGAGGTCAACAGCACAGAACATTTCTTCCATGATCCTTCAAAACTATGGCCTTTTGAAAAGTGGTATTTTAAAAGATCTCGTTCTGGCATGATAGAACATGCATTATGGAAAAGGCATACTCTTGTTTGTTGGTTTTAAATCAGATTACCTATCTAAAACCAAATACAGATATCAATCAAGATACTAAAGTAGGGGAAAATCAAAATTATCTAAAAGACTGACTTCTTCACTCTGGAAAGCAATTTGGAGATTTCTGAAAGAACTTAAAGCAGAAATACCATTAGACCCAGCAATCTCATTACAGGACATATATCAAAAAAACCCAAATCATTCTACTAAAAAGATGTATGCACTCACATGTTCATCGCAGCACTATTCAAAATAGCAAAACAAGGAACCATCCTGATGTTCATCAGTGGTGGACTGGATAAAGAAAATGTGGTACATATATACCATGGAATACTATACAGTCATAAAAGATGAAATAATGTCCTTTGCAGCAGCATGGATGCAGCTGGAGGCCATGATCCTAAGCAAATTAATGTAGGAACAGAAAACCAAATATCACATCTTCCCACTTATAAGTGAAAGCTAAACATTGAGTACTTATGGATATAAATATGGCAACAATTCAAACTGGAGACTACGGGGGGAAAGTGAGGGGAGAAACAGTTGAAAAACTATTGGGTATATGCTCAGTACCTTGGTTATGGGATTATTCATATTCCAAACCTCAGCATCACACAATATACACAGATTACGAAAATGCACATGTATCTCCTGAATCTAAAATAAAAGCTGAAAAAAAGGTAGGCTTCTAAATAGCATTTTGCACATATGACAGTGTGATAAATGATATAACACAAGATTCTTTTGCTATACAGGACAGGGAATCTTCATTTTATGCTTCCTTCTTGACACAATGTAGTGAATTTACTAGGCCAAGCACCAAACTCTTCCACAGAGCAGACCAGAACAATAGATTTGTGGTTGTTGACTAAAATTCTATTTTTATTTCACTTTAAAACATACAGATATCAGAGGCACTACTTCAGGAAATACTGGGAAAAAATTATTTTCGTGGCTTGCTTGCTACTCTCTCTCTCTCTCTGTCTCTCTCTCATTGCCTGCTATCTCTGTCTCAACCTATTTGTACATGTGCTCACACAAACATACATACACACCTCAACTTTCTCGTGTATTGCAATTATGTATAGCATACAGTCTTACTCAGCTCAGGCTGCCATAACAAATCACCATAGATCAGGTGTCTTAAGCAAGAGGAATTTATTTTCTCATAGCTCTGGGGGCTAGAAGTTCAAGATCAAGGTGCTAGCATGGGTGGTTTCTGGTGAGGGCTTGCTTTCTGCCTTGTACACAGATGCCTTCTCACTGTGTCCTCATATGCAGAAAGAGAGAAAGGGAAAGAGTGAGAGAGAGAGAAAGAGTGAGAGAGAGCAAGCATTCTGGTATCTTTTTTTGTAAGGGTACTAATATCATCATTAAAACCACACCTTCACGACCTCATCTAAACCTAATTAACTCCCAAGCACCCCCCCAAATATGATCACGTTGGTGAACAGGGCTTCAGCATGAATTTTAAGGGAGCACAATTTAGTCCATACCAATGCTCTATTTAAAATTGTTTATGAAAACAACTAATGTAACCCTCATTATACCTTTTATTTATTATTTTCCAATTCAAGTTAACCTTCCACATTTTTTAACCTGCATTTTAATAGAATTCAATTCATCTATGTCTTGTCCAGAATATCTAGCAGATACTTCACCTGGACTTCACTTAGAGTATGTATTTTCAATATTACATATGCTTTAAAAACATGTATCTTATCTCTTTCTGTTTAGATATTCAATAGACAACGAGAGATGCTACCTAATTCTCTCACAAATTGCCAACTCTGGCTTTTTCTAATTTTATATATTCAGATGAAATGTTGAAGAATCAGAATTAATTCCCAGAGGCATTTTCAAGTGTGTGAAATATGTGAAATAGCACAAAAAACAAAGGTTACTTTGTGAAGACTTTATGATTATTGCCTATGTTCCTCCTTCTTTATCACTCTCCTAGAAGAATAGCTGAAATTAAAGCAGTTAGTATTTAACACTACTTTTTATATTATCTCATTTATTTTATTTCAATACATAATGGCCATTATTTTAGTCTTGGTTTTGAACTTTAAATTTTATGCAGAAAGTTAGATATTCTTTTTTATCATTGAGTTTCATAGAGTAATGAGTTATATGTTATGGGAGTCTCAGACACTTTAAATGTGTTAAATATGTATGTTCATTAACGTACATATGTCACACACACACACACACACACATTAAAAAAAAAAACAAAAAACAAAAACCAATTCTAAGTCATTCTTTTAATGAACTAAGACTCTGGGACTATCTAGCTCCAAACAATTGGAGGCAAAACCCAGCATAACTTTACTATGCTCTAGTGTTCATCTGTAACATAAGAAAGTCCTGTTTGATGTTACTGAACCTCAGAATTGCTCCTTTGAAAGTCTGATCATTTTATGGAATGCACTAAGAGGCACAGCCTTATGCCACATGAGAAGGTTTATCTGAGACCTGGACATTATAAGTGCCAGTTCTCAACCCTTAGATTTGATGTTTTAATAAGAGCTGCTCTCCACAGCACCAGGAAATGAACTTAACTTCATCTTGGTGTAGGTGTGTGAATGTGTGCTTTCCATGGAAACAATCAATCTCACAGCAAATCAACCTCTTAATGCCATACTATTCCACAAGTGTCTCTAAAGCACAGAAGGTTATGGTAAAACATGGCTTGTCTGTTAGGCACTGTTCAGAACATACCAATGTGTTCATATTTATCTTATAACCATGACCTCAAGGCCATTCTTATTTCATGACCATGACAAAATAGGATAGAAGTACATCATATCTCTGAGAAATGTTCTGTTTACCTCAGCTTCCAGATTTTTTTATTGTTGATATTAGGCATTCTACTTTACCTTATGAATTGGCAGTCATCTTAAATAAGAAATGTTCCATAATAACCCACTTCATTTATCCCATCAGTACATGTTTGAGCTTTTGGGCAATATTCATTCTCATGCTATAGAAGCTGATTGATTACTTTTATTCTAATTTCATTATTTCAAAGCTATTATCATGAAATCCTTCAAAATTCCTCAATCAAAAGCTATTTTTTTTCTAAGCTATAAATATGAGCACAAATAAAAGCTGGTGTAAGCTTATTATATGATGATTCTTAAATGCATATATATAGCCTTAAGATGTGTGTAATCTTTGACTAGTAGTTCATGTCCGAAAACATGTCAATGTCATAAGAACATATTTAAGCTTGTGAGCAAATTTGTCATTAAAATGGTGTATGCCATATCATTGTTTATCATATCAAAAATTTAAAGACTACTTGATGGATAAACTGATACAGCAGCTTTGAAAGACAGTCTATCAGTTTCTTACAAAGCTAAGCATAATCTTTATATATTATCTAGCAATTATGCCTGTACTTATCTAACCATATGAGTTAAAAAGTCATGTCTACACAAAAAATCTCCATGCAAATAGTTATAGCAGCTTTATTCGTAATCTCCAAAAACATGAAGCAACTCAATGTTCTTCAAAGGGTGAATGAATAAGCAAACTGTGGCACATCCATACAATGGAATAGTGTTCATTCATAAAAAGAAATGAGCTATTGAATCACAAATAGATGTGGAGGACTATTAAATGCATATTGCTTAGGGAAAGAATCCAGTCTAAAAAAAGTGCATGCTATATGATCTAACCATATGACATCTGTCAAAGGCACATCTCAAAGATGTAGAGACAGTGAAAATGTTCAATGGTTACCAGGGCTTTGGGAGAAGGAGGAGGGATGAATACATGGAGCACTGGATATTCTTTAGGAAGTGAAACTATTCTCTATGATATTGTAACTGTAGAAACATGATATTATGCATTTGTCAAAACTCGTAGAATTATATAACACAAACCATGAACCCTAATACAAACTATAAAATTTAGTTCATAATAATGTATCAATATAAGTTTATCAACTAAAATATATGTGACACACTAATACAAGATGTTAATAATAGGGGAGACTGTGAACAGGAAAGAAGGAGAATATTTTGGGGACTCTCTGCACTATTTACTCAATTTTCTGTAAACTTAAAGCCATCTTAAAAATAAAGTTGTTTAATTCAAAAGAAATGAAAGTGATTCTCCACTCCTAACATCAAGTACATTTTGAGCCATGTAAATACTTATTTATAATTATTTAGGATGCTAAATATTATCAGAAAGATAGAAAATTAGAGAAAGAGAAACAAAACAAAGCAAATTGATAAAACTTATTATGATGAAATTTAATAATTATTTAAAACTTTTAATCAAATTATTGCTTATTTATAAAAGTATTTGGGACAAAACAAAAGAATATCCTAAAATTTAAAGCAATATGTTGTGACTCTGTACCAGAGCAAAATGCAAATATGTAAAGAAATAAAAATTATAAAGTAAAAATAAAAAGGCAATAAAGGATAAATTCAATATATCTAGCTACTGTGTATTGTGAGTTCTATGAGATAAAAATCTAAATCGTGGAAAGCATAGCAAGAAATGAATTGCATTAGTTTATTGAAAATAGCAGCAAAAGACTTAGCTTAGGTTTTTGACTAAATGATTGCAAATTCAAAGAAAGATAATATGTATTTCAAGAGAACAAGGTGAAGCTACTTAGCAGTTAGAGAAAATTATCCAACCAACATTATGTCAAGGAGATAAGAGAAGACATGGGAATAGAAAGTAGATAATAACGGTTGAATAGCATCTGGGTCATAATCAACATAAGTTAGCAAAAGAGAACTCTTTCTACAATTTTTAAAAAGTTTTAAAATACTGCAGTAGCTAGAGAAAAATAAAGTTCAAAATATATTTTTATAAAATGGGAACAATAAATACATATTATTGGCTAAGGACAAGGCACTAACTGTCCAACAGAGTGAATACACAAAAGAGAAAGGATATGTTCAATGAGGAAAGTTCTTAAGTTACGTCGTCAAGGAGAACAAAAATGGCCCAGATTAGGAGAAGAAGGACTAATCGTTTCAACAAATGAGACTAGATAAGCAAGACCTGTATGCTGATGTTTCTAAGTTTGTGAAAGAGACAATAATTTAAGGGGAAATTATGGAAGAAAGCAACACAATTTTTTTGAAAGTACAGCTGGGATTTCTATTATTGGTCTTTGTATTTGGAATACTGTTTTTTAAAATGGGTGAAGTAGGGTATAGAGGTAAAATTAAGTGATTGATAAATGGTACTGAGGACATTTTAGTTTAAAACTCAGAATTGTTATTGGTGACCAGCTAGTTCAATGATTTTCTCCAATTGCACACAGGAATGCAGATATAGGACTATTAGAGTTATTTAAAATTTTCCCCATTTTTCTGTTTATTTTTCTCTTTTCAGGGGGAGGGGCTATGTAACTAGAGTAAGACATGAAAGGGAATTCAGATGCTGGCAAGAGAATATTTAAATGTAAATAATAGGATGCAGAAGGTAAGTTAGCTTAGCTGATGCATAATCTAAGAAACACTGCCTATCATGAAAGCATAATTCTATGAGGTCTAGAATTTATGAATGGGAGTGAGAAAGAGATAACAAATTATGAGGTTGTGTCCAAAGATAGTATTGAATTTTAATATTTACTTGGTGAAGTAACTTTGTGGGTTAGAATATCTAGGTCAGTGTTTCTCAAAGTGTAAGCAGGAGTACAACCAGAATCAGAATTGCTTGGGGTTTTTATGACTATGGAGGTTCTAGGGCCCTGTTCCAGAACTAAGAAACCTCTGAGGGTGCTGCCTGGGGGGCATTATTGTTTACATAGACCCAGATGATTCTAAACAACAGTTGAAAAATCTGTAATAATAATTGCGATCACTAAGGATATGGCAGAAGCTGAAGTGAAGTTAACTGGAGTTTGGGAATTAAAAGATAGTGAGAGTAGAATTTTAAAACCTTAGATATTGATGAAAAATATTGGAATGAAGAGAGAAAATAAAATGAAGTATTATTTCCTTAAGTCATCAAATAAGTATACATTGCAACAAGTATGAGCTTCCTTGCTGATATTTGCTAGTCTGAATCAGGTGAAAGCTGGAGTAAACAATCCATGTATACATAGTGAAAGTTAGGAACCAATGAATCACAGATCAATGGTAAAACCTCAAATGCAATGCTGAGTTCTATAGCGCAGCCACTGATTCTTTCCATATGCCTCAATCAAATAGCCTTGACAGATTTATTATTAATGTCACCGATCTTTGATATATAGGAATGTTGAATATGCCAGAACATTTAAAATACTTTAATTCACCTTTTTCATGCTATCATCACTACCCATCCTTACCATCAGGGAGTCAATTGGTAAAATAAAAATTCTGACATAGTATTTAGCTTTTATTTAAAGGAAGTGAGGCAAATATTTAGGAAGAAGCACATTGAGACATTTTCACTTCTGGAACATGGCAAGAAACAGGGAAAGCCTGGGAAGAGCTGTCATCATGAGCCCAGGAAGGACCAATATCAAGGCATTCTGAAAACCACCAGACAAAAGCTAGAGTTATTTCCTTACTTCATTTACTTCTGTGAGGGAGTTCATTATATGATTCCTTTCTTATACAGAATGAGATCAGGAACATGTAAAACTGAACTTCAAGAGTTTGACAGCCATGACTTCAGCTGGAAGAGTTACAGAAATTCAGGAATTCAGAGGCAGATCCATTTAACTTTTAAATGAAGCACCCATAGGTATTAGCATGATCTTCCGTTTTCAGTTGTCTCTTGTGTGGAAGGAAGTGCATCCAATGTGGAAGCAGTTTTGCATAAAGGAAGCACGAGATGGTTTGACTTGTGCAACAGAGGAGAACATGTATTTATAAAGCATTTAACCAAAGAGGAAATAATATAAATCATAAACCTAGGGACCTCAAAGTCATTGAATAGTGTGCAATGAAAGGTGTGTTTTAAATAGAAGTGCCAGTTTTGAGAGCTTTTCTTTCATTCTTCATGTTTTGATTCCTCAATATTGGAGTTCTCCAGATAGAAAACAAAGAATAGGCTGAAACAATTAGTTAATTGATCTCATTCAAATAGAGTTAAAATTGCAAAGAGGGATTTGAATTAACTGTGTTGCAGAATTTCAGACTACACTAGACCCCAATCAAAAGCCTCCTCATATTTTTGCTTCTGTGTGTGTGTGTGTGTCTGTGTGTATGTCAGTGAGGAAGAGAGGGAGGGAGAGACAAAGAGGGAAAGAATGTAAGTGTGTATATGTAGAGTATTACATGAGCATAGTCTACAATTCCATGTATTATTGTGTGTTTTGGTAGTAGGATTACTAAAACATAGAAGGTAAGGCACTGAGAATTAAATTTGTTCAAGCTGCTTCAGATCTCTGGATATTTTCAATATATGAAAGATCCCTGACATGTCCCTTTTTAAATGGAGGAGTGAGATGTGAGATTATACTGTAAAGTGTTATAGTGGCCTTTTCTATGCACAAAAATGTGGACTGAAACACAACGAACATTTTTTAATGACTTGGTTCAGAATTCACACCTAAATAAAAATTTACTAAGATGCTCTTTGATCCAGAAATAACAGACAGTCAAGTGTATGTAGTTAAATTGATTAAAGAACAAAACCAAATGCAGAAAAATTGTTACTACCAACTCTGACTACTGTGTCGTCGTTAACCTAAGTGCACTCGCTACTAATTTCCTTAATCCAATCCAACCAATCAAACAAATAGATTTTGAGGCACATTGTTATTTCCTAAAATAGTCAACACAATATTTTGAATGTTGTTAGACATAATCATGGGTTATTTATACCATTAAAATAGCTTGATGCCATTGAATGTAATACAAGAATAATCTTCACTAAATCGGTGTTTTTAGTTACCTGGAAAACACTGTATTGAAATGCTATACTGGTTGTAGGTAGAATTCTGCCACAGTCAGCCTATCTGAAAGCTGCTACCACTCAGCTACCCAGCTGGATATCAAAGAAATCTCTTTGATCCAGCAATTAAATAAGAATTACTGGCCTAACTGGTTTATCTAGGATCCTGCTCTAGCTGTAAGACTGGCATGTATGTTGAAGAATTGGTGCTACACCAATTGTTAAAGATTTTGAACATTGCCTCTGCCACAAACTCATCTGAACTCAGAGACATTCAGTCAAGGTATCTGAAGATGATATAGCCACAGAGGGCAACAAGAAATGAAAACAAAGGAACATATTTTTAAAAATCTATATTGATGCCCAAACCTACAGTTTGGAGAAGCTGAACTGAATTACAGGCAGCAATGTGATTTTGATAAGCTAATTTGGAGTAAACAACTTCACACCAAACCACACACTTAACAATTGCAGGAAAGTATCTTCAATGAGAGAAAGACAACAAAAAAGCCCAGAACTTATCACTTGTCTCATGTGCCTGGTGATAATCTGGCTCAGGTTGCTAGACTACTGCTGGTTAGTCTCCTGCTGGCTGTCAGATGGGACGAGGGAAAACATAGCAGACAGCTGGGCCTGCACACAGGGAGCGTACCTTGGGGCCCATTATGCTTATACGGCATATGTGCAAGGCAGAAAGGAGGGCTTCCAAAGCATGCCTGGATCTCATCTCATGGACGAGGCTGTGGTTTACAGCACCACAGTGGTATGAAAAGGAGAAACGAAGCCACTTCCACGCACATCACGCTCAGCACACTTTGATCCTGCCAACATGTAAATCACCATCCTGCAATCTATCACTCAGCTTAGTATTAATATCCGAAGGGTTTTTTTTTAAACAATTTACAGATTTGACCTTATCTACGCCTACAAATGCTATAGATAATAAGCCTAGTGCTTTCATATGTTTCTTTAATTTTGTACATTATACTTTGAAACTCATTTTTGCATAAATGTTGAAGGTGACTGGATAGAAATTATAAAAAAAAGAGAAAGGCTGCTTGCTAAGACAGGGCTTCACAAATAGAAATGGAAGATTAAAATCTAATCTGTAGTTTTAAACATACGATATTTTTCATGTTTATTTTCCCTAAATTTTCCAAAAAGAATTAGATATGCCAGGCACAGTGGCTCACATTTATTTTATAATCCCAATACTTTGGGAGGTTGAAGTCGGAGGATAGCTTGAGCCCAGGAGTTTGAGACTAGCCTAGGCAAGATAGAGGGACCCCATCTCTACAAAAAACAAACGAACAAAAAAATTAGCCATGTGCATTGGACATCTCAGCAATTTGGGAGTCTGAGGAGGGAGGATCACTAGAGCCCAGGAGTTGGAGGCTGCAGTGAGCTATGACTGTGCCACTGCAATACAGGCTGGATGACAGAGTGAGATCCTGTGATGGTTAATATTGAGTGTCAACTTTATCGTACTGAAGGATGCAAAGTATTGTTCCTGGGTGTGTCTGTGAGGGCGTTGCCAAAGGAGTTTAACATGTGAATCAGTGGACTGGAAGAGGCAGACCCACCCTCAATCTGGAAAAGTACAATCCAAACAGCTGCCAGCACAGCTAGAATAAAAGCAGGCAGAAGAATGTGGAAGAACTAGACAGCCTGAGTTTTCTGACTTCCATCTTTCTCCCGTGCCGGATGCTTCCTGCCCTTGAACATCGGACTCTAAGTTCTTCAGCTTTTGGACTCTTGGGGACCTACACCAGTGGTTTACCAGGAGTTCTCCAGCCTTTGGTCACAGAATGAAGGCTGCACTATTGGCTTCCCCACTTTCAAGGTTTTGGGAACTGGCTTCCTTGCTCCTTGGCTTGCAGATGGCCTCTTGTGGGACTTCACATTTGATCGTGTGAGTCAATACTCCTTAAAATTCCTTAATAAACTCCCTTTCATCCATACATCTTTGCTATTACTCCTGTCCCTCTAGAGAACCCTGGCTAATACAGACGCTAACAAGAAAAAACAAAACAAAACACAACAAACAAACAAACAAAACCTGATGTATAAACTAGGATTTCTTTTCCTCTATACAGAATCAGAATAAATAAAGTTACCTGAAGACTCTTCATAGGAACAAGCTCTGGAACCTATAACTACCATCACTGCTATAAAGACATATTTGCCATGTCAAAACACTCACCTTTGTGTTGGCACAAGGTCATCTGGAGAGAGCTCAAGACACATCAATAAATAGTTACTCTAAACAAAAACTCACTTCATTCAACTAATTCTACGATTCATAACGTTATATACATTAAACTTCCCTTAATTTTTGCCAAGTTTAAAGATTACTTAGCAGTTGTCTTGATTAGATTTCAGCATATTGTCAGCCACGTATATGCAGAAAATATCCTTGGGTGAATTACTTCTACAAATAATAAATAATATACATTAGACATTGAATTTTGAGGCTTGTCTGTCAGTTGGTCATTTTATAATCAATCTCTGAAAGAAAGTTACTTTAGCCCTATGTATTTCTTCTTTTCTTTTCTTTTTTTTTTTTTTTTTTTTTTTTGAGATGGAGTCTTTCCCTGTCACCTAGGATGGAGTGCAATGGCACGATCTCGACTCACTGTAACCTCCACCTCCTGGGGTCAAGCAATTCTCCTGCCTCAGCCTCCCAAGAAGTAGCTGGGATTACAGGTATGCACCTCCCTGCCAAGCTAATTTTTGTATTTTTAGTAAAGATGGGGTTTCACCATGTTAGTCGGGCTGGTCTCGAACTCCTGACCTTGTGATCCACTCACCTCAGCCTCCCAAAGTGCTGGGATTACAGGTGTAAACTATCACACCCGGCCAGCCCTATGTATTTCTAAAGCATTCTTGCATTTAATCCTCACGTGCCTTGAGAATAATCTGGGGTCCTACTTGATGTTTTTGTTTTTGGTGTGTTTGTTTTATGCTGTCCACACTGGCCTACTCACTTGTGTCATATATTTATACCATCCATTATTCTTTCTAGTTGCTCCCACCTATGGATTTCTTGGCAACATTTTAGTATTAGTTTAAGATTGTATCACCTGACTCTTTGTCGTTCTCTTTACTCAAGTTCAGTAATAGATTATGCAAAGTTAATTAGGCATGCAGACTGACATCCAACATGTAAACTTCTTTTTTTTTTTTTTTTTTTTTTTTTGAGACAGAGTCTTGCTCTGTCGCCCAGGCTGGGGTGCAGTGGCCGGATCTCAGCTCACTGCAAGCTCCGCCTCCCGGGTTTAGACCATTCTCCTGCCTCAGCTTCCCGAGTAGCTGGGACTACAGGCGCCCGCCACCTCACCCGGCTAGTTTTTTGTATTTTTTAGTAGAGACGGGGTTTCACCGTGTTAGCCAGGATGGTCTCGATCTCCTGACCTCGTGATCCGCCCGTCTCGGCCTCCCAAAGTGCTGGGATTACAGGCTTGAGCCACCGCGCCCGGCCCAACATGTAAACTTCTTAATTCCATAACGTTCTCAACTTCTGGGACCTTCACTTTGACTCTATTTCAGCCATTGATTTCCGTAATTATCTACACTCACTGCAATTCTGAACTTCTGAAATCAACTCTCCCACTTTTTCCATCCTAACCTATCCTTGTAGCTTTCACATGTGACTGCCCCCTAGACCTGTCTTGCATTCTCACCAAGAACTCTAGGCCTATTATTCCTGTAATATCTCTTTATTGATTAGCCTCCTAGCCATATCCCCACTACTGAATTTTCTATCTTCCCCTTTTATCTAAATTCTCTGCTGCATCATTTTAATCATTCTCTTGCCAACATCTCAAATTCTTTTCCTTATTTGCATGCCTATTACATGCTGCCAGTTAAACTGTGATTTTGTAAAAGTCTAAATATTGGCTTCTCAGCTTTTCCATCTAGCTTTCAAAAGCTACTGTAAAAAAAATAACAACTTTAAGTGTTATTGTATTCTTAATTGACAAATAATGACTGCACGTATTTATGAAGTAAGACTGGTGGTATTATATTGTCCAGGGATCATTCTGCATTTACCTCATCATTGTAAGTATTGGTAATAGTCTCTAATTCTCTCAGAATATCTATCTCATCATATCTGCCCCTTATTTAGAGAAACATAAAGAGAAATAGAAGCCTCGCCTCATGAATGTCATTAACTTTTTGGAACCACATCATATTGGAATTTTATCTCAATGTGACACAATTCGATAACTACAGCCTTTCTCTCCTTTGTTGTTCTTAGTTCGCATCTCTTCCCTTCCATTTTTAAACATGTTTAATGTCCTCACCCATTTAAAAAATATTCCATTGACTTTAGATCCAAGTAACAACCAAAAAAAATTTCAACCTTTTCACAAATAAGGTATTTGAGATAATTTTATGTATTTGTTATTTCCAACTTTTACCTTCTCTGTACTCCTACAATAAAGAGTATGTGTAATCACTCACATAAACTGTTCTTGTCAAAAAAGGCACACGTGCAATTCATTCCAATGAATACTCCTTAAAATGCTTGACTTCTCTAGCACATTTGACCGTGTGGACTGTAAAATAAAGCAGACTTTGAATATTTCACTTCCCACGATCAGGAGGCAGGCTTAGAGACTATATACTCTAAGAGGAGTAGTATTCAAAGAACTATAACTCAAGAAAGTAGTTTTGGATACATCCAAATAGGTATATAGGTGCCAATATTCTTCAGTGTGGAGAATTTCCAAAAAAAGTTGGGGGTCATTTTATGAGTAATGGCAAAAAAATTACATAAGCTTGAGGCCTGAGGGCTTATGGTGATGGTATAAATCCTATTTATGGGGTTGAGCTATGTAGTATACTCTATTTTTTCTTTTCTGTTCTCATCACCTTTAGTTCTTCAAGGTCAGTGCATGGCATGAAAGTGTTCCAATATGCTTGCATGTTTCAGTGGGAAATCAAAGGGGTATCAAAGCAGAAAGGCATCTTTGGTAGAATGATTTACGACCATGGGCAAATATCTAGGATCAGGGACTTCTGCCATGAGTGCCAGTATATCATCAACTCACTGATGAAACTCACTTGCCCTCACTGGTTATCCCAGAAAGAGGAGCATGGCACCAATTTACTGCAGGTCTCAGAGTATTCAGAAAACACAATGTGTATATGTGGACTTCATCTCTCACACCATGAGATCATGTTAACCATACCCCTTTTTCCTACATCCAGATGACACATCAAACACGAGCATATGGGATATGAAAATAAATTTTAATCACACGGTAAGTTGCAAAAAGACACAGTCGTTACTTTGGGCACGGATTACTGGAACTGGCCATTATGACACTCCCTATTCCTCATGCACCAAGCAGAGTAAGGGAGATAAAATCAGCAACAAAGAAATAAAGGAAATAGCTTTTCTTTTCCCATATAATCTAATATGTAGGTAAATTTATGACTAGACTAGAGTTACACTACTGTTATTCCACTAATTGTTAAGTTTTAAGGGAGAAATTCAATTACTTTAACTTCTAATTTCCTCACTGATTGAGAACAAGAACCTGTGATTATTAGTTTCTTTCCTATAACAATTGTGTGTAAGTCATTTTATCTTCAAACCTTTTTCTCCTATTATACTGCTTGGATAGAAGGCCTAAAATGATCCCACTTTATGTAGCGTGTCTTTGGTGGACTTCTTTAGGTAGTAATATAAGTAGTTTTCTCAACATGTAGACAATTAGAAGGATGTGCTTGCAGTTGGTTCTGCTAGGTGAGAAGAAAATAAATACCTTCAACTTCGGCATAAACACATTAGCTACATGTGAAAATTTAAACCATTTAATTTGCATAATGATCATTTTATGCCACATTATTTGCACCTGGTTTACAAATTTACTGAGCTTTTCACAACAATTATCAATGATTGTATCAAAATGTCAAATATCCCAAAGTGACATTTTGCTAGGCAGTTATCAAAAAGATTTGCTTTCCCTTTGATATTTCTTGACAGTTTAATTTGTGGCAATTTATTTTGTAAGGAAAACTATTGGAAGAAAGTTTTTTTTCACATTTTCTTTATTAAGGAAAGAATGAAGAAAAATAGATGAAGCTTAGACCTCCCAAAATTTCAACATTTAATATTGTTTCAGAGACAAACATGTACATCTTTTTAAATATGCAAATTACAAAAATTATTGATGACAAATTTTAAAATGCAGACAAGCAGCCAAAACACATTTTATGTCCTAAATCTCACTCCATAAATTGTAATATTTGTTTCCTTTACTTTCAGCACTTTATATTATGCCTCTCTTTTAAATACAGTGAAGTTGAATAGTTAGTTTTGTAATCCTTTATCAATATAAATTGTATAAAAATAAATAAATCTGCTATAATTATTTATCAGTAAATCATAAACATGTTAATGCAGATAATATTTCTAGTAAATATTTTACTTTTTATATTGCATTTTATTGCATTGTATTATAATTTATCTAATCAAAGCCCTATATTAGATCATTATAGTGTTCCTAATTTTTCTATTGTAATGAAGACTGTGATGGAAATCTTAACAGTTCAACCCTACAATAGATCTGTGTATTTCCTTCACATAAGTGTTTTAAAGAAGAGTAGAAGTTTTAGGTCATAGTTTAAGGTAAAAATCTAATACATTTTCATTAGTATTGCTAAATGGCTTTCAATAATTATTGCAATAGAATAATACATTTAGGAAATGATTATTTCTCATCTTTTGATCTTTTCTATTATCTGTATTTTTATTATGTGGCATTCTTAATACATACAGATATGTACCGAGAAGTATTATTGAAACTTTAGTGAAAATAATGCCTTGTATCTACCATTTCTTCTCAGAACCCACAACCTTAAAAGTGAAGTAAGCAGAGCTCTTCCTGTTTCTGAAATATATAAGAAATACACCTTTTGGATATATTTTATTGCCACTAGTTCCATATCCCCAGCTTGCATCCTCCCCTATTCAGTTTGTGTGTGTGTCTGTTTTTGCTTTTTTTTTTTTTTTCTTTTTTGAGACAGAGTCTTGCTCTGTTGCCCAGGCTGGAGTGCAGTGGTGCGATCTTGGCTCACTGCAACCTCCACTTCCCGGGTGCAAGCAATTCTCCTGCCTGGCCTCCAGAGTAACTGGGACTACAGACGCGCACCACCACGCCCAGCTAATTTTTGTATTTTTTAGTAGAGGTGAGGTTTCATCATGTTGGCCAGGCTAGTCTTGAACTCCTGGCCTTGTGATCTGCCTGCCTCGGCCTCCCAAGGGACTGGGATTACAGGCGTGAGCCACCACGCCCAGCCTGCTTTTGCTTTCTTAAAAAATAATAGTTATTGCCGCTTTTAATAAAATGATTAAGGATTGCATAGAGCTTTATGTACGCTCTTATTTCATTTCCCCAGTGACTAAATATTAATTTACCTGAGGTCTTTCAGAGTATATTAGAAAGGCATAATCGATTATTTATTTGAGATATATTTAATATAGAGTTTCTCTAAAATTTAGGATGAATATTTGTGTAATTAACAATCATATCAGTTTTTTTTTTACCAGCAGTTAAAAATATATCCAATGAACAACAAATCTCTGGAACTGTTTAGATTAACTTCTTTAAAGGCAGCTCACATTTGCTGGAATTTTGTTTCGCTCTTTGGCTAAAGTCATAACACTTAGAGTCACATAACCTTTCCAACCTTTTAAAAATATAAGCCCAACATCTGAATTCAGGAGATCAGGATAATATGTTTACTAAAAAATACATTTTTGGGGACAGAAATAAAACTTCAAAATAATTGATAGTATTGATAATTGCAAGTGATCTTACTAAAAACCTTAATGATTGTTTTGTGTGAACATTAATATTTGGACAAAATTCACTTATTTTCTAGCTGATTCAGGGCCTGTGGATTGTGATATTGATCATTCCATTGATTTCCTGTCTGGCACCAAGAGAGGTACTTAATAGCTATCTGTCAATACTTCTTAAAATATGGAGATGATTGTACTCATAATACTGTTTTGAAAGCTCAGTGGTAAAATGTCAAAACAATTACAAATCAACATATTTTAATAATGTCACTTTCATGTATTGCTAGCATGACTGCCAATTTGTTGTCATATTTTAAAAACTGCTCATTTATCCTCAATCTTCTCCAATGCCCATCAACTCACAATTCTTATAGGGTAGAAATTCCCAAAACAGAATGAAAAATATATTTAAGCAAAAATTCAAAAAATATTTAGGTTAATACTTTAAAACTCTTTATAAATGTTTTAGGAGAGTAAATAATACCCTTGCTGTGAGAAAACAGTAGGCATTTTCCCTCTGAAAAACCATGATTTTGAAACTGGGATCTTAGAGAAAATATGCACAAAAATAGAAAAATTTTAAGAATTTAAAGATAAACTATTACCTCAGAAAATTCGACTTACAGATTGTGCACATATATACTTGTGCATGCACACACACACACATGCACACACTCTCCCATAATTGAGATTTAGGCTGTAATTTCCAACTGCATTAAATATTTTACATAATGAACTGAGAAAGAAAAAATGAGCTTTTCTGGAGACACTTATAGTAAGCTAAAGCATGGAGCTTTTTTTTTTTTTTGCTCTGCCATAATACATTACATGTGAGAGAGGTAAGAAAGTAAGAAACCACAAAAATGCATTTAGCAGTTACTGTGAGTCAAACCTCTTTCAATTAGTTTCTGCAACCATGTAAAACAGAAAACACTCAGAAAGAAACCTTAAAGTGTCTCCAAAGAATTTAGAAAAAAAAAAAA
Organism: Macaca nemestrina; assembly: GCF_043159975.1. Classification (NCBI taxonomy): domain Eukaryota; kingdom Metazoa; phylum Chordata; class Mammalia; order Primates; family Cercopithecidae; genus Macaca; species Macaca nemestrina. The sequence continues at coordinate 78,471,994 of NC_092137.1, read as the reverse complement.
AAAAGGTTTTTGGGCACAGGGGAGGACTAAGATGGTTTTCTGACAATTAGACTAATTAATTACACTAATAGTATGTGATAGTAATAAATGATATAATATACACTGATAGCAAAAATTAAGTAAATTGTCTGTAAAGGAAAACATCACAACCATGTTCAATCAAGATGACATGGGCTAAACTCAGAACTGGAAAATTGTAATACAAAAGGGATTAGATTGAATTTATTGTACTTGATGGAAAATCTTTACTAAGGAAATGTTGATAGTTAACATGAATTAAGAAACGAAGAATAAACAGAGTTTGAGAGTGTTTACTCAACACTGTCCATATGAATAATCTTGAGACTGGAAAATAATCAGTAATCATTATTTTTGTCACAGTAGTGAGCTGTATTTTTTTCCTGAGAAAAAAAGAATAATCTATGAGTCTTCTCCATCGTTTGGATAAAATGGTGTTTGTTATTACTTTCTTTTTTAATGTATTTTAAACTGTTCTTTATCTAGCATACTGGTTTCCAAGTGTTGTTTCAGGATCAGAAGGGTCCATTTATGTTATTGCAATTTAAATTATATTTTTCTGCTTCAGTCTCTGTCTTCAAAACAAAGGACCAGAACTTGGAACCTCTAGATAGTCTTTGAGTCTGAGCTTTCTTATCCGTAAAAGGAAGAAAATTGTATCAATAATGATGATGCTGATATTGTTTGAACCATTTATATTAAAATATAAGATTTCTTATTAACATAATAGTATTTTAATGAGATATAATCATAATTTTTTACAAAGGAGATTTACATATATACTGTATATATACTGTAATACTATATTAAAATATACATATATAGAAGCACATTATTATAAAAATAGAAGAGAAAAAAAGCAAATATCACAGTGTCAGCTGTGCCAATTTATATGAAGGTCATATTCTAGAACTATAGAGTAGAAGTCTGCACACTAAGAACCACAGACCAAATCCCGCTCACCTCCTGTTTTACTGTAGCCTATTTTTTCTCTGAGCTAAGAACAGTATTTACATTTTAAGTGACTAAAAAAGGGCAAAAGAAGAATATTTTATGACATACAAACGTTATATGAAATCCAGATTTCAGCATCCATAAATAAAGTTTATTGAAACACAGCCATGCTCATTTATTTAAATATTTTTTGGCTACTTTTATTCTAACTACAGAGTTGAGTAGTTGAGACAGAGACCATATGACTCAGGAATACAAAAATATTTACTCTCTGGCCCTTTATGGAAAACATTTGTTAATTCCTGCCCTAGGTTATTTCTGTCATTTTATTTTTGTATTTCTCCTGACTTTTTTCAAACTTTGAAAATCTAATTAAAATTTGTTTTGTAAAATTAAAATAATTATTTACTAATAATTGTAATTCAATTTAAAACATCATTACATTTCCTTGAATTTGTATCCAATTGATTCCTTTAAATAGTTATTATTACTCTTACAAAGTAAATATGAAAATACTTTATTGGTCACTTCATTTCAAAAATATTTCAAATAGGCCGGGCGCGGTGGCTCACGCCTGTAATCCCAGCACTTTGGGAGGCTGAGGCGGGCGGATCACGAGGTCAGGAATTTGAGACCAGTCTGGTCAACATAGTGAAACCCTGTCTCTACTAAAAATACACAAAAAATTAGCCAGGTGTGGTGGTGTGCGCCTGTAATCCCAGCTACTCAGGAGGCTGAGGCAGGTGAATCTCGTGAATCTGGGAGGTGGAGGTTGCAGTGAGCCAAGATCGTGCTACTGCACTCCAGCCTGGGTGACAGAATGAGACTCCATCTCAAAAACAAATAAACAAACAAAAAATATTTCAAATAATGTTACTTTGATATTTTATTTGTACATTTTATCATAAAATGTGTAAATTTATATATTTCTTTTTTTTTTTTTTTGCTTTCTATGATTGAAGTTAAAGCTTCTGTTAATGGTAATATTTGGCCAAGTTTTAAGTTGAAATAATGCAAGTGAGTATAAAGATTATTGTACCTGGCTTGTGCCCAGAAAAACTCTCAGACAGAAGTATCCCAGGAGAATAATCTGTCCAACCTTTCAAATATCAAATGGTTCACTGCAGTTCTAATTACTGCCTCCCTTCAAAAACAACTTCCCATTGAGAACACATTGAAATGAAATAACAAAGTATATTCCTGTGAGATAAGATAATTGATTATGGCCTTTAAAGGCACCGATTATAGAAGATTTGGCTTGTGAACCATGAATACATGGGTGTGTACATACATATATGTATGTATCTGTGTGTATGTATATATATACACACAATACAGAATAACAATTTAATAATATGCCTTATGCTGCACCATATGCAATACAATGAAAACTCAAGTTACATGTCCATTTAATTTTTAAATATAGAAAAAATTAACCTTAAAACCCTTTAGCTGAACTCCTTAGGTACATATTGGTTTTGAACATTTATGTTTGAAGGAAGAGTTAAAAAATATAGGGCTATGCATGTAAATATGGGAATTCATTATACCAAAAACGGCCAAATAAATAAAATGTTACATGATCTATTATACATCAAGCTCTCTGAGAGAGTAATTTTATAACATCCTTTTGCCCTGTATTCTGCTTCTGTTTGCTAGACTGAGGAAACCAAATATTACACATAATATGTGCCTTTGCTCATCCTTTTCTAGTGCTCTAGAAAGCATTTATGCACTGCTTTGATGAGCAATGTGTAGTTCAATGATGTTTATTCTAGGGGTGGCTAGTGTAAATTGGATTCTAGGAATTTAATTATAGATCATCTTGGTGCCTTCTTCCAGGAGTCTAATAGAGACACTAATTTGATTGCTAGTTGCAGAGTTTCATTGAAGAAACTTCCCCAGATAGGATTTCCTGCCCACTGCCTTACATTTCTGTTTATGCAGGTTGATCAATGTTAAGATTATTAAATGTCAAGGACCACAAATTTAAATAATTTGTTCTTATTTTTCATGTGTGTTTATGTTTCTCTGTAGCTGGAATTTAAATTGTTTTAGACATAAAGGATATTTTATGTTAAATTAAAGTTGTTTAGCATCTTTCCCATGTGAGACATTAGGTTTTCAGGGAAGATACAAAAATGAAAAAAATATGCATCACCTAGTAATTTACTCAAGTCATTACAGATATTATATATGAAAAAATGGGATTTTTTTTTTTTTTTACTTGTAGGTAATAGACTGATTGAATGTCAGACTATGAGTCTTTCTTGTAGAGCAATTTTTAAGGTCATGCGATATTCCGAGATTTGGAACAAGAAGCAGTCCATTACTAAGCAGTGGAAGAGCCATTGCGAAGTTAAGCGGACTATGGGAATTTCAAGAAAAAGGGAGATATATTTAACTTTCTTTATTTGAGCAGGCGCTTTCTTCAGTATTGTCCCTGACAAAAGTTGCCTTCGGCACTTAGGGACATTAAAGGATGCCCTTGGCCACTGGATCTGCCAAATTATCAAGGAAAACAAGAATTTCCTGGGAACTTCATGGTCCCTGGGACAGCCCATGGCCAATGACTGACCTGTGGGGAAAACACAACTCATGCCTTCTGTTACTGAGTTCAGTTTATATTCTACAGTTCCTAGGAGACCAGGTTGAGGCTGGGACATCACCTGTAATGACCACTCATTTGACTTCTTCCCTTTTCCTAGCTTGCTTCCTTCACTCCGTTGCCCTGGGAAGAGTTTTCACTAAATCACTTGTATTAAAATACTTAGATCTGCTCCTTAGCAAATCTAAGACTAGAAAACACACTCACAGTGCACATAAGACTGTTTTTCTGAAACTTATAAATTAGTAAGAATAACGGGCATGTTCACAATTAGGTATAGAGTTAGTTGAAAGAGATACTTACCATTTACAATATGTTTCCAGATGATTTCAGTGAAGCATCCATGGTCTGAGAAGGATAAGTAATTTTCATTTGGCATATCTATTCATATTAATTTAAAATGGCTGCCTGAAATATTGTCTGGGATGATGGATTCAAAAGGATTCGGCTTCTCAACCAAATATTACAGAGCCTGACACATAATAGAAGCTAAATAAAATATTTTTCAAATCTCTCTTAAATGAAGGAAAGAAAGGAATAAACTGTTTTATAATTGTGGCTTGGTGATACTGCCTAATGAAGTTTTAGTATGCTTTTATCTCTTTGTTGTTACAATGACTCTAGGTTGGTTTTTTTCTAGAAATTATTTCTCGAGAGGTTTCCACTTATAAATCACTGTAAACAGTACCTGAGAACTAAACTAGCCTCATGAGAAGTACCCATTTATATCACTAGAAGACAAAGCCAAGAGTATTCTTTATGTAGACCTAGGATTGCTCAATTAAAGAACATTATCAACAGATTCAGCTATTTGGCTAATTTTCTTGTAAACTAAAAATAAATCATGGTAAAAGAAAGAGGTATGTAGAAGAAATTTCCCCACAAGGGAAAATGGTAGAACACCTTATATATAAACAAAAAATCTTGGCTCAGAGAAAGAAACTCATTATCTACATTATTTGAGCCAGAAATAAAGAGGCTATAAATTTTTTTAAGATATTTAAATCAGGACCTATAATTAGTGCCTATAGTAAAATAAAACTCATTACTTTTTTTATCAGAATAGAAAGTCATTGTAAAACTTAACCTTGTTAATGATAATTAATAGTTCACAGTTGGAAATACTGTAAAAGTCTAACAAATCCTCAGTTGTGATGGACATTTAAAGTTCAGTATTTACTGTCTCTGAAACTTGCCTGTGTCCTAAAGGGCATCTACTTTCTAAGTTCTCAGCTATCACTATTACTTTACTGGTAAGGGATAATAGGATGTTTGAAAATTCATAAACTCAGTAATGAAGAGTAAATAGTCTGGTGTTAAACAGAATCAGAATCTTAATACTTACATCTGTGTGACCTGGGAAAGTTATTTAGTCTCATAGAGCAACAGATTTATTTTTGGCAAAATGGGATTGAGGTTTGTTGAAAGACAGGACAAGAGGAGGGGAAAGGCAAATTGAAGGAAGAAGTGAAAAAAATCCATTGCATGTTGTAAACTGACAGTCTCTCAGATTCAGTAGAAAAATCAAAGGTTCCAATATGCAGTATAAAATATTAACTAACCTAAAGCTAAATGAATCAGAAAGGGATAAAGCAAAATGTGTACAAAATAAGTAGGAGTTAAAATACTAATTTCATATTTAAAACATTACTGTATGAGAAGAAAAATGAAACATTACCAATATAGTCATTTAAAGAGTGGAACATTTCTAATAAAAATATGCGTCATGAATGTTCATAACACTAACATGAACAAAGACATCAATAGGTACTGACAAAGATTCTTTACCAAATGTTATTTATCCTACTGAACATTTATTTGACCCAGCCCCCTCCTAAGTCAATCTAACAAGAACTCATTCTCCTTATCTGATCGCCCTCAATACCTAATCAGGTTCTCATCCTTGACCACCCCCAAATGATATCTAATTAGCCCATCTTCAGCAATAATCCTGTTAGGTGGAATTAGCCAGATTTCCCCTCGCCCCTGAGGTTTCCTCTTAGTAATTTACCATCCACACTGATGCCCATCATGTTACTTGCCTACAAATTTTCAATTCTCATGCTGCTTTTAGAACTGAGGCAAATTCTGTGCTAAAGTATCTTTTTCCATATTGCAATATTCCTGAATAAAATCTGTTTTTACCACTTTAACTGCTGTCCAGCTTTCTAATTTTTCTTTGATAGTATGTACCCACATGCTTTGTAAATGATACATTTTATTGTATGGTTTTACTATGACTTATTTACCCACTGTTTTATATGTTTGACATTTTAGAGATATCTAGTTTTTATTAGCATAAAAACATAATGTACTTGGCTAGGTCTCTATGATATATTACCAATATATACTTAATAAGGTATATCCACGTGTACATATACATATAGACATATACACCCACATCTATAATATAGAATGTATTATACATTAGATATATGAAATATTCCATCAGATATTTTGAAACTCCATAAACTTATTTTTATTTACAATTATTATGAGCACTTTATAGTTGTATATTTAGAATACATGTAATGTCTTCATAAAGGCATACAATGCATAATAATCAAATCAGGGTAATTAAGGTATCCATCACCTGAAGTCTTTATCACTTCTTTGTGTGAGCAACATTCCAATTCCACACTTATAGTTATTTTAAAATATGCAATAAATGATTGTTAACTATAGTCACCCTATAGTACTACTGACACTAGAATTTCTTCATTCTACTAACTATATTTTTGCACCCATTAGCCATCTACACTTTATCCAGTCCTCCTCATGACACACCCCCTCCTCTGGCAAACATTGCTTTACACTCTATCTCCACGAGTTAAATTTTCTTTTTTAGCTCTCACATGCACTTGACATTATGTGATATTTGTCTTTCTGTGCCTGGCTTATTTCAGACAACATGATGTTTCCCAGCTCATCTATGTTCTTGTAAATGACAGGATTTTATTCCTTTTTATGGATGAATAGTATCCTATTGTGAATACGCACACAGAGACACACACAGACACACACACACACACACACACACACTTCTTTTTCATCCAACAATCCACTGATGAACACATGGTTTGCTTCCGTATTTTGACCACTGTGAATAGTGCTGAAGAAACATGGGAGTGCAGATAACTCTGATATACTGATTTCCTTCCTTCTGAATATATCCTCAGCAGTGGGATGGATGGATTACATAGTAGTTCTATTTTTAATTTTTTGGGGAATCTTTATAAGGTTATTCATAGTGGTTGTACTGATTTACTTTTCCACCTACAGCGTACAAGCATTCCCCTTTCTCCAAATCCTTGTAAACATTCATTATTGCATCTCTTTTGGATAAGAGTCATTTTAACTGGGGTGATATATCTCATTGTGGTTTTGGATTGCATTTTCTCATAATTAATAACATTGAGCAATTTTTAATGTGCCTAAGGGTCATTTGTATGTCTTCTTTTGAGAAATGTTTATTCAGAGCTTTTGTCTACTTTTCAATCAGATTATCAGTTTTGTTTCTGTTGAAATACCTGAGCTCCTTATATATTTTGGCTGTTAATCTCTTGTCAAATTCATTCTTTGCAAATATTATTAATACATTCACCCACTCTCTGTCTTTGGTTCGGGTAATTTAGTTCCTTTTCTTTCAATGTTATTATTGATAGGTAAGGTCTTACTTCTGCCATTTTGTTATTTGCTTCCTAGTTGTTTCATTGGCCCTTCCTTCCTTCCTTCTTTCCTTCCTTCCTTCCTTCCTTCCTTCCTTCCTTCCTTCCTTCCTTCCTGTCTTTTGTATACAAGTGATTTTCCTTTCACTATATTTTAATTTCTTGCTTTTTGTTTTTTGTGTATCAGTTATAGGTTTTTGTTTGTGGCTACTATGAGGCTTGCAGATAACATATTATAACAAATTATTATTATTATTATTATTATTATTTTTTTTTTTTTTTTTTTTTTGAGACGGAGTCTTGCTCTGTGGCCCAGGCTGGAGTGCAGTGGCCGGATCTCAGCTCACTGCAAGCTCCGCCTCCCGGGTTCACGCCATTCTCCTGCCTCAGCCTCCGGAGTAGCTGGGACTACAGGCGCCCGCCACCACGCCCGGCTAGTTTTTTTGTATTTTTAGTAGAGACGGGGTTTCACCGTGTTAGCCAGGATGGTCTCTATCTCCTGACCTCGTGATCCGCCCGTCTCGGCCTCCCAAAGTGCTGGGATTACAGGCTTGAGCCACCGCGCCCGGCCAACAAATTATTTTAAACTGATGACAACTCAACTTTTATTACAAGAAAAGAGAAAAACAAGCCAAAAAAAAAAAAAAAAAAAAAGAAACCTAAGAAATTCTACATTTTAACCTCATTCTCCCTGTTTTCTGACTTTTTGCTTTCTCCATTTTTTTTTTTTTTTTTGAGACGGAGTCTCGCTGTGTGGCCCAGGCTGGAGTGCAGTGGCGCAATCTGGGCTCACTGCAAGCTCCGCCTTCCGGGTTCACGCCATTCTCCTGCCTCAGCCTCCTGAGTAGCTGGAACTACAGGCACCCACCACCGCGCCCGGCTAATTTTTTGTATTTTTAGTAGAGACATGGTTTCACCGTGTTAGCCAGGATGGTCTCGATCTCCTGACCTCATGCTTTCTCTATTTAATTATTTATATGGCCTATCTCCTAAAAATTGTTGGAGTTTTTTTTTTTTCATAGGTTTGTCTTTTTGTCTTCCTACTGATGATATGAGTGGTTTATATCACCACTATTATAGTGTTATTCTGCATTTGTCTGTGTACTTACTATTACCACTTAATTTTATACTTTCAAATCATTTATTGTTGCTTGTTAGCCCTTTTTTTTTTTTTTTTGATTGTAGAACTCTCTTCAGCATTTTTTGAAGACAAATCTAATGTTAAAGAAATCCCTCAGACTTTTGTTTTTCTGGGAAAGTCTTTATTTTTGTCATAACTGTAGAATAATTTTGCTGTTATAGTATTCTAGGTTGGACTTTTATTTTCTTTCAGCATTTTCAATACGTCATCCCACTCTCTTCTCTTGCTGCTTTTAGAGTCCTTTCTTTATCCACGACTTTTGAGAATTTGATTATTGCATGCGTTCAGGTAGTCTTATTTGGGTTGAGTCTGCTTGCTATTTCATGGCCTTCTTTTACCTGGAAATTTATATCTTTCTGTAGGTTTGAAAAGTTCTCTATTATTATTTATTAGATTAAAATGTTTATCCTGATCTACTTTTTTATTATTTACTCTCCTCTGATTATGTATTTTCATATAGTCTGTCTTCAAGCTGACTCATTTTTTCTTCTGCTTTGTCAGTTCTGCTGTTGAGAGACCCTGATGCAGTTTTCAGCTTTTCAATTGGATATTTTAGTTCCAGAATATCTGCTTACTTTTTAAAAAATTTTTTCAATATATTTTTAAAATTTCTCTGACAGAACTCTGCTTTCCTTCTCTGTGTTATCTTCGTTTGTTGAGCTCTCTTAAGACTGCTTTATTGATTTTTCTGTCTCAATAGTCACATATCTCCAACACTCTGAGATTTGTGACTGGTGCTTATTTAGCTTGCTCAGCAAGGTCATGATTTTCTGGATGTTCTTGATACTTGAAGATGTTTGCTGATGTCTAGGCATTGAAGAGTTAAGTATTCTAGTATTGACTTGTTTGTGGTCATCCTTCTTGAGAAAGCTTTCTAAGTATTCAAAGGGAATTGAGTGTTGTGCTCTAAGCCTGTAGTCACTGCAACCATACTGGCACTGGGGCATGCCAAGCCCAGTAATGCTGCAACTCTTGCTGACTCTTGGGGGTGCCACCTTGGCAGACTTGGGTAAGATAAGTGAGAATTCCCATAGTAACCAGGCAAAGTGTCTCACGCCTTTCCTCTTTTTTCCCCCAAACAAAGGAGTTTCTATGCATTGTGCTACCTGGAATTAGAGAAAAGTTATGTTAGCATTCCCATGGATGTTGTAGCTGGCACTGCACTGGGTAACACCTGAAGCCAGCACAGTACTGAGTCTTGCCCAAGGCCCATGGCAACTACTGCCTATTGCTAACATTTATTTAAGGCCAAGGGGCTTTTTTATACGTGGTGGTGAATTCTGCCAGGATTACATTCTTTCTTTAAAGGCAATTGATTTTATTCTGGCCTGGAGTGCATCTGGAAATGCCATACAGAAGCTAAGGCCTGAAATTGGAGGCTTCAGGAATCTGCTTCATGCCTTATTTTACTGTGGCTGAGTTGGTACACAAGTTGCAATACTAAGTTCTCTGTACTCTATCCTCTTCTTACCACAAGCAAAAGGAGTCTCTCACTGAGCTGCATTGTCTAGAGTTGGGGGAGGAATGATGTAAGCACTCCCTTGCCTACCACAGCTGGTGTCATGCTAGGTTACACATACCTCAAGTCCACTGCCTTTGAGACCAGAAAAACATTAGAGCTTATACAATGACTGCAGTTCTTGTGGCCTGACTGCTGCTCAATTTTCTTCCAGATTCCAGGCCACTTTAGTCAGCAAAAGTGAAGCCAGCTAAACTCAGGTTCCTCCTACACCGGTGGGGAATTCCTTTTGGCCCAGGGCTGATATAGATGGTCCCCTGCAGAAACCAGCAGAATTCTGCCATGTGTCATGTTCCCCTGTGACAGAGCAGTACTGAACTCCAATGCAAAGTTCCATGCTCACTTCACTGTCCCTCTCCCAGGACACAGATTGTCTCTCCCTATGACACAAGGAATGGGAGAGGGGTAATGTAGGTAATGCAAGAGTCTTCAATGCCTCTTTCCTAGATATTATGTTAGAACTAGGTGCTGTCACTACTCACCAGATTTTTATTTCTGATAAGGATGCTTTTTTTGCATGGATAGTTGGTTCAATTTGGTGTTGCTGCATGGGGACAAACGTTGGAGAGTTCTATTCCGCCATCTTGCTTTGCCTCCTTCTTCTATAAACTTATAATTAATAAATGAATAAGCAAAATCAATTATTCATAATAAAAGGCCTAGGTGAAGGCATTTTGGTTTGCAATATACATAGGTTAGCATTTATAATTGCTGGAAAAAAATTGGTTATTCAACAGGTAATGTTTGAAAAAAAATACTTACCTCCGTTATTCCCACCAAAGCAGGAAAATAAGGTCTCCATATCACGTATGAACCCCAAAAAGAACTCTAGTAACTTAAATATTATAAAGACAAATGTAAAATCTAAAATTATTTTTAATATCTTTGTTATTTTCAAGTAAGGGAATCATTTAATAATTATTTTTGCGAATGTACATATGAAATAAATATTGATGGGATATGTTTTTCTTTTAAATGTATGCCATATTTCAACATAAAAGAAGTTTTAAATGTGAACATCTTCACCTGACAAACTATTTATATAAGCTAATAAGAAGAACATAAAGATTAAGAACATGGGCTATGATCTGTGTGACCTGGGGAATCTACATCGGTAAATGAATTGAAGTACAAATGCTGATAAACGGATAAATTGCTATGATACTTCTGAATGAAAATTTTAATTAAAACAATTATAAAATAGAAGGAAGGAAGATAGTAGATAGGAGACAGGGTGTGCAGCTGCCACTTGGATGGACAGAACAGTGTGTGGACACTCACACAGTGAACTTTTGTTTCAAGAGCCACTGTGGGAATATGCCAGGAAACTAAAAGAATTCACTAATCCCTTGAAAGAGGTGGCACACCGCTGCAAATTCCACCAGACAGGTGAAAAATTGTGTGTTCCCAAAATCTGAGGAGGGAAAACCTTCCTTCAAACACATATCCCCACCAGGGAATCTGAAAATCCAGATCACTAGAGAAGGACATAACTTGAGCTAGAGCTAGAACAGATTTAGGGAGCCGCGTGAAATGTAAAAGTAGCAGTGGGAAGACGTTATAGGCACTCCCAGTCGCCAAAGCTCAAGCCTGGGAAAGCCATCCGTGGGTATATCTCACAGGGGCCCTTAGGGAAGGCAGCCAGCAGAATTAGGGAGGAGTCACAGGGTATAAGAAACTTCTGAACAAATTTTGTAATAATTTTGACCGGGCAAGGGCTTTTTTGAGTAGAATCTGGGGAGCAAACAGAAACTGCTGCAGATACACGCATGGGAGCCACCGACGACATTGTGGGAAGACTGGGAGGGGAGAGGCCTGAAAGCCGAGCATGATTTCTCAGCCGGGAAGTTTACGGCCTGGAACAAGATCAGTGTTCTGCAGGCAGGTTGCCTGGATCTAAACTTGGTGCTGTTAGCAGGGCGGGGAGCAAGACCAGCCTCACCAACTGTGCGGGAGCTGGGTGAGATCTTTTGCTACAAGCTATCTCTCACTTCTGTGGTGAGCTATACGTCACAGCAAAGACAGCAATAATCTCCTCTAAGGTAAAACCTCATTGGCCTGAGAACCACACCCCATCTCCCACAGTGGCTGTAGCAAGCCCCCCGCCCAAGGAGAGTCTGAGCTCAGATCGCCTAACCCTGTTCCACCTGATGACATTTCTCTACCCACGCTGGTAACTGAACACAAAAGACAAAAACTCTTGAGAGCTTTATGGCCCCACCCATCATCTGAGATATCAGAATATCTCCCCTGATCAACTTAGGCCAAGCTTATATTCCACTGCTACTACCACAGCTGATGCTCTCTTGAAAGCACCACCTCTTGGCTAGAGGCCAACCAACTCTTGCCTTTACAGCAACTCATAACAGAATAACCCTGCTAACAGGAAGGAGAAAGCAACAGCTAATTCTACTGCCAGAATAATCCTGGCTAACCAGAGGTCCTGGTTACCTTTCTCAAATGCTGGCTATTCTAGCAGTGAAGTTGCTAGCAGTCATGGACAACTTCACTGCTAGCATAGCCAGCATTCAAGAAAGCCAGAACACTAAACACATCTTCAACCAGTGTTCTCACCAAGTCTACTCTACTTCCCTGCCGCATCCACTAGAGTTGTGCTGGTATACATGGCTGTCTCAGAGACCTGAAGATGGATCACATCACAAACTCTTTGCAGGTATTCCCCAGCACCAGCATGAAGCCCCACTGGGTGGCTAGACCCAGAAAAGCAGTAACAATTGCTGCAGTCTGGCTCTCAGGAAGCCCCATCACTAAAGGAAGGAGGAGAGCACCACATCAAGGTATTGCCTTATGGGACAAGAATCTGAACAGCAGGCCTCGAGTTCCAAATCTTCCCACTCGTAGGTACTTTCTTTCTCACAGCAGAGACACAGTTTCAGTGCTAGGTGAAGTAGAGAATGCCTGCCCTTATTCTCCAACAGGCAGGCAGCCTCTATAATCATAAAGGGCCTCAGAGCAGGGGTCCTTGTTCCCCACTGGCATACTACCACAGACACAGCTGGGGCTTCCCCCACAGGAATGCAGCATGGATGCACCTATAGACTGCCTTTCTGGAACAATCCAGGGTGAGTACAGCTCCACAGGAGTAGTGAATTCCAGATTCAGCCCTGCACTAGAGGTAGAGTCATAATTCCTCCCTACTTGGAACATCAACCTTCCTATAGACAGAAAGAGGTGCCTGTACAATCTGAATAGTCACAACACTGGGACAACAAAGTGAGACTGTGAGATGGATGGCTTTCCTGCTGACCTGTCAGGGGAACTGAAATAGCTCCTAATCTTCACCCTGACAAAACCTCAACACGTCTAATAAAAAGTTCCCCCAGCAACTTTCATCAAGGCTAGGACATCGGCCGGCCAATGGGCATCACATCTACACACCTGCCTTAGCCACAACAGGTGCCTACCCAGAATTACCTACCATCAACTCTGTAAATAAAATACCAGGAAAATAATAAATAAATAAATAAACTATACACTATGAGAGAACAAGATAAGTTTCAAGGGATACCTACCATCTCAACTCCATAGAAGACAAAGAACTCGCCTATACACCAAAAATACAACTACTACAGCAGGCATTGGACAAAGTCAGCATGCAAAGACTCTGTAACTAAGGACCTTATACAGTCTTCACCCACACAAGCACCAAAATTCAAATTAGGCTAAAATAAATATTAAACTCTAATCCTTAAGAGGAAAAAGCAAGAACTAAAAAAAAAAAAAAAAAGTCCAATCAGAAATAAATTCAAGAACAATTTTTTGAAATAGTCTTCCCAAATGAGACGAAACCAGAAAAGTAATTCTGGTAATATGACAAAACAGGGTTCTACAACACCCCCAAAATATCATGCCAGCTCCCGAAATATGAATTCAAATCAAAAAGAAATCTCCAAATTGCCAGGTAAAATAATTCAGAAGGTTGATTATTAAGCTATTCAAGAAGGTACCAGAGAAAGGTGATAATCAACTTAAAGAAATTTTGAAAACAATACTCAATATGGAAGAAAAATTCTACAGAGAAATAAATATGAAGGAAAAACAATCACAACTTCTGGAAATCAAAATCACACTTATAGAAATATAAAATGCACTGGGAAATTTCAACAATAAACTAGAATACATAGAAAAAAGAACCTTGGAGGTTGAAGACAAGGCTTTTAAATAAACCCAATCACACAAAGACAAAGAAAAAAAGAATTTTAAAAAATGAACAAAATCTCCAAGAAATTTGGGATTATGTTAAATTATTAGCCAAACCTAAGAAGAATTGATGTTTCTAAGGAAGAAGAGAACCTAAAAGCTTGAAAAGTTTATTTGAAGGAATAATTGAGGATAACTTACCTGGCCTTGCTAGAGATGTAGACATCCAAATACAAGGGTCTGATAGAACTTCTGGGAAATTCTTTACGAACAGATCATCACCCAGGCACATAGTCATCAGCTTATTAAATTCAAGACAAAGGAAAGAATCTTAAGAGCTGTGAGACAAAAGCATCAGGTAACTTGTAAAGGAAAACCTATCAGATTAACAGCTGGTTTCTCAGCAGAAACCTTACAAGCTAGTAGAAACTGGGGTCCTATCTTTAGCCTCCTTAAACAAAATAATTGTCAGCCAAGAATTTTGTATCCAGCAAAACGAAACTCCATAAATGAAGAATAAAGCATTTTTTAGATAAATTTAATACTACCAAGCCAGCACTATAAGAAATATTAAAAGGAGTTCTAAGTCTTGAAACAAACCCTCAAAATACATCAAAACAGAACCTCCTTAAAGCAGAAATCTCACAGGCCCAATAGAACAATAAGACAGTGAAAAATAAACATGATATTTAGGCAATAACCAGCATGACGAATAGAACAGTACCTCACATCTCAATACTAATATTGAATTTAAATGGGTTAAATGCTCCCCTTAAAAGATACAGAATGGCAGAGTGTATACAAATTTACCAACCAAGGATCTGCTGTCTCCAAGAGTCTCCAAGAGACTCACCTAACACATAAGGACTCACATAAACTTAAGGTAAAAGGGTGGAAAAAGATATTCCATGAAAGTGAAAACTAAAAGTCTGCAGGATTTACTATTCTTATATCAGACAAAACAGATTTTAAAACAACAACAGGGTAAAAAAAGACAAAGAAGGACATTATATAATAATAAAAGGATTAACTTAACAGGAAAATATCACAATCTTAAATACATATGCACCTACCACTGGAGCTCCCAAATTCATAACGCCATACTACTATGCCTAAGAAATGATATAGATGGCAACACAATAATGTTGGGTGACTTCAATACTCCACTGACAGGACTAGAGAGGTCATCAAGACAGAAAGTCAACAAGAAATGATGGTTTTAAACTATACCTGAGAGCAAATGGATTTAACAGATTTACAGAACATTCTACTCAACAAATGCAGAATATACATTGTTTTCATCAGCACATGGAACATTCTTCAACATAGACCATGTGATAGGCCACAAAACAAGTCTCAATAAATTTTAAAAAATCAAAATAATATAAAATATTCTCTTACACCACAGTGGACTAAAAGTAAAGATTAACTTCAAAGGGAAATGGATTCACAGCTGAATTATATCAGACATTCAAAGATGATTTGTACCAATCCTGCTGAAAGTATTCTAAAAGATTAAGAGGAAATCCTTCCTACATTTTTCTAAGAAGCCAGTAGCACCCTAATAACAAAATCAGGAAAGGATATAACAACAACAACCAGAACAAATAACTAGAGACCAATATCCCTGATGAACATAGTTACAAAAATTCTCAACAAAATACCAACTAAACTAATCCAACAGCATATCAAAAAGATAGTACATCATGATCAAGTGGATTTCATACCAGAGACACAGAGATGGTTTAATATATGCAAATCAATAAATGTGATACCTCATATAAACAAAATTAGAAACAAAAACCATATGATCAATAGACACATAAAAAGCATTCAACAAAATCCAGCATCTGTTTATGATTAAAACCCTCAGCAAAATTGGCATAGAAGGGATATACCTTAATGTTTACAAACCCACAGCCAACATAATCCTGAATGGGGAAAAGTTGAAAGCATTCCCTTTGAGAACTGAAACAAGACAAGAATGTCCACTTTCATCACTTCTATTTAACATAGTACTGGAAGTCTGAGCCAAAAAAAAAAAAAAAAAAAAAAATCACAATAAAAAAATAAAAAGGGCATATAAATCAGTAATCAAACTGTTGTTGTTTGCTGATGTTATGACCTTATACATAGAAAAACCCTAAAGACTCATCTAAAGAGCTCCTAGGTCTGGTAAATGAATTCAGTAAAGTTTCAAGGTACAGAATGCATGTGCAAATGCTTTACCTTTTTATGACTCAATCACCAGTAATGTAGGTGAGAAGGTCCATTTCAATGATAAATAAGGATCAACTGTGAAGGAAAGGGAGAGTAAAGTTAATGGACTGATGAGCAGAAAGAGACGATTTTAGAATATTGAAGTGAAGGGTTTGAATATGGGAAATTACGAAAGCAGCAGACAGAAGGGAGAGAGACAGGGAAGCACAAACTGGGGCATTTTCAATATGTTTTTTCCAGTGCCCAAAGTATCATGCCTTATTCACAGTACCATAAAGAGTCTAACAGAGCCTGACTGAGTTTGAGGAAGCTCTCTTTAGCATAAAATCTTATTTCTTCTGCAACTTTTTCCACATATTTATACTACTAAGAAAGTTGTCATTTCAGTAGGAAGAATTCAAAGCCAGAAAGAGGGAGACCTTTGTGGTACATTGATAAATAAGTTGGTAATTGGCTATACTGCTGCTTTTTATTTTTTTTTCAGTCCTTTATTCATTCCTTTGTTTGTTTCCTATTCACTTCTTAAAGTTCTTCATTTCTTCTATTTTTGTTCCTCCATTGGTCCCTCCCTTCACAAATATTTACTTCCCTTGTAAAGTATGGTGGATCCTTTACAAGGTGCTAAATATGAAGAAGAAAATGAGACATTGTTCTTATGCCAAAGGAATTCACAGTCTAGTGTTTCTATTACCAAAAATAAGTACTAGGAAGAAAAGCCATTTTCAACCATACATTAAAAAAATAAACTTCACAAGTTGGGTCTATTTTAATTAAGTGAGAAATAAAATTATACGCATTTATTTTGGATTTTAACTTTTTAATGAAGAGTTTAAAGATGGAAATGAAAAATCATCTCATTTTAAAATTTCACTCTGTATTCTTGGACCAGTGTCTCCCATTTCCTCCAGCCCCCAGCCCCAGCAACCTCCAAAAATCATCTTTAATTAAACAGTACAGATGTTGGTTTCAGGATGTTTTCACTCTTCTTAATCTAATTCTGCTGTGTATATATTTTTAGCCTTACTGTTATTTCTCCGCATAATATAATTTACATGCCAATAACACTTGCTACCTGGAGTCATGGAGGGGATCATGCTCTAAGGCAAGGTTCACCAGAATCCTTGGCCTAGGTGGAAGGACAGGGGTGGGAAGTGTTGTGGAAGGGAGGATCAAGGGAAGTTAAAGGGTTGTAGTAGAAATTTATATGTGCTGTTTTTATTTGCATTTGCATTTTTTCCTATGGATAATATTTATGTTTTTCTTTAGATCATCAGAAAGGTCTGTGATTTCCCTAAGTTTAAAAGCCATAGGTTTAAATTCAAATATAAATTAAATATGCTACTTTTTACTTCATCGACCCTTTTACATATTTTTTTTCAGATTGTTCCATTAACACAGAACTTTGGCAAACACACCAAAACCAGAACAAAACAAAACAGAAAAAAGTATATTTAAATAAACACTTTTCTTCCCCTTTCAAACACTTGCCTTAGCTTAGTTATCTGTATAATATAGTTACAATAAGTATAAATTGGTTTCTAAAAATTAATTTTACATAACATCTGAAATATACTTTCTACCAATACAATTATAGACATTAACATTTTTGTTTCTTTACAGGAAAACATTACCTTAACATCGTATCCAACGGAGACATTTGACTTCTCAAGACTGAAAACATGAGAATATCACGTTGTTTGTTATCATCACCCCAACCCAAACACATTTTTGCCCAAAATTTGCAATTATGTCCACTTTTTAGTTCATGATATTACACCCATATCTACATTATCTAGTAAAAATGACCATGGCAGCAGCAGTAGTAGGAGAAAATTAGCTGGATTGAAGAGAAATTAATTCTCCATGATTATTTAAATTTATTTCCTTAAAAAAATTGGCAGTTGTTTTTCAGTATAATCCTCAGAGCTGTAAGGAAATGCGCAGAACTGATTACTTAGGAATAGAAAAGCTATTTTGGATCCAGGGCTAATAGATTGCAAATAGTCCAGATGTTGCTATATGTACTTCAGACAGATTATTGAAGTCCCTAGTGACACTACTTTCCTAGTTAGAGAAATGTTTTTAAAACAGGGTAGATAGTGTATTTTGAGAATATTCCTTCAATATAATTAAAGAATTACAGAGAAGAAATATCTACTGAGAGATTTTTTTTTTCCAATCTCAGAAATGCTGCTTGAAATTTAAAATCATGTAGAGTCAATTCTGCTCCTTGGAGTCTAAGAATCTGACACTGGGTTTTGATACATATTGTATTAGAACAAGATAATCTCTATATAGTATGAACAGAGTATTAAAATGGACTCTTACACATAAAATGTTGTTCCTGCTATTTCACCACTACCCTGGTTTCCCACTTCTTAAGGCCTTGTCTTGAAAATAAACCTATTTAAAGGCATGTTACTTGAGGAGAAACAGCTTTAGAAAATTTGGTGGGTGAATTTATCACTATATTTTTATCTAGAAAAGCAAGACCCTACAGAACTAAAAAAAAAAAAAGAAGAAAAATAAATTTTAATTAAGCCACATGGGAGTATGGCAAAGGCATTAAATTTATTTATTTATTAAACACTTCATTTTAGTTTCTTTCTTCATTATATTTACCAAGTATATAAAAGTGACAACAGTTCAAAACACTGTGCTAAAATTACAAGTGTCCTTAGAATAAAAATAACAGTTTCTGAACTCTTTAAGCATACCTTCTGATTGATGAGACAAAAACAACTACTGTCCTTTGATTCTAAAAGTAATATATGGTAATTGGGAAAACTACATGTAAGGTATTTTTTAAATGTAAAAGCACATGCATACACAAATAAACACACCACACAAGTAGTCTTACCCATTCTTTAATTCCAATTTCCTAAAGTAATTTTAAAAGATATTTTTGCTTGCTAATTGTAATTATTAACATATCTCCAACAGTTTTCTTCTTTCTCTCTTCTTTAGTTCAAGTTGAGCTCTCTATTTTTATATTTCTGACAATTATTAAGGAAGAGAGTAACGGGGCTCTATGAGTCCTGGTCAATGGAGAAATCTAACAAATGCAAGAGAATCATGAGCATCTCCCTGGATAAAAAGACATTTCATATGGACTTGAAAATGGAGATTAAGTAACTCAGTGCTTGGGAAGTATTATGAAAGTATGGCTTTCAGGATTTTTGAGAGCTTGGAGGTGGGAAAGGACTATATGACTTCTGGTATAGAAATAAGGCCAATCTAGTTGATATGAAAAGCTAAAGTTTCTGGTTTACGATGCAGCTAGGCCAGTAGGCAGCAGTTAGCTCCAACTGCTACTTTCGGACAGTTTATGCTGAGAAAAGCCTTCTCAGCTATGGAATGTTACTGAAGGGTTTTAAGTAAGTTCCTAGCATGATCAGATTTGAATTTCTGAATTATAACCCAGGATGCAAATCACAAGAAAACCGTAGTGGAAAAACACGGATGGAAGTACAATAGTCATAAAGCTATTATAGCAGTCATAGGGATCAGAGATGGTATTTTAGACAAAAGTCACAGCAAAAGGAATGGAGATCTATTATTGAGGTACAGTCTCAGTAGTTCAGTATGAGGTTCTAGTGAGGATGATGAAGACTTCTAAATTTTAAATTTTACCTAAAAATAAAATATACCTATACTTAAAAAAAAAAACTTGAACATCTATGAAATCAGGAGTAAAAACTTAGTCACCCATAAAGATTAAGGCAGAGGAACCCCAAGACAGAAAGCACTTAAAGTCGAGTTACCTGCTTTCTAACTTTGCCAAACCCAGGTAAACCCCATGCGTAATGTGAATACCACTTTCCACTTTATCCTTCATTAAAGATGTGAGGTATATACATTAAATCTGGGATAAAGACCTATTTGCCTCTAAAATCTGTGTTTCCATTTCTGATTTACCTACAAAACTCACATGGTGAATTTTTCACCTCTCCCTAAAATACTTAGAAAGGCATAGACATGGATAAAATTTTAATATAACCCATGAAAGGTGAGAATGACAGCCTCTTGTCAGAATCTCAAAGAACTTTCCACTTAATTAAAAAGTGACAGTTGATTGGTAAATCACTACCCAGTCTTCACCTTAAGCTTATCCCTACTTCACCTTATGACATAGAGTGCGCGCCAACAAAATGATAGTGATCAAACTTCCCACACAGTCTCAGATAGGTTCTCTACCAACCAAAAGAGCAAGCTGCTGTCTACCTTGCATTCAAGTGAGAAATGTGAAGGGACCCTGAGACGTATCTTTTCCACCCTAGTTTTGTTCAAATTCTGATCTTTATCTATTCAGCAACTATTTATATATTCCTTAATGGCATAGAGCTAGGATCTGAAGATACAGTGGTGAAGGTTCACAATGACCCTGTCTTCCTAAGATCTATGGTTTTCAAGAGACTGCAAATTTAACACTAATAGGACAAGATAGTAATTCACAGGTGCACTTTGGGTCTCAGTTCAATGTTACTGAATGGTCTTCTCTGAATCTCCCAACTCATAGGTTGCATTATAGTGGCCTGTATTCCTTTGGAATCCTTTTCAATTAGGTGTAAATTTTGTGAGTTCTGTCAATGTGTAGACATTATCAGCATCAGCCATCACCCACCACTGAAACTCTGATACTAACAGGAATCAACAAATGGCCTATGTATGGCTTTGGAACTAATAACAGTTCTCACTTTTTCAAAGGGTTGTAGAAAAATTGGGGGAAGAAGAAGTAGGAGGAGGAAGACAAGGGGCAGGATACTACAGAAAACAAAATGTGTGTGGTCCACAAAGTCTAAAATATTTACTGTCTGTCCATTTACAGAAAATTTGCTCACCTTCTTAGCACATAGTAAAGACCCAAGTAATATGTATTAAATAAATGCATAAATGACGTTTCAGAGCATTGGGCACTCAAAAGTACAATGACACAGATAGCTCCAGATACTCACATGCTCACTAATAATTACCAATGGCACGTACTAGGAATTGTGGTTTCTATGAGCTTGATTAGTTCAGAGTGAAAAATAAGAGCTGGAATAAATAAGTTATACTTATCAAAAGAACAAGTGTTCACAATGAAAGTCCACTAAAATGACATAATTAGACTATAAGATGGCGTATTGTCTTAGTATATATCTGAGAAGATTAATTTTATTTGTCAACCTGATGGGGCTAAGGGATGCTCAGATAACTGGCTAAAAATACTTCTGGGCATGTCTTTCTGAAAGAAATTGCCATTCGGATCAGTAAAGAAGATTTACTCTTCCCAGTGTGGCCAGGCATTGTCCAATTAGTTGGGGCCCTGAATAGAACAAAAAGGTTGAAGAAAGACAAATTATCTGCATCTTTCCTTGAGCTGGGACACATATCTTCCCCTCAGGCAATAGAAATCCTGGATCTCAAGCCTTTAGACTCCAGGGCAGGAAAACTTACAGGAGTTCTCCCCACCCCCGCCATGTTTTCAGGTCTTCAGCTTTGGACTGAATTACATTTGCTTTCCTAGTTCACTAGTTTTCACTAGTTTCTAGCATCCATGTGACAGATTGTGGGACTTGCCAGCCTCTATAATTGTGTGAGTTAATTTCCGTAACAAATCTTCTATATCTATATACTAATAGTTTTGTTTCTTTGGAGAACCTTATACAATATCAACAGAATAATTCATGATGTTCAGAATACACAGTTAAAATGAAGTGAAGAAACACCAAGAAGAAGCTTGTGGATAAAGAGTACTTGCCTGTTAAGAAACATCTCGTTTTAATTATATAGTAATGGAGATGGGGATCACCTTGTTTTGTTTTGTTTTGAGATGAGTCTCACTATGTTGCCCAGGTTGGACTCAAATTCCTAGGTCAAGAGATCTTCCACTTCGTCTTCCCAAGTGGCTGGGACTACAGGAGATCACCTTTTCAAAGCTGAATATCGAAGTCAGAAAATCAACTAAATGAAAGGTAGATTTATCTATAAAAATCAAAATGTTATTTATCATAAAATTCCATAAATAGCTTTGAATAAAAAGACTTTGTAAATAATGACTGCCACATTCAATCATTCATGATAAATTTATGTATTCCTGTCATATTCAAGTATTTTCCAGATTTAGTTTTTTTAATTAAAAAATTCTATGCTGCAATAAAGAACTAAAGCATGAAAATACATTTCAATCAGGAATGACTACACAAAATAATATGTTTCATCTCAAGCAGAGAAGTACTCAAAAATTGAGGTTAATGGTATGAACTCTATAATAATAATGGTCACGTTCAAATAAACGTCAACTCTAATGGTCCCTGTTGTGAGGACAAAGCTATTTAATCACTTTTTGTGACTATTACTTTATCCACAAATGAACATATTAATAGTACCTACTTCAGAGCTATATGAGAAATAAATGAGTTAATACAGATAAGGAAATTAAATGAATTTAATACAGTTAAAGACTTAGAACAAAAAATAATCACTATATACCAGTAATGGTGTTAGTAATCCATAAAATAAAATTTAAAACAGTGGTGATTATACCACCATGTTACACCATTTCGATTTACCAAGATTAGAAAAAGAAAAAAAAAAAAGGCCAAAAATGGTTGCTCACACCTGTAATTTCAGCACTTTGGGAGGCTGAAGAAGGAGGATCATTTGAGTTCAGCATCTCGAAATCAGCTTCTTTATCTTATTTTCTCTTTGCATTCTAGTTTGAATTTGTACTGAAGGATCCTCAAGCTCACTAATTTTTCCTCAGCCATATTCAGTCTGCTGATGAGTCCATCAAATATATTTTTAATTGTTATTAGTTCTTTTATTTCAAGCATTTTCTTCTGATCCTTTTTCAGTTTCCATCTCTCTGCTTATATTACCCATCTATTCTTGAATGTTGTCTAATTCTACCTGTAACATATTGGCCATTATAAATATCCCTACATATGTGTGTCTGATAATTTCAGTGTTACTTCTGAGTCATATTCAGATGCTTGCTTTGTCTCTTCAGACTGTCATTTCCTGACTTTTTTAATGTCTCACAATTTTTTTGTTGAAAGTTGAGCATATTTGTATCAGATAATAGGAAATGATGCAAACACACCTTTACTGTGAGGCTGTCTGTTAATTTGACTGTGAGTTGTGTTGTGTTTAATCTTTGTTATAGCTGTAGGTGTCAGGAGTTTCAAATTCCGCTAGCATCTACTTTCTTTCCTCTGTTGCTTTTGTGTTCTCCTAGGAACTTCTTAAAACCTGAGACTTGCAGCTATTTCAACTGTAATCCACAGTTATTAAACTGAAACCTTGTTGATTTGGTGGTTTTATGGGGGAAAGGAAGCTTTCTATAATATTATAATTAAAACAATCTTTTAGTGACCTTGCATCTCTTGGCGGTGACCTTCACAAGTGTTTCTTTCTCAAGCTGGTGAGACAGAAAGGCCAGAGGATGCTTCGTTAGATAATTGTCCTATTCCCAGGTGTGATAATGATCTGATAAGGTCTTTTCTCCTACCTGCCAGCCAGGTTTTTGTTATGGAGAATGATCTGGGTATATTTCAAGTTGGTTTCTCTACTGCTCCCCAGGCCAGAAGCACCAGGGAATTTCTTGATTCTTTACCATAAGAACTTACTGGAGGTAAAACCCATCAACATGTTAGGGACTTCAAAGACTGCGAACCTCAGGAGTTTATTCCTCATGCTATTTTGCACTCCACTTCCAGCCATTTGTTAAAATTACTCTTTAGGTGCTTCTATCAGGTCATGGCTTCAGCATCTTCTATTCCAGGTAAGCTGATCTGTTTCTTGTGAGATCGGTGATTTTTCGGGCAGTGTCTCCAGATTTCAGGGTACCAGTTTATTCTACTCTCTCAATTCTTTGATTGTTCCTAGAAAATCCATTGATATTTAGGTTGTTCTGGTTTTCTCGTTTAAAAAAAAAAAAAAAAGTTAATGACCAGTATGCTCTTAACCTATTAGAGCTATCGCTAAAGTCAAATGCTTACAATATAATGTTTGAAGAAAACCGTTTTATTTTTAAAGAAAGAAAACAGATCAAAATGCAGAATGTATAGAAATTATTACAACCCTGTTAAACCTACTAACAGTTTGAAATGCTTCCCTTTAGGTGGGAGGGTTACAGTTGGTTGTCTGTTTTTTACCATTCTATGTTTTCCAAATTGTGTTCAGTGACCATATTTTACTTTTATAATTACAAATATATTTGGAAACATTCTAGAACTCAAAGCAGAGACATAATGTAGTTATCTAATGACTTTGGAGAAAATCTGCTTAGTTTGGATTCTTGGCTTTCCTCGTATTCTGAGTGATCCTGGGTGACTTTCTTAATTTTTCAGTGTCTCAGATTTCTCATCTATAAAATAAGAATACTAGTATTGGTATCCCCATAAAACCATCATCAGAATTAAGAGATTAATATATGTAAGCTTCTTAGTATCTTCAAAAACCTTTATTTATTATATTATTTGAAATAAGCAATTGAGAAATCATTTAATTGTTAAAACAGATGTAATCTATTTTTCATTTCCCTTGACAAAGCCATAGTCTGAGTAACTCATCATCTTCTCAAGTGGGCCAATTAACTATTCCTCACCATCTGTCTGGCCAGTGATCTAGTCCCTTGCTCCTAGTCATATGCAATGGCCTTTAAGAGTGTGGAGGTCTAAGAATGCCAGAAGGACACCAGATTGAAGAGAATTTGGCCATGAGAAATCACCAGAGGGGGGAAAAATACATAAATATTGTGTGTGTGTATTGTGTGTGTGTACAAATATTTAGATGGAATAAAATATGCCACTTTAAAAAATTGTTTTTGCAATCTTATCTTGGCTTGCAACTCTGACATCAGTACAATAAATGTGAATATAATGTTGACCCACTTGACTGTCATTCCTCTGTGAAAATCAATGTGTCGTTTGTGTGAGGGATTTTAGTGGAGTTGGCAGGGATCATATCTGACCTTCCTTGTTTATGATACCTTTTGCTAATATTTGTTTTATTCTTCTTTATAAGAACAAACATATTTCTTTCTGACTCTTAAAAAATGAAATATTTTAGTGGGATTGAATCTGTCAGCAGCATGACTTGATGTATTTGATTAACCCATTCCTGGGAAAACGGGTAAACTTTAATTGTTAATGGTAAAAAATAAAATGTATAACAATACTGCATTATAGAAAGCTTCTTAAACTATGCCTGTCATCGCCTAATATTTTTCATACTTGTCTGTAATCCACATAGAGCTTTAATCGACACTACTGTTTTTAACATGAAAGAGAGTAGAATTTTTCATTCTGAAACTGCAATTTTAAATATGATTTTGAAAGTAGATTCTAGAAAATTACAGAGAATATTAAAAATGTTGGGCAGTATTCAAAAAGAGTTTATTCAAACTCCTTATTTACAGTTTATCTTGTATTCAATATAGAAAATGCAAACAATGCAGGGGTACACAATAATTTGAACCTAATATGGAGCTATATGAAAACCATGTTTTTCTCTATGATGAATAAAATATCTCTATTAACTTTAAAGAAAAACAAATTTAAAATGCAATGTTAAATGCTGATAAAAATAACTAATTTTTAAGCCCATGCACACAGTGTTGTATACTTTAAATCTAATATCCCTTTTAATCTTCACAATTGCCAATGAAGTAGACGCTCCTGTCACTATCACTGTATGTATGTAAGTAATAAAGTCCTTGGGAAATTTAGAAGTGTTTTGTTATCAGAGAGATATGATGATACATAACAGTTAGCAACAGTTCTGAACAAAGTCACAGGATCATTAGGTTTCTACACAAGAAGACCACAATCTTTGCATATATAATTCAGAAAATTTTGATAACTAAAAATGCATATCACACAAAAAACAGAATGAGAAGTGTATTTTGTGGGTGGTATTAATAAAACGTGGTTTTTTGTTTGTTTGTTTGTTTGTTTGCGACGGAGTCTCGCCCTGTCACCTAGGCTGGAGTGCAGTGGAGCCATCTCGGCTCACTGGAACCTCTGCTTCCCAGGTTCAAGCAATTCTCCTGCCTCAGCCTCCCCAGTAACTGGGACTACATGCATGCACCACCACGCTCGGCTATTTTTTTTTTTTTAAGTAGAGACAGGGTTTCACCCTGTTGGTCAGGCCTCGGACTCCTGACCTCAAATGATTTGCCCACCTTGGCCTCTCAGAGTACTGGGATTACAGTCATGAGCCAATAACACATTTTTAAGAATACTTTTCATTTCATACTTCCCCCATAAACTAGAATGACATTCAAATTGAAAAGATGGTTGTAAACAAGCATATCAAAATCTGTAAGTTCAAAAAAATTCTATTTGTCCAACACTTGGAGAAGCACTGTTGGTAAATATCTGAAATTGAAAAAATAAGAACAGTGTAGACTCTCACGGCAGCGACCGGGAACACTAGCCATTCACGTGTTGGGTCCTCCTTAGCTGACTCGCCGCCCTAGCCGACGCACCATGGACTCCCTGAGGCAGGTGGTCAACTTTGGGCCTGGTCCCACCAAGCTGCCGCACTCAGTGTTGTTAGAGATACAAAAGGAATTATTAGACTACAAAGGAGTTGGCATTAGTGTTCTTTTTTTTTTTTTTTTTTTTTTTTTTTTGAGACGGAGTATCGCTCTGTCGCCCAGGCTGGAGTGCAGCGGCGCGATCTCGGCTCACTGCAAGCTCCGCCTCCCGGGTTCACGCCATTCTCCTGCCTCAGCCTCCCGAGTAGCTGGGACTACAGGCGCCCACAACCGCGCCCGGCTAATTTTTTGTATTTTTAGTAGAGACGGGGTTTCACCGTGGTCTCGATCTCCTGACCTTGTGATCCGCCCGCCTCGGCCTCCCAAAGTGCTGGGATTACAGGCGTGAGCCACCGCGCCCGGCCAGGAGTTGGCATTAGTGTTCTTGAAATGAGTCACAGGTCATCAGATTTTGCCAAGATTATGAACAATACAGAGAATCTTGTGCGGGAATTGCTAGCCGTTCCAGACAACTATTAAGGTGATTTTTGTGCAAGGAGATGGGTCCGGCCAGTTCAGTGCTGTCCCCTTAAACCTGACTGGCTTGAAAGCAGGAAGGTGTGTGGACTATGTGGTGACAGGAGCTTGGTCACCTAAGCCTGCAGAAGCAAGAAATTTGGGACTATAAATATTGTTCACCCTAAACTTGGGAGTTATACAAAAATTCCAGATCCAAGCACCTGGAACCTCAACCCGGCTGCCTCCCACGTGTACTATTGAGCAAATGAGATGGTGCATGGTGTGGAGTTTGACTTTATACCCAATATCAAGGGAGCAGTACTGGTTTGTGACAAGTCCTCAAACTTCCTGTCCAAGCCAGTGGATGTTTCCAACTTTGATGTGATTTTTGCTGGTGCCCAGAAGAATGTTGGCTCTGCTGCAGTCACCGTGGTGATTGTCCCTGATGACTTGCTGGGGTTTGACCTCCCAGAGTGCCCCTCGGTCCTGGAATACAAGGTGCAGGCTGGAAACAGCTTCTTGTACAACAGGCCTCTATGTTTCCGCATCTACCTCATGGACTTGGTCCCCGAGTGGATTAAAAACAGTGGAGGTGCCGCGGCCATGGAGAAACTTAGCTCCATCAAATCTCAAATCTCAAATGATTTATGAGATTATTGATAATTCTCAAGGATTCTATGTATGTCCAGTGGAGCCCCCAAATAGAAGCAAGATGAGTATTCCTTTATGCATTGGCAATGTCAAAGGAGATGATGCTCTAGAAAAAAGATTTCTTGAGAAAGCTCTTGTACTCAATATGTTGTCCTTGAAAAGGCATAGGTCTGTGGGAGGCATCCAGGTCTCTCAGTATAATGCTGTCATGATTGAAGATGTTCAGAAACTGGCCGCCTTCATGAAAAATTTTTGGGAGATGCATCAGCTATGAACACATCCTAACCAGGATAAACTCTGTTCTTGAACAACATACAAAGTTTAAAGTAACTTGGGGATGGCTACAAAAAGTTAACACACACAGTATTTTTCTCAAATGAACATGTTTATTGTAGACTCTTCTTTCTTGAAAGAACAACAGCAAAACATCTACGGCTCTGTAAAGCTGGTGGGACATAATGTTCACCTTAATTCTGACTTGAACTGGAAGCATTTTAAGAAATCCTGTTGCTTTTCTAACAAATTCCTACTTGTTTTGCCTTTGCTGCTACTATTTCTAGTTACATTTCAAACTTGCCTGTGGACTTAATAATGCAAATTGCAATTAATTTTTTCTGGAATCATGGGAACACCCAGCATAGAGTGTAGGTGGGGCCCTCTAGGTGCTGAATCTAGACATCTGTGGGGTCTCCTTGGTTCAGCAGCAGTTGATTCAAGGTCAATATTGACCATTGGAGGAGTGGTTTAAGAGTACCAGGCAAAGGGTAAACTACAGATAGATCTTTATACTGTTATTACAAGAGAAGTGACATACTTTATATATGTTTATATTAGCAAGGTCTGTTTTTAATACCATATACTTTATATTTCTATACATTGATATTTCTAATAATATGGTTATCAGTGATACATGTAGACACTTTTAGAATTTATTAAATCCTTGACCTTGTGCCTTATTCCATTAGCAACAGTTTCACCTCCTCCCCAGTCTTCCCTTTTCTCTTTTTAAGCTGTTTTATGAATAAGATCTAGAAGTTCTTGATTTATTTTTACTGTTCTTTCCATAAGTAGAAGAGAAAGTTGATTGGTTGGTTGTTTTTCAATTATGCCATTAAACTAAGCATTTCTGTTAAATTACCTTATCCTTTGTTCTCTTGACTGTTTTCTTTGTAATGTTTGAGGACGAGAGTGATACTTCGCTGAAAAGTCTTTCCCCTATTGTTTATCTATTGTCAGTATTTTATGTTGAATATGTAAAGAACATTAAAGTCCTAAAACATCTTAAAAAAAATAAGAACAGTGTAACAAATTTGGTTCTGGGCAAAATTTTAAAATGAGGAGGAGCAATCTGGTAGTAGATGGTATTAAATTGACAATAGAAAATTTATTTAAATACCATTAAAAATAAACCAAATTTAGAAACTTTCATTTCCTGAAGACATGGCATAAAAAATAATAGGCCCCTGTTTTTCTCCTTCCTGGAAGTCGTGCCTAAAGATAACACAAAAGTGAGTTCAAAAATGAAACATCTGAAAATCTAAGACCAGAATTCTGAGAAATCCCTCATGGGAGAGATGGTGTTTTGTCTCCAGATGTGAATGGAGAAACGGTAGGGAGGGAGGAAGAGAAAGGACAATAAACCATAGGCAAAATAATGCTGGGGTTTCCAGAATATCATATAGTTGGAATAATGCAGTATGCAGCATTTTTTTTTTTTTTTTTTTTTTTGAGGCGGAGTCTCGCTCTGTCGCCCAGGCTGGAGTGCAGTGGCGTGATCTTGGCTCACTGCAAGCTCCGCCTCCCGGGTTCCCACCATTCTCCTGCCTCAGCCTCCCGAGTAGCTGGGACTACAGGCGCCGCCACCACGCCCGGCTAATTTTTTTGTATTTTTAGTGGAGACGGGGTTTCATTGTGTTAGCCAGGATGGTCTCGATCTCCTGACCTCGTGATCCGTCCGTCTCGGCCTCCCAAAGTGCTGGGATTACAGGCTTGAGCCACCGCGCCCGGCCAATATGCAGCATTTTCAAATGGCCTTCTTTCACTTAGTATTATTCATTTAAGTTTCCTCTAAGTCTTTTCATTGGCTTGAGAGTTCACTTCTTTTCAGTACTGAAGAATATTCCTTTGTCTGGATGAGCCACAGTTTATTTGTTCATTCATCTTGAAGGACATTTTGATTACTTCAAAGTTTTGGCAATTGTGTATAAAACTCTTATAAACATCTTTGTGCAGGGTTTTGTGTGAAAATAAGTTTTTAAATCATTTGGATAAATACCAAAAACACAATTGTTGGATTGTAACAACAGCATGCTTAGGGAAATGCCAAATGTCTTCTCAAGTAGCTGCTATGGACTCAACTTTGTCCCCCAAAAATTCATACACTGAAGGGCTAACCCCCAATGTGATGGTATTTAGAGGTGGGGCTTTTGATAGATAATTATGTTTAGATGATGGCATAAGGGTAGAACCCTCATGATGGGATTAGTACCCTTATAAGAAGAGACACAAAAATATCTTGCTTGCTTTCTGTCCATCATTTAAGAACAAATGGTTCTTAAAACAAGAACCATTCTATATTCCCACTAGCAATTAATGAGGGTTCATATTTCTCTACATCCTTAACACCATTGGTTGTCATTGGTGCTTTGGATTGTGTGTGTTCTAATATATGTGTAGTGAATCTCATTCTTATTTTCAATTGCATTTCCCTGATGACATAGGATGTGGAGCATCTTTTCATATGCTTGCTTTCCCTCTGTATGTATTTTCTGGTGAAGTGTCTGTTCAGGTATTTTGTGCATTTTTTAAATTCAGTTGTTGCTATTGGAAGGTTCTGTATGTATTTGGGATAATGATCCTTTATGACATATATCTTTGCAAATATTTTCTTTGAGTTTGTGGCTTATCTTCTCATTTCCTTAGCAGTGTCTTTCATAAAGCACAAGATTTTAATTTTAATGAATTTCAGCTTATTGATAATTTATTCCATGGATTGTGCTTTTGGAGTTATATCTGGAAAGACATCTCCGTACCCATTTTTTTTACGTTATCTTCAAGTATTTGTATAATGTTGTATTTTAGAATTAGGTCTATGGTTAATTTTGAGTTAATTTTTGGGAAGTGTGTAAGGTCCAGTTTATTTCTTTCCTCTCTCTCTCTTTCTTTTCTTTTTTTCTTTTCTTTCTTTCTTTCTTTTTTTTTTTTTCAACTGGAGTCTCATTCTGTCGCCCAGACTGGAGTGCAGTGGCACAATCTCGGCTCACTGCAAGCTCTGCCCTCTGGGTTCATGCCATTCTCCTGCCTCAGTCTCCTGAAAACTGGGACTACAGACACCTGTCACCATGCCTGGCTAATTTTTTTGTATTTTTAGTAGAGATGGGGTTTCACTGTGTTAGCCAGGATGGTCTTGATATCCTGACCTCGTGATCTGCCTGCCTCGGTCTCCCAAAGCACTGGGATTACAAGTGTGAGCCACCGCACCCAGCCTTTTCTTTTCTTCCCCCTACTCGCTCCCTCCCTCCCTTCCTTCCTCCCTCCCTCTTTCTCTTTTCTTTCTCTCTCCTTCCTTCCTTCTTCTCTTCTATCTTCTCTCTCTTCTCCTCTCCTCCCCTCTCCTCCCTTCTCCTCCCCTCCATTTCCCTTCCCTTCCCTTCCCTTCCCTTCCCTTCCCTTCCCTTCCCTTCCCTTCCCTTCCCTTCCCTTCCCTTCCCTTCCCTTCCCTTCCCTCCCCTCCCCTCTCCTCTCCTCTCCTCTCCTCTTCTCTTCTCTATTCTCTTTTATTTTTTTTTCCATATGGCTGTTCATTTGTCCCAGGATCATTTGTAAAGAAGAACACCTTTTATCCATTGCGTTTCCTTTCTTCCTTGTCAAAGATTGGTTAACTAAATTAATGTTGGTCTATTTCTGGGCTCACTCTTCCATTCCATTAATATATATGTCTATTATTTTACCAGTACCAACACTGTCTTCACTGCTATAGTCTTATATTAAGTCTTGAAGACAGGTAATGTCAGTCCTTTAACTTTTTCCATCTCATGCAATATTATATTGGCTAATTTGGGTCTTTTTCCTTTCCATATAAACTTCAAAATTAGTTTGCCAATATCCACAAAATAATTTGCTAAATCTTTGGTTGGAATTTAGTTAAATCTACAGATTAAAATGGGATGAACTGACATCTTGGTGATATTGAATCTTTATTCATGAACTTGAAATATCTCTCTAAGTATTTCTTCTTTGATTTCTTTCATCAGAATTTTGGAGTTTTCTTTATATAGATCTTGTACGTCTTTTGTTAGATTTACAAGTGTTTTGTTTCTTAGGGTGCCAGTGTAAATGGTATTTTGTTTTTAATTTCAAGTTCTACTTGTTTATTACTGGTATATAGAAAAGTGATTGGCTTTTTAGTACGTTAACCTTGTATTCTGCGACTTACTATAATTGCTTCATAGTTTTGCAATTTTTTTCAATTCTTTAAGATTTTCTACATAGATAATCATTCATCTGCAAAGACAGCATTATTTCTTCTTTTTGAATCAGTATTCATTTAATTTCTTTTCTTTTCTAATTGTTAACTAAGACTTTAAGTATACGTTGAGAATAAGTGGTGAGGGAACATCCTTGTCATGTTTCTGAGTTTAGGGAGAAATATTTTAGCTTCTCACAATTAATTATAATGTTAACTGTGTTTTTTTTCCATAAATGTGCTTATCAACTTGAGGAATTCACTCTCTATTTATAATTTGCTAATTGTTTTTATCAGAAATTGGTTTTGAATTTTGTTAAGTGCTTTATCTGGTTCTGTTGATATGATCATGTGATGTTTCTTTTTCACTCTGTTGATGTAATGGATTACATTAATCAAATTTTCAATGTTGCGCTAGCCTTAAATGCCTGGAATAAGTCTAATTTGGTAATGGTGTTGAGGCAGGAAAGAAAGAAAGAAAAATAAACTTAAAAAAAAGGAAAACAGACTTTCTATATTAGGCTGACTCATCCCAAAGATAGTAACAGGCAAAGCCTGGACCCAGGTGACATCTTAATAACATTATCTAGGAAGCTAAGACTCAAAAGAATGTGCTTTGAAGACTCTACCAGCACTCCCTCAATATAAGGATAAGAAAAAATAAATTTTCCTCTCTCCTTTTGTAATTTCCCCCTCGAATCCCACCCCCCTCCACGTGATTGTACCTTGCTCTGCAAGTTTTATAACATTATAGATTCCTGTTTTCTGTAACTAGTAACTTCAAGTGTTTTTTTTTTTTTAATCTGAGTAGTACAGTGAAGTTTATAAGACATGCCTGAGCTGGCCTGGACTGCAGCCATGTAGGCGCCATGGCAAAGGTTATGAGATAAGCCCACGCAAGGCACCTAGAGTAAGCCTAGATAACAGCCATCTGGGCCGCAGAGCAAGAGTCACATGTAATCCTGAGTTATGCACCTTTTACAATTTGATTAACTGCCTTTGTTCTGCCTCTGTATCCTTACTTTCATGCCACTGTGCTTTGCACCACTGTAAGCTTGTTTCAAGCTAGCCCACCGCCTTTTAGCAGTGTGTATAAAAGTCAAGTGCTGTCTTTGTTCTGGGCCCAGTGTTTGGATGTTAATCTGCTGGGTCTGAGTGCACTCAGTAAAGTCCTCCTGTACCACCTATTGGTCTCTCCAGTCTCCTGATTCCCACAACCGTGTATAATTCCTTCCCTAAATTGTTGAATTCAGTTTTCTAATATCTTGTTAAGAATTAAGAATTTTGCATCTTAACAGATACTGAAAGATACTCGTCTGTAGTTTTTTTCTTTTTCTTTCTTTTTTTTTTTTTTGATAAGATCTTTGTCCAGTTTTGGTATTGGGGCTACGCTGGCCTCATAGAATAAGTTAGAAATAATCCCTCTGCTTCTATACTATAAATGAGATTATAGAGGACTTTTATAATTTCTTCATTAAATGTTTTGTAGGATTCACCAGCAACCCATCTGTTCTGGTGTTTCTGGTTTAGCAGGTTAATAAATATCGATTAAATTACTCTAGTAGATAAAGCCCTGTGTTAGTCTGTTTTCACATGGCAATAAAGATGCTACTCAAGACTTGGTAATTTATAAACAAAAGAGGCTTCATTGACTCACAGTTCTGCATGGCTGAGGAGGCCTCAGGAAACTTAAAATCATGGCAGAAGGAGAAGCAGGCACCTTGTTCACCAGGAGATAGGAGAGTGAGTGCTTGTGAAGGAGGAACTGTCAAACACTTATAAAACCACCAGATTTTGTGAGAAATCACTATCATGAGAACAGCATGGGAGAAACCACCCCTGTGATTCAATCATCATCTCCCACCTGGTCTCTCCCTCGACACATGGGGATTATGGGATTACAACTTGAGATGAGATTTAGGTGGGAATACAGAGCCAAACCATATCAAGCCCTATTCACATTGTCTATTTCTTCCTATGTGTTAGCAGATTGTGTCATTTAAGAAATTGGTCAATTTCATCAAGGTTATTGAATGTGTAGGCATTGACTTGTTCATACTATTTCTCTATTTTCCTTTTGATATCCATGGGATCTGTAATGATGTTCCCTCTTTCACTTCTGTTATTAGTAATTGTGTCTTCTCTTTTCTCTTTGAGTTAGCTTGGGTAGAGGTTTATCTGTTTCACTGATCTTTCCAAAGAACCAGTTTTTGATTCTTTTGATTTTTCCTACTAATTTTCTGTTTTTGATGTCACTGATTTATGTTTTAATTATTTTTATTATTTTATCCTGCTTATTTTGAATGTAATTTGCTTTTCTTTTTCTAGTTTTAAAGGGAGAAGATAAGATTATTAAAATGAGATTGTCTTACTTTCAATGCTAAACATTTATCAGTAAGCACTGCTTTCACTGCATTCTACAAATTTAATGTCATACTTCTGTTTTAACTTACTTTAAAGAATTAAAAAATATTCTCTTGAGATTTCATCTTTGGTCTATGCATTATTTAGAAGTGTGTTGTTTAGTCTGTATGTATTTTGGAATTTTTCTAGTTTAATTCCATTGGTGTGTAAGAGCATACACTGTATAATTATATTTTTACTACATATACTTTATCACATATCTGTCTATTTATCGATACCACTACATATCCATCAATCAATCTTGCTTCTTTTTTTAAATAAAAATACATTTCAGAGTAACTTTCTGACTTCATACATTTCTTCCTAAAATATTATTATGCACATTTTTAATATAATGTTTTCTTACAAATTTTTCTTTTCTAGGAAAATTTACTTATGGGAAAATTTATAAATCTTTATCGTACCACTTGATGAATTTGATTGTATGTACACTTGTGTAAAGCAAACTCATCCAAATAAATAACTTTATTATCATCCTAAAACATTTCCTTATGCTCATTCTCATTCAAATACTTTTACTCATACTATAAATATAAACAATGTCCTCATTATTTTCCCACCAGAGATTAATGAAACCTCCCCTAAATATTCATACTAATTGAGTCATAATTATGTACTCTTTGTATCTTATTTGTTTTACTCAGGATAAGCATCTTTTTTATTGTTTTGTTTTTGTTTTTGAGAAAGAACCCAACTCTTGTCTCCCAGGCTGGAGTGCAGTAGCACAATCATGGCTCACTATAGCCTCAATCTCCTAGGCTCAAGCCCTCCTCTCACCTCAGCC
The DNA here is from genome assembly GCF_043159975.1 of Macaca nemestrina. Lineage (NCBI taxonomy): Eukaryota > Metazoa > Chordata > Mammalia > Primates > Cercopithecidae > Macaca > Macaca nemestrina. The sequence continues at coordinate 78,436,394 of NC_092137.1, read as the reverse complement.
TCCTGAGTATGTAGGACTACAGGCATGTGCTACCAAATCCAGCTATTTTTATTATTATTATTATTTTAGGAGAGATGCAGTCTTGCTATGTTGCCAGGCTTGTCTCAAATTCCTGAGCTCAAGGAAGCCTCCCGCCTTGACCACCCAAATGCCGGGATTATAGGTGTGAGCCACTGCACTTTGCCCAGGATAAGCACCTTAAAATTAATCCATTTCATATTGCAGATCAGAAATTCACTCCATTGGGGGGGGGTGGAGCAAGATGGCCGAATAGGAACAGCTCCAGTCTCCAACTCCCAGCGCGAGCGACACAGAAGACCAGTGATTTCTGCATTTTCAACTGAGGTACTGGGTTCATCTCACTGGGGAGTGCCAGACGATCGGTGCTGGTCAGCTGCTGCAGCCCCACCAGCGAGAGCTGAAGCGGGGCGAGGCATTGCCTCACCTGGGAAGCGCAAGGGGGAAGGGAATCCCTTTTCCTAGCCAGGGGAACTGAGACACACAACACCTGGAAAATCGGGTAACTCCCACCCCAATACTGCGCTTTAAGCAAACAGGAACACCAGGAGATCATATCCCACACCTGGCCGGGAGGGTCCCACACCCACGGAGCCTCCCTCATTGCTAGCACAGCAGTCTGAGATCTACCGGCAAGGCAGCAGCGAGGCTGGGGGAGGGGCGCCCGCCATTGCTGAGGCTTAAGTAGGTAAACAAAGCTGCTGGGAAGCTCGAACTGGGTGGAGCTCACAGCAGTTCAAGGAAACCTGCCTGTCTCTGTAGACTCCACCTCTGGGGACAGGGCAATAACAAACGCAGCCAAAACCTCTGCAGACACAAACGACTCTGTCTGACAGCTAAGAATAGAGCAGTGGATCTCCCAACACGGAGGTTGAGATCTGAGAAGGGACATACTCCCTGCTCAAGTGGGTCCCTGACCCCTGAGTAGCCTAACTGGGAGACAGCCCCCACTAGGGGCAGTCTGACACCCCACACCTCACAGGGTGGAGTACACCCCTGAGAGGAAGCTTCCAAAGCAAGAATCAGACAGGTACACTCGATGTTCAGAAATATTCTATCTTCTGCAGCCTCTGCTGCTGATACCCAGGCAAACAGGGTCTGGAGTGGACCTCAAGCAATCTCCAACAGACCTACAGCTGAGGGTCCTGACTGTTAGAAGGAAAACTATCAAACAGGAAGGACACCTACACCAAAACCCCATCAGTACATCACCATCATCAAAGACCAGACGCAGATAAAACCACAAAGATGGGGAAAAAGCAGGGCAGAAAAGCCGGAAATTCAAAAAATAAGAGCACATCTCCCCCGGCAAAGGAGCGCAGCTCATCGCCAGCAACGGATCAAAGCTGGACGGAGAATGACTTTGACGAGATGAGAGAAGAAGGCTTCAGTCCATCAAATTTCTCAGAGCTAAAGGAGGAATTACGTACCCAGCACAAAGAAACTAAAAATCTTGAAAAAAAAGTGGAAGAATTGATGGCTAGAGTAATTAATGCAGAGAAGGTCCTAAACGAAATGAAAGAGATGAAAACCATGACACGAGAAATACGTGACAAATGCACAAGCTTCAGTAACCGACTCGATCAACTGGAAGAAAGAGTATCTGCGATTGAGGATCAAATGAATGAAATGAAGCGAGAAGAGAAACCAAAAGAAAAAAGAAGAAAAAGAAATGAACAAAGCCTGCAAGAAGTATGGGATTATGTAAAAAGACCAAATCTACGTCTGATTGGGGTGCCTGAAAGTGAGGGGGAAAATGGAACCAAGTTGGAAAACACTCTTCAGGATATCATCCAGGAGAACTTCCCCAACCTAGTAGGGCAGGCCAACATTCAAATCCAGGAAATACAGAGAACGCCACAAAGATACTCCTCGAGAAGAGCAACTCCAAGACACATAATTGCCAGATTCACCAAAGTTGAAATGAAGGAAAAAATCTTAAGGGCAGCCAGAGAGAAAGGTCGGGTTACCCACAAAGGGAAGCCCATCAGACTAACAGCAGATCTCTCGGCAGAAACTCTCCAAGCCAGAAGAGAGTGGGGGCCAATATTCAACATTCTTAAAGAAAAGAATTTTAAACCCAGAATTTCATATCCAGCCAAACTAAGTTTCATAAGTGAAGGAGAAATAAAATCCTTTACAGATAAGCAAATGCTTAGAGATTTTGTCACCACTAGGCCTGCCTTACAAGAGACCCTGAAGGAAGCACTAAACATGGAAAGGAACAACCGGTACCAGCCATTGCAAACACATGCCAAAATGTAAAGACCATCGAGGCTAGGAAGAAACTGCATCAACTAACGAGCAAAATAACCAGTTAATATCATAATGGCAGGATCAAGTTCACACATAACAATCTTAACCTTAAATGTAAATGGACTAAATGCTCCAATTAAAAGACACAGACTGGCAAACTGGATCAAGAGTCAAGACCCATCAGTCTGCTGTATTCAGGAGACCCATCTCACACGCAGAGACATACATAGGCTCAAAATAAAGGGATGGAGGAAGATTTACCAAGCAAATGGAGAACAAAAAAAGCAGGGCTTGCAATACTAGTCTCTGATAAAACAGACTTTAAACCATCAAAGATCAAAAGAGACAAAGAAGACCATTACATAATGGTAAAGGGATCAATTCAACAGGAAGAGCTAACTATCCTAAATATATATGCACCCAATACAGGAGCACCCAGATTCATAAAGCAAGTCCTTAGAGACTTACAAAGAGACTTAGCCCCCCTTACAATAATAATGGGAGACTTCAACACTCCACTGTCAACATTAGACAGATCAACGAGACAGAAAGTTAACAAGGATATCCAGGAATTGAACTCACCTCTGCAGCAAGCAGACCTAATAGACATCTATAGAACTCTCCACCCCAAATCAATAGAATATACATTCTTCTCAGCACCACATCGTACTTACTCCAAAATCGACCACGTAATTGGAAGTAAAGCACTCCTCAGCAAATGTACAAGAACAGAAATTATAACAAACTGTCTCTCAGACCACAGTGCAATCAAACTAGAACTCAGGACTAAGAAACTCAATCAAAACCGCTCAACTACATGGAAACTGAACAACCTGCTCCTGAATGACTACTGGGTACATAACGAAATGAAGGCAGAAATAAAGATGTTCTTTGAAACCAATGAGAACAAAGATACAACATACCAGAATCTCTGGGACACATTTAAAGCAGTGTGTAGAGGGAAATTTATAGCACTAAATGCCCACAAGAGAAAGCAGGAAAGATCTAAAATTGACACTCTAACATCGCAATTAAAATAACTAGAGAAGCAAGAGCAAACACATTTGAAAGCTAGCAGAAGGCAAGAAATAACTAAGATCAGAGCAGAACTGAAGGAGATAGAGACACAAAAAACTCTCCAAAAAATCAATGAATCCAGGAGTTGGTTTTTTGAAAAGATCAACAAAATTGACAGACCACTAGCAAGACTAATAAAGAAGAAAAGAGAGAAGAATCAAATCGACGCAATTAAAAATGATAAAGGGGATATCACCACCGACCCCACAGAAATACAAACTACCATCAGAGAATACTATAAACACCTCTACGCAAATAAACTGGAAAATCTAGAAGAAATGGATAATTTCCTGGACACTTACACTCTTCCAAGACTAAACCAGGAAGAAGTTGAATCCCTGAATAGACCAATAGCAGGCTCTGAAATTGAGGCAATAATTAATAGCCTACCAACCAAAAAAAGTCCAGGACCAGATGGATTCACAGCTGAATTCTACCAGAGGTACAAGGAGGAGTTGGTACCATTCCTTCTGAAACTATTCCAATCAATAGAAAAAGAGGGAATCCTCCCTAACTCATTTTATGAGGCCAACATCATCCTGATACCAAAGCCTGGCAGAGACACAACAAAAAAAGAGAATTTTAGACCAATATCCCTGATGAACATCGATGCAAAAATCCTCAATAAAATACTGGCAAACCGGATTCAGCAACACATCAAAAAGCTTATCCACCATGATCAAGTGGGCTTCATCCCTGGGATGCAAGGCTGGTTCAACATTCGCAAATCAATAAACATAATCCAGCATATAAACAGAACCAAAGACAAGAACCACATGATTATCTCAATAGATGCAGAAAAGGCTTTTGACAAAATTCAACAGCCCTTCATGCTAATAACGCTCAATAAATTCGGTATTGATGGAACGTACCTCAAAATAATAAGAGCTATTTATGACAAACCCACAGCCAATATCATACTGAATGGGCAAAAACTGGAAAAATTCCCTTTGAAAACTGGCACAAGACAGGGATGCCCTCTCTCACCACTCCTATTCAACATAGTGTTGGAAGTTCTGGCTAGGGCAATCAGGCAAGAGAAAGAAATCAAGGGTATTCAGTTAGGAAAAGAAGAAGTCAAATTGTCCCTGTTTGCAGATGACATGATTGTATATTTAGAAAACCCCATTGTCTCAGCCCAAAATCTCCTTAAGCTGATAAGCAACTTCAGCAAAGTCTCAGGATACAAAATTAATGTGCAAAAATCACAAGCATTCTTATACACCAGTAACAGACAAACAGAGAGCCAAATCAGGAATGAACTTCCATTCACAATTGCTTCAAAGAGAATAAAATACCTAGGAATCCAACTTACAAGGGATGTAAAGGACCTCTTCAAGGAGAACTACAAACCACTGCTCAGTGAAATCAAAGAGGACACAAACAAATGGAAGAACATACCATGCTCATGGATAGGAAGAATCAATATCGTGAAAATGGCCATACTGCCTAAGGTAATTTATAGATTCAATGCCATCCCCATCAAGCTACCAATGAGTTTCTTCACAGAATTGGAAAAAACTGCTTTAAAGTTCATATGGAACCAAAAAAGAGCCCACATCTCCAAGACAATCCTAAGTCAAAAGAACAAAGCTGGAGGCATCACGCTACCTGACTTCAAACTATACTACAAGGCTACAGTAACCAAAACAGCATGGTACTGGTACCAAAACAGAGACATAGACCAATGGAACAGAACAGAGTCCTCAGAAATAATACCACACATCTACAGCCATCTGATCTTTGACAAACCTGACAAAAACAAGAAATGGGGAAAGGATTCCCCATTTAATAAATGGTGCTGGGAAAATTGGCTAGCCATAAGTAGAAAGCTGAAACTGGATCCTTTCCTTACTCCTTATACAAAAATTAATTCAAGATGGATTAGAGACTTAAATGTTAGACCTAATACCCTAAAAATCCTAGAGGAAAACCTTGGTAGTACCATTCAGGACATAGGCATGGGCAAAGACTTCATGTCTAAAACACCAAAAGCAACGGCAGCAAAAGCCAAAATTGACAAATGGGATCTCATTAAACTAAAGAGCTTCTGCACAGCAAAAGAAACTACCATCAGAGTGAACAGGCAACCTACAGAATGGGAGAAAATTTTTGCAATCTACTCATCTGACAAAAGGCTAATATCCAGAACCTACAAAGAACTCAAACAAATTTACAAGAAAAAAACAAACAACCCCATCAAAAAGTGGGCAAAGGATATGAACAGACATTTCTCAAAAGAAGACATTCATACAGCCAACAGACACATGAAAAAATGCTCATCATCACTGGCCATCAGAGAAATGCAAATCAAAACCACAATGAGATACCATCTCACACCAGTTAGAATGGCAATCATTAAAAAGTCAGGAAACAACAGGTGCTGGAGAGGATGTGGAGAAATAGGAACACTTTTACACTGTTGGTGGGATTGTAAACTAGTTCAACCATTATGGGAAACAGTATGGCGATTCCTCAAGGATCTAGAACTAGATGTACCATATGACCCAGCCATCCTATTACTGGGGATATACCCAAAGGATTGTAAATCATGCGGCTATAAAGACACATGCACACGTATGTTTATTGCAGCACTATTCACAATAGCAAAGACTTGGAATCAACCCAAATGTCCATCAGTGGCAGATTGGATTAAGAAAATGTGGCACATATACACCATGGAATACTATGCAGCCATCAAAAAGGATGAATTTGTGTCCTTTGTAGGGACATGGATGCAGCTGGAAACCATCATTCTTAGCAAACTATCACAAGAACAGAAAACCAAACACCGCATGTTCTCACTCATAGGTGGGAACTGAACAATGAGATCACTTGGACTCAGGAAGGGGAACATCACACACTGGGGCCTATCATGGGGAAGGGGGAGGGGGGTGGGATTGCATTGGGAGTTATACCTGATGTAAATGACGAGTTGATGGGTGCAGCACACCAACATGGCACAAGTATACATATGTAACAAACCTGCACGTTATGCACATGTACCCTACAACTTAAAGTATAATAATAATAAATAAATTAAAAAAAAAAAAAAAGAAAACTATGCTAAGTGGGAAAAGCCAGATGAAAGGTCACACATTCTATGATTCGTTTTATATGAAACATACAGACTAGGTAAATCCATAGAAACATAAAGCACCTTAGGGGATTTCAGGAGCCTGGAAAGGTAGGGGGTGAGGGGTGGATAGGAGAGTGACTGCTAATGGATACAGGTGTCCTTTTGGGGAGATGAAAATGTTTTGGAACTAAATAGAGGTGGTGGCTGCATGGCATTGTGCTAAATGTGCTAAATGCCACTGAACTGCTCACTTTAAAATGGTGAATTTTATGTTATATGAATGTCATCTCAATAAAAAGAATAAATAAATAAAAAAAAAAGAAATTCACTCCATTATATTACTAAGAAATATTTCACAGCAGGAATTTATCTTACAGTTTGTATATATTCCCTGGGTCAGGGACACTTTTTCCAGGTTTATGATATCACTAATTGAACTACTATTTCCGTTTTATTGGCAGAATTTTTATTTATCTAGGTGTGAGATTGCTATGTTATAGAACAGGTGCGTGTTTAACTTTATAAGAAACTGAAAGACCGTCTTTCTGTAGTGCTTGTGGTACTTTACATACATCCGAAGTATTCTGGTTGCTTCACTCCTCAACATGTAGTTCCCTGGTGGCTATACAGTGATATTTCACTCTAGATTTAATTTGCAATTACCTAATGGCAAATGTCTTTAAGTACTCTCTCATGTGTATATTGGTCATTCATACTTCTTCCTGTTAAGTGCCTGTTTAAATCATTACCCCACTCAAAATACGGGTTTTTTGTCCTTTTAATGTTGAGGTATAATTTTTCTTTATTACCAATGTATCAGTGTTTTTTGTCAGGTATGTTTGTGAATATTTTCTCCCTGATTATTCCTTGCCTATTTATTTTTGACAAAGTTTTATATAAGGAGAATTTTAATAAAGTAAAATTTATTGATGGCCAGTGCTTTCTGTGTACTGCCTAAATAACTTTTACTATCTCAGGTCATAAAAACATGGTCCTTATTTTCTTTTGGAAAGATCTTTAGTTTGGATTTTAAGCTAAGATCAATCTCCAATAGAGGGTCAAGGTATATATACATATATACACACACACATATATACACACACACACACATATATGTGTATGTATATGTGTGTATATACATGTATATATATATACCATGTGGCTTTCCATTTGCTCAATGTTACTTTTGTTTTTTCTATATTTTATCTATCCATATGGCTACACAGCCCAGTTACTATATATGCTCTGTGTTTTCTCCATATAACTATCCAGCTGTTATAAAATATTTTATGGAAAGACTTTCGTCATCCATTGAATTGTTTTGTGCTTTTTGTTTTGATTTTATTTCTTGGGTGTATATTCTGTTCTGTTAATATTTTGATTGATCTTTACGGCAGTAACCCACTGTCTTGAATCCTGAATCTTTTTATAGTTCAACTTTAAGTCAGATGGTGAAAGTGCTTCAAATTTGTACTTTGATTTTTAGGATTGCTTTGGAAAAATCTATGTCTTGTACATATACATTTATATTTCTAATAAAAAATGCTAACTGTAGCTTATGATTTGCATTTTGTTGTATCTACATAATGAAGATAATTGAATATTAACAATACTGAGGTTTCAACACCATGGACATGACATATCTCTTCAATTATCTAAGCCATTTTTACTTATTTCAGAAAATATTTTACTTTCTGATTGTATGTATTTATGCATTTTCTGTATCTTTGTTAAATTTCTCATTAATACTATCAATATTATTGATACTTGAAAGTGGTATTATTTGTTGTCAGTATGCAGAATTACAATTCATTTTTAAGTATTGTCTTTTTAAAAATTATGTATTTATGTATTTATGTATTTATGTATGTATGTATTTATTTATTTATTTATTTAGAGACCAGGTCTCTCTGCCACCCAGACTAGAATGCAATGGTATGATTATAGCTCACTGCAACTTCATCTACCCAGACTCAAGCAATCCTCCAAGTTCAGCCTTCCAAGTAGCTGGAACTACAGGCAGATGCCACCATGTCTAGTTAATGTTTTAAAATTTTTTTCGTAGAGATGGGGTCTCACTTTGCTGCCCAGTCTGGCCTGTAACTCCTGGGGTCAAGACTCCTGGTATGTAACTCCTGGGCGCAAGCAGTCTTTCTACTTTGCCTCTCACAGTGCTGGGATTACAGGCGTGGGCGACCATGCCCAGCCTAGTATTGTCTTTTTATAGTGTGGTCTTGCTCAGTTTAATTATTAGTTCAAATAGATTTTTTGTAGACGCCATAAGGATTTCTAACTAAACCCTTATGTCATCTGGAAGTAAAGAAGGTTTTACTCCTTTTCAAAAAAAAAATCAATAGGCTTTATTTTATTTTTCTGACTTTATTATAATAGGTAGATCTTCATTAAAATGTGAGAATGAAATGATGGCAGTAAAAACTTTGCTTTAGTCTCAAAATTGAGAGGAAAGTATTCAAAATGTCATGACTAATGCATTTATTTTCCATTCTTTTTCTAGTATATTATTAAACTTGTGTGTTGTATTAACAAATTCCTTCATTTTACTTGTGTTTTCAGTTTGATTTTTTACTCTATTTTCTATTTAAATCTTAATTTTTTCGAAGTTTTCCATTGTCTTTTTAAACTTTCTTTAATATATTAACCATTGCTCTTTTAAAGTCTCCAACCGATTTTTTCCAATAGATTATTTTTTCTTCCGTTGCTTTTTGTTTGCTTGTAGTTTCTTGTCAATTAACTTTGTTTCTTGTTTGTTTATTTTGATTTGTGTTTTAGGTTTTTTTTTTCTTTTTTTTCCCCATGGCTTACTAATATATTTAGATATCGAGAATCAAAGATGGAATTCTGGTTCAAGATGGCTGACTAGAGACATTGGACACTCGCCCTCTCCAGACAAGAACCAAAATTATGAATAGATAATAACACCTCAAATAGAACATCTAGGAAAGAATACTAGTCTAACAGAGAAATCACAGGATACAGCTGAGACACAGAAGAGAAGGGAGCAAGAGACCAGCTTGGTGGAGGTGGGCCAGGAGCCTAGAGGGAATTGGCATTGTGGGGATAGAGTAAGTGTAAGAACTTCAGTGGCCCACATCCTACCATGGACTGCTGCAATCTGAAATACAGGAGAGCTCCTCTGCCCACATGAATGCTGACATAAGTGTGAGCAGTGATCTAGAGACTCTACGAGGGCATCACACCAGTCAGGGACCTTGGCTGGGTCGCTCACACCCTCAAGACCTAAGCATTGCAGCAGGACATCATTTTAAGAACATAGCCATTATGAAACTGCATGCTGCCTTAGAAACTACAGCCCCCATGTCTCTACATCCCAGGAACCACCCCCAACACACACACACCCTTGTCCATCTAGAGGGCTACAGCAGCACAGCACTAACTAGAGCCAAAGTGCTGTGGGTCCCCAATACTGAAGCCTACTCCCTGAGGAAAGGATGGTGCAACACACCCAAAAAATATCCCAGGGACAAAGGAACCCAAAGAGTGCATTTTCAGAGCTGTAAGAAATAACCTTGCCCTTAGTAGTGGCACAAATTCTGTGCTTGGGCTCCCAAGAAGATAGTGAGACCTCCTGCAAACACTGCTTCAGCAGTTGCTGCCACCGGTGAGCCTGACAACGGACTGTCGGGTTGGGTACAGTGACCCCACCCCCACCAGTGGAGCAACCTCTGTGCTCAGGCTCACATAAAGAACATAGAGCACAAGATACCTTTCCCCATCTGCACAGTGCTGCAGCTGTAGCCACTGCTGTTGCCACGAGGGGCTGGGGCAGGTGAGCAGAAGGCTGCCAGCCTGGGGCTGTCAGTGACAACCTTGTCTCCTCTGTCAGCATGATCTCCATCCTCAGGCTCAAGTGCTAAGGGCAAGGTTCCTCCCTCCCTTGCATGGTGCTGTGGCACTACTGCCACCAAGGGCTAGTAAGCCTAAGTGCTGCCTGGGGTTCTCTGGGGCCATGGGTAGTGATCCCACATCACAGCCACTGCCAACACCAATGCACACTGCTGGGGACCCAAAGAAATAAAAGGCATCCAAATTGGAAAAGAGGAAGTCAGATTGTTTCTTTCTGCAAACTGACTTGACCTCACGTCTAGGAAAAAAAAAAAAAAGACTCCATCAAAAAACTCTTAGAACTGATTTTAAAAAATGCATTGAAGTTGCAAGATACAAAATCAACATACAAAATCCAGTAGCTTTTCTATGCATCAATAATGAAATGGCTGAAAAAGAAATCAGGAAAGAAACTCCATTTACAATAGCTACAAAAAAATTACCTAGGAATAAATTTAACCAAGGAAGTGAAAGATCTCTAGAGGGAAAAGTACTACACACTGATGAGAGAAATTAAGGAGGACACAAACAAGTGGAAACACATCCCATGCTCATGGATTGGAAGAATCAACATTATGAAAATGACCATACTGCCTAAAGAATCTACAGATTCAGTGCAATACTATCAAAATAGCAATGCCATTTTTTTCACAGAATTAGAAAAAGCAATCCTAAAATTTGTCTGAAAGAAAAAAGAGCCCGAATAGTCAAAGATATCCTAAGAACAAGAACAAAACTAAAGGCACCACATTACCTGACTTAAAAACTTATTGCAAGGCTATAGTAACCAAAACAGCATGTTATTGGTATAAAAACAGACCAATAGACCAGTGGAACAGCATGGAGAACCCAGAAATAAACCTACATATTTGCAGCTTTGACAAAGCCACCAAGAACGTACTTTGGAAAAAGGTTACCCTCGTTAGTAAGTGGTGCTGGGAAAACTGAGTAACTATATGTAGAAGAATGGAAAGGGACCCCTATCTCTCATCATATACAAAAGTCAACTAAAGAGGGATTAAAGAGTTAAACATACTCAAAACTATAAAACTACTAGAAGAAAACATAGAGAAAATTCTTCAAGACCTTAATCTTTTTTTCTTTTCTTTTTTTTTTTTTTGAGACAGAGTCGCGCTCTGTCGCCCAGGCTGGAGTGCAGTGGTGCACGATCTCTACTCACTGCAAGCTCTGCCTCCCGGGTTCATGCCATTCTCCTGCCTCAGCCTCCCAAGTAGCTGGGACTACAGGCGCCCGCCACCACGCCCAGCTAATTTTTTGTATTTTTTTTAGTAGAGACAGGGTTTCACCGTGTTAGCCAGGATGGTCTCAATCTTCTGACCTCGTGATCTGTCTGCCTCGGCCTCCCAAAGTGCTGGAATTACAGGCATGAGCCACCATGCCCAGCCAAAACATTAATCTTGACAAAGATGATATAGTTAAAATCTCAAAAGCATGGTCAACAAAAACAAAATTGGACAAATGGAGCTATATTAAACTGAAAAGCTTCTGCATAGAAACAGAAACAGTCAACAGAGTGAAGAGATAACTTCTTGAATGGAGAAATTATTTGTGAATTACTCATTTGACAGAGGACTAATATTCAGAATATGCAAGGAACTCAAACAATTCAATAATAGGTAAACAATAACATTAAAAAGCAGGCAAAGAACATGAATAGACATTTCTCAAAATAAGTCGTACAAATGACCAACAAACATTTGAAAAAAATGCTCAACATCACTAATCGTAAGTTAAATACAAATCAAAACTACAGTGAGTTAGAATGACTTATTAAAAAGACAAACAATAACAGATGCTGGTGAGGATACAGAGAAAGGAGAACAATTACACACTGTTGAATTGCTTCCATGACTATCATAATCTCAACTGTATATGGCAACTAAATATATAATATAGTACAATATATTATATGGAAATATATTTTACTCCTATCATCTTGAATATTTTGAATATTTCTATTGCATTGATCAAATACATATGTAACTATAAATTGAAGTCTATTCTTCCTTCATAATATTATATAAAGGAAGTCCTGTGCATTGGAAAAATATACTGGACTAGAATAAGAAATAACTGAATTTTTTAATCAACTCCACGAATTTTATGGTATTTGATAGATAGTCAATTGGTCTTATGTTGTTAGATAAGAAATGTAGGTAAAATAAAGTAAATATGACTGACAAAGGGAACCAGTATAGGATAAAGCAAGTTATTTTGTTCAACTAAGTCCATTTTAAAAATTAACATAAAACCTAATCCCTATTACCATCACTTTATAAGAGAAAGAATATATTCCAATGAAAATATAAAAACAACACAGTCTTAAGAGTTAAAAGACACATCCATTAATGGAATAAATTTGGTTGTAGGACAAATTCATCAAACAATCTCTTTCCAAAATTAATTTTGCTTTGGATTGTTGAAAATTTTACCATGAAATTTTGTTACAAAAAAATAAATAAATAAAGGAAACTTTACCATGAATCTTTACTTAGGATTAGATCAACTGTACTAAACCTATTTTCTCTCCAATTTCCCTTTAGTAAATTCGAAATATTTTAAGTTTTACCAAATAATATCTGAGAGGATTAATAAGTAACATGGGGAATATATAAGGCAAATAAAAATATTTCAGAGAAGTATATAGTTTAAATTTTAAGAATATATGCAACTTAAATAATTCCTTCCTGAAAAGCAGTGTGCCCTAAACAATTGAAAAATATTTTGTTTTCTTTCATTTCTATACATTAATAGATTTGCCTATCCACTTTTCCAGTCAGCCACTATGGTTTATATGTATATTTACTTAGTAATTTTATCAGTTCTCATGCATTTGGACAGACACAAAAGAGGCGTAGAACTGTTAGACAGGTGGTCAGATATTTAATCGTCCTGGGAACACTTATGTAAATATGCTCTAAAGCAATTTGCATATACTTATTTACATACGTATTTTTGTGAATCACTCATGATAGAACACGTGCCACCTATCATTATGAAGAACTAAGAACGTTTAATTGTATGTAACATGTGAGATTTGTTTTGATATTTTTCTAAGGACTCTGACAGGTAAATGTTTGTGAGTCAATCATCTGGCAGATTAGTGCAGTCAACTTGATGACATAAAAATAGGACTTTAAGTAGAGCAGCTCCTAGGAGCAGATGGGAGAGCAGTAAGACTTCAAAATCACCCGTCATTTTTTATGGGTCTTTTTGGGACTACCTACGGGATAGAATATAGTTGGTTAAGCCACACAGACTACATTAACAAAGACTCTTGGACTAAATACTTTCAGTAAGGTGGGGATTCTTGTCCAAAAGTAGGAGAGACACAGTTCCATATCTGAATGTGCCAGAAAGGTTAATAAAGTATATGTTCAGCTACATGGATTAATTTACATACAAATACTTTTACTTCTAAATGAAACTAGTTTGGTGCTTCTAAAACTAGCCAATATAAAACACAAAATATGCTTATGTATAAATTATTTTTTAGCTTTTACTTTTTTCTTTTCTTTTCTTCATATCTCCCGCCTTCCATTACTTCTACGTTACCTCTGAACTGCCTATCACAGATATAAAACATATTATATGATGTATTAGGTTATAACTAACTCTCATTAGATATGCAGAGCTATTAAGCAAAGAAGAGGTAAACAAACTCCTAATACTCCACAAGTTGACTATGTATTAAGAAAATAAATATCTCTACATTTACAAATAATTTCTAATTATTAAATAAAAAGATTCAGGGCTTATAATTATATTTATATGTATAAATATCCCTGCTTTTATATTTCATATTTTTGCCCTTAGGTATATACGATATTAAAATTGCCCCTTTGCTATTTTGCTTATATTTTCTCAGAAATATATGTAGTCTGTTTTTTGTTATAATGATTTGAGGCCCTACATCTTCTTATATTGGGTTGTTCCTTAAACAATCGACAGATATTAATATTGGAAAATAAAATTTAGTTCTGGAACCAACAGAAAATATTTTCTTAAGAGACTTAACTTCCTTTATTTTAGCACATGAGATCTATATAAAGTGTTTTGATCTAGGCCTCTTCAGGATAGAAGTGTTACGGTTCAACTGCTGTGCATACTAAATATTGGCAATTATGAAATTTAAAGGAAGCAGAACAAGAAAAGGAAAGAGAGATTAAAGATTTGTGAATAAAAAAGAGAGAATAATAAACAGGATAACAGGTTTGAGCCTAATTATAAGAGTCAAGCAGTAAATTCTCTTACAGGGCAAATGACTAACAATTAATTTTAAATTCTTGCTAGAATATGTTTTGTCATTTTTCCCCAATGCCTCTTTCTCAAATCCGTTGCATACTATATTGAAGTGATTGTTCTTTGGTGAATGAAAGGGGTAGGATGCTATTCAATAGGTCAGCATTCCTAGAGAAGGGACATCCTATTCAGATCGTAGAACTATACATATAGTTGACAATGCATTAGTAAGAAAATCTCTGTGTTAGAGGTGCCTAGAAAACTAGGAAAAACACTTGACACTCATGAATGCCATATACAGCTTCTCTTTGCATTAAGGATGGAATTTGAGACATGCATACTAAAAAGGACTTGCACAATAAAATAAAATGTGTTTTCAGATACATTTTTTCATATTATATCTGATTTTTAGAAATCTATAGAGTACATAATAATCAAGAATTATTTAGATTTAACTGCCATCCACCTTCTGCTACTGATAATCATTGCCTCTCATAAGTTATACCTTTCTTTATTGAATTCTGCATGCTAGCTTATTTTTCATTTTTGTCTGATAAGTCATTAAATATGAGAACTATTGTCTTACACAATCCAATACTTTCTTAAAATGTAGCTGTGCTCTGCAGACCCAGCTTAGTAGAATATTTAATCACAGGAGCCAATCTTCACAAGAGCCAGGACACCTGCTTGACACTTTTGGTAAAGATGTACAATTTCTTACAAGAAGGACCAACTCCACTTTGAACTAGGTCCTATTGAAAAGGCTGTTCATGAACTTTACCAGCCAGTAACTCTTGTCCTTTTCTTGTTGGATGCAGAAGATGAAACATCCTGGCTAGAAACAAAATGGCCATGATTTTGGAGAGATGAAGTTTCAGGACAACTCAAACTGGAGAGAAACAGAAATGGAAGGTGTGTGTGCTGCATAAGAGCAATGAGCTAGAGCAACATTAGAGAATTAGCAACATAGAGAAGTGAGCTGAGGTGTAAAGGAAAGATAGTCATCTTTGATCAGCTGTTCTTGGCCAAAACTGGCCATATCCTAACCTCTGTTTTTCACAAATGTGTGAAGTTTACAGGCATTTTGGCAAAAATCTCAACTCCCATAATCACATGAAATACTGTTTCTTCTCCAAGGGCAGGAAATTCAAAGGCTTCATAGGTAGGGTTGACAGGTGGGAATCTGAGACTCAAGAAACTACATCCTGCTTTTGCATATATCAAGATTATTTTGGTGCCAAAAAGTAGATATTAAATAAGAAATTGAATTAATTTTAAGTAAAACAAAGTTAATTTTGATGTTTGACATGACCATTGAACCAAAAAAAAAAAAAAAAAAAAAAAGCAAGAATGACTGATACCATGTTTATTTTAAAAACTATTTGGAAATCTTTGGGAAATGAAATAAAATTTTAAATCTTGGAAAAATTGTTAATAAAAAAATGCTATTTAAGGAGATTTAGGATCAACAAGCATCACTTAAAATCGTAGCTCCAACATAAAGTAAATAGCTTTAGTGCTTGAGTATGTCACTTAACCTCATTGATCATCATTTTCCTCTTTTGCAAAAGTAATATAATATTGATACACAGCTAACATACTGATCACAATTCCTAATATAAAATAAGCACAAATAAAAACAGCTATTCTTACTTTATTATTTCAGTATAGAATAAAATGAGAAAATATGAGAAGCTTTTTCTGGCACAGAGTGAGTATTCAATAATGCTAGTCATTATTTTATCATCATTATTATAATTACTAAAGGGCCATAATAAAGAGGCTATGAGGGATAATATATAAAATTAATATTTTTCTATAAAACAGTTATAAATTCATATCTGATAAATCAAATCCATAGACTGCCTAGGAACAAATTTTGAAAGATATGTGCAAAATTCTTGTGATGGCAAATGAAATTTTATTAAGTAATATACAAAATGAATAAAGAAAGACACATAATGACTAGCTTATATGGAGCTTATTCTATTCCAATCTTTTTAGCCTATGAGTGGGGAAAAAAGTTGCTCATGTGTTCATGTCATTCTATAATTTCAGTCTGGAATTGCCCGTATGTACTGAAATCCTCTCCTTGCTTGTCTGCTCCTTAAGTCTGCAGGCTCTGAGGATGGAAAAGGAATAACAAAGAAAAACCAAGTGACTGGCACATTGAACAAGAAGCTGAGTGAAGAAGCAGAATAGACCTGGCAGGAAAGGCATTGGGTTTAAAAGCTAAAGCAACTATGCCTAAGAGAGGGGAAGAAGAGGTCAGAGAAGGGAGACTCTCAGGACTCCTCTAAGGTGGACCTCCTGTGCTTGGATAAGTGGTTCTAGCAGAAAAGTAAAAAATAATTATGTACCACATCTGACCTCTGTGTGTCAAAATGTAAGATTGCTGGTAATGGACTTTGGCTAAATCAGTTGCATAATAAAGAATATCTATCTATGCATCTGTCTATCTATCTATCTATCTATGTATCTGTTTTATACATATACATATATATCATTATTTTGATAAAATTATAGTCTTTGTTTTCTTAAACAAAGTTGCTGCAAGTAAGAGAGAAAATATAAACAAATTTATAACTTGTATTTTCAATAAGATTTAAGAGGATGTAATGACTATGGTAAAAAAAAAAAAAAGAAGCAGGAAATGACAAACTGGATTAATATCTTAAGAGGCAAGTACATAGTAGATAGAGAAGTAATGGGTTAAAAAAATACAACATCATTTTCCAGAGGTAAATAAAACCTGAGCCTTAAGATAGCAATAATTCATTAAGTATTAAGTAAAATAACAATAATAATACTGCCATCAAATTAGAATACCTCAAACCCATAGATATCCTTATGATTTCTCAGATTAATTCAGTTATACATATTAAAGTATAACTTACAAACATAAAAGAGATTACTTGCAGACTTCTTTCCAATAATAAATATTTACTGGTAGTTGGTATAAATTTAATTTTGTTCTCCACCCCAAATTCATATGTTAAAATCAGTACCCCCAGTACCTCAGAATGTGACCTTATTTGAAAATAAGCTCTTTATAGAGATAATTCAGTTAAAGTCATTAGTGTGGACCATAATCCAGTATGACTGCTACCTTTATAAAAAGGAGACATTGATGCAGACATGCATGTAGAGAAAAGGCCACATGAACATGAAAGCCATCATCTGTAAGCCAAGGAAACAGGCCTGGAACAGATCGTAACCTGATAGCCTGCAGAAGGAACAGCGTCAACACCTTCATTTTAGACTTCTAACCTCCAGAAATGAGAGACAATTTTATTTTGTCATTTAAGCCACGTAACTTGTATAGGTATTTTTTTTTTTACTGTGCTTCTCTTTATGGCACTTTGCAGATACTGTATTTTTTGCAAAATGAAGGTTGTGGCAACCCTGAATCAAACAAGTCTATTGGTGCTATTTTTCCAACAGCACGTGCTCCCTTGGTGTCTTGAAGTCAGGTTTTGGTAATCTCACAATGTTTCAAACATTTTTATGATTACTGTATTTGTTATGTTGATCAGTGATCTTTATATTACTACTGTAATGGTTTGGGGACACTACAGTCTGTACCCATATAAGAGGGCAAATTTGATCAATAAATGGTATGTGTGTTCTGATTGCTCTACCAGCTGGCCATTTCTCCAATCTATTTCCATCTCTTTAGGCTTCTCTGTTCTCAGAGAAACAAGAATATTGAAATAAAGTCAATTGACAACCCTCTAATGATCTCTTAACTGTTCTCACATCTCTTAAAATCAAAAGCTAGGAATGATTAAGCATAGTGAGGAAGGCATGTTAAAGGCTAAGATAGGCCAAAAGTTAGGCCTCTTGCACCAAGCTGTTAGCCAACTTGTGAATGCAAACAAAAAGTTCTTGAAGAGTATTAAAAGCGCTACTTCAATGAAAATATGAGTGATTAAAAAAGAAAAACAGACTTACTGCAAATATGAAGAAAGCTTTTGTGGGCTGGATAAAAGACCAAACCTGCCACAACAGTCCCTCAAATCAAAGCCTAATCTAGAGCAAGACCCCTAACTCATGTTAATTCTGTGAAAACTAGGAGAGGTGAATAAGCTATAGAAGAAAAGTTTGAAGGTAGCAGGGGTTCGTTCATGAGGTTTAAGAAAAGAAGCTGTCTTCATAACATAAAAGTACAAGGTGAAGCAGCAAGTGCTGACACAGAAGCTGCAGCAAGTTATCCAGAAGATCTAACCAAGATAATGGATGAAGATGGCTACACTACACAACGGATTTTCAATGCAGACACAACATCTGTTTATGGGAAAAGATGCCATCTAGGACTTTCATAGCTAGAGAGAAATCAATGATTAGCTTCCAAGCTTCAAAGGGCAGGCTGAATCTCCTGTTAGGGGCTAATGCTGCTGGGATATTAAGTTGAAGACAATGCTCATTTATCTTTCTCAAAATCCTCAGGCCCTTAATAATTATGCTAAATCTACTCTGCCTGTGTTCTATAAATGGAAACACAAAACCTGAATGACAGCTTGTCTGTTTACAGCATGGGTTACTGAATATTTTAAGCCCGTTATTGAGATCTGCTCAAAAAATATTCTTTTCAAAATACTACTGCTCATTAACAATGCACCTAGTCACCTGAGAACTACAATAAAGATGTGCAAGAAGTTTAGTTTTGTTTCCATACCTGATAACACAATATCTATTCTCATCCCATAGGTCATAAGTAATTTTGACATTCAAGCCTTATAATTTAAGAAATACCTTTTGTAAGGATATGGCTGCCATAGATAGTGACTCTTCTGATGGATCTGAGCAACATAAATTTACAGCCTTATGGAAAATATTCATTACTCTAGATGTCATTAAGGACATTCGTGATTCATGGGAGGAGGTCAAAATATCAACATGTACAGGAGTTTGAAGGAAGTTGATTCCAATCCACATGGGTGACTTTGAGTGTTTAGAGACTTCAAATAAGGAAAGAACTACAGATGTGGTAGAAATAGCAAGAGAACTATAATGGAATTGAAGCCTTAACATGTGACTGAATTGCTGCAATTTTATGATAAAATGAATAAACAAGAAATTGCTTCTTATGGATGAGCAAAGAAAGTGGTTTCTTGAGATGGAATCTAATCCCGGTGAAGAGCTGTGAAAAAATTTTTAAATGACAACACAGAATTTAGAATAGTACAAAAACTTGTTGATATATCAGCAGCAGAATTTAAGGGGATTGATTTTAATTTTCAAAGAGGCTCTATTGTGTGTAAAATGTTATCATTAGCATCACATGGTATAGATAAATCATTTATGAAAGGAAGAGTCAAACAAAGTGGCAAACACCATTGCTGTCTTACTTTAAGATATTGTCACAGCCACTCCAACTTTCCACAACCACCACCCTGATCGGTTAGCAGTCATTAACACAGAAGTAAGAACCTCCACCAGCAAAAAGATTACTACCTGTGTAAGGCTCAGCTAATTGCTAACATTTTTGGACTTTTATCTTGGGCCAATTCCCCTAGAGAGCAACTCTTTAGACACTTATGTTCAAAGGCTGCAGGCCTACTAGCCCATTTAGAGCCAAGAAGAAGGGAGCTGAGATGCCACTATTCACAGTGTAGACATTACTTAATTTTCTTAATATCACCATGAGACCTTTATGATACATTTTCCATCAGCTACATCTAGTGTCACAAGACCAGATTTTCTCTGGTCCACCATTGCAGGGAAGTAGACATCTATTACTGTGCCTAAGAGACTGGGTCAATAATTAAGGTGTACAACCTAGGACATGAAATAGAGTAAAGGCTTTAAAAAGTACTTCTGAGTTCCAGTTCAATTACATCACCTTCGTGGGCACCTAGTTTCTCAAGATCTGAGCCCCTCTGAGGTGCTATGGTGTGACTCAGTTTACTTCTTGGTTTGGCTTTCAGCTCTTTTAGCCCTACTAATTTAGTTACCATACATTCATGTGTTTTCTAGCTCCTAACCCTCCGTTAACCTCCTAACTTCTTTTTGTCATGGCCTCCTCTCTTCTCGTATCCTTGTAGTTTTGTGTCATGTTAATTTGTTATTGCATTGTAGTAACTTTTCAGAATAAAGTGGTGAGAAATGAGTAAGTAATAAGTAAATAAGAAATAAGTATGTTTAATCTACCTTTACACAATTTAAAAATACTTTTTTCCTGAATGTCATATCTTATTATTTTCATTTTTGCATTTTTTGCATTATTTTCATTTCTGCATCATTTACTTAGCAATCTTTCAATTGTCTCTGAAAACCATTATTTGTTTGTGTCCTCACAACCAAATACAAGCATACTTTATTGCTTAGACTTGGTAATATGATTTTGGCTTAGATGTAGACATTTATCTTCCACTACATTTTTTTCTACTTGGGAAAATCATCTAAAACTACAGATGGTAACCTCTAGTTGTTAAGACTGTGAACTCTAGTACTAGACTCACTAAATTAAAATCCAAGCCTTACCATCTTGTAATTGTGGACCACTAGCAAATTACTTGATCATCCCACAGGTTAGTTCAACATTATATGAATTGATTCCATGTATTACAGCAATGCAAATACATAGTAAGCACTAAAGTAGTTATTAAGATAAATTGATACAAATCAATGTACCAGTGCCATTGCCAAGCTATATATATTTTTCTATCGGCTTGCTACCTGGCTTGTTAGATGACAATTTTACAAAAAGTTAGCAAAGCTTAAAATACAGCATATCAAAGAAAATAATTTTTTCTTTGGATATTTCCATGAGCCCTGTGTTTTGCCCTTTGTGAAAAAGTAAGTGGGACTCACCCCTTCTCCTCATTTTCCTTTTTCAAACCATCTTCTGGCCTCACTTGCTTATAAAAGTAGAACTGTAAGTCACAGGGAAAACTTTTATTGGGATGGAGAGACTTTTCTTCCAGAATGATTATAAGCTGTTCCTTTGATTGTAGAAGCAGGGCAAAAAGCTACATCAGAAACATTTAAATAAAAATAAGTCTTGTGATTAATTAGGGATATGGAGAGAAAAAATATGTAGATGGTTTTATGTATTTTAGTATTCTCCAATTTCTGTTTTATGCTGTTCAGAATGTCAAAGCCTAGCTTTGCCTAGAAAACGGACTTTCCTAAGTTTTGACATATTCGACTTTTATTTTATATTTTTTCTTTGTATTTTTCACATTCACTGTCAGTATTTTGGTTATATTTACAAAACTGTAACATTTTATTTTTTAAAACTATGTTCAAATCTCTTTTCAACAGTTTTATGCCTCAGTCCCTATTGCAAGCTATGTTCCCATTTGGTGAGTTCTTCTTATCAGTTTCTTTGTTTATTTCTTAGACTGAAAAAATGTATGCCATTAAATACTTACTTTTAAGGAGTTTTTTAAAAAATTTTATTTTTCAACCTTTGTTATCAATAATAATGAACATCGAATTGAGCTATTTCTGTGTTCCTCATACTTCCTAACATTCTTAGATACACATCTTAACTAATCTTCTCATTAAACCTCCAAGGTAGATATTATAATGAAGAAGCTCAGATAAATAGATTGCCAAATATACAAAGATAGAAGTTGAGAGAGCTCAATTTCAAACCTAAATCTGAAGCCTAGAAAACCCAAGCTATTAAACACAGCGCTATACAACTGTATGCAAATTAATAACTGTGAATGTCTTTGTTTTTCCCTCACTCATAGAGGCTAATTAGTTACATAAAAATGGTGAGTGTTAGTGATGAGGGAAAGATATTGAGGATTTCTTTTTTAATTGGTTTGTGTTTATATGTGGAGACACTCTCATTAATGTAACATTCTTATCCTGTCTCCACTTTCTCACTTATATTTCTCATATGTGATGTAGTGGAGTGATGCAATAGAGTAACATCTTGGGGTTGAAATAAACCAGGGTAGCTGAGCCTCTTCCTTCCCTTTTCTCTTTAGAGTCAGGCGGTTCTCAAAAGTGTGCAATTCTTGCCTAATTTTCTGTATTTAAATGTGCAGGGTCAGACACCCACTGAGGAAGGCTTGCAATTGGTTGATTCCTTCTTGGATTTGGATTAGTAAATCCAATTTTTAGATTCACTTTCAAGAAACCCATTGTTCCTGCATAACTAAGGACTGTGCCCAAACTCAAGCTTTTATCAGTATAAAGGTAACATTTTGGATCTGTATACCTGAATAAATTGTCTATTTCTCCATTGTTTTCTAAATTCAAATGTGTGTTTAACTTATGGCTCTTTAATTAAAGCTCTCAAAAGGTGTTACAGTCCTTTTACCTTTAAAATATCTAACACAGAATTTATATTCATTCCCTTTTGTCTTATTTTCATTGTTATGGTCAGTGACTCTATGTCTGTTTTCTTTGTAGGTAGCCTGTTTTATGGGTTAACATTTAATAATTTTTTAAGGTTTTAGGAAATTTGCTATTAGTTATATTAATATTCTAAGTTTCGTTGATTTGACTTGTATGGCTGATACTACTATTGAAATGCACATGAAAGTCTTTAGCTCAGGAGAATTATATTTATTACAACTTTATTATTACTTCTATTTATAATTAATACTTCAAGAATACCATTTATACATGTGTTGAAAGTATTATATTGCATTTTCTTCTATCCTCTT
Organism: Macaca nemestrina; assembly: GCF_043159975.1. Taxonomy (NCBI): domain Eukaryota; kingdom Metazoa; phylum Chordata; class Mammalia; order Primates; family Cercopithecidae; genus Macaca; species Macaca nemestrina. Next base: position 78,413,204 of record NC_092137.1, on the reverse strand, counting down.
GTTGTATTATCTCTCGCAGACTCATTTTGTTATCACTTCATAATTTTCTGTGAATTCTAGAAAAGATTGTTTCTATTTCATCCTAAAGGTTTACTGTCTCAAATGCAAATTGTATTTCTTCTGAAGTGCTTTTAGTTTCTTTTAAGTACTTATATTAGATTTTTTTATTTTCCTGCTTTTTTGAGATCATTGTGTTCCTTTTCTTCCCTTTTTATTGATTTTTTCTCTTGTTTTTATTTTAATTTTGTCAAACATGTATGTGCATATTTTAGAAAAATTTATTTCTACAAGGTTTGTCACTATAATATATCTTGTGCAGCCCAATTCACTTACAAATTCATAGTTTCCAGGTGATAATTATTTAGGTATTTAATTCTGTATCTAGGAAAACATGACTTTTTTTATATTTATAACTACTTTCACTTTTACTTATGCTTGTTATCATTGTTATTATTATGATTACAATGATTAAGTTTCAGGCATTTTAAAAGGTAAGATTTTCACTTTATTTCTTTCTCTTTCCTTTTGGCCACTCAATCTTTTTTTTCCTGTCAGTAATTTTATATAATAGCCCCTTCTTAGTCACAGAGGATATGTTACAAGATGGCCAGAAGATGCCTGAGAACATAGATAGTATCAAGCCCTATATATACTGTTTTATTCTATGTGTACATACGTATGATAAGTTTAATTTATAAATTAGGCATAGTAAGAGATTACCAGCAATAACTAATAATAGAATAGAATAGTTATAACAACATGCCAGCATCACTACTCTTGTTGTTTGGGACCATTGTTAACTAATATAGGCTTACTTGAACACAAGTACTGCAATACCGTGACAGTTGAGCTGATAATGGAGATGGCTACTAAGTGACTAAAAGGTAGGTACTGGTGATAAGAAGAAGCGATTGAGGATTTTTTTCTTATTGATTTATGTTTGTATGATTTATGTTTGTATCAAGATTGTGTTTGCATCCAGTTTGTATCCAGATAATGTTTGTATTGAGTGATATGCTCATTAATGAAAAACTCTTATCCTATCACCACTGTCTCACTCACATTTCTCAAGGTTGGTGGGGTGATGTAATATTCCAGGTGGGATAATTAATATATTAATTATATAATAAATATCAATTATATATTAACTATATATTAAAAATTAATAAATTTAAACCTTTAATATTGAGTGAAACATTATTATATATAATTATATATCAATTATATATAATGTATAGTTATATATAACATTATTATATAACACAGTTCTAATACAGTATTAATACAGTTATATAATACAGTTATTATTCTATTATTATATAATACAGTTCAAGTAATCCTATGTTACTTAACAATGGTCCCAAAGAACAAGAGTAGTGATGCTGGCATATTGTTATAATTATTCCATTATGTATAGTATATATAGTATATTATAACTATATTATATAACTATATTATATCATAACTATATTATATAGCTATCATATATTATATAATATTATAGATATGTTATATATAATAGATATAATAATTATATATAATAGATATATAATATATACAATAATTATATATTATGTAATATATAATGTTATATATGTTATACACAATAATTATATATATTATATATAATATATTATATATTATTATTATATATTACATAATATATAATATAATTATGTGTAATTATATAAATTCTATATAAATATATAAATAAATATAAGATGTATTATTATGTATATTATATAATATATAATATATAATATATAATTGTAATATATAATATATAATATAACCTTATATAATATAGACATAATATATTATATATAGTATATATTATAGAAATAATATATAGACATAATATATATTATATATTATATATTATACTGTATATTGTATATTACATAGTATATTATATAGTATAATTATACATATAATATATATTATATAATACACAATATAACTATATTATATCACTGTATAATATAATAATGTATAATAATGTTTCACTCAATATTGAAGTTTTAAGTAATAACTATGTATGATATTCAGGGACAAGCTACATAACAAATTATAACTAATTCTATCTTATCTGCACAAATATCAGTTTTCCATGTACTCAAAATTAAGATTTTTAGTTTTTTTTTTTTTGAGACGGAGTCTCATGCTGTTGCCCAGGCTGGAGTGCAGTGGCGCGATCTCGGCTCACTGCAAGCTCCGCCTCCCGGGTTCCCGCCATTCTCCTGCCTCAGCCTCCTGAGTAGCTGGGACTACAGGCGCCCGCCACCGCGCCCGGCTAATTTTTTGTATTTTTAGTAGAGACGGGGTTTCACTGTGGTCTCGATCTCCTGACCTTGTGATCCGCCCGCCTCGGCCTCCCAAAGTGCTGGGATTACAGGCTTGAGCCACCGCGCCCGGCCAAGATTTTTAGTTTTTAGCCTTTTTTGGCAAAGATTTTGGGCACTTGTCAGCAATTTTATAATTTACCACAATCTGAAGTGTTTGCATTTTATGAATATCATTCAATTGTCTCTCTGAGAATTCTCTTTATATAGGGCTTGATGCTATCTGTGGTTTCAGGAATCTCTTTTGTTTGGTATCTCCTATTTCCTTTTTAATTTCTCTCTCATTCGACTGAGAAACATTTCTAATGGGCTCTTGAGAAAAAGCATAGGGAAAGTAAATTTATTGAACCATTCCATGTCTGAAGATATCTTCATTGTGTGCTCACCTTTAAGTGATGATTTTGTTGGACAGAGAATTATAGTCTGGTACAGTTTTGCTTCATAATTGAGAAGGTATATTTCATTGTTTTGACCATTCAGCATTTTATTAGAAATTTAAATGAATTAGAATTTCTCATTGTTTGTATGTGAATGATTTTATCTCTTTTATGAAATTTCACAAGTTACTTGAATGAGTGTATTATCAACTACTTTGCTCAATATTCTTTGCAGGCTTTTCATTTGTTCTTTTTTTGAAGGAGGAAACTTTATTATTTTTTAAATTTTTTATTGCTATTTAAATTTTTAAAAGTAATTCAAATATTGTAATATTTTTAAACTTTTATTATTTTTTAAACTTTTTTCTACTTTTTTCCTTCTTTTTTATTTGTAAAAACCTCTTGGACTGGTGATCTAATTTTTAAAAGCCTGTTTTCAGTAAACTTTGTCTTATTTATATTTTCTCAGAAAATTCTTCAACTCTGTCTTATAAAATTTATATTAAATTTTTAATATCTGTTTTTATACTTATAAGTTCCAAGAGCTCTTTTCATTTTCTAAAAAAGCTCATTTTAAAAAAGGTTATTCAGGGAGCACATCAGTAAGATGGCAGAATAGGAGTTTCAAGTTTCCAAAAACTTGGAAATAAGCCTGAGATATCTTTGTGAACCACAGAACTGAATAAAACCTGCTTTATATTGGATAGGAGACCATTCCTCTCATTTTGAACACGCTGTCCCTCCCATTCCCCAAGTTGGCACAGTGTTACACAGAGAGGATTCCTTTCGAGGACCTTAGTTCCTATAGATGAAACATAAAACCAGAGATGGACATTTATTTCCCGAGAATTCCAAGACACTTCTCAGGAAGTCCAATTTGGACTCACCTCATGGGTAGCACAGAGGGTAACAGTATTGCTAGACCACTTGGGTGAGAGAGAAACAAAAGAAGGAAGCATTCCTCATAGAAACCAGGATCTTGGCTGTAGTTCTCTGTTACTACTGCCCATGAAGTACCCAGTAAAAGGCACAGTGACATTACTCACCAATAAAGCCAGACTGGTCACTTCTAGAAGCCTGCTGGAAATTTAATCTGGCTTAAGTCCTGAGACAGCCAACCTCCAAACCCAACCTCAGACCCCATTCCAAGGCCTGTAAGGGAGATACCTGTGATGGAGATACTTTTATTTCAGAAAAACACAGGTGCTATACTTGTGCCCCCAGACATTCAAATAGCAGATCAACCTTAAAGCCAACCTGAAGACTTAACTTAGAGAGAGATGCCCACCAAAGTACCCTTCAGCAAGACACAGAGTCTAGGTGTACACCACCTGGGAGTTCAAAGAGTGGCTAAGTTCAACCTCCAAGCTCACCTCAAGAGCTCACCCAAGGAGAATGACACCCACCACAATGCATTTGGCAAAGTGCAGAGGCTAGGCTTTAGCCAATTGGCTTTCAAACAGTGCCTCAACTCAGCCTCAAACCCACCCCTATACTTCACCAAGGCAGGAGGCTAAGCATCAGCCATGTATTTCTACTGAGCATAGTACCTTGTTCCAAGCATCCTGAACAAGGCTTTATCTAACCTCAGGACCCAATATGCAATCCCACTCAATTCCAGAACTCAAGTAATGGTACCTTCTGTGAAGGTCTATCACTGTCAAAGAATACCTGTAAAGATGAAACGAAGTGGCTGTGTTCTTAAATGCACAGACACCAATGTACAGACAAAAGGATTATGAAGAATTATGACCCCTCCAAAAGAAACTAATAAAGCTCTAACAATGGGCTTAAAGAAATAGAGATCTGACAAAGACTTCAGTGAACTACAAGAATGTATGAAAGAAATTTTAAATGAAATTGAAAAATAATACATGAAGTAATTGAGAAATTTGACTAAGAAAAAGAAATATTAAAAAATAGGAATCCTACAGATCAAGAACACAATGATTTAACTAAAAAATTCAGTAGAGAGCTTCAAAAGCAGAATGGATCAAGCAAAAGAGTGAGCCTGAAAACAAAACATGAAATTATTTAGTCAGAAATGCAAAAAGAAAAAAATATAAAAAGGAAGAAAGCCTTCAGGTATTATGAGACATCATCAAGATACCTGATATTCACAGGAGTTTCTGAAAAGAAAGAAAGAAAGAAAGAAAAGATGGGGGCTGTGGAAAGAGCCAGGAAGTATATGTAAAGAAATAATGGCTGGAAATTCCAAATCTGAGGAAAGATGCCAACATCCAGATACAAGATGTGCATAGATCTACTATTATATTCAACCTGAAGTTAATTCACCAAGACACACAACACTGAAACTATCAAAAACAAAAGACAAAGTACTCTGAAAGCCACAAAACTTAAAAAAAAAAAAATCATGTATGTGGTCATTCCAAAACAATGATTAAAGATTTATTAGCAAGAGCTCTGCAGGCTGGGAAAACGTAGTATCATATATTTAAAGTTCTGAAGGGAAAAAATGTCAATCAGTATTACTTTACCCAGCAAAGTCGTCTTTCAGAAATAAGGGAGAAATAAAAACATTCTTAGACAAACAAAAGCTAAGGAAATTCACCACCACTAGGCTTGCGTTAGAGAAATTACTAAAGGGAGTTATTGAAGCTGAAACCAAAGGCCACTAATTAATAACATTAAGACACAATCTCCAGTGCGTTGTCAAATATTAAGCAATGAATTACAAAGAGAGTTAATATGGTGCTGTGTGAATTATTTGTGTCATCTTTATAATTTCCTTTAACATTTGGTGGTAGATGACTAAAGAGTTCATCATACTCTCTGAGTAAATAAATGGGTGTATCCATTTTGAGCGTTCTTTGCCATTTGTTGAAGGAGGCCTTATGTCATCATCTTTTAATCTTTCCCCTCAAAGTGATTTTCACATTTCCTAAAGAAACCATTTTAGATTTCTTACCAAGAGATTGAAGACCTGGCTCTAGCTGTCACCTTTGCCTGGTTTCTTCTAGTCAGGAGGACTGGAAGGAGTTCTTTCCAATGTGTTTGGAAAAGGAGAGTGAATTAGTTGTTGAGAACATAAGGTGCAGAAGGGAATTATTGATCTAACTGTTTCTAAACAGCTTACACTAGTCTATTATATGAGTTTATAGTAGTTCCTATTATTTTAGGTCTTCTTCCCACTGTCACCCTAATTTTGAGGTACATGGCACTCCCAAAATCTAAGTCATTTGATAATTCTATGGAATAAGTTGAGTTGTTTCTTGGATTTTCCATCTGTTCAAATAGTATTTGGCTTTCTTAGCTCTGTTATGTAAATTATTACTAATCCATCTGAATTCTCTCATTATGTTGCTGTTGCCTCTTCTTTTATTTTCATTACACTCATGAATTTATGCCTATTTAGGAGATAATTGCTTTACTGCAGTATTAGTGGGAGTTTATGAAGAGCAAAATTGGATCAGAAACCATCTTCACCCGGAATTCACCTAGTGTTTTTTGGTCTCAAATTGTTTTTCACCTACAATATTCCTTTCCTCTTTCTAAAAGGCTATATTTGCTTCTAATATATTTGAAGGTGCTAATCAATTTTCTGCTATTTACAGCAGTGTTGTAACTCCTGAGATTTCCAAATGCTCTTCCTCTTTCCCCATTCTACATTTTCTCTCTATTGGTTTCATGTTATTATTTTCTTTGCATTTCTGTCAATTTACTCATTTTTTTAACAAAACAATATTTGTCTAGAGCCAGTGTTTTCCATTTTTTAAAGTCCTTATATAATAGTATTTCACTAACTTAAAAAAATCTATAATGCAGAAAGGGGTAGATGCCCTATGTCCTGGTTACTAATGTCCTAGAGGGGGGAAAAAAAAAGGAGGGGGGGAGATAGGTGGGTCTCAGGCATCGTCTCTTTAATAAAGCTTACTTGCAATATAAAAACAAAAATAAAAACAAAAACAAAAATAAAAAATCTCTAGGCCTGTCATAATGGCTCATGACTGTAATCCCAGCTTTGAAAAGCTAAAACTGACAGATTGCCTGAACTCAGGAGTTCTAGAGAAACCTGGAAACATGAAGAAACCCCTTCTCTACCAAAAAAAACTAAAAACAAGAAACAAAGCTTAGCTTAGCATGGTGGCATGTGGCTGTAGTCCCAGCTACTTGAGGGGTCTAAGTTGGGAGGATCGCTTGGGCCCACGTGGTTGAGGCTGCAGTGAGCCAGGCTCACACCACTCTACTCATCCTGGATAACAAAGCGAGACCCCGCCTCAATTAAAAAGAAAAAAAAAGAAAGACAAAACAACCAGCAAGTTTGCTTATTAATCTGACTCCCTGTACATTACAACTATTATTAATACTTCCCGGATGTTGCCTTTTTCATGGTTAGTTTTTTTTTTTATGTTTACTTCTCTATTTTTGTGTCTTCATTAATTATTTTCCTGCAAACTTATGAATGGCTGTTTTGAAGGCTACTAATATTGTTTTTTGTTGCCATTTTTTGTTTTTTGTTTTTGTTTTTGTTTTTTGAGGCAGAGTCTCGATCTGTCACCGGTTTGGTGTGCAGTGGTGCGATCTCGCTCACTGCGACCTCTGCCTCTCAAGTTCAAGAGATTCTCCTGCCTCAGCCTCCCAATTAGCTGGGATTACAGGCACGCATCACCCTACCCTGCTAATTTTTTTTTTTTTTTTTTTTTTTTTTTTTTTTTTTTTTTTTTTTTTTTTTAGTAGAGATGGGGTTTTTGCCATGTTGGCCGTGCTGGTCTCGAACTTCTGACCTCAGGTGATTCACCCGCCTCAGCCTCCCAAAGTGCTGGGATTAAACGTGTGAGCCACCGCGACAGGCCGCAGATATATTTTTTTTTAGATTTTATGTGTATTAATATATCCTGCATTAGCTTAGAGCTTTGAAATTCATTTTCTGTTTTATTTCTTCTCCAAGACAACCCTCAAACCAAAAATTCACAGTAAACCATTTTGAAGCCTGTGATCATTTTTATGATAATATTATCAGCAACCTCAAAAACCAACAGGGAAATGACAATCTTTATTTTCTTGCTGTAAATGATAGAAAAAAAATCCGAGCAAATTTTTTATCTTACATTCTGGCTTTCTCATAACCACATTGGCAAAGTTCTGTTTATTTATAAAAGAAAAGATGAATATTTACTATTCACTAAAAATTATAGCAATTTAGCAATTTTATGAGACAATACATTGTTTTACTTTATTTATGTTTTAAATCAATGTTTTATACAATGATTCATTTCCACATAAATTGGAATTTGACCTAAATTACGCTGTCTTGTTTTCATTTAACTTTGAGAAACCACAGTAGTCATAATTCTCTGAATTACATTTTTGAGAAGTCATAAATTCTGATTTTGTTTTTACATCTCAAATGATTTTATTTGATTGAATCATTTTACTCTTAGATGATTCAGATTACACTGACACAGCATAAAATAGCTAGTTGATAACACAAATTCACTATAATCAACATCCCTTTACCTGAATCCAATCTGCTTTCAATAGTGAAAAACTGACTGAAAACTCAGAGTATAATACTGTGTAAATTTAAGTAAAAATTTCATGAAAGACATAAAAAATCAGTGTTATCTCTAAATTTTTAAATCTTTACAAATTTGGGTTACAAAAAAAGCAAAAAAGAAAGTGTTATCTCTAAATTTTTAAATATTTAGAAATTTGGGTTACAAAAAAAGTATCAAGTATCAATATTTTAGGCTAAAATATTACTCAAAGACACAGAATTTGTCTTTTTGTTTTTTAGACACATTGTCTGGCTGTGTTGCCCAGGCTGGAGTGTAATGGTGTGACCTCTGCTTACTCTAACTAAACTCTTTGCCCAAACCCAGGTTCAAGCAATTCTCTCGCCTTAGCCTCTCAAGTAGCTGGGAGTACAGATATGTACCACCATGCCCAGCTAATTTTTGTATTTTAAGTAGAGACGGGGCTTTATCATATTGGCCAGACTGGTCTTGAACTCCTGGCCTCAAGTGATCAGCTTACCTTGGCCTCTCATAATGTTGGGATTGCAAGACTGAGCTACCATGTACAGTGAAATTTGCCTTTGTATAAAAAGACTAGACCCAAATATGGAATATCATCATTCAGGTTAGGTATTCATTTTTCTTTTAGCACAGGATCTCCTCTTCTGAGAATAAACAGATATTTTAGCGTACAGAATTGTGTGTTATTGAATGAGTTTGTGGAGGTCCTATTGTATGATTAAGCAACAATAGTACATGCAAACTTATCTTTTAATGATTTCATCTTCTTAAATATTTATGGCCTGATGTTTAAGTGTCACTAATAGTTCCAAGAGTCAACGATTTAATTACTTTCAGGTAAACAGTCACAATAAAAAATGTCAATGTGGCCACTCTTTAACTATTTTATGATAGTTGTTAGAGTTGTCAAATGTTATGAAGATAATTTTTAAATAATCTATATTCAATAATATTTAAAGTCATTTTAACTGATCTTTCACACAGAGAGTTATTTAATTTTTTTCTTTATGGGAAAACTTCTCTCTTTGCTATACTGAGAAAGTGTATGAAGGTATTTGTGGTTGGGAGGGAAAGAAAAAGGCATCAGCCTACCTAGTGAATGCTGACTAATCAGGACAAATAATGCTGGCAAGACATCTGCAACCATATGACCCTCACAATCTGTTGGTGTAAATTTATATGTTTAATTGACTGTTATCTTCAAATAAATAGTAAATTCTGTAAATTGTTGATAGAATTTGGTTTACACAGAAGTGTGAGGTATCTACTATCTATGGAGATATCAATGTATCAAATTATTTTGAAATAATTTGTAGTACAGTTTAGTTTATCATGTTAAAACTGATGAGATTTCTTCAATTTCAGATGTATATACTATCACATATTTAATATAATCATTCTCAATCATTATTCTCAATCATAATCATAATTCTCAATCATAATCATTATTCTCTATTATTTTGATTGGTGTTTGGAATTCAATGCCTTCTGTATTCTTTCCACAGTTTTTACATTTACTAAAAAATAGACATCGTATTAAACACTATCTTTCTCTCTTTTGATATGTGTAAATTAATCTGTTTTCTTTGAAATTATTCCATATACCCATTTGAGAAAATAACTCACTCTGTTTGGTTTCTTTTTAAATTTTTTTAACAAAGTCAGAATCAATAATACCTTGGTCTAGAAGACAAATAGAACAGCAGATTCACCTCATCTCTTCAAATGGTGATAAAATTGTCTATTCATAAACTATCAAAAAAAGTTTTCAAGTGATTATTTTTTAGAAAAATGATTACATTAGTTTTTCTTACCAAATTGCGATGAGAACCAGTTTTGAACAGGAGTTAAAACTTCGTAAAAGTTTATATAGAGATTTTTTTTTTCCCTTTTTGCTTCCTTTCTTAGAAAGTATTCTCTGGTTCAGATGTTCTTATACTATTTTTAAGGCATACATTTTGTAGACATTCCCTCTGATTTTTAGTACCAAAAGTTAGGGCAAACAATGAATTAAAATTATAATTATATGCAGTTAATAAAAGGAATGAATAACAATATATAATATGCTATCTGCAATGGAAACATTAATTCAAGTTGTAGATAAAACTTTTTTTCTAGTATTTGTGATATGACAGAAAAATAAATTGAGAACAGAATGTCTGAAGTCAAAAATGAATGTGACTTACTCAATTTTGCAGCTGGTAATTGGGCCGTGGAGGATTTATCACACAGAGTTACTCTCTTTACCTGCGGTACCTGTCTCTTCCATCTTTTTCTCTTAGCAGTCTCATAGCCAGGTTTTTTTTTGACAGGAGCCCTGAGGACAAACACCTAAAAAAACAAAATAAAGCTAGCTTTGGGGGTCAAATTAAAAGGACCTTGGCTTCATTCAGTTAAGCTGTCCTCTCAGGAATTGAATCATATGTAATATGAAAGAAATTACTATTTTGTTCTGAAGGGGAAAAGTCAAATTTGAACTTAAGCACTCATCTTCTATAAGTGTAACACCATGTTTTGTTTAGAGAACATTTTAATACTTTCTCTTGTCTATTGAAATTATACCATGCCTTTTAATCTGACTGCTATCTTCGTGAATTTATTGTGATTTAGAACATATTCACTGAAATTAGAATGGTTTTGAGCATTATATATAAGGACATAGAGCTCGGTGGTTAAGAGCTGGATTTCTAAAACCAAGAGACACCCCCAAGAATGGCTAAAATTAAAAAGACTGGAAACACAAAAATTGGAGGAAAATGTGGGACAATCATAACTTTCTTATTGCTAATGGGAGTGTGCAATGGTATAACCATTTGCAGAACTGTTTGCCAGTTTCTTGAAAAGTTGTCATCTACCTTCTGACTCAGCAATTCTACTCCAAGTTATTCTACTCCAAGTTATTTACTTGAGAAAGGAAAACATAGGTCCACGAAAAGAGACCTGTACAAGAATAGTTAGAGAAGTGTTATGAATTATCCTCCTTCCCCCAAAGTAAAAACTACTCACGTTTATCAATACAGGACTGGATAAGGAATCTGTGGCATATTATACAAGAGAATACTAGTTCACAATAAAAAAAAAAAAACAGGCAATTAAATAGGCAACAATATGGATCAAAGTTTAAAACTTTATGTTGCACAAAAGATGCCAAGATAAAATATTATATACTATATTTTCATTTATATAAAATTCAAGAATAGGCAAAGCTATTCCTGAGGCTATTTCCTCAGGAGTAGGGATTAACTGTGGAAAGCCTCTGAGATGTTAAGAGCTGTTCTATAATGTGGATTGAGCGGTGCCCTAGTGTACATGACTGTCAAAGCTCATTGAACAGTTCCGATCTGTACATTTTAATGTTTGCAGTTAGTTCCAATTTGAAAATTCTTCTTTAAGCTAGAAATCTACCATCTGAAAGGATTAGAATGCAGGCTCCTCATCCTGATAGGTGTATCTCTGTCGTAAGTTTACTTATCTGGTCTGTGCTTCCATAAAGGAAGTGTCCGGATCATAGTACCTCTATTGGGAAGAAATCAGTAGTGACATATGATGAACTCAATATATTTTAGCTATTGTCATGTTTCCATGGTGTGTTTTTGGTATTTTTTTCAATTGCAACCACTTTAATAATAACTATAATTACATTTTATTGGCCAAAATTTAGTGTATATTTGATTTTAATATATCATTTTGTCTTTCATGACATGAACTATTTTTGTGTGTGTATGTGTATGTACAGAGAAAATTTAATATATTCAGAATTAAATATACACACCTATGGATAAAGAAACTTATTCAATGCGTTTGAATTATTTGCCAACAATCGCAAAGCTACATTTGACAAAGCTATTAACTCAGATCTCTCTTCTCTCTGATTTCTTCACTTAAGATCTTTCACAGGAATTCTCAAAAGGAAAGTAATGCATAGGATAGGACTTCTAAGTTGACTGATTAATTGGTTGGTTGATTCATTTGAAAACTTTATTCAATTTTTGTGCTATGTATATAATTATTATTCCTTACCCAGAAATTAAGGAAATTTTGCACTCTCTGATTGCATGACTCCTTCAGAGTAAATGTTTATTTTATTTTATTAATTGCTATAATATGGCCTCATTTTGTATTTAAATTGGCCTCTCAACTTTGAATTTTGTTTCTTTAAACATGTCTTATTAAAAACCATTTGATAAATATATCTAACCAAATCATGTCTACATCAATTATACTATCATTACTAATATAATTATTATATTAAAAGTTATACCATGTGATTTTAAAATTCATTTAACATAATTTATTCATCATCTCTATTTCTGCCTAATTCAACATGGCTGCCATAAACTGGATATTGTTATCTATGAATAAGTTATTGCCATCTCCTTAGAGCCCTATCTACTTTGTATTTTTCTTGTGTATCTAATTTATGCCTATGTAATATAGATATCAATAATGAAACTATATCATTCATTCCATAAATGTGCTTTTTCTTTATCAATTTCTGTTTTCCTTGGGATTTTAATTAGAATTATGTTTAATCTGTATATTCAATTGAGAAAATTCTATACTTTACAATATTGAGTATTTCTTTAAATCATTCATTAAGAAATCAATTTGTCCTAGCAGTATTTGCTTGTTTTAATGTAGAGGTTTTTATATATTTTTGTTACATAGTTAATGTACTGACAGTTAATGCAATGATTTCCATTAATAATGCTACTGTTGTTTTACTCTAGTTTTTGTTTTCTGTTGTTGCTGATTTGTAAATATACTTTCTTTTTATAAACAAGGGGGGGGGACTCATTATTAGGTTGGTGCAAAAGTAATTGCGTTTTTGGCCATTAAGGTCACAGCAAAGATCACAGTTACTTTTGCACTAACCTAATATGTTGCCTAAGCTGGTCTTGAACTCCTGGGTTCAAGCAATCCACCCACCTTTGGCCTCCCAAAGTGCTGGAATTATAGGTGTGAGCTACTGCACCTGGCCTACAATTATTTTTTAAAAATATTAAACTTGAATCCAGCAATGTTAATAAATTTCCTATTGATTTTAGTAGTTTGCCTATAAATTATTCTGGATTTTCTACATATATAAATATTTCAATGTTTCACTATTTTTCTGTAATAGCCTTAGAACAAATAATGCTACTTAAGGCTTGTTTATCATTATTATTATTGGAAATATAATTTTAAAAGAATGTATTTCTTAAATTCACAGTTTTTTATCTTGGTTTATATTGTTGATTCTTTTGAAACGACCCTTGTTATTTATATCCTGAGAGAAAATAGTTCTAACATTACATATATATGTGTGTATGTAAATGTATTAGATATTTGTTATATGTATGTGGTTTTCCCAACATTAAATAAATATAACAATCATATTGAGGAATTTTTAATGTCTGAGATGAGACCCAGATGCATGTTATGTTACCTTCTTTCTAAACCTCTTCTCAGATTTCTACTTTTTCAGTATGTATTTCTCTTGGTCAATGTGTGTAGATTTTATTTTGCGACTAATGTAGTAAATTTTAATTTTGATTGGTGGCAAGATCATGAGAACATGGAGGGAAATAGAACACTGACATGGATCTCTTTCCTGTTAGGAACCTGACTTTAATTGAGTTGAATGAGTAGTGGAGAAAGGACCAGAAACCAATACATTTATAAATCTGTTTCACAAGTAGCTTGATAAAAATTTGATCAAATGGTGCTCATTAGTGTTAAAATATATGTTAAAATAAGACTTTGTGACACTTGTGGTAAAAGAAAGGCTTCTGGCCGGGCACAGTGGCTCACGCCTGTAATCCCAGCACTTTGGGAGGCCAAGGCAGGCGGATCACGAGGTCAGGCGATCAAGATCATCCTGGCTAACATGGTGAAACTCCATCTCTACTAAAAAAAAAACAAAAACAAAAAAGTTAGCCAGGCCTGGTGGCGGGCGCCTGTAGTCCCAGCTACTCGGGAGGCTGAGGCAGGAGAATGGCGTGAACCCAGGAGGCGGAGTTTGCAATGAGCCGCGTTCGCACCACTGCATTCCAGCCTGGGCGACAGAGCGAGACTCCGTCTCAAAAAAAAAAAAAAAAAAAAAAAAAAAAGTTTCTTTCAAATCCGGGTGAAAAATGTTCATATAGATTTTGGGAGGGGCAGTTATTACCATGTAAGTCTATAACACAGCGATGCTCTGGCATCATGAATGTTGGAAGCAATATGGGCATTCCAAAATTGCACCCTTTCTTTCCATGTCAGAGGTATTTTCATAGCAGCTAGGAGCAGCAGTGTTGTTTCTCTGAGTTGTTCTGCAGGCAGTGAATCCAATGGACAAGTTGGAGGTAGAACAGTTAGAGAGGACAGGGTGACATCAATGCATTTATATACATATGGCAAGCATTTAGCTATGCCTGAAGTAATAGGAATGAATTTCATCACCTCAAAGCATTCAAATATTCAATAATGTTACTATATCTAAAATAATATAAGGGCCCCAGATTCATTCATTAATGTACCAAATGGTATTAAGAGTCCAGTTGCATACCCATGTGCTTAGTGTCTGATTCATATAGCAGTTAAAACTGGGAAGAGAAATCATTTAACAATACAATAATTTTATGACAACAGATTAATGATTAATTTTGAAGAACTAAATCTCTATCAAAATAATTATAAAATATGATTCAGCAGGTTTATATGATTTTTAAAAAATAAAATCATAGAAGTAGAAACACAAATATTTTTCTAAACAAGGTAAAAACTCCGTTTAGTTATTTTTTCATACATATATGATAATGCATTCAGATATTCTTGTGAAATATTTTAAACTATGGGAATACGTTTAGTAAAATATAAATATCTCCATTTGTATTCACCCCAGAAATTATCATTGTCAAAACTTTCCAAATTTGTCACCTTTTATGTAGTTATAGGTCCATATCTATATTTAAATATATTTAGATATAGACACATTCACAAGCATAAACATACATACATAAAATAGACATAAAACATAAAAATAGACATATTTTATCCTTTGTATATAATATGGATAGTACTAGTTGTATTTTTTTATAAGCTTCAATGCATTTATAAACTATATTGAAAACACATACATTTGCATAAAATATAAAGCTTCTACATTAAAAATAATAAAAAGCCAACTCTGGTTTCATCAGTAACAAAATAATAGATTAGTTGATGATACTCTTATGAGAAAAGTCATTTCCTCTTTTGGAAAGGAATGGAATATCAGCCAGAGTTAGAGTAGCAAGGAGCATATTTAATTCTACCCTTGGGAAAGTTTAGAATAAAACTAACTAATATATAGTAAGGTTGCGAGGAATAGGAGTTTTAATGAATTTGCTTAAATATAATATTTTATACTGAATCTATTTTTCTTGGAAATTTTGTAGGTCTTAAAGTCATAATGAATTCCCAGGTGGCAAAGTACAGTCTCTGAAAATGATGAAATAAAGATTTATGAATTTATATAGAATCAGTTATCTGTCTAATGGCATTATTGAATGGAAGCAATCCCCACTGTAGTAATAAAAACACAAAACAAAACAAGTAAGCAGGTTAACAATTAGCTTTGATTCAAACAGCATTCTTTGTGGGAATTACCTGAGGATTCTCCTTTTCGAGTGAGAAAATTTGGCACCAGTTAAATATATTTTTCATGGCTAGTTTATTGTTTCATTTTTTACAAGGTGATTGATGATCACCATGGTAAGTAGAATTCTCCCATCTGTATTAGATAGTCAAAAATCAATCAATTACTTAATCAATGAAGGGTCTATTACATTTTTTATACTGTTAGCTCTGCAACAGGAGTTAAAAGTAATCTAGAATAAATGAAAAATATGACCTTCACCAGCAAGAAGGGAATATGAAATTGAAAAGTTAAGATCAGTACACTGTAAATATTTACATCATCTAAATCACAATATTTGCAACACATTTATCATAAAATATATAAATCAGTAATTTGAAGAATAATTCTAGTTAGTTCAATATTATTTCAAGAAAAAGGAAGTTTACTGTGTATTTTATTAGAAATAGAAGAATTCTTGAGGGTGTATGAGTGGAATATTGGGTAACATTTGTGTAAACTAACAGGAAAGACAGATCATTTCAACAAAATTAATACACATGAAGACAATATTAGGAATGATATGCTCGGGAGGCCAAGGCGGATGGAGCACCTGAGGTCAGGAGTTTCAGACCAACCTGATCAAAATGGTGAAACCCCGTCTCTACTAAAAATACAAAAATCGACCGAGCTTAGTGGCACATGCCTGTAATTCCATTTACTCAGGAGTCTGAGGCAGGAGAATTGCTCGAACGCAGGAGGCGGAGGTTGCAGTGAGCCAAGACGATGCCATTGCACTCCAGCCTGAGCAACAAGAATGAAGCTCCATCTCAAAAAAAAAAAAAAAGAAGAAGAAGAAGACTTGGTGGACTAATGGGCTACCTGATCTTAATGAGTCAAACCGAAAGATAATGCGAGTGAGCAAAATCAGCCTCATCTCCTGCACATCCTTCTTATATCACCATTTGCAGGGTGTTGTTATTCATCACTAAGTGAGGGAGAAAGTGATATTCTGAATGTAAAAGCTGACTTATGTATGTTAAATCAAGATTCCTAAGTGAAAATAATTCTATACCCATTTTTAAATTTAGGCTTTAAGTGGGAAAATGAAATGATGCAATCATGGTATTTAGTGACAGTAGGATTAAAAATGATATACCTTTGGTATGTGTCATAATATTGTAAAAATCTATTTATTATTGATTTTAAAAATTAGCATCCAACATTGTACAGATGATAAGGATAAAAGCCTACATTTTATCATCCAGGTAGTTTTATAAGTATATTTTTCTCACATATGGTTACAGAGCAATTTGTTTGATTGTCTAGTATGTTAAGTTTCACGGGAGGATATAGAATATAACTGAAAAATAAAACAGCTTGCTCATTTTTGATCTATTCCTGGTAAACAGCCAGTTTATGGACACAACAGAATATAAGAATAAAGATGAAAATTGTACTTCAAAGGTGGAGATACCTACTAGCGCATAGTTAGATTGTAGTGATTCTCAGAAGGGAATGCCACAGCCTTACACAATCTTGAATGATATTGTTCCTGAAATAAATCACGGGTGTCACCAGACTTTGAATAAAAATGTCCTCACAAACAAAGAATTCAGGAATGAAAGAAAAGGAAAATAAAAAGTATGGAAGCTAGCCTGGGAAACTTTCATGGACCAGACTTTGGAAGAAGATCGTGAGCAGAGTGTGTAAAAATTATTACGGGCCAGGATTCATGACTTTTGTCCACACAATATTGGCATGTTGTTTCCCTAAGTAGAAAGAAGTCTGGAAAATATAGTGGAGCTTTGTGACTAGGATAGGAAGGAGACAGAATTTGGTAACATAAAGCAGTCTTTAATTATCCTTCCTGAAATCAAAAAGTAGCTTGGGATAATGTCAGAAATGAGTAATACAAATAGAATATGTCTTATTCCAGTTTGTTTGGATGAAATCACAAAGCTATGTATCTTATAATGGACACAATATGTAAAGTATCCAGGGCTTGAGAATAATTCAGTATGAAATGCAGCCGTTTACCATCAACCATACGTTTATCTGACAAAACCTTTGGCATAAAGAAAATAAACATTTTCAACGACTTTATTCATACATCAAATCTTCAAAAGTAGTCATTTGGTTCACTTTTAAATGAACTTTATTAAAATTAAGGTATAATTTATTATTAATCTTAAAATACCTGACAGGAATATACTTCTTCCAGGCGGTTGCGTATAAATGTAAAATTCAAAGAAGGATTCATTCTCCTGTGAGAAGAAAAATTTAAGTATCCAACTGTGTAAACCAGGTAAAACAAGGATCAATTGTTTGTATTAAGAAAGTCTCATGGTAGGCATCCTTTAATGATGACTCTTCCAACTTAGATTTTAATTGTGAATTACTTATAACACACAACTTAAATAATTTACATTTGGACTTTTGAACATTCTTATGAAAAAATGAGATTTTCCACCGTAGATTTAATTATTGAAGCATTAATTTTCTCATATTTATCATCACATAAATAAACACAAAACAGAACTAAGTAGACACCGTAAAAGAATGTAAAACTAGACCCAAAATTGTCCTGTAGAAATAAATTCTAAAATACTAAATAAAATATTAGGAAATTGAATCCAGCATAATATATATGTATATGCATAAAGTTGGATTATTTCAAGAATTCAAGGTGGTTTACCTGTATAAACTAAATCAACATAGTTCCTTACATTAATAGATTACAGGAATATATGAAAAATATTGATCAATATAGAATTTCCAGAGAATACATGTGAAAAAATTCAATACTATTTCTGATTTTAAAACACTCTTGACAAATGGTGCATAGAAAGGAACTTCGTTATCCTAATAAAGAGCATCTGGAAAAATCAAAAAGTAAACATCAGTATCATTAATACTGAAATGCAAAAATTTTATTTTTAAAATCAGGAGCAAGATTAAAATAGTGGCTATGACTCCTTCCATTCATCATTATATGGGAGGTCCTAAAGTGCTTAGGAATAATTAAAATCAAACATAACACTTGTAAGAATTGGAAAGAAATAAACCAAGCTTTTAAAGTTAATAAAATAACAAATACAGAGATAGAAAGTCAGTGTTCAAATATTCAAATATCATTTATGTCTCTATGCTTAGAGACAAAGCATTAAAAAATGGAATAAAAGAATAAAATTTTTAACCACATACATAAGAACTCAAGGAATTCATCAAATAATACACGTGTAAACTATGGGAGGAAAATATATAACTGTAGGAATACATTAAATAGTGCATAGGTAAATAGAGAAATCTGATTTCTTCATAAATATAAAAAGCTAATATTTTAACAAAATAAAAAAAGGTCAAAATGACACAAAATTTATGCTATATCATTGAATTCTGGTGGGATTTTTGAATGGAATGCAACAAATTTTAAAATTTATGTGACAGGAAAAAAGGCCAATAGTCATGAAGACCTCCTTGAAAGAAGATTGACTAAATGTAAATTTCAGTCCTAGACAAATTGACCAGTGGCACTCAGTAGGGAGCCTAGATGCACACTCACACATGTGGAACTTTAAGGATCATAAAGGTAGCATCTGAGAAGATGAAAAGAAATGACTGTTCAATATAAATACAATATAATATTTTTTCATATTTAAAAAATGTTTAAAAAATTGATTCATACCCTGTGCCACAAACAAAAATAATTCTAAAACAATGAAATATTTTAAGTCAAATAAAATAATTATTTACAAGAAAATGTAGAAAGCTATTGTATAATTCAGGGTAGAAAATAATTTCTTAACTAAAAAACTAGGGTAACTATAAATAAAATGATGCATTATAATTATAAAATGTTCAAATGCAACAGACACTGTGGTCTACTTAAGGGTGCCCACTTGAGAACAGAGGGTGGGAGGATGGAGAGAAGTAGAAAAAATAACTATTGGGTTCTAGGCTTAGTTCCTGGGTGACAAAATAATCTGTACAGCAAATCCCTGTGACAGGATAAAGAACAAACCTGCACATGTACCCCTGATCCTCAAATAAAGGTTAAATAAATAAATACAATTTTCTATAATGCAAATAAAATAAAATAAAAATAAAATGTTCTAATGTATTCAAAGATTCCATAAGAAAACACCAAATAATGCCGTTGGCAGTTTACACCTGCCACACTTATAATTACCAAAGTGTTATTGTTTAAAACATGCAAACATGTAACTACACATGCATGTAATCTCTTACAAATAAAAAATGATACAATGTACAAATTTATAGGCAAAAAAAATAAAAGGGCATTTCAGAATATATGAACCACCCACAATGAATAAATGTGAAATGATTAGTAACATTGGTGATAGTTCAACTGACATTAATAATTAAGTAAATAAAAAACCACAAAAATACAATTTACACCCATTAAGATGGCAAATTTAACTCTGAAAACTTAATTTTTGAATTATTTAAAAAATAAAACAAATTCATATTGTTGGGAGTAAAATTTGAAAAAAACTGATTTGGGGAAATACTGTCATATTCTTGTAAAATTAAATTTGTGGAGACCCTAAATCCCAACAATCTCTCTCCTAAATTACCTTTAACCTTCCCTTGCCTGCATTCAGTATGCACCAGAAGAATGACACTAGTATCCACTGTTGGATACAAGTGTCCACTCTTTGGAGAACAGATAAATGGAGTAGTGTCTAAGTATCCTAATGGGCACATAAAAAGTAGAGTTAGTAAGATCTACTATTTGATAGCACCACAGGGTGACTATGGCCAATAATAACTTAATTACACATTTTTAAATAACGTAAAAAGTATAATTGGATTCTTTGTAACTCAAAGGATAAATACTTGAGGGGATGGATACCGAATTCTCCATGGTGTGCTTATTTCACATTGCATGTCTTTATCAAAATATCTTATATACCAGATAAATATATACACCTACTATGAACCCACCAAAAAAATTAAAATTAAAATTAAAATAATAAAAACAAAAATGCAACTAAAAAACTAGTATATAATATAAGCTAATATTTATATATAGTGTGTGTGGGAATCGTTTTACACAACAAAATGAATCATTCCTAAAAACAAAAGTTTACATTAGAAAGAAAGATTCAGAGGAACATATACAGACAGAAAACATGGACAAATGTAAAAAATAACAAAACATATATAATATAGTTCTATAGATACATGCAGGTATTCAAGACATTATTAAAAAACCAACAGGGTAAAAATTTTGAAAATGTCAGTATACCTGTTTAGTGAAGAAGGACAAGTGAATAGGATCAGAAAGACAAGCACGTTAGGGATTCCAGTAACAATGAACAAGTTATACTTACTTTTTAAAAAGAATGTTCCTAAATTTCAATTAGGCAGGGAATTGTCTATTTTTTAAAGTTTTATCTTATTTAGTTTTGTAATGATATTATAATCTCAACATTTTGAGGTTTGTGGACATTTATTTTGTGACTTATTACATGGTTAATTTTTGTCATTGCTCTTTGCGTGTTTAAAACATGTGTCTCGCAAGGAGTACAAATTGTTAGAGAAGGTTATGAATTCAGTTTAAAAATCCCCTGAATGCTTTGTTAGTTTTTCCTAAGTCATCTGAAGTTTTGAGAGATTTGTTGTTGTTCTCATTGAATTCTCTCATTTCCATTGCGAGGTTTTAAATTTCCAGACATTTGTATGTCTTTCATATATGTCTTCATAATTTGAATAGGATTTATTTATTTATTATTTTTTTATTTTTTTGAAGCAACAAAAGCAGATATTTATTGAAAATGAAAGCACACTCCACTGGGTGGGAACAAGCCCGGGCAAGCAGCTCAAGAGCGTGGTTAAAGAATTTTCTAGAGGTTTCCATTGGTTACTTGGTGTATACCCTATGTAAATGAAGAGGATATTCCCTGTCACAGCTGGCATGTTGCCATTTAATTGAGTTCTAGGAAGTCCTTAGGTTTTCTACCTCTAGGTCTTATTCTCCTGTCTCACTAAGTCTCTCTTTCCAGGATTTTCCTCTGTCCCAGGACAGGTCCAGAAATGTCATCAAGGAGCTAAGACCCCAGTGTGGCTGAGCTGTTACCCAAGCTCAAGAAAAAGTTTCCCTTACTCTTCTCTCTCCTTTGCTCAAGTGGAAGGGGTCTCTCCCCATAGCCACCACAGCTGGTTATGTGCTGGTTCACACTTGGAGTCAGCATGGTTTTGAGGGTCACTCAAGGCCCACAGTGAGTACTGCCCGGCTACCATTGCTGCTTGTTGAGGGCCCAAGGGCACTTTAGTCAGCTCATGAGGAATTCTGCAAAAACTGGGTCCTTTCCTTGAAGGCAGTGAGTTCCATTCTGGCCCAGGATGTACTTCAAAATGTCCTCCAGTATTTATTTTTAGAGGAGTTTTAGGTTTACAGCAAAAGTGAGCAGAAGGTTCAGGGATTTGCCATATAACCCCTGCCTGTTCCACACATGCACACACAGCCTCTCCCACCACCTACATCCAGTGCCACAGTGGTACATTTATTACATTGATAATACATCATCATCACCAAAGACCATAGTTTACATTAGGCTTCACTCTTGATGTTGTACATTCTATGTGTTTGGAATGACATGTATCCACCATCATAGGATCATACAGAATAGTTCCACTGTCCTAAAAATCTCTGTGATCCACCAAGTCAGCCTTCCCTTTCCATTAACACTAGGCAACCATTGATCTTTATACAGTCTCCATAGTTTTGCCTTTTCGGAATGACCCTATAGTTGAAATCATATATTATGTAGCTTTTTCAGGTTGGCATTTTTCACTTAATAATATATATTTAAGGATTGTTTGTCTTTTCATGGATTGATAGGGCATTTCTATTTAATGCTGAAAAAATATTCTGTAGCTTAAATGTACGACAATATATTTTCCCATTCACCTACTGAAGGACATCTCAGCTGCTTCCAAATTTTGACAACTATGAATGAAGCTACTATAAGCATCAATGTACAGGTTTCTGTGTGAACATAAGTTTTGAACTCATTTAGGTAAATTCCACGAGGTACAATTCATGGACCATGTGGTAAGAGTATACTTAGTTTTCGAAGAAACTGCCAAACTGTCTTCCAAAGTGGCTGCACAATTTACATTTCCACCAGCATTATGTGACAGTTCTTGTTCCACATCCTTGCCAGCATTTGGTGTTGCCAGTGTTTTGCATTTTGGTGATTCTAACATGTACAGTGTAGTGGTACCTCATTGTTTTAATTTGCATTTCCCTAATAACACATGATGTGAGAATTTTCTTATGCTTATTTACCATATGTATATCTTCTTTGGTGAGATGTGTGTTTGGGTGTTTTGCACATTTTTTGGGTCAACTTATTTTCTTTTTGTTGCTTTTGAACAAATTTTTGTTTATTTTGGATAACAGTTTTTATCAGACATACATTTTGCAAATGTATTCTCTCAGTGGCTTGTCTTCTTATTCCTTTGACACTGTCTTTCATAAAGCAGAAAAGTTTAATTTTAATAAAGTACAGCTTATCAATTATTTCTTTCCTGGATCACATCTTGGTGTTGTATTAGAAATCTCACCAAATCTAGATTTTCTCCTTGGTTATATTCTATGATTTTGTAGTTCTGTGTTTTACATTTAAAATAAGGATCCATTTTGAGTTAATTTCTGTGAAGTAGCATTTGTTAACCATTATATATTTTGAAACCTGATTTTTAGGATAAAACAGGTTCGTGATTATTACATAATCTTGGTTTAAAGTAACTTTTATCATCATCAAATTAAACACAAGTTTCAGGATTTGTCTAATAGTTCAGAGTAGTCAACGAAGTTAGAAGAGAGACTGGATAATCTATTTAATAGGAAAATATTTTCTGGAAATGAAGCAAATAAACATACCTGTAACAAAAAGCAGAAAAACGAAAAGAACATCTTGTTGATATATTGTAATAAATTTATAAAGTCAAAGATATATCAATAATTAATAAAAACAGAAAAACAGCTACTAACAACAAATAAACAGATTTTTATTAGATAATATATTGGCAAAATTGGGTTTAAGAGGACTACAGAGCAAAATCTTTTTTTTTTTTTACAGAAAAAAATCATTATGAATTTCAAATCTACAAACGATCAAAAAATCATCCAAACACACACAAAAAAAATTATGCTCAATGATTTAAATACTGAAGAATTTTAACACTTGTAGAACACATCTGAAAGCAAACAAAATAAAATCAGTCAGCAAAATAAAACAAAATCCACAAAGTAACATGTAGGATACAAGAAAGGAGTCATAAAAAAAGAATTCAATAATATATATAGGTAAGTTTAAATTGAGTCTATTTTTATATTAAGTGCAATGTGTTTAATTTACCTACAAAAAACATAAATTCTCAGATTAGATTTTGGGGAAAACAGCTATAGGGCATTTGTAATAGGAACACTTAAAAATATTACCAAAATTATTGAAAATGAAAACATGGAAAATAAATACCAGAAAGAAATAGTTATTACCACAAAAAGTAGTAGTGTCAGTTATAATTTTAAGCAACATAAAGAAACAAGAATAAGAAGTATGTTGTTATATTTCTTGGTTTAAGTGGTGGATTGATATGTGTTTTCTATCATACTAATAAAGAATTTGTAAATATCAAATGGTTCATAATTTAGCAATGTAAAACATGACAGTAATCAAATCCAAAAGTAATCTAACACATTTAAAAGCTAAACATATTTAGGCCGGGTGCAGTGTCTCATGCCTGTAATCCCAGCATTTGGGAGGCCGAGGCGGGTGGATCACCTGAGGTTGGGAGTTCGAGACCAGCCTGACCAACATGGAGAAACCCCATCTCTACTAAAATTACAAAATTAGCCAGGCGTGGTCGCTCATGCCTGTAAACCCAGCTACTCAGGAGGCTGAAACAGGAAACTCATTTGAAACTGGGAGGTGGAGGTTGTGGTGAACCAAGATCGTGAGCCAAGATTGTGCCATTGCACTCCAGCCTGGGCAACAAGAGTGAAACTCCATCTCAAAAACAAACAAACAAACAAACAAACCAAAAAATTAAACATATTTACATATATGTAAATAAGTTCCCAGGTTATGCATATATATGTGTATGTACATGCTTTTGTTTTACAATCAAATTGTGCATCATAAATGTGTTCTGTGAACTTTAGACATGTTGTATATTGAGAATTCCCTATAGATGTAAAGATTTTTAATAAAATTATTAATAACAAAGTAATATTCCTTATATTGAGAAAACTATAAGTAATGTCATTATCTAACTACCTTGAGGCCATTGCATTGTCTTATTTTTAATTATTTCTGTTTGTTTTTGTTAGAACTGTCTCTTTTATCGTACCTTTTTATTGCTATATCACAGTTGTACATATTTCAGGTATACCTGTGGTATCTTGGTATATTCACAGAATGGAATTTTTCTATATTCTATATTCACAGAATTCTTCTTTTTGGCTGAATAAAATTTCATTGTGTATATATACAACATTTTATTTACCCATTCATTCACTGATGGACGCTTAGGGTGATTTCATACCATGGCTATGGTCAATAGTGCTGCAACACTGCAAATATCTCCTTGATATACTGATTTCCTTTTTTTTTTTTAAGAAGTGATAGTTGATGTTTAATATTGCATTTAAGTGTAACATGTTAGGGACATTCTCCCTTTGGAATACATACACAATATGTATTATATTATGTGTTTACATGTTTCTAATGCTACAGTGGGTTATTGGCAGAGTCTTCCTCCTTCAAAATAATTTGAGGGATTATAATATCACACTAAATATAGTGATATGTTAGTGTTGCCAATGAAAAGTGAACTGTGGATTTGTGTTGAACAATACAAAGCAATGGTGACTGAGGCAAGGGTCATTTGATCTCTTTTCTCTTTTTTTTGGTTTCCCTTTAATTTTCTTTTCTTTTTTCTTTTTTTTTAAATTATACTTTAAGTTCTAGGGTACATGGCCACAACGTGCAGGTTTGTTATATATGTGTACACCTGCCATGTTGGTGTGCTGCACACGCTAACTCGTCATTTACATTAGGTATATCTCCTAATGCTATCCCCCATCACTCCTCCCACCCCATGACAGTCTCTGGTGTGTGATGTTCCCCACCCTGTGTCCAAGTGATCTCATTGTTCAATTACGACCTATGAGTGAGAACATGCGGTGTTTGGTTTTCTGTTCTTGTGATAGTTTGCTATCACAAGAATGATGTTTTCCAGCTTCATCCATGTCCCTACAAAGAACATTAACTCATTATTTTTATGACTGCATAGTATTCCATGATGTATATGTGCCACATTTCTTAATCCAATCTATCGTTGATGGACATTTGGGTTGGTTCCAAATCTTTGCTATTGTGAATAGTACCACAATAAACATATGTGTGCATATGTCTTTACAGCAGCATGATTTATAATCCTTTGGGTATATGCCCAGTAATGGGATGGCTGGGTCAAATGGTATTTCTAGTTCTAGATCCTTGAGGAATTGCCACACTGTCTTCCACAATGATTGAACTAATTTACAGTCCCACCAACGGTGTAAAGTGTTCCTATTTCTCCACATGCTCTCCAGCACCTGTTGTTTCCTGACTTTTTAATGATCACCATTCTAACTGGAGTGAGCTGGTATCTCACTGTGGTTTTGATTTGCATTTCTCTGATGGCCAGTGATGCTGAGTATTTTTTCATGTGTCCGTTGACTGCATAAGTGTCTTCTTTTGAGAAGTGTCTGTTCATATTCTTTGCCCACTTTTTGATGGGGTTGTTTGATTTTTTCTTGTAAATTTGTTTAAGTTTTTTGTAGATTCTGGATATTAGCCCTTTATCAGATGAGTAGACTGCAAAAACTTTCTCCCATTCTGTAGGTTGCCTGTTCACTCTGATGGTAGTTTCTTTTGCTGTGAAGAAGCTCTTTAGTTTAATTAGATCCCATTTGTCAATTTTGGCTTTTATTGCCATTGCTTTTGGTGTTTTAGTCATAAAGTATGTCCTGAATGGTATTGCCTAGGTTTTCTTCTAGGGTTTTTAGGGTTTTAGTTCTGACATTTAAGTCTTTAATCCATCTTGAATTAGTTTTTGTATAAGGTGTAAGGAAGGGGTCCAGTTTCAGCTTTCTACTTATGGCTAGCCAGTTTTCCCAGCACCATTTATTATATAGGGAATTCTTTCCCCATTTCTTGTTTTTGTCAGGTTTGTCAAAGATCAGATGGCTGTAGATGTGTGGCATTATTTCCGGGGTATCTATTCTGTTCCATTGGTCTATATCTCTGTTTTGGTACCAATACCATGCTGTTTTGGTTACTGTAGCCTTGTAGTATAGTTTGAAGTCAGGTAACGCAATGCCCCCAGCTTTTTTCTTTTGGCTTAGGATTGTCTTGGCAATGCAGTTTCTTTTTTGGTTTCATATGAATTTCAAAGTAGTTTTTTTCCAATTCTGTGAAAAAGTCATTGGTAGCTTGATGGGGATGGCATCGAATCTATAAATTACTTTGGACAGTATGGCCATTTTCACAATATTGATTCTTCCTATCCATGAGCATGGAATGTTCTTCCATTTGTTTGTGTCCTCTTTTATTTCATTGAGCAGTGGTTTGTATTTCTCCTTGAAGAGGTCCTTCACATCCCTTTTAAGTTGTATTCCTAGGTATTTTATTCTCTTTGAAGCAATTGTGAATGGGAGTTCACTCACAATTTGGCTCTCTGTTTGTCTGTTATTGGTGTATAGGAATGCTTGTGATTTTTGCACAATTATTTTGTATCCTGAGACTTTGCTGAAGTTGCTTATCAGCTTGAGAAGATTTTGGACTGAGATGATGGGGTTTTATCAATATACAATCACGTCATCTGCAAACAGGGACAATTTGACTTTCTCTTTTCCTAATTGAATGCCTTTATTTCTTTCTCTTGCCTGATCGCCCTGGCCAGAACTTCCAACACTATGTTGAATAGGAGTGGTGAGAGAGGGCATCCCTGTCTTGTGCCAGTTTTCAAAGAGAATGCTTCCAGTTTTTGCCCATTCAGTATGATATTGACTGTGGGTTTGTCATAAATAGCTCTTATTATTTTGAGATACATCCCATCAACACCTCATTTATTGAGAGTTTTTAGCATGAAGGGCTGTTGAATTTTGTCAAAGGCCTTTTCTGCATTTATTGAGGTATTCACATGGTTTTTATCTTTGGTTCTGTTTATATGATGGATTCCATTTATTGATTTGTGTATGTTGAACCAGCCTTGCATCCCAGGGATGAAGCCAGCTTGATCACGGTGGATAAGATTTTTGATGTGCTGCTGGATATGATTTGCCAGTATTTTATTGAGGATTTTTGCATTGATGTTCATCAGGGATATTGGTCTAAAATTCTCTTTTTTTGTTGTGTCTCTTTCAGGCTTTGTTATCAGGATGACGTCGGCCTCATAAAATGAATTAGGCAAGATTCGTCTTTTTCTATTGATTGGAATAGTTTCAGAAGGAATAGTACCAGTTCCTCTTTGTACCTCTGGTAGAATTCGGCTGTGAATCTGTCTGGTCCTGGACTTTTTTTGGTTGGTAGGCTGTTCGTTATTACCTCAATTTCAGAACCTATTATTGGTCTATTCAGGTATTCAACTTCTTCCTGGTTTAGTTTTGGGAGGGTGTATGTGTCCAGGAATTTATCCATTTCTTCTAGATTTTCTAGTTTATTTGCATAGAAGTGTTTATAGTATTCTCTGATGGTAGTTTGTATTTCTGTGGGATCAGTGGTGATATCCCCTTTATCATTTTTTATTGTGTCTGTTTGATTCTTCTCTCTTTTCTTCTTTATTAGTCTTACTAGCAGTCTATCCATTTTGTTGATCTTTTCAAAAAACCAACTCCTGGATTCACTGATTTTTTGGAGGTTTTTTTATGTCTCTGTCTCCTTCAGTTCTGCTCTGATCTTAGTTATTTCTTGCCTTCTGCTAGCTTTTGAATGTGTTTGCTCTTGCTTCTCTAGTTCTTTTAATTGTGATGTTAGGGTGTCAATTATTGATTTTTCCTGCTTTCTCTTGTGCGCATTTAGTGCTATAAATTTCCCTCTACACACTACTTTAAATGTGTCCCAGAGATTCTGGTATGTTGTATCTTTGCTCTCATTGGTCTCAAAGGGTATCTTTATTTCTGCCTTCATTTTGTTATGTAAGTCATTCAGGAGCATGTTGTTCACTTTCCATGTAGTTGAGCGGTTTTAAGTGAGTTTCATAATCCTGAGTTCTAGTTTGATTGCACTGTGGTCTGAGAGGCAATTTGTTATAATTTCTGTTCTTTCATATTTACTGAGGAGTGCTTTACTTCCAACTATGTGGTCAATTTTGGAATAAGTGTGATGTGGTGCTGAGAAGAATAGAAGAATTGATTTGGGATAGAGAGTTCTGTAGATGTCTATTAGGTCTGCTTGGTGTGGAGCTGAGTTCAATTCCTGGATATCCTTGTTAACTTTCTGTCTCATGGATCTGTCTAATGTTGACAGTGGGGTGTTAAAGTCTCCCATTGTTATTGTCTGGGAGTCTAAGTCTCTTTGTAGGTCTCCAAGGACTTGCTTTATGAATCTGGGTGCTCCTGTATTGGGTGTATATATATTTAGGATAGTTAGCTCTTCTTGTTGAATTGATCCCTTTACCATTATGTAATGGCCTTGTCTCTTTTTATCTTTGTTGGTTTAAAGTCTGTTTTATCAGAGACTACGATTGCAACCCCTGCTTTGTTTTGTTTCCATTTACTTGGTAGATCTTCCTCCATTCCTTTATTTTGAGCCTATGTGTGTCTCTGCACGTGAGATGGGTCTCCTGAATACAGCACATTGATGAGTCTTGACTCCTTCGGCAGTCTGTGTCTTTTAATTGGAGCATTTAGCCCATTTACATTTAAGGTTAATATTGTTATGTGTGAATTTGACCCTGTCATTATGATGTTAGCTTGTTATTTTGCTCATTAGTTGATGTAGTGCCTTCCTAGTATCAATGGTCTTTACAATTTGGCATGTTTTTGCAGTGGCTGGTACCAGTTGTTCCTTTCCATGTTTAGTGCTTCTTTCAGGAGCTCTTCTGAGGCAGGCCTGGTGGTGACAAAATCTCTCAGCATTTGTTTGTCTGTAAAGGATTTTATTTCTCCTTCACTTAAGAAGCTTAGTTTGGTTGGATATGAAATTCTGGGTTGAAAATTCTTTTCTTTAAAAATGTTGAATATTGGCCCCCACTTTCTTTTGGCTTGTAGAGTTTCTGCCCAGAGATCTGCTGTTAGTCTGATGGGCTTCCCTTTGTGGGTAACCCAACCTTTCTCTTTTGCTGCCCTTAACATTTTTTCCTTCATTTCAACTTTGGTGAATCTGACAATTATGTGTCTTGGAGTTGCTCTTCTTGAGGAGTATCTTTGTGGCATTCTCTGTATTTCCTGAATTTGAATGTTGGCCTGCCTCACTAGGTTGGGGAAGTTCTCCTGGATAATATCCTGAAGAGTGGTTTCCAACTTGGTTCCATTCTCCTTGTCACTTTCAGGTACACCAGTCGGACGTAGATTTGGTCTTTTCAGATAGTCCCATCGTTTTTGGAGGTTTTGTTCATTTCTTTTTACTCTTTTTTCTCTAAACTTCCCTTCTTGCTTCATTTCATTCATTTGATTTTCAATCACTGATACCCTTTCTTCCACTTGATCAAATCGGCTACTGAAGCTTGTGCACGTGTCACGTAGTTATTTTGCCATGGTTTTCAGCTCCATCAGGTCATGTAAGGACTTCTCCACACTGTTTATTCTAGTTAGCCATTCGTCTAATCTCTTTTCAAGGTTTTTAGCTTCTTTGCAATGGGTTCGAACATCCTCCTTTAGCTCGGAGAAGTTTTTTATTACCAATCATCTGAAACCTTCTCCTCTCAGCTCGTCAAAGTCATTCTCCATCCAGCTTTGTTCCATTGCTGGTGAGGAGCTATGTTCCTTTGAAGGAGAAGAGGCGCTCTGATTTTTAGAATTTTCAGCTTTTCTGCTCTGATTTCTCCCCATCTTTGTGGTTTTGTCTACCTTTGGTCCTTGATGATGGTGACGTACCGATGGGGTCTTGGTGTGGATGTCCAATCTGTTTGTCAGTTTTCCTTCTAACAATCAGGACCCTCAGCTGCAGGTCTGTTGGAGTTTGCTGGAGGTCCACTCCAGACTCTGTTTGCCTGGGTATCACCAGTGGAGGCTGCAGAACAACAAATATTGCAGAATAGCAAATATTGCTGTCTGATCCTTCTTCTGGAAGTTTCGTCTCAGAGGGACACCTGGCTGTGTGAGGTGTCAGTTGGCCCCTACTGTGAGGTGTCTTCCAGTTAGGCTACTCAGGGTCAGGGACCCACTGGAGGAGGCAGTCTGTCCATTCTCAGATCTCAAACTCCGTGCTGGAAGAAGCACTACTCTCTTCAAAGCTGTCAGACGGGGACGTTTAAGTCTGCAGAAGTTTCTGCTGCCTTTTATTCAGCTATGCCCTGACGCCAGAGGTGGAGTCTACAGAGGCAGGCAGGCCTCTTGGAGCTGTGGTGGGTTCCACCCAGTTCAAGCTTCCCGGCCACTTTGTTTACCTACTCAAACCTAAGCAATGGTGGACTCCCCTCCCCAAGTCTCACTGCCACCTTGCAGTTGGATCTCAGACTGCTGTGCTAGCAGTGAGCGAGGCTTTTATGATCTTTGTTGGTTTAAAGTCCATTTTGTCTAAAATTAGGATAGCAACTCCTGCTTTTTTGTGTTTTTCCATTTGCTTGGTAGATTTTTCTCTATCCCTTTACTTCAGCCTATGTGTGAGATAGGTCTCTTGTAAACAGCATGCCATTGCTTCCTGCTTCCTTATCCAACTTGAAACTTTGTGCCTTTTAATAAGGGCATTTAGCTCATTTAATTAGAAGTTAATATTGATATGTACAGATTTATTCCTGTTTTCAAATTGTTAGTTGGTTATTATGCAGACTTGTTTGTACGATTGCTTTATAGTGTCACTGGTCTTTGTACTTAAGTGTCTTTTTGTAGTTGTTGGTCACTGTCTTTCCTTTTCATGCTTAGCACTTCCTTCAGAACCTCTTGTATGCGAGGTCTGGTGGTAACAAAATCCCTTAGCATTTGCTTGTCTGAAAAAGATGTTATTTTTCCTTCCCTTATGAAGCTTAGTTTGGCTGAATATGAAACTCTTGGTTAGAAATTTTTTGTTTTAAGAATGCCGAATATAGGCCACATTTTTTTTCTGGCTTTTCGGGTCTCTCCTGAAATATCCACTGTTAAGTTGGTGAGGTCCTCTTTGTGGGTTAAGTGCCCCTTTTCACTAGATGCCTTTAACCTTACTTCTTTCATTTCAACCTTGGAGAGCTTTTGCCTATGTGGCTTGGAGATGGTCTTCTTGTGTAATTTTTACAGGGGTTCTCTGCATTTCCTGAAATTGAATGGTGGCCTCGCTAGTGAGTTTGGGGAAATTTTCATATACAATATTCTCAGATATGATTTCCAAGTTCCTTACTTTCTCTTTCTCTTTTTCAGTGATGACAGTGAGTTGTAAACTTAGTCTCTTTACATAATTTCATGTTCCTTAGAGGATTTTTTTCATTCATTCATATCCTTTTTTTTTTTTTTTTTTTTTTAATCTCAGTGTGTTAATTCAGAGAACCAGCTCTGAGTTTCTTTTCTCAGCTTGGTCTATTCTGCTATTAATACTTGTGACTGAATAATAAAATTCTTGTAGTGTGTTTTACAGCTTAGCATATCAGTTTGCTTTATTTATTTATTTATTTTTTCTGAGATGGAGTCTCACTTTGTTGCCCAAACTGGAGTGCAGTGGCACAATCTTGGCTCACTACAACCTCTGGCTCCCAGGTTCTCCCATCTTAGCCTCCCAAATAGCTGGGATTACAGGCACTTACCAGCACACCTGGCTTATTTTTTGTATTTTTAGTAGAGACGGGGTTTCACCATGTTGGCCAGGCTGGTCTCAAACTCCTGACATAAGTGATCCACCTGCCTTGGCCTCCCAAAGTGCTGGGATTGCAGGCATGAACCACTGCACCTGGCCACTTCTTTCTTATAATGGCAATTTTGTCTATCAGTTCCTGTATCACTTTATTGTAATCCTTAACTTCCTTGCGTTGGTTTTCAACTTTCTCCTGAATCTCAATGATCTTCATTCCTTTCAGTATTCTGAATTGTATTTCTTTCATTTCAGCCATTTCAGCCCACTTAAGAACCCTTTATGGCTGTATGCAGTGGCTCACACCTGTAATCCTAGCATTGTGGGAGGCTGAGGCCAAGTCATGTGGTTTTCTTGAGATAAGGAGTTCAAGACTGTCTGGGCAACATGTTAAAACCCTGTCTATAAAAAATATACAAAAATTAGCCGGGTATGGTGGCACACACCTGTAGTCTCAGCTACTTGGGAGGCTGAGGTGGGAAGATCACCTGAGCCCAGGAGGCTGAAGCAGCAGTGAGCTGTGATTGTGACACTGCTTTCCTGCTTGAGTGACAGAGTGAAACCCTGTCTTGAAAAAAACCCAGAAAGTAAAAACAAAAAAAACCTTGCTGGGGCACTATTGCCATCATTTAGAGAGAAAAGAAGACAGTCTGGCTATGTGGGTTGCCAATACTCTTGTGCTTTTCTTTCTCATCTCTGTGAGCTGATGATTCTTTACCCGCTGTGTAATTTGAGTAGTCAGTAGACTCTCTTCTGGATGTTTTCAGAGGACCTAGGCTTTGTGCAGGGCTTTTATTTTTAGCTGAATTACTGTCTTTGATTTCATAGGTGGGTGTATTAGGAAAGTATTTTTGGTGTTGAAGTTTGGGCAGTGATCCAGTAGATGGCACTTAAGTATAATGGCCTGCAAGTAGGCTCTTGTTGAACCTCATGGCTCCTCTGCATTTCTTCATGATTTCAGTCGTGCACCTTCTCAATACTGTGAAAATGCGGGTTCCTTTTTTGCTAATATGCTGTCTGCAGGTCTCAACTTGACATCCTGGGCTGCACACTGCAGCTCTGGAATAAACTCAGGCTTCATATTGCCTACCCAGCTTAGAGGCAGCTGGGGAACGGACATTATCAGTGGCTGCATCACAGGGCCTTTCACTGGTCTCCTGGGGCTCCACCCCAGAGATATGCAGAGCCACTACCAATCAGTGTGATCGGCCTGGGGTGGAGCTGTACACTCTGCACCCAAGTTAGGGGTGGAGCATCCTTGGTTATGAGTGGGAGGTGAGGAGTTTACAGGGGAGACATATTGGTCTCTTCTCTGTAGGGGAACTGTAGCATGCTTGAGTTGTGTTCAAAGTGCTCAGAATCTTTGTTCCTTTCCCAGTTCCTGGGCAACAAGGAGAGTACCTCTGCTGTGGCAGTGCCAGAGCGGATTTTGCTTGCTTCTGGGAACTCTACCTCAGAGAAATTCAGATCCTCTGCTACCAGAAATGCCCAGCTGGGCATGCCACAGTCATGAGTGTGAGTGAAGCCTTCAGGCTCTTTGTTTCTTCCTCAGCCTGCTCAGACTGCCATGGTAGTGGCGGAAGGGCTGCCCTGGAGCCACTACCAGTGAATATGCTCAGGCAGAGGTGGGGGCAGCTGTTGTGTGGTCCCAAGCAGTGGCCTCTGCCTGGTGAAGATTAGAGAGTGAGGGCTTACAGGATACAGAGATTGTGTTCCTCTCTGTGTGGTGGCTGTAGTTTGCTGGCGATGTCAGCATAGCAACCAGGCCCTCTTTTGCTTCCTCAGCACAAGGGCAGTTAGTGTGATTCCACTGAAGCTGCAGTGGCAAAGGGGTCTATAGGCTGTTCTGGGATTTTCAAAGAAATGCAGAGCCACCTCTGACTGAAGTGTTCAGGCAGGGGCAGGGTAGTTGTGGTGGAGTCTCAGGTTGGGAGGTCCCAGCCAGTGAGGAGAAACAGGAATAGGAGCCCATGTGGAGAACAGTCTGGCCGCTTTTCCATGAGACAGCTTCCCTGTGCTAGGGGTCTGCACAAGTCCCTAATCACTGTGATCCCTCCAGAACCTGTGGGC
This sequence comes from Macaca nemestrina, assembly GCF_043159975.1. NCBI lineage: Eukaryota > Metazoa > Chordata > Mammalia > Primates > Cercopithecidae > Macaca > Macaca nemestrina. Next base: position 78,378,338 of record NC_092137.1, on the reverse strand, counting down.
AACAGCTGTGAGGACTGTGGGGTAGCAAAAATGGGGGCCTGCCTCTCCCACTAGGAGCTCTGTTCCAAAGAAGTACAGAGCTGCTGTTGGCCAAAGAGTCGGGATATGGCTGGTGTGGCTACACTAGTGTCCCAGGCCAGAGGGTCTTATCTTGCAAGGTGCAGTGGAGGCTAGGCCTGCATTTGTTACTGTGTAGCCCTCTGGATTCATCCCCTTTCCTGGGGGCATGCAAGGGAGCCTGACCTCCTCCATTGCTGGAGCTGTAGTTGCTGATGCCAGGATGCCCAGCATTATGACATACAAGGCTCCTGGGACTCCATGTATGCCTGAGTGATGGCTCTGCCCAGGCTCTATGTAGCTCTTCATGTTAGTCTGGAGGCTCCAGTAGGGAGTGGGGACCAAATGGAGGAATCTCCTGGGCCCAGAGTTGCGAAGGTGTATGGCAGACATGTGGTTCTCCTCAGACTTTCACACAACATTTCCCCATGGTGGGGGAGCCTCCTGGGGCTCCATGTCATGCCTGTATGGGTACCACCCATCTTTCTTGCTCCTTTCTGTTACCTGTGGGTCAGGTTGTTTCCTTGATGAATTCTAATATGTGCACTTGAATGTTCCAGTGGAAAAACTGGTATTTACTCACTGTTCTTTCTTTTCTAAGTTTGGCACACACCAGCTGCTTGTAGTCAGCTAGCTTGGTTCCTCCACTGTCATTAAGATTTTGACTGGGATTGCATTGAGTCTGTAAGTTGCTGTGGATAGACATTTTAACATCAATGATTATTCTAATCCATGAGCAAGAGATATCTTTTTATTTTCTTGTGCTTCCTTTAATTGCTTTGCCAGTGTTTTATATTTAGTTTTCTTTGTAGAGATCTTTCACTTCTTTGGTTAAATTCTTCTTTTTTTTTGTATGTGTGGCTATTGTATATGAAATTGCTTTCATGATTTCTATTTTAGATTGTCCATTGTTGATATATAAAAATGCTACTGATTATTATATGTTAATTTCATATCCTGAAACTTTGTTTAATTTTCTTATTGTTCTCAGAGTTTCTTGGAATCTTTAGGTTTTTCAAAATTTAAGATCATGTCTTCTACAAATAAGGATACTTTGGCTTCTTCCTTTCCAATTTGGATGCCTTTATTTCTTTTTCTTGCCTAATTGCTCTAACTAGAATTTTTAGTACTACGTGGTCTAAAAGTAATGAAAGTGGATATCCTTGGTGTGCTCCAGATCTTAATTTTCATTTTTGTTTTCCATTCAGTATATTAACTGTAGGTTTGTCATATATGGCCTTTATTGTGTGATGTGTCTTCATTTGATGAAAAAAATAAACTCTGCTAATTATTTAGAGTTTTATTCTGAGTCAACTATGAGTGAACAGGGCCCAAATCACAGTCTCAGGAGGTCCTGAGAACATGTGTCCAAGGTGGTTGAGTTACAACTTTGTTTCATATATTTTAGGGAGACATAAGACATCAATCAATTCATGTAAGTTATACATTAATTTGGTTCAGAAAGACAGGACAACTCAAAGCAAGGGTTACATGTCATAAATGGATTCAAAGATTTTCTGTTTGGCAATTTGTAGGAAGAGTTGTCACCCAAGATCTGGAATCAACAGAAACGAGTGCCTAGGTTAAGACAAGTGGTTGTAGAAATCAAATTTCTTATTATGTAGATGAAGTCTCATAGTTGGCTGCCCTTAGAGACAATAGATGGCAAGTGTTTCCTATTTAGATCTCTCCAAGGTGCTGGATTCTCAGTTAACATCTTTAGAATTGGGAAGGTTTCAAAGGAGAAAGATCTATGTTAACAGAGATTCTTTGCAGATGCAAACTTTTCTCCGCTAAAGACAGCTTTTCAGGGCCATTTCAAAATATAGCAAAAAAACGTGTTTTGGTGTAAAATATTTTGATTTCTTTTTTTATCTATCATGTGATATTATACTAGAGTCAGGTTATAATTTGGTAAGTTATTGTTGCAAAGAATCTGTTTGGTCAGTCTTAACATCTTTGTTTTAATGTTAATGCTAGCAATTTGTGCTTGAACCCAAAGAAAGGAGAGTATAATGAGGCATGTCTGATCCTCCACTTCCCTGTCATGGCCCAAACTATATTTCCATGTTTCTTTGGGTTCCCTAGGCAAAGAGGGGTTTTCTTTCAGTCAGCTGGAGGGCTTAGAATTTAATTTGGGTTAAAGTTCCTTCTATGCACAATTTGTTGAAAGTTTTTATTATGAAGGCAGGTTGAAATTTATTGATTGACATTTTTATCCTTTATTGAAATAATATGGTTTTTGACCTTGTCTATGTTGCTGTGATGTATAAAATGTATTGGTCTGTGCAGGTGTAACCATTATTGCATCCTTGTGATGAATACCACTAGATCATGGTGAATGATCCTTTTACTGTGTTCTTGAATTTGGTTTGCTAGTTTTTTTGTTTTTTTTAAGAGACATTTTGCATCTATGTTCATCAGGGATATTGGTCAATAGTTTTCTTAGTTGTATCTTTGTCTAGTTGTGGTAAAAGTTAATGTTTGACTTATAGAATGATTTAGAACAATTATTTTAAGCAGTCTTTTTATATTTGAAAATATTTGAACTTCTAAAATTATTTCTTAAAATATTTCAGTGAATAAAATATGATATTAAACTTTAAAAACAGAACACACACCCGTAATCAAATGAAAAGTTCAATTTTTGGTATAGAGACTTTCAGAAATACATTGTAGTGACCAAAGGAAAACTTCCCTTTCATCCTCTGAAAGTTTGCTGAAAAATTAACTCACAAAAGATGGATTAATTAGCAAAAAGGCATACAATTTTTATTAATATGTACATGGGAAGCATCACTAAATGATTACTCAACTCACTAATGGATCAGAGAAAGTTGCTAAACCATCTTGATGTTACAGAAAGATTAGCGATTTGGATCATGTCAAATCAGGTTACAGGAGGGAGAGGAGATGTGGCCTTGCTAGCAAAAACATTCTTGTTGTGTAAATAAAACCTCACAGGTAGCAGCCCTCAGAGAAAATAGACGCTAAATGTTTATTTTAGACCTTTACATGTATCAGATTCTCACTTATTATTTTTAGAGTCAGCAAAGGGAAGGACTGGCTGCATCAATGCAAGATTCTCTACAGATGCAAATTTCCACAAAAGACAGCTCTTCAGAGTCACTTAAGTTGGCTGGTCCTGTTTCAGCCGTCTCAAAATATGTCAAATATATATATTTTGAGGTACAATATTGTAATTTCCTTCAATATCATTAAAATATGAAAAATTGCAAATTCCACAATTTTTTTAAATGTGTGTTAAATATTCAAGAAGTAGTTAGTAACTATTTTCCTCCTTTCTTTTTTGCTTCTCACTGCTTGTACCTAAAGTGGCACAGGTTTGACTCAACTAAATTATTGGGCAATTCTCTTCATGAAGTTCTGCAGTATAAACCAAAAAGTATCTGAAGCAAGTCTCAATCAATTTATAAAGTTTACCATGCCAAGGTTAAGAACACATCTGTGACACAGCCTCAGGAGGTCCTGATGAAGAGTACCTGAGGAGGTCAAGGTACAGCTTGCTTTTATACATTTTAGGGAGATGTAATACATCAATCAATACATGTAACATTTACACTGGTTCTATCTGGAAGGGTAGGGCAACTTGAAATGGGGGAGTTTCAGGTCATAGATAGATTTAAACATATTCTGATTGGTTCACAGTTATTATCTATGGAAAGGAATGTCTAGGTTAAGATAAAGGGTTGAGGAGATTCAGATTTTACTATGCAGATGAAGCCTCCAAGTAGCAGGCTTTAGAAAGAATAGACTGTAAATGTTTCTAGTCAGACTTAAAGTGTGTGTTGATGTTAATCTTGGAGGGGTATACTGAGGCATGTCTAACTCCCACTTACTGTCATGACTTGAACCAGTTTTTCAGGTTAAATTTTGGGGTGCCCTGGGTGAGGAGGAAGTCCATTAAGATGGTTGTGGGGAGGCCTTCAAATTTTGGTTAACACAAGCAATTCCTATAGGTGGTAAATTTTTTTCAACAATTTTATTTCTAGAAATGTATTTTCTTACCGTTTTCTCATGAACAATAATGTGGCCAGAAATAGACAAATAGTTTTACATTTGGGGTGCTTTTTATTTGTGCTTCATCATTGTGAAAGCATCATTTCTTAAGCAGATCTCTTGTCATTGTGAGGCAGGAGAATAGGGTCTGGAGGCAGGGAACCTAAGGCCAACATGGGTTGACTTCCTAGAACAGAATCAAAAGGAAGACTCCACCTCTCCACACCCAAATAACAAAAGGATCAAAGGCTACTCCCTTTGTAACCCCACCTTCTCCATGGCTTCGCAGATGAAAACTGGAAAGTACCTCCAATTGTTCACCTCCCGCAACTGATCAGACTGGTCGCCAGCCGGGTCTTCATTTACATAGGGTGTAACTAAGTCACCAATGAGAAATTTCTACAGGGTATTTAACTCCCCCAAAAAATCTGTAACCAGTGCTCTTGAGTTGCTTGTTCAAGGCCAAACCCACTCCGTGGAGTGTCCTTTTTTTTTTTTTTTTTTTTTTTTTTTTGAAATAGAGTCTCACTCTGTTGCCTGGGATGGAGCACAATGGTGCAATCTCTGCTCACTGCAAACACTGCGTCTCTGGTTCATGCAATTCTCCTGCCTCAGTCTCCTGAGTAGCTGGGATTATAGGCATGTGCTATCACACCCAGCTAAATTTCTGTATTTTTAGTAGAGACAGAGTTTCACCTTGTTGGCCAGGCTGGTCTGAACTCCTGACCCCAAAATGTCTGCCTGCATTGACCTCCCAAAGTGTGTGGGGTGTGCTTTTGTTTCAATAGGTCTGCACTTTCATTGTTTTGTTCCTTAATTGCTTTGTTTCTATGTTTTGTCCCACTCTCTGTTCAAAATGCCAATAACCTGGATGGTTGGTAGTCAAGACCCTCCACTGGTAACAATTATTGCTTCAATTTTTATGCCAAATTTATGTAGGCAAAATATATACAGATATATGCCTTGCTTTGTGGCAAAATCATTTTTCTCTATGCATTTAAGTTTGATTTTTTTCTCTATTGTTGCACATTTCTAGTTATGAATTTAGGCATTCCCTTAATTGACAAAAAGTTATTTTCTTTCTTGTAATAAATTTTATATATTTTATTACAATCCTGATTATCCTTATTTATTCTTTCTTAAGTGCTCTGGCAAAGTTTGAAAATTTTACCTCCTAATTTGTTTATTCAAACTATTATTTTTTTTAACATTTCCACTTCAATTCTTCTTTGTTTTTCTCTCTTATGTATGTTTATATTTTTACTTGAAAAACTTACCATTGATAATAACATAGTCTATTAAGCCCTTTTTATGCAAATATAAAAATTTAAATATTTTTCTTCTCAACCTCTCTTACTGTATCTATTACTTCAATATATTTCAATATGTATCTATTATTTCAATCTATTATTTCAATATATTTACAAATAAGTTACCCTCAAAATTTTACTTTCAAAACTTGTTCTCATCCTTAGCATTTCTTTTAAAATAATACTTTAAAAATAATTGATTCTTATTTTTCTTATCTGTGGATTTAATATTCATTATTGTAGTTTTAATACAATATCCTATTTTTTTACATTTTTATTTTAATTTATGTAGTGTAGTAGTTTTTTAGGAGAGGTATATAATTGCTATATTTTAAAATTCCTTGAGCATTTAAGCATGATATTGCTTTGATTACACACATAAATTTTCTGGTGATAAAATTATAAAATTATAATTTCTTCTCTCAAAATGTTGTAGCTATTTTTCCAATAATTTTTGACTTGTAAGTTTTTTATGGAAAAAGACTAAGATTATGCTTTTTTTTATATAAAAATACTCCTATTATTGTTTTCCCTTGTCAGGTTGCTTGTCAACTTTTAAATTCAAAATTTTGATATAGTTATAAATTCATATATGTAGATGTGTAACCACTTTACATTAAAATTGGGCTTTGAACATGGTGAAATAAGGATTATGACTTTTATTTCATGTGTGGTAGTGGAAGGTGATGTAAACTATATCTGTAAATTTCCTTAGTCACCACAGAGAAATCTATCACTAATAAAGATGAAGCTGAGTTTATATTAGGATTGTTAGCAATTTTACTTCAGTACAGAATAGGAAATATGTGCTAAATAGCTAGAAATTTCAGATATTATAGCAGTATGACTAGAGCATATCTATTTTCTTTTATACATCACAAAGTTTTTTTTAAAAAATTAATTTTAATGTTTTGGGTTCTTTGTACAAAAAAAGAGAAAGCAAAATCTTTTATATATATTTTAATTATTAACTCTACCATCCTTGTCTTCTTGCTGAATTAATTCAGAACAAATATCCTAGCTTTTTCTCATTTAGACTTTTACTTTTCATTTGAAGCACAGTGATTGGAATTTACTCTTAAAAGCCTTGCTTTTATTTTCGGTGCCTCTGTCAATCTCTCAACAATTCACTTGACCTTTCTTTTCAATTGGTAATAGCAGTGGAAGTAATGACTTTCTCCTGCAATAATAAACATAAGAGAACAAATAATTTTTATAACGACAGTCTACACTTAGTGAAGAAATTGTTCTACAAAAGAAAGATTTATTATCATTATTATATAATTTTCTTGTATATAAGGCAATTATGAGACCTTACTTGTATTTCTGGTATTTTCAGAGGACTGCTGAATGACCTTAAATATGTTTCCTAAATTCTCTATTTGTCAGACAATGATGGAATCAATGTATGTTTCATGCTTTAAATTTTTTTGAGAGAGAATTATGTTTTTTAAAAAGTTACTCTTTTCCTCTGCTCTTATTTATTAATTTTCCCTGGTACTTGATAAGCCTCCATTTTTTCATTCACATGAGAAGTATATATTACTATTTCTTGAGCTACATTTTTTTTTTTTTTTTTTTTTTTTTGAGGCAGAGCTGGAGTGCAGTGGCACCATCTAAGCTCACTGCAACCTCCACCTCCCGGGTTCAAGTGATTCTCCTGCCTCAGCCTCCCAGGTTGCTTTTTCTATACTCAGTTCTTTCCTCCTGGAATTATCATGTTAAGTGTGTTAGTTCTCTTGAATTTCCTCATAACACCCACTAATTTAATTATTTCCTTTTATTTTTGTAAGAATTCTAGCTTTAGGTTAATGAAGCTGTAACTCATTACATTAAAAAGTTTTGCAGTTTTGCATTTTATTTAAGATAATTTTCTCTTCCCCAAATTATTAAATTGTTTGCGATTTAGTATTTCTGTCTTACTAAGGCCCAACTATATATTTAAATTAAGTATTCTAAATGTATTTTTTTCTCTTTTTCTGATTGTAACTATTGATGATGTCGAACCTCTAATGCTATTTCCTTCTTATGAGCCTGTGATTTATTAAATAATTTTACTTGTAAATAAAAACTTATATTTACAGGCAAATGGTGTGGGTTTTGACTAGAATGTGGGTTACAGTTTCAAATATCTGTTTCATATAGATTTTTGCTCTAAATAATACACTTTTTATTCATTATTAATTTATTTTCTTCATTCCTTCTTTTTTCATTCTTCTTCATTGATAAATTTGGCTATAAAAATGTATTTGTTAGCAAAATGTAATTTGAATTGACATGAGGATGAAGGATGCACACACACACACACACACACACACACACACACACACACACATTCTACCAACTGAATAAGCATAAACTTCCTGTTTCTGGAATCAATTTAGATAGTTTTAAAAGCCCTTTTTTGTTTATATTAAACTAATTCTTCTCATTATTCATTTATTAAGGAACATTGCTTTGCCACACAGTGACTATACCCGCTTATTTCTGTAAGTCATTGTGTTTTATAAATTTATAAGACATGAGAATAATGTTGTTAATTTCAGAATTCAGTAGGGATTTCTGAAAAAAACATGAGCTGAAGCACAAGCTGTTATCATTAACATACCCTCTGGAATGATGTTCTTACTAAAAATAATTGACTTCCTTTTATTTTTACAGTAATAGCCTTATTATTTTGCTGTGAAAGATGATACCCCCAATAAGAAAAACTTAACTCTTTAGCCACATTCCAGGAATTCACTTATTTTAAAATATGAGCAAACTAGTGAAAGAATAAAAGGGCAATTATACAGTATTATTTCTCATGGATAGAAAAAGATAGGATTGGGTAAATTAAATTTAACTTTATTAAAATACTCTAAGCCTTTCTAATGATAAGAATATTAAATAGAATATATTCCATTTCAAAAATACTTTCAGAGTTGTAATAAGTAGCAAGAGAAAATTTACATATCATATACAATTTTCCAATTTATTAACTTGATTACATTATAGCAAATTGATAGTATAGGATAAAATTATAATTTAAAATGTATATCAATGTAGACAAATTAATCTCAAAGTGCTTTATAAATAATTTTATATCCAACTTTCAGCTCTATGTGTTTTCATATTATTTTAGAAAAATAAATTACAATATATACATATATGAGTTTGAGGCCCTATCTAATATACATAAATCTCAAGAGTTGCAACAACCCCAACCTACTTTCTTCCTTTTTTTAAATTGATAATTTTAAGTCTAAATGTTGTTTGTTGTTATTTTAAGTCAAAATATTATTTGAACTGATACATGGATGTACGGGATATGTAACCTTCACTAATGTTAGTTGGAATGAATGTATATATTTATCTGCAAAATTATAATGGATGGCTTTAATTACAGCATGCTGTTCCAAACCATTCATGGCATTGTCAGTGATGCACAGCTTAACGTGTTCCTTACTATTACGTACTATGAGTTTAGCTATTTAATGTTTCCTCCATGCATGCAAGAGTTTAAATTGTTATAACATTATAATTTCATAATTGTGATGGAGAATTACATGGTGTCAAGAAATTATGCTCATAGAATAGACTTAGGAATTCAAAGATAATTTAGCTAAAGCCTAAAAGATAGGAATTAGCTAGGCAAGTCACTTGAGTGGAATTTGGGAAGATTATGAAAAAAATCGTTTTGAGGCTGGGTGCTGTGGTTCATCCCTGTAATCCCAACACTTTGGGAGGCTGAGGCGGGCATATCACTTGAGCCCAGTAGTTCAAGACCAGGCTGGGCAACATGGCAAAACCTCATCTTTACAAAAAAAATTTTTAGAAAGCTAGGCATGGTGGGGCACTCCTGTAGTCCCAGCTACTCAGGAGGCTGAGGTGGGAGGATCACCTGAGCCCAGGAAGTGGAGTCTTCAGTGAGCTGTGATCACACCACTGCACTCCAGCCTGGGTGATGGAGTGAGACACTGTCTCAAAAAATAATAAGAGTAATTTTTAAAAAGGAGTTTTGAATGATGAGTATAGCATGTGTCACAGTCCTGTAGCTTAAGAAAACAGAGTGAGTTCAAGAGCTACAGGAAGATAAGTATGCCTATAGTGAAGATCATGAAGGTGAACAGGGTGTAAATTGAGACTAGTAAAAAGGGTAGGGTTGAGTATATAAGAATTACTATATTATGAAGTTGTTTTTATCATAAGATCAATAGGAGGCCTTTGGGATGTTAACAAAGTTGTCTTTGGTTGATTTTGGAATTAGGATTTTGCATGGAAGTTAGTGGGAAGTGAGGTAGCTAGATCAGTAGATCAGAAGAGTGTAGGAATAGTTTAGGAACATAACCTGTAGTCTTAGATAATCTAAGACTGGGATGGAAATGGTGGATACTGAAAATAGTAAACAGATTCAAGAGAGATTCAAGATATGTGTTTAAGGGAGGAGATATCATGAAAAAAATGTGTATTTCTTGAATGAGTAGAACCCTATTTACAGATAGGAAATTGGAGCAGGTGTGGCTAAGAGGGAGGAATTGTGACTTCCATTTTGGACATTTTGAGTTTCAGATTCCTTTGTAACAGCCAAGTGAAGATTTTAATATAACAATTGAATATATGAGTCTAAAGCTTAAATGAAACTGCTATGCTAAAGATGTAAATTTGTGAATTATCTATTTATATGTGGCCATTAAAGCTATCGATATAAATAAAAATACCTAGGAAGCCAGAGAGTTGAAAAAGAATAGGGCCTGTGATTGAGTACAACACTTTTTAAGAAGTTGAATTCTCAAAGTAAAAAGAGAAGAACCAAAAATATAAAGTGGAAAATAAGGAACATACTGAGTCATGATATTCAAGAAAAAAATATTTTCAAGAAGGGGAGCCATAAGGAAAATTTCTATAAGCCAAATAACTTAATGTGTTGAAATATGTACTTTGTGTTTATAAAATTAAGGTCTTTGACAGAAAATATAATCTGAATAGCTAGCAATTGTATATCATGGACAATGACTGATCAGACACTAATTTTAAAACTGAAACGAGACCTTAGAAAACCCCTGGTATGGCAAGCCCAACATAAAGTCAGTGATGATAATGAAAAGGAGAAGAGGTGTTGTCTGATAAATTTTATTTATTTATTTATTTATTTATTTATTTATTTATTTAATATTTTGAGACAGAGTCTCATTCTGTCTCCCAGACTGGAGTGTAGTGTCAGTGATCTCAGCTCACTGCAAGCTGCGCTTCCTGGGTTCAAAGTGATTCTCCTGCCTCAGCCTCCCGAGTAGCTGAGACTACAGGCACGTGCCACCACCCCTGGCTAATTTTTTGAATTTTTAGTAGAGACGGGATTTCACCGTGTTAGCCAGGATGGTCGCCATCTCTCGACCTCGTGATCCACCCACCTTGGTCTCCCAAAGTGCTGGGATTACAGGCCTGAGCCACTGTGCCCGCCAAATGTTTTTACAGAGTACACTGAGAGAAATAAATATGTAACTGGGTGAAGATAAATAGTGAAATGGAGTTGTTTGGTTAAATAATAATATGTTTTATAACCAATATGACTTATGGGGAGACATGGGGAGAAAATAAGCAATAAATTGCACACAGTGGTTCATGCCTGTAATCCCAGCACTTTGGGAGGTCAAGGCAGGTGGATCACCTGAAGTCTGGAGTTCGAGACCAGCCTGGCCAACATGGTGAAACCCCGTCTCCACTAAAAATACAAAAATTAGCTGGGCGTGGTGGCACACACCTGTAATCCTAGCTACTTAGGAAACTGAGGCAGGAGAATCTATTGAACCCGAAAGGTAGAGGTTTCAGTGAACCGAGATCACGCTATTGCACTCCGGTCTGGGCAACAAGAGCAAAACTGTCTCAAAATAAATAAATAAATAAATAAATAAATAAATAAATAAATAAATAAAATAAACAATAAAAAAAAGAATAAATTGACCATTGTGCATAGTAACAGAGTAAGTTAATAAGTGTACTCACTGGATTACAAAGTTTTGACATTTTGATTATGGATTTGAAGTTGAACCAATTCATCATGCTTGTGCATTTCTGTAAAAGTATGATGCATGTCTCAGTCTCTTTGGATGTATCCTTGAAGAAATGGAATCATTGAGTTTACCTGTTTATCCATGGACGGAGGGTAATGAAGCAATAGAGAGTAATGGAATTTAGTGTAGTGTTAAAGATCATCCTTGGTAAAAGCATGAACCCAGGCATTGTGAATCAAAGTAACTGAAAAGCAAATATTCCAGGACAGGAAAAATGAGAACGGTCAACATACCTAAGCAGGAACACTGATTTGATAGCTCTATGCTGTCTTCTTAGTATGTTTTCCATCAGCCGTAGATCAATAAGAAAGAGTATGGTTCATCCAAAACCTCTATCAAAAATACATCTAAATTCATATTACTGCATCACATCCTCTCTTGGCAAAATTTTACTGAACAAAAGTGATATAAAAATGAAAAGGGACTATTTCTTTGTGTTTAGAATAAAGCAGAGTTTTTAATTTGCAGCTATAAATTTGAGGAGCTGGTTGTTGAAAAGAATACCTCTCATGCTCTGTAAATCAACCTATAATTTTGTAGTAAATTCATCATTTCAAATATTATATATTATTTAACTTGAAGATTCCCTTGTTCCGTGAAGTTTTCTCTAAACACCATAAGTTAATTATTCAAATAAGTCTAGATAAAGGATGGATATTATCATTGCCTTCAGTTATTTTACACAATGACTGAATTAGCCCATGAGGGTTTCTTTTTCTTTTTTACCTCTTACCACTTCCACCAGAAAATGAAGAATCTGCATTTTCTCTTCCCATTATATAAAGTGAATGCTTTCAGAGCTTAGCTGAAAAAAGATTTAAGCCAGATCCAAAAATTTTTAAAAAACCAAATTTTACATAAGGAATATATATTTTTGTAATTCTTGTTTTTAATTTTTGTGGGTACATAGTTGATGTTTATATTTACAGGGTATATGGGATATTTTGGTACAGGCATGCAATGTGTGATAATCAAATCAGGGTAAATGAGGTGTTCATCACCTCAAGCATTTATCCTTTGTGTTACAAAAAATCCAATAAAACTCTTTCAGTTATTTTAAAATGTACAATCGAACTACTGTTGACTACAATCATCCTATTTTGTTATCAAATACTAGATCTTATTTATCCTATTTTTTGCGCCCATTAACTATCCCTGTTTTACACCCCCACACTCCCTACTACTCTCCCCCGCCTCTGGTAACCATCATTCTACTCTCTAACTTCGTGAGTTCAATTGTTTTAATGTTTAGCTTCCATAAAGAAGTGAGACCATGTGAAGTCTGTCTTTCTGTACCTGGCTTGTTTTACTTAACATAATGACCTCTTCTTCCTTCCATGAGGTTGCAAATGACAGTATCTTCTTCATTTCTATGGCTGAATTTTCTTTATCCATTCATCTGTTGATGATCACTTAGGTTGCTTCCAAATCTTGGCTGCTGTGAATAGTGTTGCAATAAACATGTGAGGACAGATATCTCTTCAACATACTGATTTCCTTTCTTTTGGGTATACATCTAGCAGTGGGATTGCTGGATGATATAGTAGTTCTGATTTTAGTTTTTTTGAGGAAACAACCTCCAAACTGTTTTTTATAGTATTTGTGCTAATTTCCATTCCCACCAACAGTGCACAAGTGTGCCCTTTTCTCCTATTTCGATAGGAATTTCATTAAATCTGTAGATTGCTTTGGGTAGTATAGACATTTTAACAATATTGATTCTTTTATTCAATGAACATAGAATATCTTTCCTTTTATATGTGTCCTCTTCAGATTCCTTCTTCAATGATTTATACTTTTTATTGCAGAGATCTTTCACTTCTTAGGTTAAGTTAATTTCTAGGAATTTAATCATGTTTGTGGCTATCACATTTTTTATTTCTTTTCCAGATTGTTCACTGTTGACATATAGAAATGCTACTGATGGTCAGGCATGGTGATTCATGCCTGTAATCCCAGCACTTTGGGAGGCCGAGGCAGGCAGATCACTTGAGGTTAGGAGTTTGAGACCAGCCTGGCCAACATGGCGAAACCCCATCTCAACTAAAAATGCAAGTATTAGCTGGACGTGGTGGCACACCCTGTAGTCCCAGCTACTTGGGAGGCTGAAGCAGAAGAATTGCTTGAACCTGGGAGGCGGACGTTGCAGTGAGCCAAGATCGCTTCACTGCCCTGCATCTGTGCGACAGAGTGAAACTCCATCTCAAAACAAACAAACAAACAAGCAAAAAAGAAATGCCACTGATTTCTGTACGTGAATTTTGTATCTTGCAACTTTGCTGAATTTGTTTCTCAGTTCTAATAGGATTTGGTGTAGTCTTTAGGTTTTTCCAAATGTAAGATTATATCATCTGAAAGCAAGGGTAATTTGATTTCTTCTTTTCTGATTTGGATGCCCTTTTTTTAAAATTTTTATTTTATTTATTATTATTATTATACTTTAAGTTCTAGGGTACATGTGCATAACGTGCAGGTTTGTTACATATGTATACTTGTGCCATGTTGCTGTGCTGCACCCATCAACTCGTCAGCACCCATCAACTCGTCATTTACATCAGGTATAACTCCCAATGCAATCCCTCCCCACCACCCCATGGATGCCCTTTCTTTCTTTTTCTTGCCTCATTGCTTTACCCAGGACTTCCAGTATTATGTAAAATAACAGAGGTGAAAGTCGGCATCTCTGTCATGTTCCAGGTCTTAGAGAAAAGGCTTTTTATTTTTCACCATACAGTATGATACTGTCAGTCTCTAGTATGTGGCTTTTATTATAGTGAGATATACTCCTTCCATGCCCAGTGTGATGGTTAATATTGAGTGTCAAGTTTATTGTATTGAAGGATGCAAAGTATTGTTCCTGGGTGTGTCTGTGAGGGTGTTGCCAAAGGAGATTAACATTTGAGTCAGTGGACTGGGAGAGGCAGACCCTCAATCTGGGTGGGCACCATCTAATCAGCTGCCAGCACAACCAGAATAAAGCAGGCAGGAGATGATGGAATAGCAGACTTGCTGAGTCTTCCAGTCTTCACCTTTCTCCTGTACTGGAAGCTTTCTGCCTTCTGACATTGGACTCCAAATTGTTCAGCTTTTGGACTCTTGGAATTATACCAGTGGTTTGCCAGAGGCTTGAAAGCCTTCAGTCACAGACTGAAGACTGCACTGTCAGTTTCCCTATTTTTGAGGTTTTGGGACTCGAACTACCTTCCTTGCTCCTCAGCTGGCAGACAGCCTATTGAGGGACTTCATCTTGTGATAGTGTGAGTCAATACTCCTCAATAAACTTCCATTTATATATACATCTATCCTATTAGTTCTGTCCCTGTTGAGAGCCCTGACTCATACACCCAGTTTTTTAGGTTTTTATTTTTTTGATCGTGAAGGGATACTGAATTTTCTCAAATGTTTTTTAGCATCAATTGAAATGACCTAAGGTTCTTGTCCTTCATTCTGTTTATATGATGTATCACATTGATTGATTTGCATATGTTGAACTACTCTTGCATCCCTGGGATACATCCCACTTCATCATGGTGATCTTTTTAATGTATTGGTGAATTCAGATTGCTGGTATATTGTTAAGAGTTTTTGTGTCAATATTCCTTAGGTATATTGGCCTGTAGTTTTTCTTTTTTGAATGTGTCTCTATCCGGTTTTAGTATCAGAGTAATAATACTGGCCTCATAGAATGAGTTTGGAAGTATTCCTTCCTCTCCTATTTTTTGGACTAATTTGTTTAGGATTAGTATTAGGTTTTTTTTGTTTTTGTTTTTGTTTTGTTTTGTTTTAATGCTTCATAAAATTCAGCAATGAAGGCATTGGATTCTTTTTTTTTTTTTTTCTGGGAGATATTTGATTTCAGCTTCAATCTTATTACTTAGTATTGATTTTTTAGATTTTAGATTTCTTCATCATTCAATTTTGGTAGGTTGTATGTGTCTAGAAATTTATCCATTTCTTCTAAATTCTCCAGTTTATTTGCATGTATTTGTGCATAATAGCTACTAGTGATTCTTTGAATTTCTGCAGTTACCAGGTGTAATTTATCCTTTTTCATCTATGATTTTATTTATTTGAGTCTTCTCTTTTATTGTTAGTGTGGCTAAAGGTTTTCAATTTTGTTTATCTTTTCTAAAATTGAGATTTTTTTCTGTTAATCTTTTGTATCTTTTTGTTATAATATTCTATTTTTTTCATTTCACTTCAATTTCATTTATTTCTACTCTGATCTTTATTATGTCTTTTCCTCTGTCAACTTTGGGTTTGGTTTGCTCTTGCTTTTCTAGTTCATTACGATGCATTATTAGGTTGCTTAGTTGAAGTTTTTTTTTTTTTTTTTTTTTTTTTTTCATTTTTTATGTAGACATTTATACCTATAAGCTTCCTTCTTAGTATTGCTTTCCCTGTGTCCCAAAAGTTTTGGTATGCTGTGTTTCCACTATTGTTTGATTCAATACATTTTTAAATTTTCTTCTTATTCTCTTCAGTGATCCACTTGTCATTCACGAGCATATTGTTTAATTTTCATTTATTTGTATAGTTTCCAAAATTCTACTTGTTATTAATTTTTAGTGTTATTCCACTGTGGCTAGAAAAGATACTTGATAATATTTCAATATTTTTAATGCTTTAAGACTTGCATTGTTGCCTGTGTGGTCTACAATTGAGAATGATCCCTGTGCTGAGGAGAAGAATGTGTATTCTGCTGTCACTGGATGAGATGTTTTGTAAATACTATGTCCAGCTGGCCAAGAGTGCATATTAAGTCCATTTTTTTGTTGTTGATTTTGTGTCTGAATGAGGTTTCCAGTGCTAAAATGAGTTGTTGAAGTATCCAGCTATTATAGTATTGAGTTCTATCTCCCTATTTAGCCATAATATTTAATTTCTGTATCTGGGTGCTCCATTGTAGGTGAATGTATATTTATAATCATTATATCCTCTTGCTGAATTGACCTCTTTATTACTGTATAATTATCTTGTCTCTTCTTACAGTTTTTGTCTTGAAATCTATCTTGTCTGATATAAGTATAGCTACTTCTGCTCTTTTTTAAACTTCCATTGTCATGGAATATCTTTTTTCATTCCTTTTTTTATTTCAGTCTATGTGTGTCTTTATAGGTGAATTGTGTTTTCTGTAGCCAATGGATCATTGGGTCTCATTTTTTACAATCCATTAAGCCATTCTATTTCTTTTTATTGGAGAAGTTAGTCCATTTACATTCAATGTTATTATTGATAAGTAAGATCTTACTCCTGCCATTTTATTATTAGTATTTTTTTTTCTGGTTGTTTTGTGTTCTCTTCTTTTTTCTTTTCTTTTTTCCTGTCTTCCTTTTAATGAAGGTAATTTTCTCCAGTGGTATGTTTTAATTTCTTGCTTTTCATTCTGTGTAGCCCTTGTATGTATTTAGATCAGAGGTTACCATGAGGCTTGCAAATAATATCTTCTAAGCCATTATTTTAAACTGATAACACTGCCAATTAACAAATAGGCAGAGAAAACTAATAGAAACTCTACACTTTAACTTCATCTTCCCACTTTATAACTTTTTGTTATTTCTATGTATGTCTTATTGTATTGACTATGTCTTGTAAAATTGTTGCAATTATTATTTATGATCAGTTCATCTTTTCATTTCTCTACTTATGACTAATTTACAATTACAATGTTATAATATTCTATGTTTTTCTGTGTACTTGCTATTACCAGTGAGTTTTGTACCTTCAGATGATTTCTTCTAGCTCATTAATGTCTTTTTCTTTTAGATTAAATAATCCCTTTTAGTATTTCTTGTAGGGCAGATCTGGTGTTGATAAAATTCCTCAGCCTTTGTTTGTGTGGGAAAATCCTTTTTTCCCCTTCAAGTCTGAGATATATTTTCACCAGATATGCTCTTCTAGGGTAAAAGGTTTTTCCTTTAACCCTTTAAATATTTTATGCCAATGTCTTCTGGTGTGTAAGATTTCCAATGAAAAAACTGCTGCCAGATATATCGGAGCTCCATTTTATGTTACTTGTTTATTTTCTCCTGCTGCTTTTAGGATCTTTTCTATATCTTTGCCTTTCGGAGTTTATTAAATGCCTTGAAGTAGTCTTCTTTGGGTTGAATCTACTTGGTGTTTCATACCTTTCTTATATAGGAATATTTGTATCTTTCTTTAGGGTTGCAAAGTTCTCTGTTATTATCCCTTTGAATAAATTTTTACCCCTATCTATCTACTTTTATGTTAAGGTCAAGAACTCTTAGATTTGCCCTTTTGAGGCTATTTTTAGATACCATTGGCATGCTTCATTATTTTGTATGTTTTGTTCTTTTGTCTCTTCCTTTCAAATAGTCTGTCTTGAAACTCACTAATTCTTTTACTGCTTCATCAGTTCTGCCATTAAGAGACTCTGATGCATTCTTCAGTATGTCAATTGTACTTCTCAACTCCAGAATTTCTTTTTGATTATTTCTAATTATTTCAATTTCTTTGTTAAGTTTATCTGATAGGATTCTAAATGATTTCCTTGTGTTATCTTGAATTTCTTTGAGTTTCCTCAAAACAACTATTTTGAATATTCTCTCTGAAAGGTCACATAACTTTCTCTGAAATTGGTCCCTGGTGCCCTATTTAGTTCATTTGATGAGGTCATGTTTTTTTGTATGGTCCTGATTGTTGTGACTGTTTATCAGCGTCTGGGCATTGAAGAGTTGAATGAAGCCAGTGAAGCTTGTGTACTTCACTTAAGGGTGGCGAATTTCCTCAGACCCTAGACACATACAGAGATGCCTGGAGCTGGAAACCTTAGAAATCTACCTTGTGCTCTATTCTATTGATATTGAGCTACTGCCAAACCCACTAGAAAAAATCCTTCCTATTTTTCTCTTCCCTTTTGGCAGGCAGAGGAGTCCCTCCCCAAGTCCACCACTATCACAAGCCCAAGGCAAGTACCGCTAGAGGGCTGCCTATGATCATATCTTCTGAGAACATCAGAGAAAGACTGTCCTTGCCATCTATCTATACTACAGCAAAACTTCAGGACCTTGAACTTCAGGTTCATAATCTCACTACTGAGAAGGATCCTTCCATACTCTTGGAACAGTGCACCCATTGGAACTTTGAAGGTTACGCTCACCAGGAAAGTTTCTCCCCAGAAGAAGATAACACCCTTACTGTGAACAGCTTTTCCCAAAATCATGGATTGAAATTTCTCTACAATCATGAGACTCTTATCTTTGAATATTTTCCCTTGCTTATGTTTCTATGGACAATAGTCGTGAAAAGGGAGTCTGTTGTGTGCACTTATGGGGTACACTTTTATGTGTGAAGGATTTTTTCAGCCAGGCTTATACATGGATGAACTTATAGTTTAAGAGATAAAAGACAAAGACCCAATGCAGGTAAGAAACTTTAGTGGTACATATGTTGCCTCATAGTCAGTCCGAAACAGAATATTGATTCATTCCTCTTAACCCACATTATGGGTTAAAGAGAACGTTGCCCGGAGGCCTTCACTCTTCTAGAAGCACACGGCATCATTTGTTAGGTCCTTTATCCATGGTTTAAAGTAGAAGAGGCAATGATTAAAAATGTATCCCTTATGATAGGCTCTATAATAGATTCTACTGTAAATGCTATGATTTCACAATAAAATTTAAATTCTCTTATAAAATTTAGGCTGAATAATGGAATTGACTAAACAGAAAAATATCTGTGCAGCTGCTGGCACTTACAGCCTGTGGAGAAAACATCAGGTATCATAGAGATTCAGGTGTAGGAGATTAACAAAAAGACCACCTAGTTAAGTGAGTAGATCCTTTATCTAATTCACTCTTTGATCTATTTGATTTTAGGTGGTTTGGTTTATGGGAACCCTGGGTAAGGAGCATACTCTAAACTCTTGGTCTCATCCTCTTGATAGTCATAATAGTAGTCTTTTTGGTGCTCTATATTCTCTCAAATGTTTTAAATGTTTGCATACAGCCATCTTTAGAATGTCAAATGGTCTCTCTTCAACTGAAATGACAAGAGTTGAAAGAAATGTACAATCATGAGGACGCCATACCCTATACATGACATGCTGAGACCAGAAACCCAATTATGATGGTGACAGAGAGTGACGCAAAGGCCCTAAGTTTTGGTCACACTCTCACTTAAGTGAGAACCTGGCCAAAAAGGAAGAATTAAATATATATGAGAGGCTATTGTTTTGGGCTGAGCTCAGGCACTAGACCCCAAAAGACCAAATCAAATCAAAATAAAGTTGCTCACGTTAAGTGTCACATAATCAAACTAAGACTTTAAGATAACACATAGATCCTAGACCAGATAAGGGAAGTTTTTGTTTTTCTCCTGAAAACAGGATGTTCCAGCATAAAGAGGTACCCTCTACTCAGTCGTCACTCCCAACTTACAGAACCCACTGTTCTACTGTTGCCCAGTGGGTTTCAAGACCAACGACAACATCAATAACTAAAGTTTTGGTCAATCTCTAAAAACAGAAAATGACCAAAAGGGCGCAATTGTTAACCAAGATTAGCCTCAAGCTGCCTCCTTACATATTTAAGTTTGGCCTAAAGGCTTTTCTGTACATGATGAACTATAACAAGTGGAGGTGTAAATCAATCATAGCCTACACCTGTGCTAATCACTGAGTTTTGGCCAATCAAATGTCGCCATTTGTTTGAACCATGTTCAAATAAGGCAAACACCAACCTGTAACCAATCCAGCTGTTTCTGTACCTCACTTCATATTTTTCTACATCATTTCCCTTTATTTTTTAATTTTTTTTATTTTTTCTCTGTAAATCTTCTTCCTACCATGTGGCTGTGTTGGAATCTCTCTGAATCTGCTGTGGTTCTGGGGACTGCCCGATTTGTGAATCACTCATTGCTCAAACTCCTTTAAATTTAATTCAGCTGAATATTATTTTTTCTTAATAATAAGAAATTCAAGAAAGCACCCTATGAAATTAAGAACACTCTTTTTTTTTTTTTTGAGATGGAGTCTCGCTCTGTCGCCCAGGCTGGAGTGCAGTGGCCGGATCTCGGCTCACTGCAAGCTCCGCCTCTGGGGTTCAGGCCATTCTCCTACCTCAGCCTCCCGAGTAGCTGGGACTACAGGCGCCCGCCACCTCGCCCGGCTAGTTTTTTGTATTTTTTAGTAGAGACGGGGTTTCACTGTGTTAGCCAGGATGGTCTTGATCTCCTGACCTCGTGATCCGCCCATCTCGGCCTCCCAAAGTGCTGGGATTACAGGCTTGAGCCACCGCGCCCGGCCAAGAACTTTCTTAATCCACAGAGCATGAAGAAGTCAGGGCAATGGGTGCCAATGAAAAATAATTATGTACTATTTTGTAACTCTCCTTCCCCATTTCAGCCAAAGATGGGGTCAGATAGCCTCTTGCCATAGCAAAAATGTAGAAAAAGCAAATGCAACTCCTATCCCTAATATTGTTAGCACCATTGCTATAAACTGACAAAGAGACGTGTCAATAAAGTAGGCTACATTTACCATTAATTATTCACTCCCCCAAGGAAGCCTTCTGGTCTAACCAATGCCATCACAAATATTTCTGATCACTCCAATCTTCCCAGGAAGAATCCTCCTTGCTTGTATTTTATCTTTCAGACTGTTTATCTCTGGCTCTTTACAGCAGATCATGTGACTCAATCACTAACCTCTTAAAACCCCCAAATACTCCAATTTGTAATTCATGATCAAACGATCCTGTAACATCTTTAGTCGTATCTGTGAAAGTTTGTTTTCCCCTCACTACACTGTTTTCAATGACTCTCTCAAGAAAATACTATTTTATATACACTCTACATACAACCATGTCTAGAAGTGAGGCAGTTGTTGTCCTTGTTCCACATAGCATCTTTCTACCCCTTCCTGCCGAGACCAGCTCAGTTGGGAGACCCTAACCCAGCAGTGCTAGAGGAATTAAAGACACACACACAGAAATATAGACGTGTGAAGTGGGGAATCAGGGGTCTCACAGCCTTCAGACCTGAGAGTCTCAAACAGAGATTGACCCACATATTTATTAACAGCAAACCAGTCATTAACATTGTTTCTATAGATATTAAATTAACTAAAAGTATCCCTTAAGGGAAACGAAGGGATGGGCAGAGTTAATTGCAGCAGGAATACACCCTTAAGACACAGATCACTCAGGCTTTTGTTTGTGGCTTAAAAATGCCTTAAGCGGTTTTCCGCCCTGGGCGGGCCAGGTGTTCCTTGCCCTCATTCCTGTAAACCCACAACCTTCAAGCTTGGGCGTTAGGGCCATTATGGACATATCACAGTGCTGCACAGATTTCGTTTATGGCCAGTTTAGGGGCCAGTTTATGGCCAGACTTTGGGGGGCTTGCTCCCAACACCTTCCTATATATGAGAATGTAATTCTCATATTTTCACTAAATCACGTTTCCTCTGTGATAATATCCCACTCTACAGTATAACCTATATTTTTCTTTCTACTTTTTTAAATCTGTATAATAATAACTGTAATATTTATGGTCTTAAAGAAGAAAAACCAGTCTTTTGAACCTAGATTATTTACCAGTTGGTTTCTTACTTTTATGCTGTCTTCTGTGGTGAAACAACTTGAAGACTTAATGTTTTGCTGTCACTATTATCTTATTTCCAACTCTGTTTAATAGTCACATCAGTCAAACTTTTGTCTCCACAGTGTATTTTTTATTCTGTGTTCAAAGATCACCAATGAGATTCCCAGTTGCCAAATCCAATCTATAGTTCTCATCTTAGTTCCTCTGAGCAACAACTGAAAAAGGTAGTCATTTCCTTTTCTTTTCTGAAACACATGAAACAATGAAGAATAAAAGAATAGCAAGTAAGCCAGAATAATAATAAGTTTATTTTAGAATATTTTGAGTTTAGTTTAAAATACGTGTGTGTAAATCTTTATCTCTGTAGGATAAGCTCTGTCTTGGAGCTTATTTTGCATATTTATTATGGTATATCCCTTGTTCCATTAGAGATCCCAGCTAAATGGATAGCATATGATAAGGGTTTGCACATTTTGATGTGACTCTGGATTACCCAAGAATAGCTGGATAGCAGAAAATCCTTGATTGATGATACCATTTGGGTACTGCACAACTCTTAGGTAGCAGGTCCGTAAGAATGGAAGATAAATCATGTAGAATAAGAAACAACAAAGACAAAGAAGAGAGGCCTAGGAACCAGTAGCCTGCAAGAGGCATGCACTCATTAGAAACCAGTATTAAGCTGTAAGAAATGCTCAAAAATATTCAATGTTCACTATTATGGAAAAATGAGTAAATTATAGAAACTGAAATAGTAAATCAATTTTTACTGCATTATAACTGAACTTAAAATAAAACTCGATTATGTTGTCTGATAAAGCATGTTAATCATGTGTAAATTATTATTTTTACCTAAGCTATTATTTGAAATGACCACATATTATGTGTACTTAAAATATATGTAGGTATCACTATGTAAGAATTTAGTGCATCTAAAAATAACTTCTGCTTCCACCAATAAATTACCCCTAAAATGAAGAGAAAAGCAGATTCCAGAACTTGTTTCTTATTATTTCTATAATGATAGGACTGAAATGGCACTTTAATGATAGTAGTCCCAGTAACTCCATTCAGAGAAAGAAGTGAGAATTGCACATTTATTTTAGCAAATAAGCATGCAGTTAATTATAGGTCTTGGCTTTAGTCTGCCTTTCTCTCACATCTTTGGAAGCTAGATTCACATAGTTCATTAAAATAGCAGTTTTTGTAAGAATTACAATGTTTCTTTAAAAAATACAGATATAAGAACTCATCTGCTACCTAAGGGGAAAGTGCTTGCCTTTTATTGTAATGACCCAATAACTATTTATTGCCTAAACAAATGGACAGTTGAATGGTGAAGTATTACCAATATTGATGTTCATCTACCTTTCAAATAACTTTGTGCTAACCACCATATTTGTTTTCCACTTCTGTCTTAACTGCTTGCACTCTGAATGTCCTGTGTTTGGGTGTACTGCTCATTGGAATTATAATAGATTTTTAAACTTAAAATGTGGACCAAAAATGGATATTTATGTTACATAAATATGGTTAAAGAAATACAAGTTGCCTCAAAACCCTGTGATGACAATACAATGGAAATTCAGGGGTCCCCTGTAAGCTTAATATGAAGACGTGAGGAACATAGAAGCAGCCGCAGTCTCATGGTTGGCCACCTAAGGGTTTCACAAAGAACACATAATATAAATATCACAAGGAGCAAATAATTCCCATAGGCAAAAATAAAAGGGATTCTAAACAAAAACGATAGAAAAACTCCACATAGCTAAATGTGGCCATATCAATGCAATCTATACAAGGAACTGAGTAGTTGTGAACTCTCACTCCAACTCCAATAGCAAAAGGTGTTAAACTAATCCTTTTAAGGTGCCACGCTAGATACTTGCTGTGGTGAACCTTTGATCATTCTAAAGCACTCAGTGAGATCAAATAACATCCTTTTGTATTGGTCCCGAATTAATGGGGTCTAGTGAACATTAGGTCCTATGGAAATTGGTCCTTGTGGGGTTCATAACGTATTTACTCCACTCTACAATTAATAAGGAATAGAGAAAAAAAGAAACCTACTCCAGACTACCTATATTTTTATTGCAACATCCAAATAAATGAGACTCTGCTTTATGGGTCTAAATTGAAAAATACTTTATTTAATAGTACTTTTCCAAAAATAGAGGAAAATTGGGAGTTTTATCAAGTGTGATATTTAAATTTCAACAACAGTAAGAACCTAACATGGAAACATATTTCATGTATGCTTCAGACCAATGTTCTCCTGTTGTCTTTGAAAAATCTATAACTACAGTCTAGGAAGCTCAGAAGTACTGAATCAGATACTAGTTTTATATGCATAATTTTAAGAGATTTTTGACTATGTGTTGCAGGGAAAAACTTTAGAAATAGATACCACAAGGGAAACTGCAAGCTAAAAAATATGAGTACATTTATGCAAGAATAATGAAGTCACTCCCGCTTCAAGAATGAAAGATCTCCCACAATTCTCTCCCAGTTCAGCCAATTATTATCACCTTAACAAGCCACCTTTCACATTCAGGTGAGCAGTTACACTGCTCAGAGAAAGGTAATAGTATCTTCACAGATATGGCACTCCCCCTATCCGGCAGTAGGGTTGTTTGCCATAAGTAACTGAAGAAGTATGCTCATGCTTCAGGAACCTCAAGTGGAATTCGGTCATCTTAATCACCTCTGACAGATAAAAAGGAATAACCTTTTCCTTACCAACCCCCAGAATTTATGAAACATAGCAATGTGCAATTAGCATTCACAAGTCCCTCATTATATGTGAGCAGTCCCGGACCCTGGAGCCAGGATACTACTGTATTTATTCTCCTCAACATCCAGCATCAGTAATATATCAAAACAAAGCAAACAGAACATTAAATATAACCTGCATGGCAATTTTGGGAAAGGTAAAGTATTAAAAATCGAACTTTGTTCAATAATATGCACAGACACACATACACATCTGTACATGAGAATAGTAAGAATATGCATAGTGGTTAAACAACGCTTCATTAACTAGAATATTAGAATACCTCAGCAACATAAATGAAAGAAAAACAAAAATTTAGAGGGAACTGCAAGCTGATGGACAGTCTTTTGTGCCAACCTTACTATTTTACTGTCTAACAAAATTAATTGTTCCTGCCCTGTTTGAATAACCTATTTTAATCACATTAACTTGTTCATTTTAATGTTTTTTTAAAATAATATGGCATAGTACACCAAAAATCTAGCTGCTAGTAAATGATAACCATTTACTTAATATCTAAAGCTAAAAATTCTAGTGCCATATTTTATTCTTCTCCCTTTATTACTCATGGCTTCATTACTTCATCACATTTTGTGAAGGTTAACAGAAAAGAAGTTCCTAATAGAGATTATTTTTATCATAAATATGGTTCCATTGAGGCACATATTTGTTGAATAATGGATAATTTCTCTTTCTGAGGTATACAAACAGCACCCTAATATATTTCCCTGCCACATTCTTGAAATTCCAGTCCACTCTCTACTTTGTAACCAACGTTGTCATTCTCAACATTGAAATTGCTCATACCTTACTATGCTAGGCTGAATACAATTCTTCACCACCATCCCCCCAATGCCCATGCCCTCATCTTTAGAATTTCTGGATACCTTCTTTTACATGACAAAATGAACTTTTCAGATATGATTATGTTAATGATCTTGAGGTGGGGAGATCATTCTAGATTATTCAGTGGGCTCAATGTAGTCACAGGTGTCATTATAAGAGAGAGTCAGAGGAAGACTTCACTACAAAAATAAATAAATAAATGAATTAACTAATAAATAATAAATAAGATGTGATGCTGGAACCAAAGGTTGATGTGACACACTTTGAAGGAAGTAGAAGAACACCTGAGCCAAGCAATGCAGGTGGTCTTTTGAGGCTGGAAAGACAAGTAAATTGATTCTTCCCTGAAATCTCCAGAAGGAAAGCAAACCTACCAACGTCATAATTTTTGACTTACAAATCCCGGAAATGAAAGAGAATCAATTTATGTTGTTTGGAGTAAGCTATTAAGTTTGGGGTATTTTGTTACGGTGGCAACAGGAACCTAGTACAGATTTTAGTAACTGAAAGTGGAATGCTGCTGTAATAAATACCCAAAAATGTAGAAGTGGCTTTGGGATTGGTCCATGGGTAGAGTCTAGAAGAATTTTCAAAAACACAATGGAAAAAGTCTATATTGCC
Source organism: Macaca nemestrina (assembly GCF_043159975.1). Lineage (NCBI taxonomy): Eukaryota > Metazoa > Chordata > Mammalia > Primates > Cercopithecidae > Macaca > Macaca nemestrina. The sequence continues at coordinate 78,352,101 of NC_092137.1, read as the reverse complement.
TTGAACAGACTGTTAACAGAATTATGGATAATAAAGATTTTGTCCATGAAGGCCCAGAGGGAGTAGATGCATGATAAAGGAAAACTATATTATCTTAGAGAAGCAGACAGTAGGAAACATGGATGCTAGACCCACTGCTGAGGGCTCAGAAATGAGTGAATATGTCATTAGGAACTGGAGAAAAGGAGATCTTTGTTATAAAGTGCCAGACTCTTAGCTGAATTGCTTACTAGTTACATGGAAAGCAAAATTTGTAAGCTGAGATTTCCTAGGAAAATATTAAAGGTGTACCCTACTTTCTTCTTCGTGCTTATGATAAAATAAGAGAGGAAATATAAATTGAGGAAAACATGCTAAGGGGAATCAGGGCTTGATTATTTGGGAAGTCCTCAGCTGATCTAAATTGCAAAAGAATAAAATTGGGAAATTTACTGTCAGAAAATTATCTTCAGGAAAGAAAGCCAAGATGGTGACTGACAACCTTTTTAATGCCTGACAAAGACAAAAGGTCACGATATTCAGTCACACAGAAGACTCTTTGAAGGGATCATATAACACATGGATCCCCTCAGCCATCTCAGTAGAAACCAAAAGTAGAAATGATATAATCTAGGACAAACCTGTGGAGAAGCTTCTTGTCTAATGGCAGGAATCCCTAGGACATACATGGGAACTTTACAATGTTCTTGAGGATAGCAGCAGAAATATTACCAGCATCAATCGAAAGAAACAGACAGGGGGCAAAATGAATGGACGTCATCAGATTACCAAAATTCTGCAGTCGGGAAACAGGTTGATAAAACTACTCAGCTGCAAACAGATGCTACCCTTTATGAAAAAAGAAAAAAAAAAAAAAAAAAAAAAGAATGACTCAGAGGTCAGAGCCTTGGGCACAGAGGGTTAAGCTGAGGGCCACAGTGGTGAATCTTGGCGGGTGAAACTTGGACACAGGGGATGAAAATGACAGCCACAGATTATTTCTAGGCCTTAAAACCTGAGAGTTTGTCTGGTTAGATTTTAAATTTGCTTGGGACTGGTGACTCCTTTCTTCCATTTTCTCCTTTTTGAATGGGGATATCTATAACTCTTATATTATTACTGCCCCATTATAGTATTTTGGGAGCAGATAATCTGTTTTACAGCTTCACAGGTACAGAAATTGTGTGGAATTTTGCTAGACATTTGTTTATACCCAGATTCTCACCCATACCTGATTTAGAAAAGACCGATAATGAGATTTGGGACTCTTGAAATGATGTAGGTGAAGTTTTGGACCTTGAGTTGATGTTGTAATTGGTTGAACTGTTTAGGGATGTTGGAATGGAGTGAAGGTATTTTACATTAGGAATGGATCTGAATTTTGTTGGGCCAGTGGACAGACTCTATCAGGCTAATTAGTGACCCCCAGCATATCCATGAACTCTCATAATCTATCAATATGTTACTTTAAGTAGCAATAGGAACTTTACAGATGTGATTAAATATCTTGAGATGGGGAGATTCTACCAGATAGGACTGATGCATCTAATACAATGACAAGTATCCTTGTAATAGAAAGATAAAGAGAGATTTAACTGCAGAAAAATGATGTATTGAGGGAACCAGAGATTGGAGTGATGTACTTTGAAGATGGAGGAAAGATCATGAATAATGGAATGTAGATGGGCTCTAGACACTGAAAAAAAAAACAGTCATGGATTCTCCCATAAAATATCCAAAAGGAATGGAAATCCTGCAAACATCATGATATTAGACCTCTGACCTCCAGAAATGTAAGACAAATTCATGTTGTTTTAAGCTACTAAGTTTGTGGCAATTTGTTTCAATAGTCCAGGAAACTCATAAAATTACCTCAATTACCAGAAAGCAAATTGATAACTTTACACCCCTTAAGGACATAGTCCAAATGTATCATGACTCTGAGATATTTATACCCAGTCCAAAAATACATCACAAATCATGCTTAAAATTAAATGCTCTTATGAACTACACTCTAATTTTCATTGGTTTTCTAACATGACCTATTAATGTTAGATAAATATATCATGAATATTTTTCTATTTCTTAAGTGCTTTCTGTGAACTTTATCACTTGCTAAATAGTCCTTTTCTCTAATTATTAGCTTGAATTTCACTTCCCCTCTGTACTCTCCTTTAACTCTAAAAGAGGCATGACCTACTCCTCTCATGTAAGCACTGTAATGGCCATACTTCAACCATACAAATTGTTTTCTGGCATTTGCATCAGAATTTACACATCTGGCTCTCCTAGAAGATTGAGAAATTCTTCATAATGAGGTCTGTGCCCTAATCATTTCTCCATCTGTTATTATTAGCAAAGTGTCTGATACAAAGTGGTCGGGAAAATGATTCAACGTATATTATTAGCTGGATCTACGAATTTACAAATGTATGAAAAAAATGAATAGATAAGTGCATGAATGAGAAAAGGAATAATAAAGCTTATATACAGTATTGGAATAACATTGCAGCTAAATGAAATAGCATCAAATACGCAAAGGGTATACAATAATATTTAAATATTTGAATTGATCTTGCTTCAGGGCACATATTTGATGAATGTGATATGCATGAAAGATAAAATGAAAGTAACTGTTTGAGGTCATATAAAATAGGTCTTCAAAGAAGAAAGATAACGATTTCCCATATACTTTGATAGATAATCTGTAAAATGACAGTAATAATGTACACATTCAGGATTTGTAATAAAGTGTAATTGTTCTCCATTGAAAAAGGAGAATAAGAGAAAATAAACTAAAATGTCCTCAGCATAATTTTAAGTTAGACCCAAAACAGAACAAAGAAAAAAAAATGTACTTCTACAATAATTCAAATGATCTAAGTAATCCATATACCTGTTCTTTCTTGTAGAAAACAGGATAGTGATAGTAATTCCCTGCCCACATTTTGAGTTCCATTTCTATTCTAAAAAAAAAAAAAAAAAATGAACTCTGTTGTGTTATGAGGAATCAATGCACTTTTCAAGCATCTATTTGTGAAATTTATCCAATTCCTTGAAATAAATCTTTTTCCACATGTAACTGTAAAGTGGCTTAGTTTTAGTTTTTTGATAATCAAAATTCATGTACTTATTTACTCAGAATGTTTATGAGCATCTTCACACTTCCAAACACTATAACAGATACTGCAGATACTATTGTGAACAAAAACAGGCACAGTTCAAGCCTACAGGCTGGTGGGAAGAACAAAATTAATCAAACAATTATAAAATACATCCATAAATATAAATGGGGATAAGTTCTATGAAGGGAAAGGACATAGTTCCATAAAATCTTGTAATAGACAGAACTAATTTTACTTAGTGGGAAGGAAATTTCTCTCTGAGAAGTTTTTATGTTAGTTTTTGTTTGTTTGTTTGTTTGTTTGTTTGTTTTGAGATGGAGTTTCACTCTTGTTGCCCAGGCTTGAATGCAATGGTGCGATCTCGGCTCACTGCAACCTCCGCCTCCTGGGTTCAAGTGATTCTCCTGCCTCAGTCTCCCGAGTAGCTGAGATTACAGGCGCCTGGTTAATTTTTTGTATTTTTAGTAGAGCTGGGTTTTCACCATGTTGGTGAGGCTGGTCTCCAACTTCCGACCTCAGGTTATCCACTTGCCTTGGCCTCTCAGTGTGCTGGGATTACAGGTGTGAGCCACTGGCCACTGAGAAGATTATGTGTTTATATGTGAGATTTTGAGGATGAGTAGAAGTTAATTTGGTAAAATCTATATGAGTGTTAGCTTTATCTTAGATTAAGTAATAATTGTTGAAAAGGTGGCTGTGAAGTTTGATATACTTGTAAGGAAAGGGGTTTTAAAGTAGAAGTAAAACAATAGCCAAAGCTCAATAATAAAATAATAATGAATAATAAAAGTATCAATTAATTTAAATTAAATTCTGATTTGGCAATGGGACTACAGAATGGGATGAAATGATGGAGGAAAAAATGGTGTATTTTGTTTGTGATTGTAATATAAATTGTTCATTCCTATTTACTTATTTAGAGACCAGGTCTTGCTCTGTTCTTCAGTTTGGAGTACAGTGGAATGATCACAGCTTGCTGTAACCTCGACCTTCTGGGCTCAATCCTCTCACCTCAGCCTCTGATTAGCTTGGGCTACAATTATGCAACACCATGCCAGGCTAAATTTTTCTTAATTTTTTAGAGATGGGGTTTCACTGTGTTGCCCAGGCTGGTCTCAAACTCCTAGGCTCCAGGTATCCCCTTTCCTTGGCATCTCAAAGATGGGATTATAGGCATGACTCACCACACCTGACCCATTCCTAATCATTATAATATAAATTAAAATCAGTTTGGTAAAATTTTTAAACAATTATTAGTACAATGTGTCTACAAATAGGACACAGAATATTTTTTTCAACGCAGGAATGAAAATTTAATAAACCCAGCAAAAACAGAAGAAAACTCAATAAATAGAATGACAAGATTATTACCTAAAATAAGAACAAGGGATCACTATAGTTGCAAAGAGGGCTAAATGCCCTGTTAAAAGGTATCACATTTTGGCATATTGCTTATATTCAGCTATATGCCATTTTTCAAGATGTTATTTTTCAAACAAAATGTTTTCTCTCTTTTTCCAGTGTGATAGGCAACCTTGAAAATGGCTCCAAATAATCCCTGCCTCCAGGTATTCATGCTGTTGTCTAATTTCTTCCCCTTGCAGATGGACTGGATTTGATGACTTTCTTCTATCAAATAGAATATGACAGAAGAGATAGTATGTCACTTTCACTTGAGGTTTTGTTTTGCTTTGAAATAAATACATTAATCTTCACTGGGTAAATCTGTAACATGACAATGCCACTCAACTTGTATGTGGCAGTTTTTGTCACATCTACATCTCCTTTTTACAGACTAACAAAACAATATTTGTGTCCAGAACAGTTAAAGAGTTGTGGCAATTCTAAGGTAATCTTTAGCATTCTTTGCTCATTTTATGAGCTTCATTTGAACGGCTTATGTAACCCTCTTCTGCCACAGGTATATGAGTTAAGGGACATTTAGGGTGGGTATGAGAAGGCTTTACTTTCCTAAAGATATAAAATAATCATAATCATAATCATAATCATAATAAATTAGTGAAGGCCTTCCCTCCTGTTCTTTGATTTTAATGATGGATAAGCAGAGCCACAGAAGCCATGTTATAGATACCAGAGAAAAACAACGACAGCTCTGACATCATAGAGCAAGTTTGTCAAATTCAGCAACAGCTGTTTTATAGACTTCTCATCATATGAGAAAAAACAAACCTGATTTTATTATGCCACTGAGAGTAAGATTCTATAACTTGTTGCCCCCAAATATCTCTGATTTGTTACACATGAGAAATATATATACTTAGTATTGACACATCAGAATCTCAAATATACTTTATAAAGAGCCACCAAAATAATGACACCTGTAAGTAGTCTGCGAAGGGCGTCCACCATCCTACCTGTATCATCCATTTGTCTACCTAAATAACATGCTCTAAGTATATACTGTGTTTCAGTCCCAAGCGATATGATAGTAGTATTAGTTAGAAGTGATATTTCTGGCTCATTTAACTTCAGAGATTTTATCGCTTAGAATCTTAGTATGCTCTAAATGCAGAATCTGAGGTTACAACCTCAGCCAGAATTCTGAAAGTAGCCACCACAATCTATTTTAAAAAGCAGAAAGTTATTCTATAGGAACCTCATCTATCTGTATTACAATTCTATTGTGTTCTAATATAAATTAATATTATAGTTGCAGAATATTTCATCATATTTGTAAAAAGAGTGAGTCTGAGAACCAACGAAGCAACACATATGTCTGAATCAAAAATTCTACTAATATTTTCTTTTCCCTTTGGAGATGTTAAATGGGCTGATTAAATTAAGGATTTTCATGTTCATTAATCTTAAGTGGGTAGCTCATAGCCATTAAATATTTGTGCTTATTTATAAACCATTACAGACTCAGAATAAAGTGAACACCAGTAGTTTTGAAGAATTAAGTATCCAGATATTAGGTTTAGAATGTTGATTGTTGAGGTGACTGTTTTATTTTCTAAGTAAATTTGAATTAGATTCTATGTCACAACTGCCTGTTTGACTAGAACTGTGTGATGTAACACAGTTTACTGTGAAGAAACCTAATTTAGACCAAGAAATATCTGAGTTTATTTTAGTTTCTGGCATTTTTTATGTAAGTGATCTTGAGCAAAATATTTCTGAACATTCATTTTCTCATATGCAAAAATAGGTAATAAAATGGTTAACCTGGGCCAGGCGCGGTGGCTCACGCCTATAATCCCAGCACTTTGGGAGGCCGAGGCAGGCAGATCACGAGGTCAGGAGATAGAGACCATCCTGGCTAACACGGTGAAACCCCATCTCTACTAAAAATACAAAAAATTAGCCGGGCCTGGCGGCGGGCGCGTGTAATCCCAGCTACTCAGGAGGCTGAGGCAGGACAATGGTGTGAACCCGGGAGGCAGAGCTTGCAGTGAGCCGAGATCACACCACTGCACTCCAGCCTGGGCAACAGAGCGAGACTCCATTTCAAAAAAAAAAAAAGAAGAAGAAAACAAACAAAGTGGTTAACCTGTTAGAATGGAATGTCACTGTAATCATTAATGCCGGTGACCAAATGTACGTGATCTTTCCTTTTTTGAGCACGTGATTATTGCACTTTTCACTTCTATGGGTTAGGTGGAGCCAGGTGACTTGTGCCAGCCAGTAAGTTGTGAGCCAAGAGCTGTTTCTTTGGGCAAGGGAATTTAATTGCTGTAACCAGATCAGCAAACATTGTCTTTCCGAAACTCTGTGCTAATGGCAAGGCATGTTATGTGTAGTAGCTATTCCATGTCCCAGAGAGAGGAAAATGCAGAAAACAACCCAAGCCAACCCTCGATGGACATGTAGAACAAGCAATAAATAAGCCTGTCGTTTTCAAGCCTCTGACCTTTTGGTAATTTTATTGCATCACAACCTAAAATATCTTTGGTGACAATTCTTAAGATGACTAGTGCTAAAACAAAAAAAGAAAAGGAAACTATGCTAGTTCTGAACATTTGAGGGTGCCTAATAATTAATACTCACAGTTACTATTGGGAATAGTCATTGTCTTTGTCACTTGGTAATTTTATAATCTTTCTGGTAACTGCATTCCAGAATAAAATGACTAATTTTAATGACCAGTGTGGTAGTTTCCACCTATAGGTTGAAAGGTAAAGAGGATTTTAAAAGATGTGATTGAGGCCAGGGGTTGTGGCTCTCACCTGTAATCCCAGCACTTTGAAAGGCCTAAGCAAGAGGACCACTTTAATCTCAGGAGTTCGAGACCAGCCTGGGCAACATAGTGAGACCTCATCTCTACTAAAAATCAAAAAAATTAACCAAGCGTGATGGCAGGAGACTGTAGTCCCAGCTACTTAGTAGAGGTTGAGGTGGGAGGATTGATTGAGCCTGGGACATACAGAGTGCTGTTAGCCTGATTACACCACTGCACTCCAGCCTGGGTGACAGAATGAGAGATCTTGTCAAAAGAAAAAAAAAAAAGACATGATTGAATAAAATGATGGAAAAACTCTGCTGTATCTAATACTGAAGATTGACAGGAGCTTCATTCTCTAAAGCTAGGTTTGATATCTAGAGCCTAGAGTAACTGACAAAGGTGGCAGTATTTTAAAGGAATTAGCTTATATGGATTTCAGTTGTTTTTCACAGGAAACCAGTAAACCAGTTATTGTTTTCTTGAAATAATAGTAATAAGTAATAATAGAAGTCTTCAAGCCAGAACAGGAATAGCAATGATACTTTCACAGTTTATGCTTCAATGGTTTCTATGGCATAAACTGAAAAAAATTTCTATCTCTCGATTTACTATGGTACCTTCAAATGACAATCACAGTTAAAATCATCTATAACAAGAAAATATATAATGCATATATGAAGTATCTCTCCCCGCTCTTTCCCTCTCTCCCTCCCCACTCTATGTATAGAAAACACTCTCATACACCCACACAAATATGTAATTTCATTGTTTCAAAATTGAGAAAATATTTCCTCTGCACCAAGAAATCATTCGAAAGAATTATTGTATCTCAAAATTGTTTTGTTTTCTCATTCATATCTTCAAAAACTCATAAAATTATTCTAAAATGTGTCATATATTATATTGCATATTTCAATCTATGTCAAAAAGGACAATTAATACTATAAATTTATGATATAATATTATGTCTTACAAAGTATAGATACTATGATATGATTTCTTAATACCCAGTAAGAGAAAAAGCCTGCTGTATTAAATTTCCAAATGAAATAAAACAATGATTTGGATTTTTGCAAATCTCATATTTTCCTAATTTGGGTCTATGTCTACACTACCAATTCTTCAGGAGTGAAGAAATTCTTCCATGAATTTTTCACTTCTTCCATATTACAAATCTAGCTCTGGTGTTATCAGTAAAATGAATTTTCATCCTGGGATTAAAAAAAGCTTAAAACCAGAAGTATCCTGTTGAAGATGTGTACCTGATCATTGTATTCTAGAATGATTATTGCCCATACTGCTTTTCCCATTCCATCATAAATTTGTATATAATAATAAAACAAACACTTAGCTGTTATTGAGTTTCTCTAATTTACACTAATTATTTATAGTTGTTAATATGTAAAAAGAATAGTTTGGACAAATTATTAGAAATTTATTTTCCCATTCAGTATTACAATTATATGATTTTTTAATTAGCTTGTTATAGACATCAAAATATGTAAAATTTCTAAGTAGACATTATGAACATCTAAGCTACAGTCATGTTAGGAAATATATTAATTAGATTCTATGAACTCTGTAAGCGAGAAAAAAATCCCTACGCCCCTAAAGTGACACTAAGGGAAAAATAAAAATTCAGCTGATAAATTTTTATTTATAAAGCAAGAACGGTCTGAGATATTAATCCATGAGTTTCTGTAAATCTTAATCTTCTTAATCTATTATACTGTTAAGTAATATCATCTTATTAATAATGATACCATAAGATATAGGCATATTTGATTGTGTAAAAGTAAAAAAAGAAAGATAAAATAGGATTAATAATTCAACATTATTTTTAATAAGGTTTTTATTGAGATAAAATTTACATAACATAAAAATTACCATTTTAAAGTGAAAAATGCAGTGTCATTTAGTACAATAGTGTTACACAACCACCACCATTATCTAGTTCTCAAATGTTTTTATAGCCCCCAAAAGAAACCCTATACTCATTAAGCAGTTGCTTCCCATCCTCCCTCTTCTGAACCACTGGCAAATACCAATAGGCTATCTTTATTAATCTACCTAATCTGGACATTTTATATAAATGAAGTCATACAATATGTGACCTTTTATATCTGGCTTCTCTCATTTAGTGTAATATTTTTGAGGCTTATCTGCATTGTACCATGTATAAGTACTTCATTTCTTTTTATGGATGAATATGGTCTCTTATATATACCATCTTTTGTTTATTTATTTATCTGTTGATGAACATTTGCATTGTTTCTATCTTTTAGCTGCTGTGAATATTCTATGAGCATCCATGTGTAAGCATTTATTTGAGTATCCGTTTCAATTAATTAAATATATATATATATCTCTAAATATGTAATTTCTGGTTCATACGACAATACTGTTTGAGGTTTTGAGGAATTGTCCAAATGCGTTCCACAGTAGCTGCACTATTTTACATTCCCACAAGCAAAATAAGAGTTTCCAATTTCCCTAGACCCTTATCAACATTTGTTACTTTCTGTTTTGCTTTTTAAAGTATTATTATAGCCATCCTAGGAGGTAGGTTTGAAGTGATATTATTTGTATTTGATTTTTATCTCCCTAGTCCTAGTTACTAACACTGTTGAGTATATTTTCATGTGCTTGTTAGACACTGTATATCTTTGAAGAAATGCCTAATCAAGTCGTTTGCCTATTTTTAAATTAGTAGTTTGTAGTTGCAATATGAGTTCTTTATACATTATGCATATTAGATCCTTGTGAGATCTGTAATTTACAAGTATTTCCTTTCATTCTGTAGGCGTTCATTTTCTTGATAATATTTTTAGATGCCCAGAGGTTTTTCATTTTGATGAAATGTAACTTTTTTTGTTGTTGTATCATTGCCTATATTTTTGTTTTTATGTCTAAGAATTAACTTCCAAATCCAAATCTATGAAGATTTACACCTATCTCTTTTTCTAAGACATATGGATTTAGCTCTTACATTTAGGTCACTGATCCATTTTGAGTTAACTTTTTAGAAAGGTGTGAGTGGGGATCCAATTTCATTTCTTTATATGTAAATATCAATGTGTCCCAGCAATAATTGTTCTAGAGACTTTATTTTTTTATTGATAATCTTGGCATTCTTGTCAAAAATCAATTGACCACCTAGATGTGAGCATTTATTTCTGGACTCTCAAGTCTATTCTATTGGTTTATCATTATGCTAGTACCACACTATTTTGATTACTATAAATTTGTAGGAAAATTTGAAATCAAGAAGTGTGTCATTCAACAATGTTGTTTTTCGAGATTTACTTGGCAATTTGGGAAAACTTACAAATCTATATAAATTTAATAATTGTTTTTTCCATTTTGTAAAAAAAAAAAAAGGCCATTCATTTTGACAGGGATTGCAATGAAACTAGAGACAGCTTTGAATAATACTGCAATCTGAATAATAGGTCATATAATCTACGAAAACAGGGTGTTGTTCCCATTCTTTAGTCCTTCCTTAATTTCTTTTAGCAATGCTTTATAATTTTTAGTATACAAATGTTGCACCTCATTTGTTAAATTTATACTTAGCTATTTTATTCCTTTGAATGTTCTTTTAAAATGGAATTCTTTTTTTTTTTTTACTTTAAGTTCCAGGATACATGTGCAGAATGTGCAAGTTTTTACATAGGTATATGTGTGCCATGGTGATTTGCTGCAAATATTAATCCATCACCTAGGTTTCAGCCCTGCATGCATTAGCTATTTGTCTTGATGTTTCCCCTCCCCTCATTACCCTCCCTCTTCAACAGGCCCTGCTGTGTGTTGTTCCCCTCCCTGTGTCCATGTGTTCTCATTGTTCAACTCCCACTTATGAATGAAAATATCCAGGGTTTGGTTTTCTGTTCCTGTGTTATTTTGCTGAGGATGATGGCTTCCAGCTTCATCTGTCCCTACAAAGGACATGATCTCATCCCTTTTCTGTGGATGCATAGTATTCCATAGTGTATATATACCACATTTTCTTTGTCTGGTCTATCACTGATGGACATTTGGGTTGGTTCCATGTCTTTGCTATTGTGAATAGTGTTGCAATAAACATACACATATGTGTATCTTTATAATAGAATGAGGTATATTCCTTTGGATATATACTCAGTAATGGGATTGCTAAGTCTAATGGTATTTTTGGTTCTGGATCCCTGAGGAATCACAACACTGTCTTCCACAGTGGTTGAACTAATTTACATTCCCACCAACTATGTAAAACCATTCCTAGTTCTCCACAGCCTCACCAGCATCTGTTGTTTCTTGACTTTTCAATAATCACCATTCTGACTAGCATGAGATTATTGTGGTTTTGATTTGCACTCCTCTAATGATCAGCGATGATGAGTTTTTTTTTTCATGTTTGTTGCCTGCATAAATGTCTTCTATTGAGAATCATCTGTTCGTATCCTTTGCCCACTTTTTGATGGATTTGTTTGTTTGTTTCTTGTACATTTGTTTATGTTCCTTGTAAATTCTGGATATTAGACCTTTGTCAAATGGGTAGATTGGAAAAATGTTCTCCCATTCTGTAGGTTGCCAGTTTGCTCTGATGATAGTTTCTTTTGCTGTGCAGAAGCTCTTTAGTTTAATTAGATCCTATTTGTCAGTTTTTGCTTTCGTTGCAATTGCTTTTGGTGATTTTGTCATAAAATCTTTGCCCATGCTTATTTCAGGAATAGTATTGCCTAGGTTTTCTTCTACGGTTTTTATGGTTTTGGGTTTTACATTTAAGTTTTTAATCCATCTTGAGTTAATTTTTGTATAATGTGTAAGGAAGGGGTCTAGTTTCAGTTTTCTGCATATGACTAGCCAGTTTTCCCAGCACCATTTATGAAATAAGGAATCCTTTCCTTATTGCTTGTTTTTGTCAGGTTTGTTGAAGATTAGATGGTTGTAGATGTGTGGTCTTATTTCTGAGATATCTATTGGGTTCCATTGGTCTCTAGGTCTTTTTTGGTACCAGTACCATGCTGCTTTGGTTACTATAGCCATGTAGTATAGTTTGAAATTGGGTAGCATGAAGCCTCTAGCTTTGTTCTTTTTACTTTCGGCTGTCTTAATTATACAGGCTCTTTTTTGATTTCATATGAATTTAAAGTAATTTTTCCTAGTTTTGTGAAGAATGTGAAGGTTAGTTTGATGGGAATAGCATTGAATCTATACATTACTTTGGGCAGTATGGTCATAGTATTGGAAGTTCTGGCCAGTGCAATCAAGCAACAGAAAGAAAAAAGCGTATTCAAATAGCAAGAGAGGAAGTCAAATTGTCTCTGCTTGCAGATGACATAATCCTATATTTAGAAAACCCCATCGTCTCACCCCAAAACTCCTTGAGCTGATAAGCAACTTCAACAAAGTCTCAGGATACAAAATCAATGTGTGAAAATCACAAGCATTCCTAATACCAACAATAGACAAGCAGAAAGCCAAATCATAAATGAACTCCCATTCACTATTGCTACAAATAGAATAAAATACCTAGGAATACAGCTAACAAAGGGTGTGAAGGACCTCTTCCAAGAGAACTACAAACAACTGCTCAAGGAAATAAGAGAGGACACAAACAAATGGAAACTTTGAATAGGAAGAATAAATATTATTTTTTTGCATCATGCAATTTTGTATAGAAGCACAGGTAATTTTAGTGTGTTAATCTTATGTCCTACAACTTTGCTGAATTTGATTTTTAGCAGTAATAGTTTGTGTGTGTATATGTGTGAATTCTTTTGGAATATTTGTATATAAGATCATGTCATCTGTGGATATATATAGTTTTAGTTCTTCCTTTTCATTTTTGATGTGTTTTATTTATTTTTCTTGCCTAATTGTTCTGGCTAAAATGTAAGGTACAATGTAAATATCAGTGGTGATTTCAGGTCTCCTTTTTTACCTAAAGAGTAATTTTTTGTTGTTGTTTTTCACCACTGAGTTTATTATTAGCTGTGACTTTTTTAACCAATGCCTTTTGTCATGCTGAAAAAGTTCTTTTCTATTATATATTTTTTTCTGATTTTTTTTTTTTTTTTTTGACATGGAGTCTTGCTCTGTCACCCAGGCTGGAGTCCAGTGGCAGGATCTCGACTCACTGCAAACTCCGCCTCCCGGGTTCATGCCTCCTGCCTCAGCCTCCTGAGTTGCTGGGACTACAGGTGCCTGCTACCACGCCCAGCTAATCCCTTTTTTTTTTTAGTAGAGGCGGGTTTCACCATGTTAGCCAGAATGGTCTCCATCTCCCGACCTTGTGATCTGCCCACCTCGGCCTCCCAAAGTGCTGGGATTACAGGCATGAGCCACCGCGCCCGGCTTCTGACTTTTTTTTTTTTATCATGAAAGGAGATTGGATTTTTACCAAATGCTTTTACTATGTTGGTTGGGTGATCATGGTTTTGTTTTCGTTTCCATTTGTTCTGTTAATGTGGTGCATTGGATACACTGATTTTCTCATATTATGTTCTTAGAATAAATGCTCCTGGTGTAGAATCCTTTCCATATAATATTGAAGTTAGTTTACTAGAATTTTGTTTAGGATTGTCTAATCTAGATGCATAAGAAATAGTGGTATATAGTTTATTTTCTTGTGATGCTTTTATATGGTTAGTATAAGGGTTATTTTGGACTGATAGAATAAGATTTAAAAAAATGGTCCCTCTTCATTTTTGGAAGACTTTGAGAAGGATTGGTGTTAATTAATTTTTAAATGTTTAGTGGAATTTACCAGTGAAACCATCTGGCCCTGGGCTTTCCTTTATTGGGAGGTACATAAATACTAATTAATAATAACTAATATTATGAATTTATATTCACAAATTATTTATGTATTATTTCACAAATATTTAATTAATATATAATTTGTTATATAACTGTTTAGATTTCCTGTTATTTATTGGCTCAGTTTTGTTATTTGGGGAGTTTCTAGGGAGTTTTTATATCACTGATGTTATCTAACTTACTGGCATACAGTTGTTCCTTTTATAATCTTTTTTTCGAATTTTTGTAAAGTCAGTGGTAATATTCTAGTTACTTCTCGGACTTTGGTTATTTGCATGTTCTCTCTTTGTTTCTTTGTCAGACTAAAGTTTTATATTATTGATTTTTTAAGTAAACAGCTTTTGTTTCATTGATTCTATTGTTTTTCTATCTTTTATTTCATTTATCTCCACTTTAATCTTCTTTCCTTCCTTTTTTCCTTCCTTCTGTTATATTTGAATTTAATTTGCTTTTCTTTTTCTAGTTCCTTGATGTGTTAAGTTAGGTTATGAATTTGAGTTTTTTTGGTTTAAGTGGAGATATTTAAAACTGTAATTTTTTCTCTGAACATTGCCTTTGCTGCATTCTAGAAATTTTCATATGCTGTCTTTTTGTTTTCATTTGTCTCAGAATAATTTCTAATTTTGCTGTGATTCTTTGATTCATTGATTTTTAAAGCTGTATTCTTTAATTTTCATAAATCTGTGTATTTCCTAGCTTACCTTGTGTTACTTATTTCTAGCTTCATTCTGATCAGAGAAAATACTTTGTATACCTTCATTATTTTTAAATAAGGAATGTATTTAGAGTTATTTTGTTGTGCAATACAGTGGTCCCTAACCCCTACTCTGCAGACAGGTATCGGTCCATGGGCTGTTAGAAACCGGGCCGCACAGTTGGAGGTGAGCAGTAGGCAAGAGAGTGTTACTGCCTCCACTCCATCTCCTGTCATATCAGCAGCAGCATTAGATTCTTATAGGAGTGTGGCCCCAATTCTGAAGAGCACAGGTGAGGGATGGAGGTTGTGCATTCCTTATGAGACTCTAGCTAATGCCTGATGATCTGAGGCTGAACATTTTCATCCCAAAACCTCCCCACTTGCCAAGCCTGGAAAAAATTGTCTTCCATGAAACTGGTCCCTGCAGAATTTTCTACAAGCATTTGAGAATAATATGTAATAACAATATTGAGAATAATTATTCTGTCATTGGCTTGAATATTCTGTATGTGTGTGTTAGATCTAGTTGGTCATCTAGTTAAGTCTAGATAATCAGGATCATCTCAATAGATACAGAAAAAACATATGTCAAAATTCAAAACCTTTCATGATCAAAAGCACTCAGCAAACTAAGACCTGAATGAAACTACCTAAACACAATAAGACCATAAAAGAAAGAAACACAGCTAGCATCAAACTAAATGGCAAAAGACTGAAAGCTTTTCCTCTTATGATCAGGAACAAGCCAAGGAAGTCTGTTTTGCCACTTCTTTTCCACATAATATTGGAAGTTTTAGTCACAGCAATAAGCAAGAAAAAGAAATAAACAATAAAACTATCTCTATTCACAGATTTTATGATCTTATATGCAGAAAATGCTGAAGATGCCATATGCAAAAAAATTAGAACTAATAAATCGATTCATGAAATTTCAGGGTACAAAATCAACACAAAATAATTCATTGTGTTTCTGTTCACTAATAATTCAAAAAGGAACTTAAGAAAATAATTCAATTTATAATTGCATCAAATTAAATGAAATAGAGATTATATAAACAAGAGATGTCAAAGATTTGTACACTGAAAATGACAAAACATTGCTGAAGAAAATTAAAGACATTAATAAATACAAAGGCATTCTGTGTTCATGGTTGAAAAACTTAATATTGTCTGGATGTCAGTACTGCCCAGAGTGATCTATAGGTTCAGTGCAAGCCCTATCAAAAGCCAGTGATGTTTTTGCAGAAATAGAAAAGCCCATCCTAAAATTCATATGAGATCTCAAGGGGTTTCACATAGCCAAAACAATTTAGACAAAGACGAGCAAAGTCAGAGTTTTCACATTTCCTAATTTCAATATGTACTGCAAAGCTACAGTTATCAAAACAGTGTGATATTTATATAAAAACAGACATATAGACCATGAAATAGAAAAGAGATTCCAGAAGTAAATTCTTGCATAGGTGGTCAAATTATTTTCAACACGGATGCCAAAACCACTCAATGGGGGAAAGATCAGTCTTTTAAATCAATACTGAAAGAAACATCAAATATTTACATGCAAAGGAATAAAGTTGGACCCTTATCTAAAACTGTATACACATATTAGCTCAACTTCTGCACAGCAAAAGAAACTATCAAAAGAGTGAACAGACAACCTATAGAATGAAAGGAAATATTTACAAACTATGCATTTGACAAAGTCTAATATCCAGAATCTATAAGGAATTTTAACAATTGAATAAGCAATAAACAAACAGTCACATTAAAAAATTATCAAAAGACATGAATAGACACTACTTAATATAACACATACAAGCAGCCAAAAACATGAAAAATGCTCAATATCACTAATCATCAGTGAAATGCAAATCAAAACAACGAGATAGAATCTCATACCAGTCAGAATGGTTATTATTAAAAAGTCAAAAAGCAGCAGATGTTGGTGAGGCTGTGGAAAAATACTTATACACTGTTGCTGGAAAGTAGGGACTAGTTTGGCTACTGTGGAAAGCAGTTTGGAATTTCTAAAAGAACTTAAAACAGACTGAGCACAGTGGCTCATGCCTATAATCCCAGCACTTTGGGAGGCTGAGGTGGGTGGATCTTGAACCAAGGAGTTCGAGACTAGCCTGGGCAACATGGTGAAACCTCATCTTTACAAAAAATATAAAAATTAACCAGACATGGTGGCATGTACCTGTATCCCCAGTTACTCAGAGCCTGAGATGGGAGGATTGATTGAGCCTGGGAGGCTAAGGCTGCAGTGAGTCATGATCACTCCACTGTACTCTAGCCTGGATGACAGAGAGAGAGAGAGAGAGAGAGAGAGAGAGAGAGAGAGAGAGAGAGAGAGAAAGAGAGAGAGAGAGACCCTATCTCCAAAAAAAAAAAAAAAAAAAATTGAACTACCATTTGACCCAGCAATTCCATTACTAGGTATATAGCCAAAAGAAAATAAATCATTTTACCAAAAGACATGCACACATGTGTTGATTGCAGCACCATTCACAATAGAGAAGACATGGAATCAACAAGGTGCCCATCAATAAAGATAATGTGGTACATATATACTATGGGACACTACCTAGCCATATAAAAGAATCAATTAGGTCCTTTGGAAAAACCTGCATGGAGCTGGAGGCCATTATTGTAATTGTTTTGTGTTGCCATGAACAGAGACCATATAAAACGAAGAACTGAATTGATAAATGTCTGTGTTCTGACTACTCCATGGAACAGCCGTATTCCCATTGTGTTAGTCCATTTTCATACTGCTTTATAAAGAACTGCCTGAGACTCGGTAATTTATAAGGGAAAGAGGTTTAATTGACTCACAGTCCAGCATGTCTGGGGACACACCTCAGGAAACTTACAATCATGGCAGAAAGCAAAGGGGAAGCAAGACACTTTCTTCACAAGGCAGCAGGAAGAAGAAATGCTGAGCAAAGAGGAGAAGAGCCCCTTGTAAAACCATCAGATTTTATGAGAACTCACTCACTATCATGAAAACAATATGGAGGAAACACCCCCTCTATTCAGTTACCATCAGCGGGTCTGTCTCCTGACATGTGGCAATTATGGGGATTATAGGTATTGCAATTCAAGAGGAGGTTTGTGATTTGGGTGGGGACACAAAGCTTAACCATATTATCCATCCTTCTCTCTCTCCTCAGGATTCCATATTCCCTAAGACACAAGAATATTGAAATCATGGCAATTAATAACCCTACAGTGACCTCTAAGTGTTCAAATGGAAGAAAGAATCTCATTTATCTGACTAAACCTAAAGTTAGAAATAATTAAGCTTAGTGAGGAAGGCATGGCTAAAGTTGAGATAGGCTGCAAGGGAAGCCTCTTGCAGCAAACAGCCAGCTTGTAAATGCACAGTAAGAGTCCTTGAAGAAATTCAAAAGAGCTACTCCAGAGAACACATGAATGATAAGAAAGTCAAACAAACTTATTGCTGATTTGGGGAAAGTTTTAGTGGGACTGCATAGAGCCACAATAGTCCCTCAAGCCAAAGTCTAATCCAGAGCAAGCCCCTAACTCTCTTCAACTCTATAAAGGCTGAGACAGGTAAAGAAGCTACAGAAGAAACGATTGAAGCTGGCAGAGGTTGGTTCATGAGGTTTAAGAAAAGAAGCTGTCTCCATAATATAAAAGTGCAAGGTGAAGCAAGTGCTGATGCAGAAGCTGTAGCAAGTTATCCAGAAGATCTAGCCAAGACAATTGATGAAGATAGCTATACTAAATAACAGATTTTCAATGTAGATGAAGTAGCCTTATATTGATATTGGAAGAAGATGCCATCTAAGACTTTCATAGCTTTAGAGAAAAGGTCAGCGTTTGGCTTCAATGCTTCAAAAGACAAGCTGACTCTAGTTAGGGACTAATATAGCTGGTGACTTTCAGTGGGAGCAACTGTTCATTTACTATTTCAAAAATGTTAGGGTCCTTAATAATTAGTCTAAATTCCATCTGCCAATGCTTTATCAATAAAACAACAACAACAAGCTTCAATGAATGACAATGGATTCAATTTTTCAATGAATTCAATAATGTTTCCTTAACGATAGCACGTCTGTTTACAACATGGTTTACTGAATATTTCAGGCCCACTATTAGGATCCACTGCTCAAAACAAACAAACAAAAAATTCTTTCAAAATATTTCTGCTAATTGACAATGCGATTGGTCACCCAAGACCTCTGACAGAGATTTACAAGGAGATTAATTTGTTTTCATGCCTGCTAATATAACATCAACTTGGTAGCCCATGGATCAAGAAGTAATTTTGCCTTTGAAGTCTTGTTAGTTAAGAAATATATTTTATAAGGCTATAATTGTCGTCAGTAGTGATTCCTCTGATGATCTGAGCAAAGTAAATTGAAAACATTCTGGAAAGAATTCACCATTCTAGATGACATTAAGAACATTTGTGTTTCATGGGAGGAGGTCAAAATATCAACATTAACAGGGGTTCGAAGAAGGTGATTCTCATGAAGGACTTTGAGGAATTCAAGACTTCAAGGGAGAAAGTAACTAAAGTTTTGGCAGAAATAGTAAAAGAACAAGAATTAAAAGTGGAGCCTGGAGATGTGACTGAACTGCTGTAATCTCATAATAAAACTTCAAAAATGAGGACTTGTTTCTAATGGATGAGCAAAGAAAATGATTTTTGAGATGAAATCTAATCCTTGTAAAGAAATGACAACACAGATTGGTCCATAAAGTTGATAAAGCAGTAGTAGACTTTAAAAAGATTGACTAATTTTGAGAAAAGTTCTACTGTGGATAAAATGCTGTCAAGTAGCATCACATGCTACAGGCATGTCTTCCATGAAAGAAAGAGTAAATCAATGAAGCAAACTTCATTGCTGTCTTATTTAAGGAATTGGCACAGCTTCCCCAACTTTCAGCAACCACCACCCTGGTCAACCAATAGCCATCAACATTGAAGCAAGAACCTCCAAAAGATTACGACTCGCTAAAGGCTTAGTAGATCATTAGCATTATTTTAGCAATAAAGTATTTTAAAATTAAGATATATACATTGTTTCTTAGACACAATGTTATTGCACAATTAATAAACTACAGTGTATTGTAAACACAACCTTTATATGGATTGGGAAATAATAAAAGTATTATTTGTTTTATTGCAATAGTTTAGAACCAAACCTACAATATACCTGAGGCATTCCTGTAATTATAAAGAGATTAATTTTTTAGGAAGATACATTAATCTTGAAAGTGTAAGCATCTAACAATAGTGAGTCACAACCAATGAGATGAAAAAATGATAAATCTGGGAAGACAGAAATTCAGTATCATAGTTGCTGACTTCAATACCCTTTTGTCAGTAATTAATAGTTCAAGTTGGTAGGAAACTAGTAAAGATATAGATTATCTAAACAGCACTATCACTCTAATTAGTGAATTAAATTTATAGAACAATCCTTTCAACAACAGTGAAGACACATTCTTCTTTACCTCCCTTATAGAACTTCCACCAAGATAAACCATATTCTGGGTTGCAAAATACAGCTTAACAAATTTAAAGGGTAGAAATCATACATACATAGTATGTAATATGGTCTGGCTCTATGTTTTCACCCAAATCTCATTTTGAATTGTAATTTGGATTGTAAACCCCATGTGGTGGGGGCGGGACCTTGTGAGAAGTGATTAGATCATGGGGGCAGTTTCCCCGTGTGCTGTCATGATAATTGGTGAGTTCTCATGAGATCTGATGGTTTTATAAGGGGCTTCCCCCTTTGCTCAGCACTCGTTCTCCCTCCCACTACCCTGTGAAGAGGTGCCTTCCACCATGACTGTAAATTTCCTGAGGCCTCCCCAGTCATAAGGATCTGTGAGTTAATTAAACCTCTTTTCTAAATGCTCATCATCACTGGCCATCAGAGAAATGCAAATCAAAGCCACAATGAGATACCATCTCACACCAGTTAGAATGGCGATCATTAAAAAGTCAGGAAACAACAGGTGCTGGAGAGGATGTGGAGAAATAGGAACACTTTTACACTGTTGGTGGGATTGTAAACTAGTTCAACCATTATGGAAAACAGTATGGCGATTCCTCAAGGATCTGGAACTAGATGTACCATATGACCCAGCCATCCCATTACTGGGGATATACCCAAAGGATTATAAATTATGCTGCTATAAAGACACATGCACACGTATGTTTATTGCGGCACTATTCACAATAGCAAAGTCTTGGAATCAACCCAAATGTCCATCAGTGACAGATTGGATTAAGAAAATGTGGCACATATACACCATGGAATACTATGCAGCCATCAAAAAGGATGAGTTTGTGTCCTTTGTAGGGACATGGATGCAGCTGGAAATCATCATTCTTAGCAAACTATCACAAGAACAGAAAACCAAACACCGCATGTTCTCACTCATAGGTGGGAACTGAACAATGAGATCACTTGGACTCAGGAAGGGGAACATCACACACCGGGGCCTATCATGGGGAGGGGGGAGGGGCGAGGGGGGAGGGATTGCATTGGGAGTTATACCTGATGTAAATGACGAGTTGATGGGTGCAGCACACCAACAAGGCACAAGTATACATATGTAACAAACCTGCACGTTATGCACATGTACCCTACAACTTAAAGTATAATAATAATAAATAAATTAAAAAAAAAATTAAACCTCTTTTCTTTATAAATTACCCAGCCTCAGATATTTCTTCATAGCAGCATGAGAACAGACTAATACCGTGTGTTTCCATACCACAGTGGAATTAAACTTGAACTCAGTAACAGAATGGTCATTGAAAAAATTCGCAAAATATTTTGAGATTTAACAACATACATTTAAATATCACGAGCCAAAAAATCTTAAGAGAAGCTAAAAACATATTTTTAACAAAATAAAAATAAAAATATGACTTAAGAAGAACTGAGAAATGCAGCAAAAACAGTGCCTAGTGGAAAATTTATTGCATTAAATACATGTATTGGAAAAGAGTATCTAAAATAAAAAACCTGAGCTTCCAATTTAGAAAACTAGATGAAGAATGGCAATGTAAACCTAGTGTAAGCAGAAGAAAAAATAACAAAAATTAGAGCAATAATCAATAAAATTGAAAACAGAAAAAAATAGGGAAAATCAATGAATAAAACTCATTCTTTTAAAAGTTAAACAAAATTGATAAATGCTTAGGCAGATTTCATTTAGCCAGAGAAATAAAAAAATAAGACACAAATTACTTATATTTGTAAGTCAATGAAATGAAATAAAAAAGATGTAGAAATGAAGGAGGAGCTATCACTACTAATTCCACAGCTATTAAAATGTTAATGAAGGAATACTATGAATGACTGTTCTCACCATTTTGATAACCTGAAATGAAATTAATCAAATCCTTATAAAACTTAAGCTACCAAATTTCAACAAGAAAATATAAGTAATGTGAATAGGCCTGTGTCTATTAGAAAATAATAAATAAATAATTAATAGCCTTCCAAAAAAAGAAAACAAAAACGGCCAAGATGGGTTTACTGGTGAATTCTACCAAACATTTAAGTCAAATCTTACTGGTTATGATCATGCTTTTTTGTTTGTTTGTTTTGAGACAGTCTCGTTCTGTTGCTCAGGCTAGAGTGCAGTGGTCCGATCTCGGCTCACTGCAAGCTCTGCCTCCCAGGTTCACACCATTCTCCTACCTCAGCCTCCTGTGTACTACAGGTGTCTGCCACCACACCCGGCTAATCTTTTGTATTTTTAGTAGAGATGGGGTTTCACCGTGCTAGCCAGGATGGTTTTGATCTCCTGACCTTGGCCTTCCAAGATAATGTTGTTATGACTAGTTTATTTATAATAAACTAATAAATGTAACTTAAGTGCTTATTTGAGTTCTGTGAGCTGATAATAAGTAAATCCATGGTCTTTATTTTTGGTTCCTGGCACAGAACTTTTAAAAAGACTGTAATTTTCTGAATGTTAAATTGAAAAGAACATTTATTGTTATGTATAATAAGCCCCTTTATGCCATACCTGAGTTGATGCTAATGACATGACTCTTGATGGGTCCCTAGATAACTTCTGGATGAAAGCTGGTTGCCAGAGAAACCAATCAGCGATAAAAGAATTGGGACTTTCAGCTTCACCTTCCCTACCTCTGGGGAGGAAAGAAAGGGTAGATACTGAGCTCAATCTCCAATGGCTATTGGTTTAATCAATAACGCTTACGTAATGAAACCTCCTTAACAACCTTAAATGATGGAGTTCAGAAAACCCCAGGTTCACCAAAATGATGAAGACGTTCATGTGTCTAGGGAGTAGCCCACCCTAACTCAGTGGGACAGAAGCTTCTGTGCTCAGAACCCTTCTGTGTCTTGCCTATGCACCCCTTCTTCTGACTGTCTATTTGTGTCCTTTATAATGAACTAATAAATGTAACTTAAGTGCTTATTTGGGTTCTGGGAGTTGTTCTAGCAAATCATCAAACCTCGAGAGAGGATTGTGGAAATCCAATTTATAGCTGGTTAGTTTAAAATGTGAGTGGCTTAGACTTTCTATTGGTATCAGAAATGAGGGCACTCTTGTGGGACTGAGCCCTTAACCTGTGGGGTCTGATCTAAGTTCAGATAGTTAGTGTCAGAATTGAATTGAATTGTAGGACACCCAGTTGGTGCCTGGAAAGTTGGAGAATAGGTTGGTGTGGGGGAAATGGCCTTAGAATCATTCTGAATATAAATAGATCATAGTATCTATTCTCTACAATTTTTGAAAAAATAACAAAGGCTTTCAGTGGAGAAATAATAGACTTTTCAATAAATGTTACTAGAAAAATTAAGTTCATGTACAAAAAAGGAATGTAGACGGACTTTACAATTTTACAGAAATTGAAATGCATTGTAGACCTAACGTTAAAATGTTTAAAAATTTAAAAATATTTAGAAGAAAACTTCGGATAAAACTCCATGTGACATTGGGCTTGGTAATGAGTTTCTAGATACAGCATCAAAAGCATGACATAAGAAATTTAAAAAATGATAAATCAGGCTTTGCTGAAATTAAAAACTTTTGCTCAGGGAAAGACAGTTTAGAGAATAAAAAGAGAAGCCATAGACTCGAAGAAAGCATTTGCAAAAAAAGCATATCTCATAAGGAACTTATATCCAAAATAAAAAAAACAGCTTTTATGCTTAACAATAAGGAAACAACCCCCAAGTTGGCAAATGATCTGAACAGATGCCCCAGCAAACAAGATATACAGATGGCCAATAAGCATAGGAAAAGATATTCAACATCATTTATCATTAGGGACTTGTACATTGAAACAACAAAATGCATTACAACTAATTAGAATGACTAAAATCCAAAAATAAAGAAAAATAAAACCAAAGCCCAATAAAGAACAGCTATTCCACTTGCTGACGAGGATGAAAGGCAACAGGAATTCTTATTCTTTGACGGTGGGAATGCAAACTGTACAGCTACAAAATGGCGCAGCTCCTTTGGAAGACAGTTTGGCCGTTTCTTACAAAGCTAAACATAAATGTAGCACACGATCCAGCAATCCTGTTTCTAGATATTCACTGACTAATTTCAAAACTTATGTTCACACACCACACACAGAAAAAGGGTCCTGCATATGTTTATAGTAGCTTTACTTATAATTTTCAAAAATGGAAACAACCAAGGCCTTCTGTAAAGGATGACTGGATCAACTGTGGTATGTCAATAAAATAAAATAATAAAAAGAAATGCACTATCAAGCCCCCCAAAAACATACTTAAATGTAAATGAATACTACTAAGTGTAAAAGCCAGTCTGAAAAGGCTACTTTCTGTATGATTCCCTTTATATAACATTCTGGAAAATGTAAAAGAAGAGAAACGTTTTAAGTAAGTAAAGCCCAGTAGATATTTTTTAATGCAGTGAAACTATTCTATTTGTTGATGTAATGAAGACTACATGGCAATATGCATTTATAAAGCGCATAGAAATTTACAGCACAAAGAGTGAATATTAATGCATATAAAAATTTTAAAAAGCATTTAGAGTATCAAGAGATCCCAGAAGGTAATGCAGAATGTGAGAAAACTATATTATAAATGCATGAAACCTCACTGAATGGGGTGGGTGTAAAGAGTGCTGACCTAAGTAATTTTGGAAACAAGTGGGTTCCATAAGACTAAAGGCAAAGAAACTGTATAAGTACTGTGTTCCAACTGATGAAATATTGGCTATGAGGATAGGGTTTAAAAATTCTGATTCAACTATATGCATATTCTGGAACTAAAAAATTAAGTAAATGGATGACAGATGGCAGGAGCCCGATTTCTCACTGTTGTAGTGGAAAGTTACAGATGAGCAAAGAGAAGTTGCTAGAAAAGTCCATGTGGTAATAGACTAGAATTGGAGATATCAATGTGAACTCATTTTTACACTCTTATAGATGTTGATGACATATAGAAATATTTATATGTATATACATAGACTGATAAACACACATATATGTCCCTCTTTGTCAGCTGAGTAGGCCTAGAAGAAATGATATCCAGAACAACAAGTGTACACCTAGCACTAACATCTCAGTTTCTAATACCATCCTCCAACAAAAAGAAACAAACTTATGAGAAAATGACTGAGTTTGGCCAGGCACAGTGGCTCACACCTGTAATCCCAGCACTTTGGGAGGCCGAGGAGGGGCAGATCACCTGAGGTTGGGAGTTCGAGACTAGCCTGACCAACATGGAGAAACCCTGTCTCTACTAAAAATAGAAAATTAGCCGGGCATGGTGGGGCATGCCTGTAATCCCAGCTACTTGGGAGGCTGAGGCAGGAGAATCACTTGAAGCCCGAAGGTAAAAGTTGTAGTGAGCAGAGATCACACCATTGCACTCCAGCCTGGGCAACAAGAGTGAAACTCCATAAAAAAGAAAGAAAGAAAGAAAGAAAGAAAGAAAGAAAGAAAGAAAGAAAGAAAGAAAGAAAGAAAGAAAGAAAGAAAGAAAGAAAGAAAGAAAGAAAGAAAGAAAGAAAGAAAGAAAGAAAGAAAGAAAGAAAGAAAGAAAGAAAGAAAGAGAGAAACAGAGAGAGAGAGGGAGAGAGAGAGGGAGAGAGGGAGGGAGAGAGGGAGGGAGGGAGGGAGGGAGGAAGGAAGGAAGGAAGGAAGGAAGGAAGGAAGGAAGGAAGGAAGGAAGGAAGGAAGGAAGGAAGGAAAATGAATTTAAGATCAGAATATAGACAAGATAAGCCTAGTGCATCTTTTAGTGTAAACACATGCACACAAAATGATGAAGTTATATAAAGTGTCACAGAAGCCCACAGAAAGAGCTGCCAATGGCCAAAGATAGAACAATTTGAACAACAAAATTATAAAGTATTCAATATTTTATTTTACAAAGTTCACAGAAATTTACCCCACACAGAGTGAACATTAATATATACAAAATATTTAAAAAAATTTAGAGTATCAGGTGATCCCAGGATGTCATGCAAAATGTGATGGTAAAAAATAAACTATGAATCACTATGGATACAGATAAAAGCAATGAAAGTCAAAGAAAGTGTCATAGCCAAATGAAACCTAGGAGCAAGATTTGGACTACATTAAAATGTAGCATTGAAGTACAGGGGCATTTATTAGTGTCATTGTTACATTTTGCTATGTTTATTCAAACACAAGTTTAGATTCTGTGCTGCAATCTTTGAGGGTAGTACCACTTAGATAAAATAATCAATGTAAGCAAAGAGAAGGTCAGGAAAATAAAGCATACTAGATACCATGTTGGAAAAAGAATTATGCATTATTCCTGCCTGTGTTATGAACATTTAGAAGGCAGAGTTTTGATACCCACCTATCCTTCATATACACCATCATTCTAGATAATAAAAATATATTATGTACTTTTAATCCCAAAGAGAAATATGTTTCCCTTTCCTCACCTTCTTTGAGTTAGTTCAGTAGGCTATACTGTTCCAATTAAATCACAAGTAGATTTATGGTCAAGTTGTCTGGTAAATGATTTTTTTTCATAATATGTTTTCTACAGGGTATCTTTTATCACACCATGATTTATTTGTGAAAAGAACCAAAGAAATTCCTCTCTGCTTCTTACATCAACCTGTCCCTTTGTCTGAGCAGCCAGTAAGTTATTAGCCCAAGAGTAATATATTATTTACTTTTCCCTTCATATGGGTATGTATTATATTTGTGTGTATGTGTGTGTGCACTCAACGTTATTATTAGGTAATTGTTTATTAGACAACATAGTCTATGCCTTAATGCAAAGATGTGGGATTTCATGATGTTGTCCCTCATGGAAATTTAAGGATTTATTAGTAGAAGGACCTCGTTGAATATGTAAGTATTGCTCTTGACCCTACAGAATCGCCTTCTGTGGCATTTTAAGGAAATGCTAGTCAGAAATGTCTTAAAAGGCATTACATAGCATTGTTTAAATCCCCCACTTCTCTTCACTTGCAAAAGAAAACTTCTTTTCAGTCATATTCTTCCATTGCCTAATAAAATTCTTCATCTGATGAAGTCAATGAGGATAAGAGTTCAGATAGTTTTGTATCTTTTGTTTCAGGGCAAAGTGTGAGACGTAACACCAAGGTACTTACTTAGAGAGGGGGAGAGACTGCTTTCTCTGCTCTTTCCCAAGAGGCCACTCGCTATTGATAATCAAGATTATTCTTCCATTTTAATTTGGTAAATTTTTAATGCATTTCAAGATTTTTCTGTAGCAGATAATACTGCTGGGTGAATATCTGTTTTGTGAATTGGGCCCAGGTATATACTGAGTAGATCAATACTAAGTTATTTAAATACTATTACTTTTTTCTTTCTACTCTGGCATCATAAAATCAGTTGTCACAGCATCTTCTAATAGTCATCTAGAAGAAAGTGAAGCTTTTTACCACTGGTTTTACCTTATTTTTGACTATCTGGTCTCCTGAATCTCAAATGATCCCCAATCACATTGAAAGTTTGAGAGTAATTTAATCATTGCTAATACCAACCTCCAGTAACTGAAGATGTTAATAAACCTAGATACTATTTTTTTAAAAAAAGAAAAAAAATGCTTCTTTTGCTTTGCTTCTTTTGCTTTCTGGTCTTACCAAAGGAAGCAATAGGAATTAACGTTATGTTGGTCTTACCTGATCTTTTGGTTGAATTGCTTTTCTTTAATGATGCTTAGCAGAGCTCCTCTCTATTTTCAGTCACAATTTAGAATGTTTGCATCTTCCATTGGACACAATGCAATGAACTATTAATATTAGCATCCTGGCCTCTGATTATGCCTCAAATATTATGACCAGTATTTTCATTACTTCATATCCACTGATGTATGTTTATGTACTCCAGTGTGCAAGATATTTAAAATCTGGAGTAAATGCTGATGGACGTTTACGAATGCATCGTTCTTTGTTTTCACACTGTATTCCATATAGTCAGCTTAAACATTAACAGTAGAAGAATAAATGAATTGTGGTGTGTTCATGCAACAGGAATTATCCACTAATTAAAATATGCATGTCACCTTAGACCTCACAGAGAGTATAAATCTCACAGATGTAATACTGAGCAAAAACAACAGACATAAAAGAGTGTATATAGGTGCAAGCATGTGCATAATGTGCCCAGGCAGAATTTGTCTGCTCTAATTTTTAAAAAAAGTTAATTTCGAAATAAAAATTCCTGGAAGAGGGCAGAGGAGGCTTCTTTCGTACTGTCAATTAATGTTTTTTGGTTTGAGTGGCAGTTGTATATGTTTTTACTTCGTAAAACTTTGTGGAACTGTAAATATATGTCTAATTTTTTATGTATGCTGTGCTTAAAACAGTTTAAGTAAAATAAAATGTAGGAAAATAGAGGACCGTAATTGTTGGAATAATCCCCAGATCAGTGCCAGGGTGTGCGTTACCATGGGCCAGTGTTGTATTTGATTGTGAGATGGGCATGATGTTAGACTAGAGATTTCTGGCCAGGCGCAGTGGCTCACGCCTGTAATCCCAGCACTTTGGGAGGCCAAGAAGGGCAGATCACGAGGTCAGGAGTTTGAGACCATCCTGGCCAACAAGGTGAAACCCCGTCTCTACTAAAAATACAAAAATTAGCTGGGAGTGGTGGCGCATGCCTGTAATCCGAGCTACTCGGGAGGCTGAGGCAGGAGAATCACTTGAACCAGGCTGGTGCCAGAGCGAGACTCTGTCTCAAAAACAAGGATAGAGATTTTCACAACCTCTCTCTACAACAGGTCCCACTGTGAGAAGCTGGAGTTCATTATTTTTTCAAAGTCCTAACTATGCATGTTTTATTTCAGTCTCATCATCTTTATACTTCCTGAAGATTTTAACCCAGAATTTTCCATTAGATAAATGTTCAAGAATTTAGGTGGTCCATCGACCTTGGTTTTTCTTATTCTCCTCTCCGACCATGCTAATCTTCTTGCTGTTTTTACACCTACTGTTTCTTTTGCCTGGATGCCTATCCAGGGGCAGATGTGAGACTCCATTAAACAACCAGCTCTCTAGGTGCACTAATGGAGCCAGAACTCACTTGCTACCGTGGAAAGCACACAGAGCCATTCATAAGGGACCCGGCCCCATGACCCAAATGCCTCCTACCAGGCCCCATCCCCAACCTCGGGGATCACACTTCAACATGAGATTTAAAGGGGACAAATATCCAAACCGTGTCAATGACTGGAATATTCTGTTTATCATTCTTCTACATGTTTCACTCACTAGAAATAGGATCCCCAAACCCCTGCGCCCTTTTTTTTCATTGCTACTTTCATAACTTCACAAAGTGCCTGGCAAAAGGTATATTCTCAAGAAACATTTGCTGAAATAATGAATAAAATATGTCAAGAATTATTTTTTTTTCAACTACAAAGCCCTTGGTTTCTTTTTAGTGTATAGACAAATGTAAAATTAATGAAGAGACAATTATTGTCTATACTGACATGAGATGCAAATCTGTTTTTATTCCTTGTTGTGTAGAAATTATAAATTGATTGATGAAAATAAAGTAAGTTCACAACACCTTTGAATATATTTCTCTTGATAAAATTAAAACAATTCACAGCAAATATTATCTCGGAATCTAGTACTTAAATGGATTATTTATGCAAATATAAAACAGAGATAAGAGGAAAATTTCAGGAAAATAATGCACTTTATTATGTCATAGCATCAAAATGAGATTTATATTCCTGACAGAGATTAAAGAAATATTCTATTCACCACCCACACAGGCATATGATCAAATCTTCACAGCCTTTTTTTTTTGTTGGTGTTTTTTCTTTCTAGTCCCCTGCCACATGATGTATTTTCTTCTTAGGTAGGCATAGTAATGACATTACTGGTGAAGTAAGTAAATGAAATAAGATTGCATTTCTCTAAAGAATTCCCAGTTGTGAAAAGGTTGTGAAAAGAAATTTTGGCTCATATATTCAAAGCAGTAATGAATCTAAAATGAAGAAATAGATAAAATGAGAAATAATAAACATATAATCAGAATAAAAAGAATAATAAATGAGAATGTAAATGGACTATCTGCTGACAATTAGTTAGCTTCTATTTGTTAAATGTGGAAAGCAGTAAGATTATTATTTTTAGTATACTACCTGGAATTGAAAGCACAGAGCTATTTCCTTTGTACTCTCACTAACCCATCAGGTGTTTTGTTGTGGTACAGACATGGTTCAAAAATGTTTCACCCCTCTTAACCATTTTATTTTAATGACTTTTATTGCCCCCTCACCTTCAGAAGACTTTAGGGCTTATGGAGGCAGTAGATAGTAAGTGGATACCATCACATACTGTGAATGTGTATATATTTTCTTGAAATGTTACTATTTGAAGTGTTACTATTTTGCTATTCTCTAATGTTACTGTTTCTGTTTCTGTTAATCTGTTTCTGTATGGGAATTTGAAGCTAGTTAGATCAGTAAAAGTATAATGTGACATGTTTTCTCATGTTTATTATATTTTAAAAATACTGGGTATCTCAAAAAAAAATGGGAAATTAATATTTCAAGGTATTTTCAGCTCTGAACTGGATGCCCCAGCTGTGGTGCTGTCACAGCTCACTGCAACCTCTGCTTCCCAGGCTCAAGCCATCCTGCCACCTCAGCCTCCCCAGTAGCTGAGTCTATAGACACGCACCACCACACCCAGCTAATGTATTTTTATTTTTATCTTTATTGGAAGAATGGGATTTCCCATGTTTCCAGTCTGGTGTCAAACTTATGAACTCAAGCAATCCACTCACCTCGGCCTCCCAAAGTGCTGGGATTGCATGTGTGGGCCACTGTGCCCAAGCATATTTTTTATTTCTACTTATGTTTCTAAAACTACATGCATATCACGAAACTTAAGATATTCAACTATTTTATATCAAGTGTTTTCCTCATGATCAGTCTGGTCCATCAGCATATAGCCTATTGTCAGGTTTGTATAAATAGTCTTTGTACAAATTTATGGCTCTTTCTATGCTGTCCCATTATAACAGCTTAGTCCTATCATGACTTACTCCTGACCCTGTGTGTGTGTGTGTTTTTAAGAGCCTGTCATTTGCTTTCAAATGTATATTAATGAGCCTTAATTACTTACCAGACATTAAGTAACTGGTGATAACATTTGAATTTTCTCTAAGCTTCCAAATGTAAAATCAAATATAGTGATAAAGCCATAGTAGCTTGAGATCAAATCTTAATGAGAGTTTTATAAAGTAGATATTTAAACACTTACTTTAAAGTCATTTTTGCCTATATTAATTCACTAAAGTATTACAGAAAAGCATTCTTAGCAACAGGAGCAATCTGCATACTACCAGTGAAGGACAATAAACAACATTTAATATACAAAAAAATTATATGAAAAAAAGTCATTTTAAAATAAAGACATTAAACATAAGACATTTCATACTGTTTAATAAGTATTTTTTAATTTTATAATTTAATCTCTCTCAAGCATTGCAACAAAAATCAACACACTTTTATTATTTTGCCATGACAATTATTTGTGTTCATTGCAACTGTAAAATTCAGTGGAAGCTTATCAACACCTACCTCCTTCTTTTAGAAAAATGCACTTCTGTGAGTCTTCAGTGTAATTATTGTGCTTCATAAAAACTGTGTTATTATGTTGGCTTAGTATAATATGCTTTTTACATCAAAATAACTTATAGTTATTCTCTCCTCTGTTGGTAATTATAACCCGAGTCCATTGTGGTAATAAACTTGGGCTGAATACTTGATGGGCCACTTTATTTTATTCTAACTACCCTTTTTCTATTATGACTATTTATTATGTCTTCATAAATGTGATGCACAGCAACAGTAAAGTGCAAAGACACCAACACATCTAACTCGTTTCCTGAGGTAGGCTCTTTTTTCCTTAGGCAAAGGCTTCAAGTTTTATTTATTTGCAATATCAGAAAGTATTCAAAAGCCATATTATCCCAGGTGTTTTCATCATGAAAAGGAGCTTTTTGAACATATATTATTGGACAGAACCAACATTCCCCATAAGAAATGGCCTTGTTGCCTATAGTCAGGCAACTTCACACCTAACTTTACTGCAAAA
Organism: Macaca nemestrina; assembly: GCF_043159975.1. NCBI lineage: Eukaryota > Metazoa > Chordata > Mammalia > Primates > Cercopithecidae > Macaca > Macaca nemestrina. The sequence goes on along the minus strand of NC_092137.1, from coordinate 78,319,721 downwards.
AAGAAAGAAAAAGCATTTGGATTGAACACAAGGAAGTGTTTTAGTAGGTGGAAACATGCTTAGTTGTGTCCATTATTGGGATTACTAAAAGATGAGAATTAGTCTAACATACAGTCTTTTCAATATTGATCAAAGGAAAGATGAAATCTACCCATTAAGTTTTTATAGTAAGTATTTTATATGTCCTCTTCTTTCCATAACAAGAATGATTATTTTGTTTTATGCATTCTTTGTATTCTTTTTATGACTGTAGAAAATTTACAAATTCTTTTGCAGAGATAAAACATTTCCTGAAATTTAATGTACACAAAAGGTATTATGTGACCTGTTATAAAAGGCATGTGATAATCTCACTGCCATGACCTCCAGTCATAATTTTACAAAAAAAAAAAAACTAATAAAATGCTATTTAACTGGATTGTGTTGATGTGTACATTTTATGAGCCCATGTAGGACAACACAGTAAAGAAATATTGCACCTAGTGGTATTGTTCTCCAGACATTTTCACCTATTATGATCCAATCTAATTTGTCCTATCCTAAATATTTCCAAATGTTTACATTATTTCGCCTCTTTTGCCAAAATTAAAATCACTTTTCCATCCCACATCTGATTTTTTTTTTTTTGTTTTTGCACGTAAATGTTTGCTACTCCTTCCACATAGGTTCTATATTCTCTGAGGCTTTCTAATTCTAGGAGTTACAGCATTACTCAACTTAGAAATACCAAAAAACAGAAAAAAGCCCCCCCCAAAATTTCATTCATGTAAATTCTTCCAGATGGATCCATGATCCATCCTGTGGCATTCGTTTTTAAAAAGAATGTTGGGCTTTACTAATATTCTTAGTGTTAAATCACTTTTTTCCTAAGCTGAGCCTTCTATTCTGAGACACTGAAATTGTAATTAATATTCCTAATGATTCAATTCCTGCATTTCTGAAAACACACTCTTTGGCCCTAGATCTAACTCTAAGTGTTGAGGTTGTGAAAGTCACAAATCTGTGTCAAATGTTTAGGTTTGTAGTATTTATTAAAAATTATTTTATTGTATAAATAATTCACATATATGATCTTTAATTGTTGAGATTTTTATGCCACTAATAAATGCTCATTTAGGAAAACAAAATAAAGAAAGAATTTTTAGAAGCAAATTTATCAAAAATGTAACCTATAGAGATAATCATAATTAATATAAAATAATAGTTTTAAAAATGCAAATATGTTCATGGGTATGCATCTTACCCATGATAGATAAACCAATATAAGAAATCTTATATATTATTTACATGTTCGGTCATATTATCCACCTCTTTTTGCTAATAGACCTGTAACTAGATTCATGTCCCAACGGAACCAAAGAGTGCATTACAAAGTGAGGTTCGCTATGAGGAGGTGAGATAAACACCAAAAGAATTGCGTAAATTTTCAAATTTATGTCGACATAATTAGCAAAATATGTGTGGAAACGGACATTTAGGATGTGGAATTTAGCAGGAAGGAGTAAGAAAGGAGATCTGTTTAGATTTAGTGATGTAGGTCCATTAAATAGAAATTTTAGATTCAATGTTTTACATGCAGGGATATTTTCATTAGATATTAAATTCTGGGTTGATGGTATTTTCATCACCGTTGTATCATCTTCTAATTTATAGAATTTCTGATAAAAAAATAACTGTCATTCCTCAAGTTTCATTTTTGAAGGAAATGAATATATATTTTTTCTTTTAGCCATTTTACAATGTTTGTCCTTGACTTTAGTTTTTAATATTTTTATTTAATGTACCCTACGGGCTATGTGTGGTGGGGCAGGGAGGTTATTCTGCTTGGGGTTTGCATGGCTCCTTGAATTTTTGTGGGTAGGATTTGTATTAATTTGATAAAATCTCTTCTACTATCTATTCAAATATTGCTTGTGAAGCTATTCTAAACCTGTTTAGTATTTTGATCACCTGTATATTAGAACTGTACATTTTTTTCATAATCATTTTATGCTATTATCTGTATTTTTTAACTTTTTCTACCTTCCTGTTTCACTCAATGTTTTCTACTGATCTGGAAAATATTCTGGTGTCTTCTTCTGGTTGGGCTCCTATAATTTAGTAATACAGACTGGGTAGCTTAAACAACAGAAGTTTATTTCTCACAGTTCTGAAGACTGGGAAGCCCTAGGGTCTGAGTGCTAGCTATTTAATTACTGATAATAGTCTCCATTGTGACTTGCAGACAGCCATTTTCTTCCTGTGTCCCCGCACAGCAGACAGCCAGCCATCCAGCTCTCTTGTATCTTCTTATAAGGGCACTAACCCTATCATGAGGACCCAACTCTCATGATCTTTTCTTAACCTAATTAGTTTCCAAATGCTTAGTACCATTTCAATGGAGATGTTACGTCTACTCTACTATCATAGCCATCTACTGATTTTTAATTTTGGTTATTATATTTTATTATAGAATTTCTATATAATTATATATTTTTAAGATTAGGTTCACTTGTGGGATGCTTCATCTTGTCATCTATTTCTTAACCATATTAAGCAGAGCAAACTGAAGGTCCGTGCCTGATAACCCCCAAATCTGAACTACTTCAGGTGTCTTTATGTTGACCTTTTATCTTAGCATTTGGTCACTACCTTCTATTGCACCATGCAGCTACCACATTTTATATTTAATTTTAGATGCCATATATATTAAATCACAGAGCCTCTGGATGATACCACATGTCTCCAAATAGAAGATAGTTCTCGAATGGACAGTAGTGCGAGTAGGATGAATAAGCAACTGACCCCATTAGCAACTGCATTTGTTTGAAGTCCTTTGGACCTGGAGTGGTTGTTAAAAGGGAGGAAGTCATGTCTAATTCTAGTTTGCCCTACTCCTAGGTTATATCTTATCAGGGATCTCAATAGAAATACTACCATGCTGACCAAGTACACAGTTTCTTGTTAAGCTTGTGCATTTTATATATATATATATATATATATATATATATATTTTTTTTTTTTTTTTTTTCCTCAGCTCTATGAGCCAGCTTTATAGCTGGTTGCTGTCTCTTACCCCTTTAGAATTTGGCAATAAATTGTGATCTAAATTCACATAGAAGGTCAGGCTCATATCTGTAGTTTCCTTTTCTTGGCTTCTAATATCTGGTTCCCTAATCTTGGTTTCAAGACTTTGCTACTTTAGTTGATCTGGATTCCAATTTTCATCTTCCCAGACCTTTGATACTTTTGCAAAACCTCTAGGTTGCTGCTTTTGACCAGGCTGCAAATTTTTGCATCAGGAATCAAGAAATGACCTTAGAGGAGAAAAGATTCTGGGAAAGAATACTTCTTTTATCCCCTTCAAGTCCTGAATTTATTGCCCACTTTCTCATGACTTCAAACAGTTGGGATTTTTATTTTCTCGGTGTGTTATCTAGTTTTATAGTTGTTCTCAAGAAAAGAGTTTGTATAATACAAGTGGAGCCATGGTAGCTAATTATAGAAGTGTTTCATTTAGTTTTATTTCTTTTTCATCAAGTACTATGAAAGTTCGATATAATAACTTTACATGAGAGCTCTTTGACAGTTATATATGATAGGTTCTGATATGTAGTTTATTTTCTAGATTCTGAAATTTTAATTTAATCCGTAATTGTTTAAAGGGAGTTTACAATTTTCCAAGTACAAGGTCTATTGCCTGACGTTTTATTATTCATTTATAATTTTTTTGAATTTCCATAAGAGAATGAGTTTATATTTCTATAAATTTATTAAGGCTTTTTTGTGGTTTCATATATGATGACTGTCAAAAGTTCCAGTGATATCTGAAATATTATATTTTGATATATTTCTATATCTCTCTTAAAAATTGCGAGCTTTTTGAGGTTATAGGATAAATTTTCTTCCGTGTATGTGTTATGCCTGACAAAAGAAAGCTGCCCAATGAATTGCACTGATTGGAATGCTGAAATAAATGCCATACATAATTAAAATACTGTTCCTGATTTATTAGAGAAATAGCTCTTTTAGAGGAGATAAAGCTTTGCATTGGAACAGATTTAATATCCCTAAATTATCCATCTTTTCCTTCAAGAGAGGCAGCATTTTTATCTTCTTAATCACCATATACCAAAAAGAAAATTAGACATATTCTTTTAAAATGGTTTTGATGCTAATGTTATGAATAATTTTCTCCTTCCTATTTTCTTGATTTTGGACATTACTAAATCTCGTCTAAATAACAGAAAAAATTGTTTAAAACACAAAGTAAGTAATTAAAAAACAAAGTAGTATTTAAATAGTATTAAATAGTATTAAATACATAAGACTTTTTAAAATATGATCTTGTTAATTCAGAAAAGTCTGCCTCCTGTTTTTTCTTCCCAAAGTAAAGATTAAAAATTCTACTCACTGAATACCAAAGATCGTGATGGCAAACAATAGGGGAATTAGCAGTGTTGCTAGTAATATTCTCTATCTTTCCACTGGTTTGTCTAGCTACCTACCTATTTATGTAACATAAGGACCTCTGCAAGGAAGTGCACACTCCAGTGTTTTCTCCTACAGATTTATTTATTCATACTTACTGAATTTCTCTTCATACATTACGTAGTTAACACAATACAAATTTTACACTATTTCTATATTTTGTGAGGCAGAGGGTGGGGGTCTTTTGAAAATGTGTTCCATTTCCCCTCGTTCTCTTAAAGAAGATTGCTTCTTAACATTTAATACACAATAGGAAATGTTTCCATTTTCACGTAAAGTTCAGAATTTTAAAATCTTATTATCTTTTAACATGACATCAATAGTGAAACATAACAAGAATTCTTTTCGAGTAGTAGATAATACTATGAAATGTCAACTTTTATTATGTGCATTTGAGTATTCTTAAATGACAACTTTAAAATGAAATTGTACCCTGACCAATAGCTTTTAAATAAGTTTTATAGATTTAACAGGTACTTTCTTATAAATGTGTTACATCAAGAGTAGTGTAAATGTTCTTTCTTTCCCAACAGTAACTTAATGTCAAAACCTAAGGCAATAGTAACAACAAAAGTACCAACAAATATTTTCTTTTAATATTCAAGTTTTGAACATTTATTTATTTAGCAGCATCTAAGCATGTGAGATTAAAAAAAAAAAAGCAAGAAATACAACAAACATCATACATTATATGTTGGATACCATTATAAAATTAACACAACTATTATCATAAAAGTAGTAATTTAACAATCCTCATAAATATTTTAACATACAGCCTACTATTTTTGAAATACTTTAAGCCCTCACTTTCTGAGTTGGGAATCTCACACACACACCTCATCCCACTCCACCTCTGACACGGATACACACACAGAAAAGAGAGAGAGAGAGAAAGAGAGAATATAATATTTTAAGAGCAAACCTTTCACAACTGAACTATGCATTCAATTTGGACGTTGATTAGCATATTTTGAGCCCTCACAACAGGATAACTGATTTCAAAAAGGTATGAAATGTAGTTATCACAAAAAATTTGCAATGTGGATTCTACTTTTATTATTAAACATATCATTACTTAAAGAGGAAAATATTCAAAAGACCTCAATGTCTCACAACTGGTAAATGGTGAATCCTGAATTTTAATTCTAGTCTAACTACTTTCAATGTGCATGCATTTTACCTTGTATGTCACTACTTTCAGTCTTAGATCTAGCAAGAAGTATGATGTTAAATTGGGTTAGGAGACCAGTGGATCACAGCCTTGAAGGCCAACTAACTGAGATTATAAAATATAAAACAGCATGCCAGGTGGATATTGTGCTCGGAAAAGATGTCCTCGTCATCTATTTATGGGATACATGGAATATATAGAAGCAAGTAGAGACAAAATAACCAAGGAGATATACTCATCTATGGCTTAATTCTAATTACTTAAGAATAAGTCAATGGGGCCACGGACAGTGACTCACACCTATGACCCCCGCACTTTAGGAGGCAGAAGTGGGAGATCAGATTGTGTGAGTCTAGAAGTTCAAGACCAACTTGAGCAGTACAGTAAGACTCCATCTCTATTAAATAGAAAAAAAAATAAAAACAAAACCAAAGAATAATCCAATGAGCCTTGGAAAAATAATGCTATTGGCCATTATTGAAAAAAGTCAAAAAGGGAGAGAATAAAAAGCTCTAAGTAGAAAGGAATTAAGACAAATTATATAGAAGAATGAAAAGATGGCAAATTTAAAATTACATAAGATTGTGTTATTAGGAAAATTTGAAGCAGTGTGAATATTAACAATAACTAACTTAAAAACACCTCCAGTAAGTGTGGGGAGGGGAATTATGTTTTTTAATTCCTCATATATGAAAATCATTCTTTTTTTAAAAAAAATGTATATAGATATTAGTATGTGTTCCATGGAGCAGATGAATAAAATTAGTTGCCAAATTTATTGTCAAGCAACCGATTATTTAAAATCTTTCCTTATTTTTTTACTCTGTGGTCATTAGGAAAAAAGAAAAAAATATATTAGTTTTATTTACTCACCTGTAAAATAGAAATATATACATGGTAATATGATGAAAGTGATATAAGATGCATATCAATTATGCTTGGATAATATAATATTTCAGTAAAGAATGATTGTGGGTTATTACTGCATCATTATTTAATATACATCCTTTTACATCAAGTATATGTAAACCTTCAGATTTGTTTTTATAACCTGATTTAAAGGAATTATTTAGCTATAACCCCAGTGTGTATTAAGTGATATATTACTGCCTTCTATGTTTTTCTTCTATAGTCAAGTTTTATATTTGCCAATGGTGAAGCACATTGAAATAAAACTTTTGAAATAAGGAGTTGGGTGCTCATTTGTTTTCCAAAACCAACATATACAGGAATATCTTTGCAAATATTAGCCAACAAAGATTGTTAAATGTTCTAAAGGTCACTTTTAAAAAAGAGTATTTCATCGAGAACTCTAATCTGATTGTTCCCCCACTCCTCATAATTATCAAAAACTGCAATGATAAATCCTGATGTTTTTTAAAATTGATTTTATTGTTCCATACTTATGGAACAAAAATAGTCCTTAGTACAAAAAAGGACTATTTGTTCTATCACTCGTTATATTTTTTACCATTTTTTCTGCACACAGCATTGCAAATGATCTTTCTATTGATTCTTTAATTTTCTCTTCATATTAGTTATTTTCACTTATTTTTCCATTAAAAAAATTAATACAGCAAAAAAGTTCCTGAGTTTGTCTTCCATGGTGCAACTTTTATTTTTGGCTTCATTACATCAGCCTTTTACTGCTGCCAGTATGGATTCTGTAAATTTGCTTTAATTTCTTTACACATTTTACTTCATGCATTCTTATTTTGTTGCTCCCGATGCCTGTTTCTTTCTCAGATTTTATATCCTCATGACTTTTTGCTACTAATTTACAGGAGCTAGATATTCTTATATTCTAGAGAAGTGGTCCCCAGCCTTTTTCAGCACCAGGGACTGGTTTCATAGAAGACAGTTTTTCTACAGATGGTGGGTTTGGGATGGTTTCACGATGAAACTGTTCCACCTCAGATCAACAGACATTAGTTAGATTCTCATAAGGAGCATGCAACCTAGGGTTCACTCTCCTATGAGAATCTAATGCTGCCACTGATCTGACAGGAGGCAGAGCTCAGGTGGTAACTGAGCAATGATGGGAGGCTATAAATACAGTTGAAGCTTCACTCACTCACCCACCACTCATCCCCTGCTGTGTGATCTGGTTCCTAACAAGACACAGACCAGTATTGGTCTACAGACCAGGTGTTGGGGACCCCTGTTCTAGAGAATATCAAATGTTTTCTTCTGAATCTTGTTTCACTTACTTTCAAAGATATACTTCTCTTTCTTTGTGATTTTCAATGTGTTCAATGTGGTTAGATAAATTATTTGCAAGATATAGGGAGACTGAATTCTCATTGGGCCTGTTTGCTATTTATGCCTATGGTAGTAAGATCAAAACCTTTCTCAGACCACTAGAGAAAGTGACACAGGAATTTTCTCTTGGTCCCTTTGCTGGACTCACAGCAGGGATGCTATGTCTACTTGGCCTGCTACACTCAACCCCTTGTAGGAAGAAGCATGTGAGCAAGTGAGTGCAGGATCTGGTTGGGCACTCAGTTGGCCCCTGGCCCTTTTGTGAGTGGTGGCTGCCCTCTGCCAGTGAGGGCAGAAGGCCTGTGAGGCAGACTTTCTGGGTATCCACTCTTGGTGGATCCCAAGTTCTTGTCCAGCACCCAAGAAGAATGAGGATACGCTGACAATCAAAGAATGAGCAAGTTGGGGAGTTGTATTGAATAATGAAACAGCTTTCCACAGGAAGAGGATGCAGGGGTGGTCCCCCTACCAGAAGGCAGAAAAAGTCCTCTCAATGTGGCTGAGTCAGATTTTTATGGGCTCAGAATAGGGAAGGAGCAAGCTGTAGTATAACAGTATTGGAAAAGGCAACATTTGTTTTGTTAAAAGGGATTATTTAGAAAGAATCAATCAGGAAAGGGTGGGCAAACAGGAACAAAAGTTCTTACTCTGGGTTGTGGGTTTCATGCAGGACCAGCAGTTAGATCTTTCAGCCTTCAGACTGTTTTTTGTCTTTAAGGTGGGGTTTTACCAAGGACCCATCTTTATCTGCCTAGCCATTTGGCTGCCTCCTGTCACTATCAGAAGTACAGGTTAATACATGGAAATTCAACTCAACATTATAGGTTTAAAGATTAGTCCTCAGTAAATACTGCTACTTGGTTTCTTTCAGTGTTTTCCCTTTCCTACTATTTTATTCAAGTAGATCCAATCAAAGATTATAATATCACTTTGCTTGGCAAAATATAAAATTACTGTGAAAATTTAAGGGATTGCCATCTTAGTTTTTCACCTGCACAATATTTTCTTCCCTTTACTATATCTAAAATAGTGATGGATTATCATAGATGAGTTTCCATAAGAAGGAGACTCTGACAAAGATTTGTGTGCATGAGGTGATTGCTGAGGAGAGCTTTGGAGAAAAATGTATGTGAGTAGGTGAGGAAAATACAATTGCTTAGAGGGGAATATTGTACTATAATGCACTTTTCACAGAGTAGGGTATCTGGCTCCAAAATCTCCATTCAATTATCAAAGGTCAGATTTTCTAAGAAAGAGTCTTAAAGGGAGATTTACTTGCAGAAGATTGATTGAGGAGAGTTCTCAGGACAACACCTGTAAAGAAATGGAAAGAACTGACTTTCACAGAGGGAGAGGTTAAACTGAGATATCTTTGCCTCCAAAGCTTCAGCATATTGTATGGCAGCTGCTGCTGAGATTCAGAGTTGTTCTGAAGTCAAAAGATTTAGCCTTTGTACCCTCCATCAACTAGTTATTGAAAATAGGCCTGCCTCAAAGAAGGGACATAACTTCAGATGAGACAGCTCCTCTTTGCCAAGGTCAGTCAATGGAGAGGGATGCAATGCCATTAAGAGGCAATATTTCCAACACCTAGTAAGAATGAGTACCTTTGTCTTGAGGGTACTGTGATGTCCATGACAAGGATATAAAAACTATTAAAATGTGTGTAGTGGTTAAATATATTTGCAACCGTTTATTCATTTATTTCAGGATCTTCTATGTCTTTTTGCCTTTTATCTCCATACTGACCTATCAAGGGGTATTTGATGCCAGCTAGAACTAAAATGCAATTATTTACATATATGTCACAAAACTTCTTGTATGAACATAGCAATGATATTGTTTTAAGAGAATCATTAAGAGAAAAGAGGTGTTTCTAAATTCTTTGGCCTGCCACTGACATACCAGGGGCCAGAACTACAGGGTTTTACCTTGGTGTTTTACAGAATGGAAGTCTTCTCAGGGAGAAGGAGGAAGGGAATAAAGCAGAATATTTCTAGGGCAGAGGACTACAGTAAAGGCAAGAGACAGACATACCCATCTTTGTGCTTTTTTCTCTATTTCTCTCTCTTGCCATTTGAACCTCAAGGAGAGATAAATTTAAAATTTGAATAAATTGGCCAGCCAATGATGAGTAAGGGCATACTTAGACAGGGAAGAATAGCTTGGAAAGACTCCAAACCTTTAAGCCATACCCAATATGTCCTTGGAGAGAGGGTACACAATTTGCTGGGAAATGTGTCCTAATTGACAGCCTTACAGAACACTCCTGGCCCAACAAGTTCCACAGAGGGCGTGCATGCACTCCAAATGTTCCAATAAGTCACAATGAGCGATTATGGAAGGGAGGAGAAGTCAGGACCACAAGCAGTGGACTGGTACAGAACAAAGAGATAGGGAGAGTGGATTGACACCGGTGTAAATTTCTGATCAGACTATGGCAATGGGTGCTATTCAATGCCCAAAAGACTAGATTGAACAGTTTGCAAATTAGTGGTCATAAATCCAGGGACCAGAGTAGCAAAAGACATCACAGACTAGAGGAAATACCCTTCAGCTAGAATTGTGACACCTTCTCCCCTATCCTAACCACTCAGAAAGCCATCTGGAAGATGAACAGGCAGTATAGGAAACCTGAACAATCACCTGGAAGAAACTGATTCATCAAAAGGAGACTAAACTAGCTCAGAAGAAGACTATGAATCTGAATTCACTGCAAATTTAAGAGACCATTCAAACTGGAGGATATTGTGAGGTCATTAATTAGTAAGTTACTTTTCCCATCTCTCCAGCAAAGAGAGGACAATGAAAGTGATTATTCACTTACGGGATATAAGGATGTCAGATTTTGAGTAGCATGAGTAGCTTGAGTGAATGAATTAGCTATACTATTCCAAATGTGTAAGTGAATCGACTTAAATTCAGAAAGCTCATTTAAAACTTTGTTTTTTTTTTTGTTTTTGTTTTTGTTTTTTCATTTACTTCCTCTATTTAGTGCATAAAGGCCACCAGGGATTTAAAAATAAGCTCATCTGTGGAGAGCCACACTGATCAAAATTCAAAAATGCCCATCAGTTTTAAAATAAGAAACAGAGGGATATTCTGGAACTCAATAAATTTAAGGCAAAATTGAGAAAAGTGAAAATAAGTATAAAAGAGTCATGCAACATTACAAATATATTCTAATAATTAATTGTCAGAAAGAAGATAAGCTCTTTGGAATCCTAGATGAGAAGGCTAACATCAGCAACTGATCTTGCTCGTACTTCACTGTCTGGTAAACATGAGAATTTCTGTCACAAGAAAAGAGTAATCTACTTTAGGCCAAAAGATGTTTACTCATTTGTTCAATCAGTGAATACTTGAGTGCATAGAATAATTGAGACTCTACGCTGCACATGAGGTGCTCAAAGATGAAGAGGACATGGTCGCTGTATCTAAACATTCCACGGTTTTCTGGGAATAATAGACAAAAAAGCAAATCATTTCAATAAGGTGTATTAGATACTATAATAGAGGCTTATGTGGGGGGAGATCATGTGGTTTGTAAGGTTCATAAAAGACTTTTGAATAAAGGTAGGAGATAACTCTGAGTCAATGCTTGGTGTTCAAACTGAGGAGAGACAAGGGGACAAACCTAAAAACAACTGAATTTTTAAATGGCCAATAAAGAGAAGCAGAAACTTTATGAGAAAAAGAATGGGGTGGCTGGATATTCGGTGGAAGACAAAATTGATTCCATTATGAGAAGTTTGCTTTGGAGGCCAAAAGAAGGTATAATTTCAAAATAGATATATTCATTAATATCATCCTATACCTCAGAGAAGGGAAGTCAGAAGAGACAAGTGCCCAATGAATGCACAGGCAAAATGATTAAAAAGTAAATAATAATAATAATAATAATAATAATAATAATAATACAGAGTAATCTGCTATTTTTTTTTTTGAGAAATTTGGCTACATATAAGGGAAATTACTCCTGAGGTCACATTTAAAATAACAAATTGAGGGCAGGAATGGTGGCCCACGCCTGTAATCTCAACACTTTGGAAGGCTGAGGTGGGTGGATCACCTGAGGTCAGAGTTCAAGACCAGCCTGGCCAACATGGTGAAACCCCATCTCTACAAAAGTACAAAAATTAGCCAGGCACGATGGTGGGCACCTGTAATCCCAGCTACTCAGAAGGCTGAGGCGGGAGAATAGCTTGAACCCTGGAGGCAGATGTTGCAGTGAGACAAGATAGCACCATTGCACTCTAGCCTGAGTGACAGAGCCAGACTCCATCTCAAATAAGTAAATAAAATGCCAGATTGAATTTTATTCTCCTTAAAAAAAAAAATGAGGCAGAAAGTTTAATTAGCAAGGAAGAAGTTGTAGTATTGAAGATAATTTTTAAAAAGAGTTGTTGAACTAGATTCATTAGCAGATTTTGGTATTACTGGCATGTGTACCAGATCGGGCCCTCTTTTCCAGGGTTAGGGTTTGAACTTAAATGAGGTAGAAGGATGCAGTAGGGAGGGAAATTTTAAGAGGTTTACATTTAATGACCTTTTCTCATCTCAAAAGAGAGTTGTACTCTGTTGAGGGTCTAAGGAGAGGTGTCAGTTGTGGAGATTGAAGACAGAATATTATTTGAAAAGAGGTTACAAAACATGAGAGAACAGCACTGAAATCGTGTTGTTCAGTGGGGAGGACCAACTTGTCTATTTTCCTATCTAATAATAGATAAGAAAAAGTTGGAAATGTCAGGAAATATGAGGTGTCTATCAAGTTGGAAAAGAGGAACAGTGGAGGAAGAAGAGGTGCTTGGGACGGTTCTGGGCATTCTGAGTTTGATGATGTAGTGTTGAAAATGTCAGAAATAGTCTTTCCTAGAATGCTACCATTTTAAACAATTTCATCAGCCTTCGTCAAATGAAGGGAGATTAGCAAACATTTTGAAAAAAATAGACCAAGGGACTGCCTCATTTGTGGGGCTAAATTCAGTTAGCTTTCCATTTCCGCATTAGGTTTGTTATAGATACAAGTTGTTTTACTTTGGACAATCCACAAATATTCTTTGCCTAAGTTTCTTATTCATATAATGTTAAATTGTAGAATTCTTGAAAAATTGTAGTAATTCACATTTTACTGAATATTAGATGTGCGTGTGAAAACCTTTAAATCTTACTAGCTCAGAAGATGAGCAGATGTTGCCATTTTAGTTATTAAATATACAAAAATTAAGTGGAATTAAAAAAATATTTTATAGCTTATGGTAACTAAAATGTAGTAAACACCAATAAACAATAATTCCTTTAAATGACCATATTACCAGACCCCTATAGCTTGCAAATATAATTAAAATCTGGTTCCATAAATACTCTAAACGTTAGCGGTTTCATTTACGGGTAACAGAAAAAAATGCCGGCAGGGTTTCAAAACAAATTTGAAAAGTAGTTGCCTCCTTTAAGGTATTTGTTAGATAATAGCCTCCCCTTATTCATTTGAAGTTTCATATAATTAGATGTTATTGTGGGAGTGAACTAAACATATAAGAAAAATTCACATGGGTATTTTTGGAGAGGCTTTTGTGTTAGATTAATTGGAGTCTAAGAGGGTAATGGAAATGTAAGTATATTTCATTAAAAAGAAAGAAACATAGAATATGTAGCTTCACATAATATTTTAGTTCCTCATTGCTACCAGCATCCTAATGACACATTCAGTTCTTAATCTTTATTTGCCTTTTGTCTAATTTAATGTATGCTGTTTAGGCTACAGGCACTAATCTCAAAGCTTCATAAGTTGCTTTCTTTTTATCAGTGAAACATTTTGGGGATATGCATATTTATTTAAGAATTTTAAAAAACAGTAAAGCAATGCCTGAGTTAAAATATTAAATTTGAGTGAGTGGAATTGTGTTACCTTAACAATATTAATATTTTACAAATGTTCTGTCTCAAAGCTTTTGGATCAAATCAGCTTGAACAGGAAAGCATTTTTGTTCATCTAAATTTTAGATTTAAATTATAACAGTGATTGAAGCTTATCTAAGGGGTCAGAATTTAGTTAATGAACAGTATCTTTACAGTATTTCCTAAAATCTGCCTTTATTTTTGATATACTTAAAAAAAATTTTCCATTAAAAAGGTAATTCCAGAATGGTAAAGATTTGGAAAAAAAAAAAAAAAAAAAAGCATACAAATCAAACATAGCCTGATTTGCATAACACAAAGTGTAAATGTGTATATTTACATTTGATCGCTAAAGCTTCCTAATTGTTGCAAAGCCATTTATTAAAGGAAGGGTAATATTTTCCATGGATAGTGATGGTGTAACTGGACATCCATAAGCAAAAAACAAACAAAACAAATGAAGCCCTCAATTTAACTTAAAACTCACACTTTATTAAAAAAACTAACTCAAATGGATTATAGATTTAAATGTAAAACTTGAAGACTTTTAGAAAAAAAATATAAGAAAAAATGCTTGGGGCTTGGGACTTGGGATCTAGGGCAAGATGAAGACTTTTCTTAATCTATAAAAGAAAAAAAAGTAGATAAATTGAACTTTGCCCCCCCCCCCCAAAAAAAAGTTATTATGTAAAACATGGAAAGGCTGAAGATTGGGAGAAAATATTTGCAAGCCACATATCTGACAAATAATTTACATTTAGAATATAACTCAAAACTCTCAAAACTCAGCAATAGTACCACAGAAAAATAAAAAATGGGCAAAAGACATGAATAGACTTTCCACTAAACATGCAATATGTGTAACAAATAAGCACATAAAAAATATATTGAACACACTAGATAGTAGAGCAATGTAAATTAAATCAAAATGAGATATTACTACACACCTATCAGCATGGTTAAAACGTAAACATAAATAAATAATAATACCAAATGCTGGCAAGAATGCAGAGAAACTCGATTGCTCATACACTGCAAGTAAGAATGTAAAATGACAGAAGCACTAACAAATTATTGGGTAGTTATGTTAAAACCAAGTATATTGGCCGGGCGCGGTGGCTCACGCCTGTAATCCCAGCACTTTGGGAGGCCGAGGCTGGCGGATCACGAGGTCAGGAGATTGAGACCATACTGGCTAACACGGTGAAACCCCGTCTCTACTAAAAAAAAATACAAAAAAATTAGCCGGGCGCGGTGGCGGGCGCCTGTAGTCCCAGATACTCGGGAGGCTGAGGCAGGAGAATGGCGTGAACCCGGGAGGCGGAGCTTGCAGTGAGCCGAGATCGCGCCCCTGCACTCCAGCCTGGGCGACAGAGTGAGACTCCGTCTCAAAACAAGCAAACAAACAAGCAACAAAAAAAAGCCAAGCATATTGTTACCATATATTCCAGCAATTGCAGTCTTAGATATTTATCTCAGAGAAATAACAACCTATATTAACACCAAAATTTATAAACAAATATTCATAGAAGCTTTATATATAGTAGCCAAACACTGGACACAACTCTGTCCTTCAATAGATGAATGACTACATAAACTGTGATATGCACATTCCATGGAATATTAGCAACAAAAATAGACAAACGATTTATACATGTAACAACTTGAGTCTATCTCAGAGGCCTTGTCTTTAACAAAAAATCCCAATCTCAAAAGGTTATACACTGTATGATTCACTTTAGGTAACATTTTTTAAATGGCAGCGCTATGGAGAACAAGAACAGATTAGTGATTTATAAAGGATAAAGTGGGGAGGCAAGGTAGAACTATAACATCAAAAGGAAATTTCTTTGTAGTGGGGAAACAGTTCTGTCTTGATTGTGGTGGTCATTACATCTCTGGACACACACACGCGCGCGCACACACACACACACTCTCATATAAAAACTGGTGAAAACAGTGTGAAGTCTAGTTCACAGCATATACCAGTGTCAATTTCCTAGTTTTCATGTGCATTACAGTTATATATACTGTTACCATTGGAGGAAGTTTAGTAAGGGTGTACAATTCTCAGGACTATTTTTGTAAATTACACTAAATTATAATTATTTCAAACTAAACATAAAAATATAAATAATTTAAAAAGAGCAGAAATTAATGAATCTAAAAAATTATGTTTAATTTGAAGAAACAAGTAAAATAGCCAAAAGTCTGACAAATACGATGATCAAATAGATACTATGTGGGAATAAAAGAAGCAACTATAAATAGATTTAACAACATATGATTAAAACACTTAAAAAAATATGCCCTATGTGTAAACAATTTTTGAAATAATTATTTGCAAATATAAATTAAAATACTATGAAAAGAAAGTGCGAAAAAAACATGAAAAAATTTGAATCAGTTCTTAAAAGCTGCATGCCAAAAATCATCCCTGCCACACAACTCAGAGGGAAATTTTACAAACATCAAAGAATGAAAATGCACCTATATTTCACAAATGTTACACATTAATAGATAAGGTCACGAGGCAATGTGTCTAATTCTGTTACTGCACTAGAGAATTCTTGAGAAACCCAAGCTGAAGAGGACATACGCAACAGAAATAACTCAGTTATGGATAGAGAGGCACACATCATAAATAAAGTTAGACAAAATCGTGTACATGCAAAATTGAAATTCATGAGAAAGATGGGTTTTCTCAGCACACTAAGAATTACTTATAAATTAGAATATCAATTGATGCAATGTACTACATTAAAGCACTAAAGGAGAAAAACATTTATATCAAGAGATGCAAAAAGCAAATCCATTAGATTTCCTATTAGCGGATATTATGTATGTGAGAAATTTTAAAACATTTTTAGTAATTTCGGTATAGCAAAGAACATCCCTATTTAGAGAGAGTACACAAATATGTAATACATATATTTATCATTGGCAAATATTAGACCATTTAAATCCAAGAAAACAATAAAGAATTTTCTTGTACTGGGAATAACAATTAGTGGAGGAAGAAGAACATATAGATAAATGAAGAAGAAAGCAGTCCTTTCATAGATGATGTAACTATAATAAAAGAAAACCCTATAGGTAGCTGTAAAATAGAAGATTTAATTAAAGAACTTAGCAAATTTTTGGATGTAACATCAACTTTGAGAAATCACTTACATTCTATATACTAGTTATAAACAGTAAGTATACATCATATCTCTTTTCAAAGTCCAGTTCATAAAGATAAAAGTATGATGTACATAGAAATAAATTGAACTAATATGCATAAGACCTTCATGGATAAAATTATAATATTTTTGAGAAATCTATTTGAAATGTCCTACAATGAAAGATATTTGAACTTTATGAATGGAAAAATACAAACATTTAAAACATTAAAAGCATATTTATAAATTCAATGTAATTCCCAAAAAAATTTCAAAATTTCACCAATGTTTATAGAGCATGAGACTTTTATTTCATCTAAGAGAGAACAGTTACCAGTGCCAGTTATGTATGTTATTCACATGAGAGGAGAAAATTACCAATCTACATTCTATAAATAGTCTGAATTATGAGAAATAATAAACATTAAACGCTTCTAGGAAAAAAATGTAGGAGATTATGTAACATGTTTTTGGTAAAGAAAAATTCTTTAAATAAAACAAGGCTGAGCAACATGTAAAAGAAGAGTTTGAAAAACTTAATTAAAATAATATAAAGTGTTTTTGTCAAAAGCTATAAATAAGAACTGTAGAAAAAACAAGTTATAATCATGAAAATGGTGTATACAAGCAATATGAATGGAAAACGATTAATATTCGTTTGGAATATTTCAAAATTTTATCTTTTATTCTGGGGATCCTGAAAGGGGATTTTTAAAAAACTTTTATTATCTTCTATCTCTCTCTAAGAATTCTTTTTATCTTTAATCTCTCTCTAAGAGTTAGAGGAGTATAGACTGGCAGGCTTAACTTTATTTGTATAAAAGAGGAGAGGTAGTAATGGCATCTGCTCCAATGCAAAAGTAAACAAAAATCATTTGGCGTGGTAATTTGCTTTCAGACATTCTATGTCCTCCCTAAACATACCACTCCACTTCTTTAAAGAGTTTATTATGTGCCTTAACCTGTAGGCCAAAGCAAATGCTGTGCAAGCAGGATAGTATATGGGGAGTATTCCTTCCACAGACAATTCTTAACTCCTCTCTTCAATCTTTGCCCCACTTAAGATTTCTTCTCTCTACAGTTGTCAAATACAAGGCTGCCTTTTTGTTACCTCTAATTGACTTTATCCATTAAAACGATAACTCACATTTTCAGTTCCGAAATAAATCTAAATCTTCGGGCTGTTGAAATCTTCAACTCTATGTCACGTGTGTCCGTGTGAAGAGACCACCAAACAGGCTTTGTGTGAGCAATAAAGATTTTTAATCACCTGGGTGCAGGTGGGCTGAGTCCGAAAAGAGAGTCAGCAAAGGGAGTTAGGGGTGGGGCAGTTTTATAGGATTTGGGTAGGTAGTAGAAAATCACAGTCAAAGGGGGTTGTTTGCTGGCGAGCAGGGGTGGGGGTTACAAGGTGCTCAGTCTGGGAGCTTCTGAGCCAGGAGAAGGAATTTCACAAGGTAATGCCATCAGTTAAGGCAGGAACTGGTCATTTTCACTTCTGTGATTCTTCACTTGCTTCAGGTCATCTGGATGTATTCCTGCAGGTCACAGGGGATATGATGGCTTAGCTTGGACTCAGAGACCTGGCACTCTAGTTTTCAAGTTTTTTCGTTATTATTAGTTTATTCTACCATATGGAATTTATTCAAAGTGTTTACACTTGAAAGTGAGAGGAATACAAATATATATACCTTGGCTTTCATTTTTAATCAGAACTGTTGTATTTTTTAAATGAAAACATTGGTTATTTATTTTATTTATTTATTTAAATGAATATTTCTTCAGTAGAAAGAGTGCCAGAATGTAAGCAAAGTAACTTAGCCCCAATAATTTTAAATATAACCAATAGTTTTAAGCACTTAACATTTGCCAGACGTGTTGGTTAATACACCTTATGAATATCTTAGTCACCACAACAATCATGTAGGTTGTGAATAATTTTGCTAATTTTTTGAAAGAAAGAACTAAGGAAGTTTACTTATGATCTCACAGTTGGTAAATATAGTAAATGAGCTAAGCTAAGTCTGATGCTAAAGATGGTTTTATTACCTGTACAAAAATTTCTCATCTCGGGATTTTTAACCTAGCATTTAGAAATTTCTTTTAGGGTGTTTGTAGCAATAATCATATATGTTTTTAAATAGGAAAGCAGGCAACATTTTAAAAAGAAAAAATGAAATAACTGAAAATGGAGAATCTGAATAGGCTGGGTGAGTTAGGGAGTAGAAGGGCAACCAGCATTATGGTGAGTTAAGAAGAATACCATGGATTTCTCTTTTTTTTTTTTTTTTGAGACGGAGTCTCGCTCTGCCGCCCAGGCTGGAGTGCAGTGGCGGGATCTCAGCTCACTGCAAGCTCCGCCTCCCGGGTTTACGCCATTCTCCTGCCTCAGCCTCCCGAGTAGCTGGGACTACAGGCGCCCGCCACTTCGCCCGGCTAGTTTTTTGTATTTTTTAGTAGAGACGGGGTTTCACCATGTTAGCCAGGATGGTCTCTATCTCCCGACCTCGTGATCCGCCCGTCTCGGCCTCCCAAAGTGCTGGGATTACAGGCTTGAGCCACCGCGCCCAGTCAGATTTCTCTTTTGTAAGACAATTATAGAAAGTTCTGTATTAGTAAAATTGAAGACTACATGTAAAACATAATTACAGTAAAATACAATAAAATCATAGGGATTTATAAGGATTCCTTGATCTCTTGAACCATGTTTAACAGTGCTTATTACCACCTTTGTTAATTTCTTCAAACTGACTAAAAAGGTGACAGCCTTCATAAAACTTGAATAGTCAGTAGATTTCTGTATTCACAGGAGAAATTGTATACCTAGCACTAGTCTGAGCTGCTTTGCATGCACCACTGATGCTCAATGTAATGTTGCGATTAAATCCAGATGCTTTTTTCCACTTGTAAAATCATATTAAAGAAAGGATAATGTACAATATTAATCATGTCATTTTACTTGATAAATCATAAGGGCTTCTCCTAAATAATCAAAGGCACTAAATAATCTAAAAACATAAATGCCATTAAAAGAAAATAAGAGAAATTCTCCCATGGGTTAACAGTTCAATTAAAATGGATATGCTTCATCAACACTTGCAATCTGCAAGATGAGTAGATTAGGGAACATCATCCATGAAGTAATGGAGAAAAAAAAAAAGTCAAGATACCAGTATCAGCATAAAGAGTTTAGAGATAAATTCTAATAGTTTAAATGTTCAAGCCTAACTTACAGCCAGCCCTCTTCATTAGCAGACTTCAGGGTATAATTTCAGTGATTAAAAAAAAAAAAAATTAATGTCTAGCAAGTGATGTTTATTGAAAGAAGTGTTATTTAACAAGTCCATATACACAAATACCTCTCCTTGTTCACTAAAAGTAAATACATAAATGCATAAATTACAATACAAAGCTCAAATTACATATAGACATATGAACAAAATTATATTTAAGTACAAAATCTGGAGAGCCTAACCTATGCTTGAGGAAACCTTAGATCCTTTACAAATAGTCTTCTGGATTGCAAAAAAGCATAGAATTTTGTGAATTGTATTCAGTTGAGTTCAAGTATACAAATATTTCAGAGACCCTGCAAGAGAAAAGGAAGTTTTATAAATTGTTTTGAGGTACATACACTTTATGAAAGCCAGAGAAAGAAACAAATAATTTTAAATAAAATGTGGCATTTTGAGATGTTAATATAAAGATACTCACACATGAGATTATGAGGGGTGACAGGAAAAGAGATGGAGAGCTGGGTATAGGAGAGTTATGGAGCAGTGTGAAAGTCACAGAGGTATGAATGAGTGACTGACATGGTTTGGCTGTGTCCCCCGCCAAATCTCATCGAATTGTCATAATCCTCACATGTCCTGGGAGGGACCCAGTGGAGGTAGTTGTATCGTGGGGATGGTTACTCTCATGCTGTTCTTGGGATGGTAAATGAGTTCTCATGAGATGTGACGGTTTTATAAGGGGCTTTCCCCCTTTTCTCAGCACTTCTCCTTCCTGCTGTCATGAAGAAGGATATATTTCCTTCCCTTTTTGCCATGATTGTAAGTTTCCTAAGGCCTCCCCAGTCATGTGGAACTGTGAGTCAATTAAACCTCTTTCTTTTATAAATTACCCAGTCTCAGCTATATCTTTATTAGCAGCATGAAAACTGACTAATATAGTGACTCTTTCCACCCCTATTCCCAAACAGTTAATACGGTGAGCATCTTGGACAAGCCTGGAGTGTGGATAACTCTACACAATTTGGATCTATTCCATGATGATTAGAGACTGTGGATGTTAAGCAGAAAAGTGAAATAGTTGACTGTTTTCCAGGAGTTCATAAAGAATGGCATGGTGCAGTGGAGGCTACTGAAGGAAGTCAAAACTGATAAAGACCTTCATACATTGTCAGAAGCAGGGTCTAAAGAGGAGAGGCAAAATTTTACAGATATTTTTAAATACAATTCATGTAGTCTTGTGGAGAGATAGATTGATGTGATGAGTGGAGAAAGCCAGAGGAAAAAAAGTGAAATATATGTTTGTGTTTATAGCTTGGTCTCTGTGTTATAGCTGAATAGCATAATTCAAAACATGGTATTGACAGGTAGTATGAATAGGAGGCTGGGACTGAGGATTTTACAAGACCTAAAATGCATACCTTTTGAGTATTTTTTTAATGTTCGAAACGCCTATGAGATGTATAAGTGGAAACATCCTGTAGACAACTATAATTCTTCAAATAAATGACAAGGGAGAAAAGTTTAGAATTATCACTATTTAGACATTAGTAGAAGCCGTAGGAATCTTTGCAATCCACTGGGAAGAAATTATGGATCAGAAATAAGAGGTCTTTTTTATTGTTGAAGGCTTATAAATAAACACTCTTAGGAAATCAGTTTCAATTTGTTGGAGAATTTAAATTCTCATGATCAATATGAGTCATGATCAATATCAATGTTTTTCTTCCTACATTATAAGGTGGAAAACAATTTTTTTCCACTTTAAAATAAGTGTTTTCCCTCAAGACTAAATCCACCAGAAATGAGGAAAAGAAAGCAGCAAAGATATCTGTCATTTATTGTGTTTTGGGGGCCAGAGTTTTTTTAGAAGCTGATTATACAGTTACCATTGTCAGAGAAGTAAAAGATAGAAGCTCACCATTAGTAACTCAGGGTGAAATTAAAGCCCAACACAGAACTGATAGGCAATGAAAGTAGTTTGTACAGAAAATTTAAAAGGTTAACTCTCCAGACAACAGTCCCTTTGCTTTGGCTCTCTCCTAGTTTCAGAATAGAAAAGTAAATAGCAAAAGAGAAATCTCCTAGGTGTATATCATGTCATAGAGATGTGTAAAAGGTAAAAATGCCGGTAGCTTTCAGAATGACATTTCAACTATTTGCTTCTCTGAGAAATTAACTGTATCCAGCTTCTTGTTCATTTTCCACTTCCCCAGTCCCCTTCCCCTCAATTCCCCAGTTGTCTGTGCTTCTAAACAGTGCATGTCTTTTGACCTGTACACATTGATTTAGATCCTGCTTAATTTCATAATCTTTTCAGGCCACTACTGTTCACGTAGACAATATCCCCTTAGCTTGGATTTAACCATGAACCATTGATCATTTACTTGGTTTCTCTTGGAGTTCAACATAATCATTCTGGTTTAGTTCAAAAGGACATTGCGTTTGGGTAAGAGAACCTATTTGTTTATACCCTTGCTTGTTACTATTCCCTCTACCAGTTCTGCTCTTCCTTTCTCCCTTGCATCAGTGTTGGGCTATGTCATTAAGCCCAACACTTTCCACAGCATCACCCTTCCTCTACCATTGTAAGTACACATGCACAGTTAGCCGTCACTCTCTCCCATGTGCTACAACACTAGGCACATGCTGCTATTGCAGCCCTCTCCATATTTGGGAGCTCCTTTGAGACAATAACCATCTGGGTTAATGTTCATCCATCCTACTTGGTATCTACCATAGTTCTTAACACTCAATAACACACAGTTGTCAAATAATCTGTTAATTATTGTCATATTGCAAGATGTAAATGCTGTATCTTTAGTCACATCAATTTTGATATTTTATGTCTAGACTCCTGATGTCACAGGAGATGTTCTTATAAATCCTAAAAGTATGAAAAAGAGAGAGAGGGAACCCCAAAGATAGATAACCAGTCTTTTGAGATAGAACAAACAATAAAACAAATATGGAAAATGCAAATTTTTACAGACTTCATAGCAAATGTACAGCTCTAGGGCTGGTAATGTCATGGACAGATAGGTGGACACATATTCATGTGTTATACCCTTTGCTTAGAGACTCTCAGCACTTTTTCAAAGCCATTTTTTTATGTAATAAAATAACTGATAGTGGTATATCTGATCTCAGCATATAAGTCATGAAATCACTATCAGAAAAATAGGTTTCCATTTCCATATTTTACTTTTTAATTATACATCAACAAATTATAGTTGTATATATTTATGGGTTACACAGAGATGTTATGCTTTTTAAATATGTGAAATAATTAAATCAAACATTCAAATATTCATCACAAGTATTTAACATTTTTTGTAATAGGAATATTTCAGATCTACTCTCTTAGTGATTTTGAAATGTATGGAAATCAATTATTAGCTATACTTACCATGACATACAATAGATATCCAAAAAAAAAATTGAATTTTTTTCTCCTGTCTAACCGAAGCTCTATACCCTTTGACTATCATCTCACCATTACCCTCACTCCTCAGCCTTTGGCAACCATCATTCTACTCTCTGCTTCCATGAGTTTAATTGCTTTAGATTTCATATATACAACAAAGGAAATAATTAACAACAAAGGAAATAATTAAGAGTGACCAATCTTAGATTGGGTAAAATATTGCAATGCATATATCAGATAAGGAATTTAATAACAAAAATATATAAAAATCTCAAACAACTTCATAGAAAGTAAAAAAATAAAATAAAATAAATTCCAGTTAAGAAATAGGAAAACGACTTGAATAGACATTTCTCAAAAGAACACATATGGGTGGATAACAGATATATGAAGAAATTCTCAAAATCACTAACCATTAGGAAGGTGTGATACACATTAAAAGTTCAATGTGGTATCAGCTCACTTTTCTCAGAGTGACTATAAACAAACAAAAGATAACAAATGTTGGTAAGGGTGTGGAGTAAAGGGAACCTGAGATGGATCAGGGACCTTGTCTTAGGGACCTGTGGGCTTCCATCAAACTGGAAAGTAAAGGAAAATGTTGAGTCCTTTCAAGGGAAATTCCTGTCAACTAACTATCCCTGAAAAGTAAATAAGCAACTTGATAAACAAGAATGTAATAGTAGCCTAAAAAAAAAATGAAGGAAGCTAGAATTGTGAGATGTTTGGTTCCCTATAGAAACAAATGATAACATTTTACCATTCATCTCTGAGTTGTTTTTCAGAAACCTGGACCTCCGCCAAGGAGTCCACCAGCATGTAGAGCTCAGGTAAGAGGTAACTGAAGACCAAACTCTGATCACCAGTGTTGTAAATTTCCTCCTCCAGGGCCTGGAGGAAGTCACGGTCATGAGCCAAAACATGTCTGCTTACCTTAAATTTGCAAACGAAGCTTATCTTCCTTAACCAGCTGCCAGTGAGGAAATCTTTGAATCTACCTATGGTCTGTAAGCTCCTGCTTCAAGATATCCCAGGTTTTCAGGACAAAAACAATACCCTCTATGTATTGATTTATAATTTTGCCTACAACTCTGCTTTCCGGAAATTTACCCCTGCCTTTAAAAACCGTAAAACCTGCTAGCCATTGGAAAGATTGAGTCTTAAGTGTGAGCTGCCTAATCCTCCTTGCTTGGTGCCCTGCAAATAAATGCTTTCCTTTCTTCCTCCAGAAACCTCGGTGTGGATATCTGGTCTTAGTGCACCAGGGAGCGGACCCGAGTAGAATTCTATAACAAATCCATGCACACTGATGGTAGAAATGTAAATCAGTAAAACCATCAAGAAAAACAGTATGAAAGTCCTTCAAAAAACTAAAAATAGAATTACTGTATGATCCAGAAACTCCACTTCTGACTATATACCCAAAAGATTTAAAATCAGCATGGCGGCCGGGCGCGGTGGCTCAAGCCTGTAATCCCAGCACTTTGGGAGGCCGAGGCGGGTGGATCACGAGGTCAGGAGATCGAGACTATCCTGGCTAACACGGTGAAACCCCGTCTCTACTAAAAATACAAAAAAATTAGCCGGGCGTGGTAGCGGGCGCCTGTAGTCCCAGCTACTTGGGAGGCTGAGTCGGGAGAATGGCGTGAACCCAGGGGGCGGAGCTTGCAGTGAGCCGAGATCGCACCACTGCACTCCAGCCTGGGAGACACAGCGAGACTCCGTCTCAAAAAATAAAAAAAATAAAAAAAATAAAATAAAAAAAATAAATAAAATCAGCATGGCAGAGAGTTATGGGCACTTCCATGTTCACGACAGCACTAATCAAGCCAAGATACAGAATCAACCAAAATGTCTATCGACGGACGAATGGGTAAAATGTGATACATATACACAGTGAAATACTATTATTTCAAAAAAAAAAAAAAAAAGGAAATTCTGTTCTTTTCAAAACCATGGATGGAATTAGAGAACGTTTTACTAGGTGAAATAAGCCAAACATAGGAAGACAGAGAGTCCATTTATACCATATTTTCTATGGGTCTCATTTTCACCAGTAATTCCTTTGCACTAGTGAAGCAACTTTGATTTGTTAGCTTAGTTTCGTTTATCAGGTTTTTAAATCAATTATGTTTATCTACAAATCTATACAAGTATTTAAGTTTGAAGAGTTAATATTTGGATGCTTTCCATATTGCTTCGTAAATTGACTATATATGCATTTATCAACATTTATCGGTTCCATTTAAAAATAACGAATGGTTTGGCTATCCAAGTCCATTGCCAATGATATATATATATGACATATATGTATGACATATATATGACATATATGTATGACATATATATGACATATATGTATACAAATGCTATTAAGACTTTCTAACCCCCTTCACCCCTTCATTATCATGAATTTAATTCTGTCTTCCATGCACTATCAACATGTCAAAAAAATCTGTAGTTCTTTTATTTTCAGATTACTGTTGTTCAAATGATGTATAGGATACTTTTTTATGGATAATGCTATCGATATTTGTCTTAGTCAGCTTTAGCTGCCATAGCAAAATACCATAGACTGGGTGGACTAAACAGTAGACATGTGGTTTTTCACAGTTTTCGAGGCTGGCAGTCCAAAATTAGGCTGCAAGTTTGGTTTATAATGAGGGCCCTCTTCCTGGTTTGTAAATGTCTGCCTTGCTGAGTCTTCTTGAGAAAGAGGGTGATCTCTCTGGTGTCTCTTGTTATAAGGGCACTAATTTTGTCATGGCAGTACCACCCTCATGATCTCATCTAAACTTAATTTCCAAAGGTGTCATTTCCAAATACCATTACACTAGGGGCTAGGACTTCAATATTTATATTTGGGAGAGACAAAACCTTTCAGTCTATAACAATATTTACAGTCAGTTTTGTAGTATTTTACTTAAATTTAAGCTTATCGCTATTTTAATTAATTCTAATTCCAGAAATCATTGCTACATTTCCTTATAGTATGGCCTTGCCATTGTGAACAAATAAGATTGACTTATCCTTTGGCTCCTTCTTATTTATCTTCCAGTGATTCCTTTCCAAAAGTTCTATGAGTGCTATTTATAAGTCATTCTTTATTTGAGAATATTTCCTGGTTGCCATCCACATGGACAACAATTTAATTTGGTTTGGTGTAAGATTCTTCAAACATACCTCTTCCCTAAATGTGTTCATTTATTCATTGTCTCATGGCTTGTACTGTTGCAAAAAAAAATCTTAATCTAATCTGATTTATGTGTGAAATTTAACCTTCATTTTCAACTGTCTCAGCATACTTAGGACTATAATTTGTTCTTACAGCACTAACAGTAATGAAAACAACAACAAAACCAAACCATCTTTCATGGTTAGAATCTACTTTAAGCCATTTGTCTGAAACATCATTAATACTTGCATTTGTAACAGCCTGATGGGTTTATCTTGCACAATGTCCAGAAAAGTCAATACACTGAGAACAGGAGGTATTTCAGCAAAGAAAGAGTTTAACGATCAGAGGCCGAGCCAAGGGGTAGGATGAGACTCGCTTCTCAAATCTGCCTCCTCTAGAGCTAAGAGGGTAGGGTTTTTAAGGATAATTTGGAGAGGAGGGGGCAGGGAATGGGTGCTGCTGGTTGATTGGGGATGAAATTAAAACAGGGTCCAAACTGTCTTTGTGCACTGAGTCAATCAGTTTCCGTGTGGGAGTCGCAGGACTGGTTGAGCCAGTTTTCTGGTATAAGTCATGGGTCTGGGTGGCATCAGCTCATCCACCGAAATGCAGAAGTCTGAAAAATGTCTTAAAGATCAGTCTTATGTTTTGACAATAGCGATAAAATCAGTAGGAGAAGTTACAAATCTAAAGGCCTCTGGCTTCATGACACAGGAGCAGTAGATGATTGCAGAAAAGCAAGCTAGGGAAAAATGGCTGGTTATTGTTTAATGATGTATAAACTTAGCGGAATTCATGCCCCTCCCATAATCCTAACCTCGTGGGGTTTCATTAGTCTTACAAAGGTAATTTCAGTCCCAGAGCAAGGAAGAGGCTAGTTTGGGGAAGAACATGTTATCACCTTTGTTTTAAATTTAACAAGGGCAGCTAGTTCGTGAAGTTGTAAGAAAGATGGAGTCACCTATGTCAGATTTCTCTCACTATTATAATTTTTGCAAAAAAAGTTTCATGATGTGAATAGGTATATTTTACCTCATGTCAGAAATTGATTTCTTATGATTACTTCTTAAGTTATTGTTCTTTATTTGTTCTTCTCTTCTTTAGAAACACCTGTCTCTGGTAATAGTAGTTCTGAGTTCTTGCCACTCCACATGTATCAACTTTCTTTTTGTTGTTGTAGTTTCTCTGTTTTTATATTCTGTGGAGAGTCTTGGGTTTGTCCTCTAAATCTAGATTTGATTTTGGAGAGAGGAACTTTTATTTTATTTACTGCCTGCAATATACTTCACAACTTGGCAATTGTGTTTTACTTTCTGGAAAATGCTTGCTTATTTCACGAGTCTCACTTCTTATCTCATTTTGGCCTATTTTTATCTCCTGGCTTCTGTTCATCTTCACCTCTCTTGTTCTCTAATCATGCCGTTCTCTTGATTTATCAAGGTCATTCTACTGGCATTTTATATTCTAGTAAGGGTTTTAAATCTTTTTTTTTTTTTTTTTTTTTTTTTTTGAGACGGAGTCTCACGCTGTTGCCCAGGCTGGAGTGCAGTGGCGCGATCTCGGCTCACTGCAAGCTCCGCCTCCCGGGTTCCCGCCATTCTCCTGCCTCAGCCTCCTGAGTAGCTGGGACTACAGGCGCCCGCCACCGCGCCCGGCTAATTTTTTTGTATTTTTAGTAGAGACGGGGTTTCACTGTGGTCTCGATCTCCTGACCTTGTGATCCGCCCGCCTCGGCCTCCCAAAGTGCTGGGATTACAGGCTTGAGCCACCGCGCCCGGCCTTAAATCTTTTTTCCTAAGTTTATTTTTGTGAATTTATAGTACTTTATTATTATTATTATTATTGTTAAACACTGCCTCTCGGTCTTGAAAATAAAAGTCTACTTCACTCCACCTGACCTGCCTCAATTGGCTGCAGCAGAAAAAAATATACTTTATGTATTTTATATTTCTCTGTGCCCCCTGGGAATGAGTCCTAACCACCAGATCTAGAATCCAAATTCACATTCCTGTTCACTTGTTGGTTTCTAGTGAGCATCACCATAGTATAGACTTGGTCATCATTTCGGGCTTTGTTTTCTTTCTTCCATTGCATTTGTCTAGTTAAATTTTCTGATCTACCATTTTGAATTACTTTTCATTGTTAAATTGACCCAACACTCTTGTATACCCATTTTGTCTATCTGAAATTCTTCTCTTTCTCTCTTCATTCTGAGAATTCTGTGAGCATTGATTCTTTCTCTGATAACATTTTTTTTTTTTCATGCTAACTCTATTTCAGAGGAGGTATGTGCCATTTTAGTCTATCTCCTTCACTAGTCTCCATTTGTGTTCTGCGACACAGTGGCTAGGCTTTACTTCCTAACCATGTAACCTTCAGAGGTTACCTTACCAACCACCTAACCCCTTTAAACCTCACATGCAAAAGTAAGATTTTAACATTTATTCTCCAAAGGTTTGCTTTTAAAAATGAATACACACCATGCAATGCTGCTTCCATATAATCCCTGACATGTAGCATTGGCTTCTCATGAATTGTGCTATTATCATTCCTGTAAATTGCTGACTTGCAGTGATTATAGAAAGGTGGGCTAAATACTTCAGTAATCTGATTACTGGAACAGAAACAAATAGTTTTATGGGGCAGAACCTCACGATTCTGAGTTCAGACATAGGCAACTGAGTAGGAGAAATACATCTTAATGTGAAACATTTGATCTTGTTTAAATTATTAAAGCTCAAAAATACCAATTTGTGGGTAGGTAGTATGTCCAAATTAACCTATAAATGCTTCGTGGTTAGCAGGACATTTTCCTCAATTAAAATTGGAATTAATACTTTGTGGTGTCAACCTAAATTAATCAAAAGGGTCAGATTCTAGTAGAAAGAGTATTTATTGAAGTGTCAAACTTGAGGATGGCTGCCTGGAAACCACAAATTTTAAAGAATGGAAACGAATGTTTTGAAGTATAGACGTTTAGGATCACTTATCTAGATAAAGTTTCAAGAAGCTTAACAGAATTTCAACATTATTCTATGTAAAGCTTAATGCATAGTTTTTAAACATCTGATTAGGTAAGTTTTTTGTATGTTTGTTTGCTTTGTTTTGTATTGTTTTGTTTTCGGAAAGGTAGAGTTAACATGACACACTGAAGATGTAGCAGTCATGGTGTCTTTTGTGCTATCTGGTCTGAGTTAGGTATAGAGACAATCTGCAACAAAGAACAGTGATTATAAGCAGGAATAGGGGCAGGAGATCTTGTCTCTGATCTCTCCTAGTATCTTACAGGAGAAGAATGATGAGGAAGAGAGTTAATTTATAATCTAACAAGCAGAAGTTACGCACATTCCACATGACTCAGCCTCCAGGGCTTAACTTCCTACTTGGCATCATAAATTTAGATCATTTTTAAGTTTGTTTTTTTCTTTTACCTTTTTTTTTTTTCTTTTTTGCATTTGCTTTTATTTTAAAAATTCAACTAGGAGCTAGGTTGAATGAGAAGTTCTTACTCTGATTTCAGTACTCGGGGCCTGACATTTGTGGTAGCCATCTGTTTTTTTCTTCTATTAAGGCTACTAGAGCTCATTCTTCTCTTTCTGTTTTATTTTTCATTTCTTAGTGCTTGAATTCACCTCAGTTATTTTAAGTCACCCTTCATTGTTGGAAGATAAGAAAAAATCATTTCCTATTTTTAAATGTGTTTTTTTTCTTAAACTAGGTTAATCATTATTATTATTTTATGTTTAGGCTTAATTTTCTAGAAAAACAGCAGGGGTATTAAGGTTTTTCTAATTCATTATAAATTCTGTAGTTCACACTCAAAACGAACAGACTATGTCATAGATATACTAAGATTATACTATGTGAGTAAATAATATATTAATGTATTGCTGTTAATATTCTTATTTTAAAAAGTTCATTATAGTTATACGTTAAGCTGACTGAGAGCAAGAATCTTCATGTTAACTTCTCTATTTCTGGTGCTTAGCACAGTGTCTCACACAGAGTAGTCACTCAACTTGTTATTTTTCGATGATTTAAAGAAAAAATGGGCAAATGTGTATTACAATTATCAATAACCTTGGGTAATTTTATTCAGTTGGTTGCATGATTTTCAAAGGTGAATTCTTTTTTTATAATTTCGTCTATGTTTGGATCCTGACATTATTAATCAATGCCTAGTATGGTGCTAATCAGAAGTCATACATTTACTGAGAACAATCCAGTGACCAAATACTGTTCTGCAGACATTTCTGGCAAGTGAAGTACATGAGACTAAATATGCGAACAAAATAGAGAAGCTAAAGGTATTCACACTGTATTTGCCTCAGATCAAATTAATACACCCATATTTTGTAATTATTTATGCTTCCACCATGAGGCCTAGTTATCCACAAGCTTTCCTTGCAAACAATTGCATTGAGACTCAGAATAGAAGATTTCCCTCAGAGATCTCATGGAACTCCACACTGGATGTTTTTTCTTTCTTCTCAAAGCTCTTTCAGTTCTATTTTGCCAGATTTGATTCCATGTATCATTTATGCCTACCACCTTAATATAGAGGGCCAGTCCACAATTTTCTTTCAGTGTGAATTTAATCATGTCACAATATATACATAAGTCAAAACATCATGTTTCACATCTTAAATACATACATTTTTATTGGTAGACTCTAATTCAATAAAGCTGGGAAAAATAAATTACATTATTTCAAGTACTATTTTGAGTGTCAATTTAAAAAAAAAAAAGGCCTAGGATATAATCCACAGCTCTTCATGCCAGAAACTCACCAAGCTTGGCCTCATTCCTATTCTGGGTTGGTTAGCACATCTTTCAGGACCTTGGTAAGCAGTTGTGCTGCCTCATCTTAATAACTAGCATACTTCGCAGACACAATAAGGATGATCTGTGAATTTCTAGTAATTTGTCAAAAATTCTATGTGGCTTTTTTCTCTTTATATGAGTAAGAGCAAGAGGAAATTTCTCCTGAAGCTCACTTGCTAAAAATAGAATGGCTTTCTAGTGAGAATAATTGATCCCTTTTTACAGAGAAAAATCTCTTTTTCCTTCAGTCATGTCTTTGTTTTGTAGGATACAGGACCTACCTTTGATCCAAATAAGCATATCATGAAAGTAAAATAGCACCTATGAGATTTGTGGAAATGAACTGTTAAAATGAACTGTTAAAAGTCTGTGTAAATGTGAAGGAGTTTTCCCCAGAATAATTCTAAGAAGTTTTGAAAGATAACATTATTGTAGCATTCATCTTTAATTCCAGTGTGTTGCAGTGAAAGGTTTTGGAATATTGCCCTAGTAAACTTTGTCATAAATGAATTAAGAAGTTTGTGACCAAAAGATATGGTTAACTTTTTGGCTATTATTATCTTCTCTATTAAATCCCAATAGATAGAAGAAATCCATTTAAAATAGTGCTTACAACATAGAATGTAATAAATTATATGCATACCATTTAGAAAATAATTAGAATGATTAAAAATACACATTAAGTATATCCAAACAGATTTGTTAGGATAGATAAGTGACTTTTTAAAAGACTAGTAGCAATGACAATGAATCTTGAAAAATACATGCCTCTAAAACAACAACAAAGATGAAGTTAACTAATATCATATTCATGTATTCAATAAGTGATTATCTACAATGTGTAAGATATTCTTCAGGTGCTAGGTACACATCAAATCCAAGATCTCAGAGGGTGTGTAAGGCTAATAAATACCTAAAGAAAAAAATAAAATTGTGTTATGTGTGATTAAAACATAGATTCAAGTAATAGTGTTTGGTTTACTTTAGAGAAGAACTTTCTGAACTTTCTGAAGAAGCGACAGCTAATCTGTACTCTGCTTATCAGATACTATGCTAAGAAAAGAATTATATTTTCTGCATAAAAAGTGAGTATCTGTGGAGCATAAAGTGCATATTAGTCACTCTGGAGTTATAAAATTGCAACACCATCTCTTCTCTCCAGGAGGCTGAAATATAGTATCTGAGACCTGGTGTTTACACACAGGTCTAATATAAGGGAATTTGCTTAAATAAGGTTACTCTAGTTTCTTTCACTATATTCCAACCCTATTATGAAAGTTCTCCACATTTTAACACTTTTAATCCTCCAAATGCATTATGAGGTAGCCTTTACTATTATATATAAGCAACCTGAGACTAAGGACTAAGTTTCCCTTGTCAAAAATATAATAGTTTGCCAAATTTGGGATTAAATTCAGTCTAGCATGCAGCTTACATTCTTAATTTCTATGATAAGGAATGAATGCTATGACGTAAATGCAATACTATAAAATCATAAAAAGTAGGTTTCTGAGATGATCTGAGAAGGTGGCAAGGTGTATTTGTTCAAAGGTAAGCTGCTCATAGTGTATCCAAGGAAATATGAAAGGAGTTATCTTTTAGAGATGTTTCCAAGACAACAATGACAACAATCACATTGATACTAGATTGGCAACACAAGTGGCAAGAGTAGCTTAGATCATAAAAGACCCTGTGGAGTCCACCGAGAAATTTCTCTTGGGACATTTGCTCTATATCCACAAAGTGTTAATATTATAATCATGCCTGTTCTTTAAAAAAATCTCCAAATATATATATAAAACTTCAAATGTATATATATTTGAAGAATGTTTAAAGAAGTGGCCTGGTTATATTATTAACATACTCATATACACTAACACATGTTAGTGTATCTTATAATATTAACATACTCAAGTGTTATGTGTAAACATTAAAAAAGGAGAGCCATGGTTATTAAACAAAAATAAAAGAAAGAATATTAATGATCAAATGTCTCATGGAGATACATTCATTTTGAAAAGCAATCAAGAAAATGGCAATTTAAAATGTAAGTTACATTACAATAACATTGACAAAGAAGAAAGAAAGGAAGGGCAGGAGAAGGAATAGAGGGATGGTCTGGAAAGAAGGAAGAAGGGGAAGAAAGATCTCCAGCATCTCAAAAATGTGGAAAGCAGCAATCTTCATATAGAGGAAATATCTTACAAACATATTTAAAAACCTGTTAACATTTCAAGTCCTTCAGCAAAACAAGTTTGCTTCAGTGAGGTAAAAACACATATAAATGTTTAATGTAATGATTTAAAAATGTATGGATGACTATCATAAAAACAATTAAAATGTAAGTACACTTACTCATGTAAAAATACACTAAAAATGAATTGAGTTGAAAAATTATGCATACAGACTTCCTATTTTGCCTGTAAATGGAAATATATTTTGTCAGAGTCAGGTTTATTTGAAGCTAAGAGTTTATTTTAAAA
Source organism: Macaca nemestrina (assembly GCF_043159975.1). Taxonomy (NCBI): domain Eukaryota; kingdom Metazoa; phylum Chordata; class Mammalia; order Primates; family Cercopithecidae; genus Macaca; species Macaca nemestrina. The sequence continues at coordinate 78,285,611 of NC_092137.1, read as the reverse complement.
TGTAATAAATGTCTGCTAATCCAACCTTTTCTATTTCAATTTAATATATAACACTATGGCACTTTTATTCTATTAAGAAACATATCAACTTTAAAATTGCTATAAGTTTGAATACATTTATTAAGGTATATCTGTTCTTCTGTCTAGTTTAAAAGAAATCATTTTTCCATATTTTTAAGTGTATTCTCTACAATTTAGGCATGGTTGATTTTGATTCTTCTAGCATTGATTTTTTTATTGCTTTTGTTTCTTTTAAAAGTGTTTGCAAGAGAGAGTGATTTGTACAAATATATTATTTAGCCCTATTGTATTTTTTAATTAATATGTGTACACTGAGTTAATTATAGATTCACAGTCTGTTGTAATAAAATATCGGAGAGATACTATGAATGCTTTACCCATTTTTTTCCCCGATAGTGACATCTTACAAAACTGTAATACAATATCACAACCGGGATTTTGACATGGGTACAGCCAAGATATGAGATATTTCCATTCTGCGGAGGATCTTTCGTATTGAGCTTTTGTAACCACACCCGTATCTCTCCCTTGTTCTGTCCCCAACCCTTAGCCTGTCCCTATCCCTTGGCAGTCACTGATCTGTTATCAATTTCTATAAATTTGCAATTTCAAAAATGTTGTAAAAACAGACTATGCAGGGCTGGCATGGTGGCTCACACTCGTAATCCCAGAACTTTGGAAGGCTGAGGAGGGTGGATCACTTGAAGTTAGGAGATCAAACCCAGCCTGACCAACATGGTGAAACCCTGTTTCTACTAAAAACACAAAATTAGCCAGGCCTGGTAGTGGGCGCCCGTAATCCCAGTTACTTGGGAGACTGAGGCATGAGAATAGCTTGAACCTAGGAGGCAGAGGTTGCAGTGAACTGAGATCAAGCCACTTCACTCCAGCCTGGGCCACAGAGTGAAACTCGGTCTCAAAAAAAAAAAAAAAAAAAAAAAATACACACACACACACACACACACACATATATATATAGACTATGCAATAGGTAAACTTTTGGGATTGGCTTCTTTCATTCAGCATGATTTAATGATAATTCATCTCAGCTTCACATATATTAATATTTTCTTTCATTTCATTCCTTAGTAGTATTCTATAGCATGAATGTATCATAGCTTGGTTTACTATACACATGTGAAGGACATCAAATTACTTCTAATTTGGGGCTATAACAAAGTTTTTTCATTTAGAAACTGTTATATAAATGGAATAATGCAGTATGTGACCCCTTGAGATTGGCTTTTGTTTTTTCATTTAACATAGTGCCCTTGAGATTTTTCCAAGTTGTTACATATGTTACTAGCTTGTTTTCTTGATCCCTGATTAGTGTTAGATGGTACATAAGAATCACAGTTCTTTTAGCCATTGGCCATTTAAGGACAGGGTTGTTGCTAGATTTTGGATACTATGAATATTAATAAAACTGCTATGAACATTTATTTAGGTTTTGGTGTTACCTTAGGTTGTCATTTCTCTAAGATGAAGGCCTGAAAGTGCAATTCCTGGATCATATGGTAAGAACGTTTTAGTTTTATAAGTAATTGCCAAATAATTTTCAGAATGACTACATCCTTTTATGTTCTCACCTGCAATGTATAAATGATTCAATTTCTCCACATTCCTGTCAGCATTTGGTATTATCATGATTTTATTTTGAAATATTAGCCATTCTGATAGGTGTGTTAGTATAGCTCATTGTGATTTTAACCTGCTATTTTCTAGTGGTGAATGAAGTTCAACGTCTTTCTTGCTTATTTGCCATCTGGATATCCTGTTTGGTTAAATGTATGTTCAATTCATTTTTTCTTATTTTCTGATTGGATTGTTCATTTTATTTTTGAGTTCTTTATATATTTTAGATAAAAATCTTTTGTTGAATAAGAGGTTTGCATTTATTTCTTTCCCAGACAGTAGCTTATCTTTTGCAACTTCAAAAATGTTGTAAAAACATTCTCTTAACAGGGTCTTTCACGGAGCAAGGGATTTTAATTTTGATGAAGTCCAATTTATCACTTTTTTCTTTTTATGCTTTGTGCTTTTGGTGTTAGGCCTAAGAAGTCTTTGCCTAACTGCAGTTACAAAGATTTTTTCCTACTTTTCACAGAAAGATAGTGTTATATTTTGCATTGAAATACAATACACATTTATTTATATTAACTTTTGCATAAGGCGTGAGGCTAAGGTCAAGATTTTTTTTTTTTTTTTTTTTTTTTTTGGCATATGGATATCTCATTGCAGCAATATCATTTGTTTGAAAAGCTATTCTGGATGGATGTGGTGGTTTACGCCTGTAATCCCAGAACTTTTGGAAGCCAAGGTGGAAGGATTGCTTGAGGCCAAGATGTCAAGACCAACCTTGCCAACACAGTGAGACCTTTGTCTCTACAATAATGTTTTTTAAAAAATAAATTAATCAGGTGTGGTGGCATGCACCTATAATCCCAGCTATTTAGGGAACTGCAATGAGCGGATCTCTTAGTCCAGGAGTTTAAGGCTGCAGTGAGCCATGATTGTGCCACTGCACCCCAGCCTGAATAAGCCAGTAAGATCCTATCTTCAAAAACAAACAAACAAACAAACAGAAGGCTATGCTTTCTGCATTGAATAGCTTTTGTGCCTTTGTGGGAGTCTAATGTTAGGTTCTCTGTTCTGTTCTATTGATTTATGACCTATTCTTCCACCAACACTACACTCTCATGATTATATAGCTATATGGTAAGACAATGTTGAATAGACTCATCTCAAATTATTATTATTTTTCAAAATTGTCGTAGATATTCTAGGGCTTGTGGCTTTACATAAATATTTTAGAATAAGCTTGTCAAAGTGTAAAAATATGAAACAAAACAACAACAACAAAACTTGGTGGGATTTTCATAGGAATATCACTGAACCTGTGAATCAATTTGAAGAGAAATTCAGCTTTACTATGTTGGCTCTTCTTGTGAGCATGGTATACATTTACATTTATTTGGTACTTCCTTCATTTCTTTTATCAGCATTTTGTAATTTTAGTGTACAGATACTGTACATATTTTGTTAAGTTTGTACCTAAATATTTTGTAATTTTTTTGGAAAAATTATAAATGGTATTATGATTTTAATTTTGGTTTTGATATGTTCACTGTTACTATTTAGAAATGTGATTCTTTTGTCTGTGTGTCTATGCATGTGCTGCTTTCATATGCTACAACCTTGCTTAACTCTCATATTAGTTCTAAGAAATGTTTCTACTTTGCAAATTACTTGAAATTTTCTACATAGATAATTGTATCATCAGCAAATAGAGACAGTTTGTCCTTCCTTTCCAATTTGTGCCTGTTATTTCTTTTTTACTTGATTCACTGTAGTTTTATGTTGAATAAGAGTGATGAGAATTGCCTTTTTTTGCCATGTTCTTCACTTTAGAGTGGAAACACTAAATATTTCAACATTAAGTATGATATTACTTTTTCCAATTTGTGCTTTTTTCCTTCCTTTCCAATTTATGCCTTTTATTTCTTTTTTACTTGATTCACTGTGGTTTTATGTTGAATAAGAGTGACGAGAATTGCCTTTTTTTGCCATGTTCTTCACTTAAAGTGGAAACACTAAATATTTCAACATTAAGTATGATCTTACCTCTAGGTTTGTTTATATATCTTTATCAAGTTGAGATTTTTTTTTCTACTGAAAATTTGCTGAGTTGTTTATTATTATTATTATAAGTAGATGCTAGCTTTTCTCAAATGATTTTTCTGCATCAATTGATATAATTGTGTGATTTGCCTTCTTAGTCTGTTGATACGTTGTATTGCATTTTTTTTTTAATATAGAACCAGCTTTGCAAACTTCTAATAAATCCCACTCAATCCAGTGTATCAGTTTTTAAAAACATTGTTCAATTCAATTTGCTAATATTTGGTTGAGGATTTTTGTGTCAAAAATTATGAGAAATATTCATCTTTTTTTGGTATTTATTTTTGTTTCTTGCTCTTGGTTTTGGGATCAGGGTAACATTATCCTAATAAAACGAGTTGAGAAATATTATCTCCTCTTCTTTTTCAGAAAAGAGATTGTGTCAAATTGGTGCTAATTCCTCTTTATTTAATGGAATTCTCCAATGAGATCATATGGGCCTGTAGATGGTCATTCTATGAACTTTTAAATTACGAATTAAATTTCTTTAACAGTTTAATACTGTTCAGATTATTTATTTCATTTTGGTTGAATTTTAATAGCTTGTATTTTTTGAGGAATTGATCCATTTGTTTCCTAAATTGTTAAATTTTGGAACATAAAGTTGTTTGTAATATACTGTGATTATCCTTATAATAGTAGCAGGATTTTTCAGTGACAACCCTGCTTATTCCTGATACTGGTGATTTGTGTCTTTTTGCTTTGCTTTTGATGTTTGTCAGCCTTACTAAAGACTTACCAATTGTATTAACATTTGGAGGAACAGGTTTTGTGTAATTGATTTTCTTAATTTGTTTATTGTTTTCATTTCCTTGATTTTTAATCTTATCTTTATTATTTCCTTTGCACTGCTTTTGTCAGATGCATTTGGACCAGAGTGACTCCATTTTGAGTGAGGGCTTGGAAAATGAGGCTGAGACTTGCTGGGCTACATTCCCAGACACTTAGGCATTCCTAGCCTCTAGAAGTTTATAGTTAAGGGAATGAATTAACAATGTTTACTAAGCAGACCCAGACTTGGGAGTGCCCAGATACTCCAATATCTGGAGAACAAAGGCATTCCTAATTTTGCTTTAAAGATTATAATATCAATTCTTGCACAATAAACTAATTAAGAAAATTAATCACTTATCCCAAACCCTTATAGCAGAATACATCTGTCCATATATACAAGCATTGTACATAGGGTGGGTACGTTCCTCCTCTTGCTTTCCAACTCTGTCTATGGAGTCCTTTCACCACTGTGCTTTCTCAATAAACTTGCTTTTACTTTGCACTGAATTCTTTCTTGCTTGAATTCCAAGAACCCTCTTTTGGGGTCCGGATCAGGACCACTTTCCTGTAACACTTTTACTTTAAATTACCTATGCTGTAGCATTTGAAATCAATTATTTGTAAAACAACATAGAGTTGGTTTGTGATTTTCCCTCCACTCCACTGATGTTTGACTTTAATTGGTATTTCTATATTATTTTCATTTAAGGATAATACTATGGTGTTATAACTTAAAACCATGATATTGTAACTTAAAACTGTTATTTTATGTTTTTGATTTATTTTCACTACGTGCTATTCCTCTGTATCTCTTTTATTACCATTATGAACTCTTTGTCTTAATTTGTTTTTTGTTGCTGTAATGAAAGGTCACAGAGTGGGTAATTTATAAACAACAGAAGTTTGGTTGGCTTGCAGTTCTGGAGGCTAGGAAGTCCAAGAAAGTAGCACCAGTGTTTGCTGAGGGCTTTCCTGCTGCATTATCCCATGGAGAAGGTGGCAGAGCAAGAGAGTGTGAGAGTGAGAGAGGAAGGGGCCAAACTTATCCTTTTTGTCAGGAATCCACATCTGTGATAACTAAATCTCTTCTATGATAACAGCATTAGTCCATTCATGAGGGCAGGCCTCTCATGATCTAATTACCTGATAAAGTCCCACCTTTAAATACTGTTACCCTGAGGATTAAGTACCTAACATATGAACTTAAGGGAACACCTTCAAACCATAGCATTCTTTCATATTCTTTTAGTTATTAATCATTTGCTTACTGTGTTTTCAGTCTCATTTCTCAATTTTATTTCATATATTCTGTTAATAATATGAAATTGCCTTAAGTTTCTTTATGTCCCCTACCCTTATCTGATTTAGCAGATTTTGTTGTCTTTGCTAAAAGTATCTTTCCCCAAATTTTCATTTTGGTCACATTGTACATATTCTTCAGGATTTAGCATTGTACTCTCTATTATAGAAAATATGCTCTGCCTTATTTTCCCCAACCTTGAAACTTTGCCCCAAAACTTGCATTTCCTTTACTAAGAATCACTTATCCAAATATTTATTTTATGTCATGTATTTCTCAATTATGAAACCCATTGCTGCATTTTATAATTATTGGTTTACTTATTTGTCCCCTTACCAGATTCTGAGCCTTTTGAGATCTGGGTTTACATTATAATTCTCTTTATATTCCTATTTCTTAGCCCTATATCTGACATATAGAATTCACTTGTTAAGTTCTGGTTATATAACATTAAAATACTTCACATATAATTTATTTTAGTGAAAATATGTCAATAAAGATATTTTATTATTAATTTTGAACTTCTCCACTTAGAAAATAAAGTGTTAATTAACAAACACTAAAAATTTCTAATTATATGTTCAGTACTGAATTGGGTAGGGTTTGAAAATACGTAAGAAGAGCAATCTACTCTCAGGTTATAGTAATCTGTTTGATCAGGTATGCTTCCACCATAAAATAGTGCAAACTATCCAAAAATTAATTGGTTTTCAATGAAATGGTGGGTCAATGAGCTTTTGCACTAATCAGGAAGGAAAGATAGGAAATAGTGTGAGTCTGAAAGCAATACATTCCAAGCTATAATTTTCAATTGCTCCTGGATATTCAAATATTTTATTATGGCCAAACCAGTTTATTCATAGTTAAGATCAACAATAAAATAGAGGAGGGTAGCCAGAGAGTAAAAGAAGTTTTATTATGTAAACTTAGAAAAGTTAAACTTTCATGCATTGCTTTTCTCTTTGCTTACAAATATTGGGTTTTAAATAAAATTATATCTATTTGTGAAGGTTATGAATAAAATAAGGAACAAAAATCTGGGTCTTATAAAAATGGAGGATCTTCAAAAAATAAGCAGAAACATTATCAATCTGCTTATAACACTGAAAGAAATATTTTCTCATGATAGAAAACAGTATACTCTAACATTTTTAATCCAAAATACTTTTTATGGACAAACTTGTCTGAACAGTACTCTCCTGAAAGCCCATAAACCCCTCTGAGATACTCTCATATTAATGAGTTTTAATGGTGCCTTTGAGTAACACCTAGATGACTACAGCACTACTTAAAAGAGAAACACATCTCTCACACTAATTAGAGTTCTTGAATGACATTGAAAGAGCGAACTGGTTAAATCATTTTCTGCAGCACCAGGTTTAATTGACATAGATATAATGCCAGTGATAATTTTATGCAATTGCAAGATCAGGAGTTTAATATATCTGGCAGTAAGGCAGGGATTTTCTTTCTCTGACAGTGCTGAATAAACCTCTCTAATCCTTTTCCTTTAGCTTTCCCTTATTTCTAGGCTTAAGTTTAATAAAAGGCTAAAAAAAAATCAAGATTCCTCTAGGCTTCTCAAAGCTCAAGCATAGAGAGAAAAAGATGTTATCTCAGGGAGGTTGTGGCTCAGAATCATTAAAAAGACTAATGGCAGGATCACAGGGCTAAGTTTACAATTCCCTTTGTATATCGCAGAGGCACCCTCTCTTGTAGTAAACACTTTATCTACTTTCATCTTGCTTCCAAATTGCCAAAACGGAGGCAGGAGTCCAAGAGGGATTGGATGATTATAGTTTATAAGGTGCTCAAAATGTTTCCTTGCATGTTCAATTTGGCTTACCTATGATGCTTGTTTATTCATTTACAAGTTATTCCAAAGCCTTGCTATATAGAACTAGGATATTTTGACAAAGTGAACTTCCACAGCATGTTTTCTGTAACATTTAATGTTTTACAGTTTAGAATTGTCATGTACTATAGAAGGCAGCATCTTATGGGCCATTTGGCAGAAGTGATAAAAAGCATAATATTTATGAAAGCCTCTGAAATAGGCCAATTGATTTTCAGTGTAATCATCCAATTTTTTTTACTTTGTTTTAATTATAAATTGAGAAGTGCAGAACTCAGGCATATCTAAAGCCCGAATCTTTCTGCCCCTGGGACATTCCTGCTTTCCGTGTTTGTTTTATGCTTTCTTTTTAACTTTTTGAGCAGAATGCCTCGTTTATACTGTTCTTTCTTACTTGACTTTTGATCAGTATTATAAGTGGTCATATACAATGTTTCTCATTTTCATTGTTTTCTAAAGCTTATGTAATTGTGTTTTTTAAATTAACATTTAGACCCTAAAATTATTTAATGGAATATATTTTTTCTTGTGGCTATTTTTCTCCTTTATACCTTTGTAAACCATATTTTAGATTGAATGCATGATGATCATAAAAGGTAGCCTTTGAAATATCTTCTTTTAAAAATTCATTGAGATTTTATTTGTAATCTAAAGTGTAATTTTCCTTTTTTTTTTTTTTTAAATAGGCTGTGGAAATTAAAAGGGCAAGTTGTAGAATGGAATTTCATAAATATTTATCAAGTCCTTTGAAATAAAAAACATTATTTATAATATGTTTAATTTTTAAAAAGTAAAGTATTATTTGACCAATAAAAATGAAATAAAAAGTACCTGTAAATTGATAAATAGATCAATGTAATTCCATATAGTAGCATAATATGCAACTATTAGAATTTATGGCATATGAGAATGTTACCAAGTTATATTATTCAGTGAGAAAAGCAGGTTAGTAGAATATACAAATAATGTTCACAAACAATATATCTTGTTTTTTTGTAATCCCCAAAGGATAAAAAACAGATGCAATCACATTAAGTCAAATTTTAATTTGAGGACACTACATAGCATCAAAATAAAGAATACAGTGTGATAAAATCATGAAATTATATATAATTCTGATTCTTCTCCTTCTCTCTCTTTTTTTAATGTAGAAAGGGAGAATGATTTGAAAATGGTAATGAGGAAAAAGAACGTCACTGACACCACCTCCAGGTCCCATGGAATGAGATCTATAGTAAATAGTGTTAACTATGGTCCTTAGAAGAGGTTCAGATTTACATTCAAACATAAAGATGAAAGAAATATTTTGAGCACATGATGAAAGTATGAGATAATTAACTGTTAATGGAGCGTACATTTCAAATGGTATATAGACACGAGTTTAGAATTTGAGGAAGCATTGAAAAGGAGACAGCATAGTAGATACATAAAGGTACATGATGATTCATGTGAAGAATACAAGTCGTTACTAGGAATATGAGCGTTTTCTTGGGACTAAATTAATGAGATAAATCTATCTATCTATAGATATATAGATAAAATAGATATATATATAGATAGACATAGATATAGACATATAGAGAGATTAATCCTGGTGAGTTTAAGGCAGTGTTTGCATCAGGATAAAAGAGAGGAATAGATATCTCTTTATTGTAATACTTGGGTAGATAGTGAGCAAGGAATGGTCTTACACCCAGGGTGGCAGCTCACTCTGACTTCCTGTTTAAGGAGAAGAGATCTTATTCCAGATACATACACTATCTTGATAGCTTACAGAATTCTGTAGAAGGTATGTATGACAACAATCACAAGAACCCTTTTACTGTAAGAAAGTTATGCTTGTGAGTGTATATACATTTGTACATATGTGAAAATGTCTACAGACATGTACTTTCTATCTGGTTTTGCTAGATAGAAGTGATGCATTAAAAGTCTATATTTTTTTTTTTGCCTCAGAAATCTCTGAAATATTATTTTGTCTTTTCTTCCAGATACCCTTAGAAAAAAAAGGAACCTACCCATATAAAGAATTTGATCACCATTACTAAAGCTGTAGAATTTAGAGGACATGTACCTCATGAGTGTCTGGAATTAAAATCTCAAAAGAATCATTAACTTTTTTACACTCACTTGAAATTCTGCCTTTATGAGATTTTTTTCTGTTGAAATACTTTTGTATATTCAGTTCTTAAGGAGAACAATTTGCCATCATGTGTTTTTGTCCTCTGTTGATGTAACTGAATCTAATGCTTGCATGTATTTGTGAATTTTTTATGTGTATGAAGGTTAAATTTTGGCTTAGGCAACACTGGGCTATTACTTTCTTGTGTGGTTTTATGAAATATTTGGATATGATCACAAATCTTTCACTGGTAAAGTTTCTTTTTAAAAAAACAAAAAATATATCAGGGATTTTTCTTTTTTTTGTAGGTAGGATTTTTTTTTATGGACTTCATTCTTGCTTCTGGAACACCAAATTGGGAATCATCTAGTTGGCAAACACTTTTTGTTACTTGACGAAATATAGAAAAAATGTGTTTTGTTTTATGCCAGCCATTATATTTTTTGTTAAATGGAATGACTTATTCATTGATTCACAAATTACATATTGAGTTTCTACTATGTGCCAGGCAGAGCTTACAGTGTCTGGAAAAAATGGTAAATAAAACAAACCATAATGCTTGCTAATGCCTCGCTTATATTAAAATGACTGGGATGAGGGAATAATATCAATTAAACAATATAAATGTGAAACAACTAAATATAATGGTTAGAATACGGTACTTGTTATGGAAAAAATAGAGTTGGGTGAAGGGAATTAAGAGTATGAGAGTGATAAGTGGGTTGCAATTTTACATAAAGTTGTTGGCTCAGGTCTTACTAATCAGGTGATGTACATGAACATATTGGGAAAGCAATACAGAGAGAGGGAACATCCCAGTGCAAAATGCTTGAAATGGGATGGGACTTGTGTATTTGAGGAAAAACAGAGAGGTCACTATGATAGGAGCTATATAAGCAAGATAGAAGGAAATGAGGCCACAGAGCTAACGGCGTCAAATAATTTTGACCATTACAGGCTATTTTAAGAACTTTCCATTTAATTCTGAATAAATAAAAAGAGAGAGCATTGAATGACTTGAATAAGAAAGTGGCATGGTCTGACCTCTATGTCATAATGGATAACTCTGACTTCTGTTTTGATAATAGACTGGTAGGGGCAAGGAGATGAACTTAGAGGCTATTAGATCAATCAATAGCAGAAACAAAGATGGCTTGGATCAGAATTGTAGTGTGTAGATAATGGTTGAATTATAATGTATTTTTTAGTAAAGTCAAGAGAAATTCTTGACAGATTCGATTTAATATGATAGAAAAAGAATCAAAAATGACTGAAAGCTTTAGTCTGAACCATTAAAGGAAAGAAGTTGTCATCTGATGAAGTAGAGAAGATTATGCTTTGTGTGTGTGAGTATGTGTGGGGGTGTATCTGTGCGTATTTGGGATATCTATTAGGTATCTTAGTGGAAATATAGCAAGTTGGATATATGCCTCTGGACTTAAGGAGAGTGACCAGCCTGAAGATAACGTTTTGAAAGTCTAGGCACACATTTGACTATAAAGACATCTAACTGAATAAAATGATGGTACAGTCAACGTGGTCAGGAAAGAGAAGAAGGTCAAAGGCTGATCTCTAGTATCTACAACACTAAAATTTTGGAAACAGAAAAGGAATTCAGCAAATAGCCCTAAAAAGGAGAGACTGGTAAAGTAGGAGGAGAAAATAATTATGTGACACCTTACAAGCTGACTAAAAATGAATAAAAAAGGAGGGGTTTGTAATAACTTAAATGCTCATAATGGTACATTCCATAAAATGTGAGGCTGGTGGTAATAGTAAGGAAATTTAATTAGGATGAGACACAGGCAACTTAGAGTTAGGAGGTCCAGAGTGGAAGGGAATGAAAAGGAAAGCATGAATATCTGTATTCAAGAGAGTCCAGCATGGAGTTTCTTTGGGACTAGCCGACTGTCGCCTAACTTCGCAAGCCAAAATCATCCTCCTTGGAGTAAGTAAGACTTTTGGTTGCCTATTGTCACCATACCTGCTGGTTCTGATGTGTTTGTTTGATTTATTTAGGCTGTATGTGACCCCTCTCACTTCTGATGTAGATCTCTCATTCTGTAATACTTTGGAAGAAGAAACATGCTAACTAAAATATTTCTTTGCAGCAAGTTTTAGAATTTGGTTTTCCTGAGGTGAACATCCAAATTTCTCCATACTCATCATATTTCTAGAACAGAACACATGACATAATATGACATAGAAGAAATCTTGACATTCCATTTCTGACATTAATAAAATTTTTAAAAATCCTGCCATTTCACTTTAACAAATGGAAATTAGTCTCTGTGTGGGTCAACCTCTCTTGAATCTCTTTATAAAGTAATATAATTGAGTTGCATGAGGTAAAAGCTAGGGACAACATCTTTCAGCAACTTTCGTAGCCTAAGACATAGCAAATTAACCAATGAAGACCATCACATCAACAGTCTAAAGAAAAAATATTACATAATCATGTCATTTGATACAGAAATAGCATCAAAATACAGAAACAGCATTTGACACAGAAACTAATTCTCATTTATGATTAAAAAGAAAAAAATACTCAGAACACTAAAAATAGAGGGTGACATTCATAATTTAATTTTAACATTTAAAAAAATCCCAAACCAACCAAACAAAAATCACCTAACCTCATTCTTAATGGTGAGAACTTGAATGTTTTCTCTCTAACCTTTGGAACAAGGCACAGATGTCCTCTCCACCATTCTTATTCAGCATTGTACTGGAAGGTTTAGCCAGTGCAGTATGACAAAAAGAGAAAATAAACGATATAAAAATGGGATGGGAAGAAATAAAACTGCATATATTCACAGATAACATGATTTTTTCTGTAGGAAATCCCAAAATATCAACAGCAACATTAGCAATGACAACTCTTTGAATAATAATAAATTATTCCAAGGTTTCAGGATACAAGATTAACATACAAAAGTCTATTGCTTTCTTATATATCAGCAATGAATAACTGTAATTTAAAATTAAAAGCACAGCACCGTTCACATTAGATAAGAAAAAAAGAGAAATACTTAGATGTAAATTCTAACCAAACATGTATATGATCTGCATCCAAAAAATTACAAAGTACTGATTTTAAAAATCAAATATTTAAATAAATGGATGTTCTGTGTTCATGAATTGAAAGAGCCAACTTTAAAGTGACAGTTCTTTCAAAATTAATCCATAGATTTAACGCAAACTCAGTTAAAACTGCAGTAAGCTCTTTTGTCGATATCAGCATTGATTCTAAAGTTTACATAAAATGCAAAAGACCTAGAATAGCTAACATGATACTGAGCAAAAAGAAAAACAATGTTGGATGACTGACATTACATTATTTCAAGACTTATAATAAGGCTACCATAATCACGATCATATGGTATTGGTGAAGAATTAGACACACAGATCATGGAACAGAATAGACAGCCCAGAGAAAACCCACCCAAATACAGTCGAAATGTAGTAAATTGATCCGGAGCAAAGGCATGTGAATGAAGAAAGAAAGAATAGTCTTTTTAAAAAATCATGGTGAGACACCTGGATGTCCCATAAGTAAAACAATGAACCTTGACACAAAATTAACCTTACAAAAAAATCAATACAAATTAGATTATACATCTAAATACAAAATGCAAAACTTCTTGAAGACCACCTGGGATACAATCAGTAGGACTTTTGTGTTTGATCAAATGTTTAAATACTGAAATAAAAAGTTGATAAGCAGATTATTGATTATTCGTTGTGTTTGATAAGGGAGGGCTAAATAGGTAAAGCACAGGGATATTTTAGGGTGGTAATTTTATTTTGTATGATTCTATAATTAAGCGTTTGCCAAAACCCTCAGAAATTTACTATGCAAAGAACAAATCTAATGTATATAAATTTTTAAAAAATAGTATTGAAAATTGGAGGATGCTAGAACAAAAGGGAAAATGTTACCAAGGAATTTAAATCTATCAGAAATGTATTAAATAACATCAATTAAAAGGCTGGTAGAATCAGATGATGAAATACGTAACTTTGAAATGCGAAGTCTTTGAGACTAAAGTAAAAATAACTATGCATAAGTGTTATATCTTGTTGGAAAGTTGTGTCCTATGGGGTTATGGGTTAAAAATTCCAAAACCACACTACATGGATACGGGAATTGAATTAAGCACATAAATATCAGATGGTGGTGGGGGGATTCCATGTTTCTTCTTATTGCAATGAGAGGTTACAGATAAATATGGGGCAGAACCTAGAACGACCCATGTAGTACGGATTAGATTTGGAGACATCAGTATGAACTCATGTTCAGCTTAATATCTATACAGATGATTTTGTATAGAATTATCTATACATATTTATGTACATAAGTTAGTGTACACTCGTATGTTTTCTTCCTTTGTCAGCTGTAAGAACCTAAAAACAACGACATTTCAGTGCCAGTGAGAAAACTTTACATCTAGATCTTGGTTTCCAATACCATTCTTCAATAAAAGGAACCAGGGCTGCTTGGATGAATGACTCACTCTAGGACTGGAGCATAATATATACAAAATGCAGGCCGGGCGTGTTGGCGCACGACTGTAATCCCAGCACTTTGGGTGGCCGAGGCGGGTGGATTATGAGGTCAGGAGATCGAGACCATCCTGGCTAACACGGTGAAACCCCGTCTTTACTAAAAAAAAAAACACAAAAAATTAGTCGGGCGCGGTAGCGGGCACCTGTAGTCCCCGCTACTCCGGAGGCTGAGGCAGGAGAATGGCGTGAACCCGGGAGGCGGAGCTTGCAGTGAGCCGAGATCATGGCACTGCACTCCAGCCTGGGCTACAGAGCGAGACTCCGTCTCAAAAAATATAAAAAAATAAAATATACAAAATGTGCCTGGAGCCTCTTGTGTATTATAGTGTGAAAAAGTATGAAAGTGCTCAATAAACCAAAACATAACACACACACACTGTCAGGGACTATGAAAGGGACATAGGAGCAAAGGAAAGAGTTCCAAATGGCAACATTGGAACAATTTCAGCAATAAAATAAGTAAATCGTGTATGATTATAATCCAAAATATAAAATAAATATTCATAATGTAAATGATCAAACTCATAAACAAATGGAGAATAGATAAATCTCACTTGCAGAAGAATTTCAAATAATGTATGCAGTAAATGAACCCTTAAGGATGTGGAGCATCACCCCCGCTCCTTAAAGGTTTTCTTCACATAGTTTATTCTAAAGAGTACTATGTGTAAATTAAATAAAACAGAGTAAATTTACTCTTAAGGAAGAGTAAATTTGAAATGGAGAAAAGTGACAAATAATTCAAGCCAGGCAATCAAGGTGAACAATTACAATGATAAGTTACATATTTACAGTGTATGCCCTTGATATGATGTGATACCAACTTTATCACTGTGATTTTCCTCCCAAAAACCCCGCAGCTCCTGTATAATCACGAGAAAAATATCAGGCAGTTCCCATTTAAAGGATATTCTGTAAAATATCTGAACAAGTAATTCTCCAGGCAGTTAAGCTTATCAAAAAACAACCAAAGTCTGAGAAATATCACAATGATTAAGAAATTAAAGGGACATGACTACTTAAAATAGTGAGGTATCATGGATGGGCTCCTGGAACAAAAAGAATACTGGGGAAAGACTAAAAATCTGGATACAATAGACTTTAAAAAATAATAGTATATCAATATATTGGTTTACTATTGGTGACAAATATACCTTATCAGTGTAAGATATAATGTCCTTCTATCTCCCAGAAATGTCTACCTCCTAATCCCCTAAATCCGTGAAACTGTTACACTACATGAAAACAGGAAACCTACAGATATAAATTAAGGGTCCTGAGATGGAGAGATTATTCTGGATTACCCAGATGTGCTTAATCACAAGAGACATTATAAGAGAGAGGCAGGATTCTCAGAGTTATCGATGTGATGATGAAATTGAGATAATAATGGAGAAAACCCAATGTGGATCATACAGGAATATCTGGGTTATCTGTGAAATAATTCTGTTAATCTAAAACTGTCCCAAAAATAGATGATTAAAAACCAATTTCAATAATTGAGCTGTATGACATGAAACCCAGCACCTGGGGTAACAGCTTACAGGCCTCTGACATATAGCCCTTAGAGCACACACATAGCTGTGCATTGTCTTCCCTCTGTCTTTGCTTATTTCATTACCAATGGTTACTCAGCTCTCTGCTCAAGTGTCTCTTCCTTAAAATGTTCTTATTTTATCAACTCTAAAATCAGAATGCATTTCTTCTTCAGATTTCTCTAAATTTGTTTTCTTCTCTAAAAATAATGTTAAGGAGTATAAATAAATGTTGAAAATTGGAAGAAGAGAGTATTTTGCCAATTGAAACTGTTCAAAATGATTTACAATGAAACCACGTAATAAACTATCATGCAGCCTTTGAAAACAATGAGAAAAACTAAAGGAGGCTTTAGGGAGGAAAAAAATAAAACAATAATTGCAGTTGTATTTAGATATATATACATATGTAACTAACATGGTTTCTACTGGCTCAAAATGACAATGCCATCCTACCCCTTAATAGTGGTTTTCAATAAATATTTAAAAATCATTAGTGCCAGTAATATATTGTATACTACAAAATAGCTAGAAGAGAGGCTTTTGAGTGTTTTCAATACAAAGAAATGATAAATGCATGAGGTGATAGATATGTTAAATATCCCTGATTTGATAAATAAACAGCATATATACATATTAAAACATTAAATTGTACACCTTAAATATGTACAATTATAATGTGTCAATTAAAAAATAAATAAAAGCTGGGCATGGTGGCTCACACCTGTAATCCCAGCACTTTGGGAGGCTGAGATGGGCAGATCACTTGAGGCCAGGAGTTCGATACTAGCCTGACCAACATGGTAAAACCCCATCTCTACTAAAAATACAAAAATTAGCTGAGTGTGGTGACCCACACCTGTAATCCCAGCTACTTGGGAGGCTGGGGATGAGAATATCTTGAACCTGGGAGGCGGAAGTTGCAGTGAGTCGAGACTGGGCCATTGCACTCCAGCCTGGGCAACAGAGCGGGTCTCTGTCCCTAAATAAATAAATAAAATAAAATTATTGGTGGAAATTATTTTTCTGACAGATAAATTATAATATTAAAGCACATTATGTAAAACACACAAAACTAGAGCTGTCCTGGTATGAAACTAAATAGAGGTAAAGAGAACCTTACAAGGCTTCTTCCTTCTTCCCTGTATGCCTCCTTTCAATGAATTATTTAATGTTCTTGAATTTCCTATCAACATTTCTATTTATGTGTTTATAAGTTATAGTTACACACTACCATACTAACGTATTTTATATCATACACAATATACAATGTTTGAATCAAAACATTCACATTTTTAAAGGGTGAGATTTTAAAACTAATTACAAATTCAATTGTAGTTTTTTTTTCTGATGCACTGATGCATTCTCTTACACACCGTTTGATTGACTTACATGTGACTTCAGAGACCATGACCCTAAATCAACAATCCATAGAAGGCTGTTTTCAATCTAGATGCAGTCTGTGACAGAATTCATAATTGTAAATGGTGATACCCGTTAAATAAGAACAACATAATCAACTGTTTATAAAGTTAGATTAAGTTTGGAGAACAGTCCTTTATTCTGAAATTATTGACTTTCTTGTGTCTAGCAAACTAAATAGCATTACTTTATATTCTGAATGTCATTGACAATATGTGTATATTGTTCTAATTTTTATAGTTATTAAAGTCTGCTAGTTTCCAATGTCTGGGAATTGCAGTTTGGCAAAAAATTGTTATATGTGTACAAAATAAATAGAATGAAGAAGGCATTGAAGAGATACTGATGACGTCTGCATTCAAATGATGATTATATTGACATTCTGAATAGATCTCCACTAAGTGCCACAACAGTGTCACAGCTTACTAGTGATATCTCGTAAGTCCCGTTCCACGTAAGTGGGGAAAACTTCTGTCTATTAGAAATTAAAGAAAAACACATCTTGGGGCAAAGATATATCTTTCTTGAGTACTTTTGCAAAGTGCAAATGTAACTATAGTAAATACCACCAGAGATGAGAATAGTCAGTTCACTTATCTCTAGTTAAATATGAGAGTAAAACTACAATTTTAAGCCTAGAAAATACATGCTAAAGGCATGTTAACTTGGAATTTGGAACTTGCTCTATTGACTACATTTTTTCTATATTGGTAAAATCAGAAAAAAAGAAATGGAGAATTAAACATTATAGAAAACTAAAGAAGAGCAAAAATATAACATGCTTTAATAGAAATTTTAAAAATATAGCACTTATCAAATTTAACCATGACCCTGAATTTATTTTTGGTTCTTTAACTTAACTCATTAAAGAATGTGAAAGATCAATGGTATCTAAGTTTGATCAATGGAATAGTATCAAAAATACTTTTTCACAAAGTTAAAGACTTTAACGTATATAAAAAAGCTTTTTTTAAAAAAATAAATAACACATTTTTCCTTATATATCTTCTCAGTTGCAAGAAACACATACGTAAACTTATTTTATGAATGTCTGATTGATGGGAGAAGAGTGCTCCAGTTACCTGCTATACAAAACTCCAATGTGGAAAAAAAAAAAAAAAAAAGATTGCCCAGAACTCCGTTCACAAGTGGTGTCATGAAAATTTGAAGGCAAGTTCTCTAATCCTCAGTGGCTCATTCCAAAGCAGTCATCTAAGTATTGCAAATAGAAATATGTTTCCCCTTGAAATATAAAGTGGCTAAAAAGTAATTTCAATATAAAACTGGTGTAAAACAACAGCAAGAGCTAATCTTATTTTATATTTGACTTATTTAGAATACATTTTAAACACATATCCAAGAGGAAAGTAAACAATTTAAAAATGTTTAGGACCAAATGTATTTCCTGTTGTGGAATCTAATTGTTCTGGCAAAGGATGGCCAAGGAGGAGTACAAAATAAGTAAGTGAATTGCTGACTGCTAAATGATACACGAGTAAAGCCAGTCCAAGGAAATCACCATGAAGAAATATTCTGAGAGAAGTTCCACACTGCCGAACTTTTAGAGAAACATCGTTAGGCTCTTTGCTTAGTGAAATGTCCTCAGATAGACAGAGATATGAAACTTCTTGATATTCTTCGAAATACTAACATTTTATACAAAATATGACTTCTAAATGTTCAATAAAACCTCATGGCACTGAACATCTAGGACACAGGAAAAATAATGTCATGGCAAAAATATAAGTTTGTAGAGTTTCCATGTACAAAACATCAATTTAGTAAGTATTTCAAATGTTCTCAACTTGTAGATATATGTGGAGAGATATGTAGAATAACGAGAAACTAGCTCTTTAAGAATTTAAGACATTATTATCCATGCGTTGTTTAAATTTTCCCCCACTAACAGACAAAATGGACTCTCCTTGGCTAACTGAGCTTCTCAAAGTTAAAACAGAACCAGGCCACCATAGTTAAGAGAGGGAACAATCACGTACTCTGCATTCTTAGAAAGATCTAAGTGTCACTTAGAAAGATCTAAGTGTCCTTTTTACAACCAAGCCAAAGAAGTTTCCGCTGTCAGTGTCAGGATTAACTGTGACCAGAAACTCCCCCTGTCACTCACTGGCTGTTTGAAAGAAACATCTGACAGAGACTTGGCCGATTTGGGGTCTAGAAACTACCTCATCAGGGTCAACTATTTTGACCAATCAGAAATGAACAAGTTTGAAAGTTTCATTTGCCTAAGTGGACGTGGTTGATAACCTAGGTGAGAACTTTCCCTATTTAAGCCAGTCCCTCCCTTTGTTCTGTGGAGAGCATACTTCTATTTGTATTGAATGTTATGCCTCCTCAATCTACAGATTATTTTTTAATAGAAAATAAGCTTTCCATTTTCTCTCTAAAGATCTCATGACCTTTTGTTGACAATGTGAATAAACCTTCCAAACATGCACACAGTTAATCATCTATGACAATTGCTTTTAAAAAAGTGGTAGTATAATAAATGTTATATTATGTTATCTGGACATGGTAGCTCACATCTATAGTCCCAGCACTTTGGGAGGCTAAGGTAGGAGGATCACTTGAGTCCAGGAGTTCAAGACCAGCCTAGGCAACAGAGGGAGATCCTGTCTCTATGAAAAAATAATTTAAATATATTTAAAAATTATAAATGAGAATAAATGTCATATTGTTCAGAAAAGAGATCAGAATTTAGGAAAGATGCAGTGGAGAAGGCAGGAGGGAAGTTTTCCTAGAAGAGTACAACTTGAGAGATCATATACGAAATATGTCAGCTTTCAAAGTATGCCCCACCTTGATCCCTGGTCTAACCAGATTTATGATTACTTTGGCCTCACTGTATTAGAAGACAAGGCCCAAAACCTAATTGTGATGTAAATAGTTTTGTTTGTTTGTTTGTTGTTTGGTATTGTATGGTTGTTATTTTAAATACTCTCTTCCTTTTAAATTCCTCACAAATGATTGGCCTATGTTTTTGAGAAAGAACACTAATACTCTCAAGAACTTGAAAAGAAAAATATCAAATTCATACGACTCTTTGTCTAAAGAGACCATTTATCTCCTGAATAGCTGCCCAGCATCAGTCATGTTCAGAGAAGGGGAAGTAACATTGTCTCCTCTTTTTTGGCCTGAACAATTTGTGGAGGGTTCCTCTGTGAAATTTTTTAGAAATCGTGTGTGTGAGACCATTTTTCTAAAATAAAGTTGTAAAATGATAATGTTGCCAAAATACGCAAACCAACATATGTGTTTTCTTTCTCTACCACCTTTTTGAAAAGCATTTTTGGGCTGGGAAAGGTTATCTTAAAATTGTATTTCCCAATAATATTCAAAAAATAAGGAAATGCTGGAGAAGCAAATTCCTATGAAATTAACAGCAGTAAAGGCTCAAAGTGGTGAGAGTTTGACTTAGTTGAAAAATAACACAGGATGTCAGTGAAGCTGACTTTTGTGAGCTAGAAAGAGAATAATAGGAGACAAAGTTGGAGAGGTAAGAATATGTATTTACCTACATTATTAAGGAAATGCCATAAATAAGAATTTACGTTTTATTCTAATTGCAATAAATAGATGTTTATAGTGATTTACACTGTATCTAATTTGTATTCATAAATGAACCAATGGGCTGCTATGTTGAGAACTAGTTTAAAGGCTAAGAATATAAGAAGGGCAGCTGCTATTATGGTATCCTTGGAAAGACATAATAATGCCTTGTTGTTTTTTTTTGTTTTGTTTTGTTTTGTTTTGTTTTTTTGAGATGGAGTCTCGCTCTGTCGCCCAGGCTGGAGTGCGGTGGCGCAATCTCCGCTCACTGCAAGCTCCGCCTCCTGGGTTCACACTATTTTCTTGCCTCAGCCTCCCCAGTAGCTGGGACTACAGTCACCCACCACCACGTCCAGCTAATTTTTTGTGTTTTTTAGTAGAGACAGGGTTTCACCATGTTAGCCAGGTTGGTCTCGATCTCCTGACCTCATGATCCGCCTGCCTCAGCCTCCCAAAGTGCTGGGATTACAGGCGTGAGCCACCGCGCCCTGCCAATAATGACTTTTTAAAGGTGAAGAAAACTTTTCTTCCACCCTCTGAAGGTCTGAGCTCTGTAATGATCTTGACAGTAGACAGATTAGTAAGACAAATCTGGATGCTCTGGCTCCTGCCTGTAGTCCAGCTATTCAGGAGGCTGAGGCAGGATGATCCCTTGAGCCCAGGAGTTTGTGGCTACAGTAAGCTGTGATCCATCCCAGGTCACTGCATTCCAACCTGGCAAGACTCTATCTCTTAAAAAAAAAAAAAAAAGAAAAGAAAAGAAAGGGAGAAAAGGCATACAAATTTATTATATGCATATGCACAGGAATCCCACAAAATATAAGACTCAAAGAGGGGCCAGATGGTTGAAGCTTAAATAGCATTTTGAGCTACAGAAAGAAATAGGGGCTTGTTGTGGAGACGTGACAACACAAGCCATAGGAGGTTGAAGGGAGGACATCCATGATGAACAAAGGTTGTTTTACTATACAGATCAAGTTTCTCAGGCAGCCTTCAGAATAGGTGATGGGCTATGCAAAATTCTTTCTGGGCTAAGCATTGATATGATCTTTTCTAGATCTGTTTTAGACAGATAAGGAGGCTCAGAGAAAGCCTGTTCTTACATTTGCTGTTTACTAATGTAGATAGATGTAAATTTCTTTTACAAAAGGACAGCTTTTCAGATCTATTCCTGTGTCTGCAGCTTCTCTGAATAGTTATCTCAAAATATGCCAAGAAGTATATTTTGTGATAGCATAGATTAGTCTCCTACAGTCCCATTTTGGGGTGGTATGTCCTGAGCCCCAACAACTTCATTATTAGGAAATACAAATAAAAAAAGGGGACATGTATACTTTGTAATTAAAGCAAAATGTAAAGGTCAATACAATATATGTAGAGAGGGAAGAGGGACAAAAAGCATAACCAAAATAATCCTTATGATTTTTGGCTGGAGCAACAAGATAGGTGTTAAAATTCTTAACTGAAGTGAATAAAATTGAGAAATAACAGATTTGGGTGGAGTAGAATACAAAAATAATTTTGATTATCATTTGTTTTCAGTCCTTTTGAATATAATACAAGATGTCCATCTATTTTTTTTAATCCTTGATTTTTCATTATGTTATGGCATTCTGCCTTATGAACATACGCTAATCAAATGAACATCTCTCTATTATTGAATATTTGTTTCTTTAAGTGCTTTGAAGCTATTGACTGTTGCCCTCCACAAAGACCACCTGAAAAAGCTGTTGATTAAGCAAATTTAAATTGATGAGACTTACTGCAATAAGGAGGGAATATCAACTTGAAATAGTATTAGTAGTGTCTCAGTATGAAAACAATTGAGGATAGTTACAGAGTTTGATTACCTGATTTGTGTAATATTAAGATGGGACTTGTAATCTGTGTAAATGCCTAAGATTAGGAACAGTTTATGATAAAGTAGCTTTGAATTGACTGGCAACGTGAATTAAGGGTCTTGAAGTAAGTCTTGAGTAATCTGTTAGTCTTGATAAGAAAGCTATATTAGGCTGGGTGCGGTGGCTCATGTTGCCATCCCAGCACTTTGGGAGGCCGAGGCGGGGAGATCACGAGGTCAGGAGATTGAGACCATCCTGGGTAACACAGTGAAATCCTGTCTCTACCAAAAAAAAAAAAAAAAAAATACAAAAAATTAGCTAGGTGTGGTGGTGGGCACCTGTTGTCCCAGCTACTGGGGAGGCTGAGGCAGAAGAATGGCGTGAACCTGGGAGGCAGAGCTTGCAGTGAGCCAAGATCGCACCACTACACTCCTGCCTGGGTGACAGTGCGAGACTCTGTCTCAAAAAAAAAAAAGAAAAAAGAAAAAAGAAAAGCTGTTTTAGTTGGCTCACTGTCATATCTTCCAGAAGCAAATATTTGATTGTCCCTAGCATTTTACGATAAAGACACAGAAATTGTCCAGTATTGTTCAATATAGGGACAGGGAATCACATTGATTTCAGCCCTCAATACATATTGTCAAATAGCCCTCAGTGAAGTTGGCATTAATTTAGACGTTTCTATATTTACTCCTACTGATTATATTTTTACTTGAATTTAATGAATAATTACCTGAAAGATTGTTTATCATACTCAGATTTTGATGTGCTATATTGCTATATCTGATTTTTATTCATCTTTTAATTTTTAATATCAGTTCATAACCCAATAAAGGATAACTAATAATTATAATTATTCAATAAATATAATTATTAAAAATATGCATGTGGAAACTAAGCATTAGTCTTCTAAGAAGAAATACTAATTGAGATAAAGGTGTTGAAAACAGTGCCCTAATATTTAGGGAAAACATATGAATGTCTCTTATAAGAACCACTTTTGTAATATTTTCATTATAGCATTTCAACTGTCAGAGGGATTAGTGAGCAAAGATGGCTTTGGCATATTTTCAAAATGATCCCAAGTATTGAATCCTTCATTTAAGGAGCCATAGCAATGTTAGACAGATGATGATAGACTTTCTTCCCAGTGGGAACACTTGAGTTGCATCCCTCACTTATCATTCTCATGCATAGTGACTATCACAAATAGCTGTAGGAGATTAGCCTGTTTGGCTGGTTTTATCCAGGCAGAGCTTTCATGGCAGGTATCAAAAGAAAGACACCTAATACTCATAATCCTTGTGAAATAAAACCTAAGGGGGAGAAATTCCATTTTTTATAGAAACTTTGCTGGAAAATGTTTTATAAAGCAAAAAACGTTTCAGATAATGCGTTGCAATCTAATTATTTCTCTATTGGCAACAATGACCCTTTTTACTAAAAAAACTTCCTTAGACCCAAAACAGTTACAAAAGAGTAAAAATGTCTAATTTATATTCTTTAAAATTGCAGATACACATACATAGATAACCTTTTTAATGCAAAAGAGTAAAATGCGAAGGGTACTAACTTGTATTTTTTAACATGATGAGTGAATGCAGCATATAGTGTGAATTTAACGGGTTCCTGATAAGATTTGGCTCTGTGTCTCTACACAAATCTCATGATGAATTGTAATCCCCATGTGTGTCAAGGAAGGGACCAGGTGGGAGATGACTGGATAAGAGGGTAGCTTTCCTCATGCTTTTCTCATGATAGTGAGTGAGTTCTCATGAGATCTGATGGCATTAAACTGGCACTTCCCCCTTTGCCCTCTCTCTTCTTCTGTCATGTAAGACATGCATTGTTTCTCCTTTACCTTCTGCCATGACTGTAAGCTTCCTGAGGCCTCTCCAGCCATGTGAATTGTGAGTCAATTAAACCTCTTTCTATAAACTACCCAGTCTCAGGTAGTTCTTCATAGCAGTGTGAAAACGGCCTAACACAGTTTCTTTTCAAATTTTATCAACATTTTATCATAAACTGACATTATTTATTTAATATTTTACTTAAGTTTTCAATATATAGGTTTACCATGTAAATATGTATTTTCTTATCAAGAAAGCAGTACCAAATATTTTTAAATTCTTAAAAAGTAAAAAAATTATTAACTATATTATCAGAAAGTCATTGTTAATAGTTTTATGTATATGTATGTGTGTATATATATATATACACACACACACACACACACCTCATTTACTATTCAAAAATTTAGATCATGCAGCACATTTTTTGCAAATTTCCAATAAGCTATGATAACACATATATATGAAAAAAATGAACTGAGTAAACCATTCATTTCATAGAACTAGAAGACAGAATCAAATGACAGAAGTATAAAATAAGAAATTATATTTTTAAAAAATGTAACACAATTAACCAATTCTAAGACAATAAACCATGAAAAATTATGTGATTGCTAGGAGTTGCATAGATGGCATAAAAGCTTACTATTAGAGCCTCTAAGTCAGTTCCAGTCATCATTCCTCCACTGTCCTGTACCAGGCCATTTTCTACTGGACAAATTTTCATTCCTCTAGGGAAACAAAATTCTATAAACTTTCTTAAATGGAAACATCCTGTTACCTCACTAACTCTTCAATAATTCTACACACACACACACACACACACACACACACACACACACACACACACAAATTTATTCTTAGAAAAGCAATTGTAGCAATTATGTTATCACATAATATTATAGAAGTAGGTGGGTTTTTTTCCAAATAATTGGAGTTTGTGCTTTTCATAATTTTCCAATAAGTGCCGTAGTAAAAGTTTTTTGGTCCCCTGGCACAACTGTCATGCTAAATATTTACCATAACTGTCACTGGAAAGGAGTCCCAAGAGAGGATTCTTAGATCTTACACGAGAAAGAATTTGGGGCTAGACTACAAAGTTAAGTGAAAGGAAGTTTATGAGAGAAATAAAGAAACAAAAACAATGGCTACTCCACAGAGGAGGGCATTCCTGAAAGCAAGAAGAGAAACATGCCCACCTTAGGCAGAACCCTTGTTTATATAGAAGTTAAAAAAGCAAAAAACAAAGAAAAATATTGCATTAGTCTGTTTTCACGCTGCTGATAAAGACATACTTGAGATTGGAAAGAAAAAGAGTTTTAATGGACTTACAGTTCCATATGGCTGGGCAGGCCTTACAATCATGGCAGAAGGCAAGGAGGAGCATGTCACGTCTTACATGGATGATGGCAGGCAAAGAGAGAAAGCTTGTACAGGGAAACTTCTCTTTATGCAACCATCAGATCTTGTGAGACGTATTCACTAATATGAAAACAGCATGAGAAAGGCCCACCCCCATGATTCAATTACCTCTCACTGGTCCCTCTTATGACACATGGGAATTGTGGGAGTTACAATTCAAGATGAGATTTGAGTGGGGACATAGCCAAACCATATCATATATATATATACACACACACACATACACACACACAAACACACACATATATGTGTGCATATATGTATACACACATATGTATATGTATATATGCTATACCACTAGGGCTCATGACAAAGGATTGTTAATCTTTGTGTAATTCTACTGATTTTGCAAAAATCTACATAATTATCTTAAAGCAAAATATTCTTAAACTAAGAATGCTTCAAGATGAGATTTGAGTGGGGACATAGCCAAACCATATCATATATATATATACACACACACACACATACACACACACAAACACACACATATATGTGTGCATATATGTATACACACATATGTATATGTATATATGCTATACCACTAGGGCTCATGACAAAGGATTGTTAATCTTTGTGTAATTCTACTGATTTTGCAAAAATCTACATGATTATCTTAAAGCAAAATATTCTTAAACTAAGAATGCTTTTGTCTTTAAGATGTGGGGACATCAGGACACTTTCTGGGTCTGTTAAGTCCTGGGTCTGTTTAGTAAACATTATTAATCTGTTCCCTTGACCATCAACATCTTATGATTATGAATGCCTAGGTTCCTGGGAATGCAGCCCAGCAGGTCAGTCTCATTTTACCCAGCCAGTGCCTCTTCTGGATAGATCACTCTGGTTCAAATGCCTCTGACATATTCACAAATAACACAACCTTATGACTACTTTGAACTTGTATTATTTTTAACTGTAACAAGCAATCCTTTTGATACTTTCATTTAAAATAAATGACAGTTTAATCTGTGAAGAAAAAAAGTACATTTTTATCTGAGGAATGTGAGCTCCTGTAAATTATGAGACCCAGAAAGGAATTTGAATGAAATAGCAGTCACATCTCTCCCATTAGAGCAAAACAATTACCTCTTTTTTTTTTTTTTTTTTTTTTTTTTGAGACGGAGTCTGGCTCTGTCGCCCGGGCTGGAGTGCAGTGGCCGGATCTCAGCTCACTGCAAGCTCCGCCCCCCGGATTCCCGCCATTCTCCTGACTCAGCCTCCCGAGTAGCTGGGACTACAGGCGCCGCCACCATGCCCGGCTAGTTTTTTGTATTTTTTTTAGTAGAGACGGGGTTTCACCGTGTTCGCCAGGATGGTCTCGATCTCCTAACCTCGTGATCCGCCCGTCTCGGCCTCCCAAAGTGCTGGGATTACAGGCTTGAGCCACCGCGCCCGGCCACAATTACCTCTTAAAGGCACTTGCTATGTGAGTTCTAGATTAACTGATGCCAAGAAGCCTTTAAATCCCATGTGATGGGCACCCTAACTCATAACATTAACTCAATAATGTATAGCCAATCACTAATCGATATCTCTGTAGTCAATGAGAATTCCTATTAGATAACCTTGTATCAGTCCACTCCTTGTTTTCTTTGCCTTTAAAAACCAGTTGGTAACAAGGGTTGATGGAGCTCTCCCCAAAACTACTTGGAAGTGTGCCCTACACAGCTAACCTCACTCTGGTTCATGTAAACTCTTAAAATTATATTTTGTGCTTCAGTCTTTTTCTCGTAGGTCAACAAGTGAAAAATAAGAAATCAAATGTATTTTTAAACTACATTATTTTCCTAATTTATTTAATAAGAATTTAATTAGAGTTTAGGAAAACAAAATTCTATGAATTTTTTTAAATGGAAACTCCCTGTTACCTCACTGGCTCTTCAAAAATTCTACACACAAAAAATTATTATTTAAAAAGCAATGGTAACAGTGATGCTATCACAATACTTTAGGATTAAAGATTTCTTTCAAATAATTGGAATTTGTGCTTTTCACAGTCTTCCAACAAGTGCCACAGCTGAACTCTTACTCATTTTAATTTCTTTATTTTTGAAAAAATATATGTATGTATATATAAATATTTATGGTTATTTACTTCAGAGTGATTTAAATTATTTTCTTTAGCCTCCCTTGTTGCATTCCTTCTCACACTGCTGTAAAGAAATACCTGTGACTGACTGGGTAATTTATAAAGCAAAGAAGTCTAATTGGCTCATGGTTCTGCAGGCTGTACAGAAAGCATGGCAGCATCTGGTTCTAGGAAGGCCTCAGAAAAATTATGATCATGGCAGAAGGTAGAGGAGAAGCAGGCAGGTCTTACATGGTAAGAGCAAAAGGAAGAGAGAGGGGAAAGTGTACACACTTTTAAACAACTAGGTCCCATGAGAACTCACGATGCCTGTGACAGCATTGTCATAGGAATGGTGTTAAACCATGAGAAACTGCTCTCATGATTCAATCACCTCCCTTCTCACCAGGCCCCACCTCCTAATACTGGGAATTACATTTCAACATGAGATTAGGGTGGGCACACAGATTCAAACCATATGATTCTGCACTTGGCCCCTTCCAAATCTCATTCCCTTCTCACGTTTTAAAAGACAATTGTTGCAGGAATTTTTCTTAATTCAGCTAAATATGGGTTTTTTGTTCCATGGCCATGAAAATTCAGGGTTACAGACAATTTAAATGGTGAGTAAGACAGGGTTTTACTGAGTAAAAATGAAGGAAACCGGAAAACAGGGACTCTCTTCAAGGCCAGAGTGCCTGCTAGAGTGCTTCCTGCCTTGAAGTTTGAATCCCAGGAAGAGAAGGTGTCAGGCTCCTCCCTGTTGTAGATGTTGCAAACTTCCTGAGGCTCCACTGCAGTGTGCAGGCTGGCTGGAGTTTTGCCAGGGACCTGCTCCCACCTGGCTGTGTCACAATCATCCCTTCATAACAGTCCCCCAAACTCTTGACTCATTCCAGCCTTAACTCAAATGTCCCAGTCCAAAGTTTCATTTGAGACAAGACAAATCCCTTCTGCCTTTGAGCCTGTAAAATCAAAAATAAGTTAGTTACTTCCAAGATAGAATGGGGTTACAGGCATTGTGTAAAGGTTCCCATTCCAAATGAGAGAGATTGGCCAAAAAAAAAAAAAAAAAAAAAAGTGCCACAGGCCCCATGCAAGTCCAAAACACAGCTTGGCAGTCATTAAATCTTAAAGCTCCAAAATCTCTTTTGACTCCATGCCTCACATTGAAGGCAAGCTAATGCAAGAGATGGGCTCCCAGAGCCTTGGGCATCTCCGCCCCTGGTATAGCACCTGTGGCTCTTTCATTTTTGGCATTGAGTGCCTCCAGCTTTTCCAGGCTTATGGCACAAGCTGTTAGTGGATCTACCTTTCTGGGGTCTGGAGGATGGAGGCCCTCTTCCCATAGTTCACCTAGACAGTGCCCCAGTGGGGACTCTGTGTGGGGGCTCCAACCCCACATTTCTCTTCTGCTCTGCCCTAGAAGAGCTTCTTCCTGAGGGCTCTGCTTCTGTACCAGACTTCTGCCTGCACATCCAGGCATTTCCATACATCCTCTGAAATCCAGTTTGAGGCTCCCAAGCCTCAACACTTGCACTCCGCACACCAGCAGGCTTAACATTTTGGGAAAACCACCAAGGCTTCTGGCTTACACCTGCTGGAGCATCAACCTAAGCTGTTTCTGGGCCCCTTTAATCCAAAGCTGGAGTAGGAGACACATCTGGAACTGGAGCCACCAGAATACCGGAGGCAGTATCCTGAGGCTCCACAGCAGTGGAGCCCTGGGCCTCACATACATCATTCAGTCCCCCTAGGCCTCTGGGCCTGTGATGGAAGGGGGCTGCCAAGAAGGTCTCTGAAATACCTTTGAGGCCTTTACCCCATTGTCTTGGATATCAGCACTTGGCTCCTCTTTACTTATACAAATTTCTGTAGCCAGTTTGAATTCCTCCCCAGAAAATGGGTTTTTCTTTTCTACTGCATGGCCAGGGTGCAAATTTCCCAAACATGCTCTGCTTCCTTTTAAAATTGAGTTCCTATTTCAGGTCATTTATTTGCTTATACATATGAGTATAGGTAGTTAGAAGCAACCAGGCCACTTTTGGAATGCCTTGCTGCTGAGAAATTTTTTCTGCCAGATACCCTAAATCATCACTCTCAAGTTCAAAATTCCATAGATCCCTAGAGCAGAGGTGTAATATAGCCAAACTCTTTGCCAAGACATAAGAAAAGTGACCTTTACTTCCATTCCCAATAAGTTCCTCATCTCCATCTGAGACCTCCTCAGCCTGGACTTCACTGTTCATATCACTATCAGCATTTTGGTCACAACAATGTAACCAGTTTCTAGGGAGTTCCAAACTTTCCCTCATCTTCTTGTCTTCTTCTGAGTCCTCCAAATTGTTCCAAACTCTGCCCATTACCCAGTTTTAAATCTGCTTCCACATTTTCGGGTACCTTGATTGCCATGGTCTACTCCTTGGTACCAGTTTTCTGTATTAGTCGATTCTTCCACTGCTATAAAGAAAAACCTGAGACTAATTGATAACAAAAAGAGGTTTAACTGGCTCATGGTTCTGCAGGCTCTACAGGAAACATGGCAGCATATGGTTCTGGAGAAGCCTCAGAAAACTTACAATTATGGCAGAAGCTGGAGGGGAAGCAAGCAGGTTTGATGTGGCCAGAGCAGAAGGAAGAGAGATGGGGGAGGTGCACACACTTTTAAACATCCAGCTACCTTGAGAACTCACTATCCTGAGGAGAGGAGTGAGGAGTGGTGGTGTTAAAGCATGAGAAACCACTCTTATGATCCAATCACCTCCCACCAGGCCCCACCTCCAATGCTGGGAATTATGTTTCGACGAGATTTGGGTGGGGACATAGATCAAAACCATATTACCTGTGATTTTTAAAATGTCTGTTATTAACCCACATTACATTTTGATTAAAAAGTCTAAGTTGAAAGTTTGTTTAAGAAAAGGCTGCAATCATATTCAAGACTAACAAAATACTAAATGTATGTTTTTCATTAACTATTTCAATTTTATTATTCATCTCCTCTTGGGAGATACTGCTTGAGTTTTTCCTTCTATTAGTGTACCATATTTTGTTTATCTAATCACATTGTATTGGATATTTAAACGTTTTTACAATTTATTGATTTCTATATAAAATTCATAATGAATATAACATGAATATAGAACTCTGAAAATATGTTGTTTGCTTTCATAGGATGTACTCTTTAAAAAGGTGAGCTGAAACAAGTATATGTCATTTTTCAAAGAATTTTATGATGTTGTCTGCATTTTGGTCCCTCTCCCTTGAGATTTTTCTCTTCAAATTTACCCTTCCTTCAAGAGTTTATGAATTTAACCATTTTCCAAAGGTCTTTTTTTTTTTTTTCCAAAGGTCTTAATAACACTGGGCATTGCCATCATTTCTACTTTTGCCAGTTTACAATAAAAAATTCCTGTTATTGTGTTTTTTGATTAATAATAAAATTAAACTTTGCATATGTTTATAGAATTTTTCTTTAATAATAACTTTTTAAAGGCATTTGTACATGTAAAACTGAGATTTGCATGATTTTATTAAACTTAATTTTAAAGATTCATTTAAAATTAAGGTGCAGTGGCTCACACCTGTAATCTCAGCATGCTGGGAGGCTGAGATGGGAGGATTTCTTGAGCCCAGGAATTCAAGGCTGCAGTGAGCTAGGATTGTGTCTCTGAAATTCATCCATTCATCCAGTGATCATGTCTGGGCAACAGAGTGAGATCATGTCTCTAAAAGTTTTCTTTCTTATATTTATTTTTAAACTGATGAAAGTATGTCTATTAGCATACATAGTAAACAACTTTTACCTCATATCGACATTTTTCCATAATCTGTGGATTTTTGTTTTGACACAGTGATTAATTTTTAGTATCTGTTTATTTTTAATGTGTTGCAATTTTTTATCTCAAACTTAAATATTTAAGCTTCCTATAATTATTTTTGTGTAAAATATGAGGTAGCTGTCTAACTCACACAAAAATCAATCTAGCTTTAATATTAAAAAAATTATTGTATTCCATGTATTCTTCTGTCATTAATATTAATAATATTAATAATTGGAAAGCCTTTCTTGACATAATTCATTTGTTTTCAATATTTTGAAAATTATTTCTTTTTATAGGTGCTATAGCATTTTTTAATTGACAGAAATATTATCTGTATTTAAGGCATACAATATGATATTTTGAAATACAGAGTCTGTATTTGTGTTGTAATTGTTCAACATTTATGTCCATATACCAATGTTTGTTATAAGTACTGAGTACATTTAAAAAATTAAATTCTTTTCTTAGCTCAGTAATATTGAAAATAACATAAGAATTATCTCTTAACCTTATCTGGTAAATTCTGGAGGCCTTTAGCTTCCCTAGAGGATACTTAAGTGACATCACAATATTGAAAACGGCAGTTGAGTGTGATAAGAAAAAAAAAAAAAAAAAAAAAAAAAACAAGAGTTCAAGCTTTAAAGTCAGAAATTCCTGGGTTTAATATGTTAGCCAAGCAGATCTTTTGAAGCAGCAAGTTATGTCTTTAATTGGACATAGCAATGTTGCCTGATTTATGTAGGTACCCCAAAGTCTTGAATATATCTGGCACATATCAAAGTTTTCTCATTATTATTTAAAAAGCTGTTTCTATAGAGTACTGGAAAAATAACAGAGCATTATCATAAATGAACTATAATAAAAGCATAAAGTTTATCCAATACTAGTGAATAAATTTATATAATCAATGACATCAATAAGAAAATAAGAAATTACCATTACCTGGATAGCCAAAAAAGACTTCTGAAAAAATACAACATTCATTTTGTATATAAACTTAAACCTAATTAAGAATACAAGCGTACTTTCTTTATCTACTAATGAATAACTGTTTTAAACAAAGACCCAGATTATTTAAGTCAACAATGAAAATAATGTAAGACACTCAAGAGAAGTTTTCATGTAATGGAATTCTAAAACAATAGCTTTTTCTTTTACTTCTACTTTTTTTTTTTCTTTGAGATGGCATCTCACTCTGTTGCCCAGGCTGGAGTGCAATGGCACAATCTCAGCTCACTGCAACCTCCGTCTCGCAGGTTCAAGCAATTCTCCTGCCTCAGCCTCTCAAGTGACTGGGATTACAGGTTCATGCCATCATGCCCAGCTAATTTTTTGTATTTTACTAGAGACGAGGTTTCACTGTGTTGCCCAGGCTGGTCTCAAACTCCTGAGCTCAGGCAATCCACCTGCCTTGGCCTCCCAAAGGGCTGGGAATTCAGGCTTGAGCCACCGTGCCCAGCCAACAATTGTTTTTTCTTACATCAGTAATAATTGGGTAGAAAATATAATTTAAAAATGATGAATATTTAAAATAGCAAAATATTAAATATTTAGAAAAAATAGCATAACAATGAATAAGTATAGAGAAAATTATTAAATTTTACTAAGCAAGATAAAATTTTTGAGCACATTAAAAGACCATTGTGTTAAAAGCCTTATTTTATCCAAACTGCTTTTCAAACCAAAAGCAATATTTTTTCAGGTTCTAGACAATGATGTGCTCTTCTCATAGAATTTACCACATTTGCAACTCCTCTAATGAGTCAATTCATGGATGCAAAAAGGCCATTTGATAGAGTGAAGATAAAGAAAGACACGGTGTGAAGGGTAAATAATCTCTTCAATAGCTGTTGAAAGAGCACAAAGGCAGCCAATACACACATACATAAAGTGAAGGGCAAAGTTATACTGCATTAATGTCAGGGCATTCATGTTATGCTGCAAATTACTACTCCTGAACAACTCATGGTGCATTCAGTCCAACTAGGAAGTTGTGGTATAGTTCAATAAAATTACTTAGATTTTTTGCAATTCCTGTCTCTTTAAATGCTATAGAAATTCTTGTAGAAAATCCTCTCTAGGCTGGGCATGGTGACTTATGTCTATAATCCCAGCCAGCATTTTGGGAGACTGAGTCAGGAGAATTGCTTGAAGCCAGGAATTTGAGACCAGCCTGAATAACAAAGCAAGACCATGTCTGTACAAAAGATAGAAATCAAAAATTAAATTTAAAAAAAAAAGGAAATCACCTCTAATTCAGGAGTCACTCATTACTCCTTACTGGAATAGACAGTTTTAGTTTAGAAAATCCTAAAATCTCTATATATCTGTATATTTGCAGAAACTGAAATTATATACAAGCAAAAGTTTATTTTATTTAATATTGCATCAGTAATATCTATTTGTGTATTTAAGATTGAGAGAGAAGGACAGAGGCAGAGATGACAAAGACAGATAAAACTATATTTCGGGCCAGGCACGGTGGCTCACGTCTGTAATCCCAGCACTTTGGGAGGCCGAGGCGGGCGAATCACAAGGTCAGGAGATCGAGACCATCCTGGCTAACACGGTAAAACCCCGTCTCTACTAAAAATACACACACACACACACACCCACACACCCACACACCCACACACACACACACACACACACAAAATTAGCCCAGCGTGGTGGCACACGCCTGTAGTCCCAGCTACCAGGGAGGCTGAGGCAGGATACTGGCATGAACTCAGGAGGCCGAGCTTGCAGTGAGCCTAGATGGCGCCACTGCACTCCAGCCTGGGTGACAGAGTGAGACTCTGTCTCAACAAACAAACAAACAAACAAACGTCTATATTTCGATCTGCTTGCCTATTTATCAACAAGAAATGACCAGGTCTCTCAATAAACTACTCCACCTCCCACGCTCCCCGCCCCCCGCCCACATAGACACACACAAACACTATCAAGCATTATTGTGAAATAAAAAGAGAAATGTAGGTACAAATTGAGAAATAGACCAAAGTTCTGGATGGCAACTACTGAAATACTTTCATAATTAGTTTATAATTTTAAATCAAGTAAAATGAAATTCTATATTCAAAAGTTTATTTATATGCGTTACTAAATAAGAAAAGATTCTTGTAGGAATTTTTCCTGTGAATAAAATAATAAAATTGTTTTATGTTTGTCATAACTGTGCAGGTATTTTCTTTTTTGTGTGTAAATTTATGTAATTTCAAATTTATAACATTTACAAGGATTAATATAATAACTTTCACCAGGATTTTCCGTGTATGCCCCTATTCGATTTGTTCATATTTTGCTCCTATTTTCTCTGTTTTTCTTCTTCTCCCTCTCCTCTCATTCTCTTTCTTATTTATCTTCTTTTAGATATTTTCTCAGTATCTAAAATATGTTTGCATATGTATGTATACTTTTGTGTATGTGTATGATATATATTTTTTCTTTTGAAAACAAGAAAATAGAAATTCTGTTCCTTGCCTCTTAATAATTTAATTCTAATATCACAAGAAGAAGAAAATTATGTTTAGTTTCTTTGCCAAAACTGAAGAAATATAAATGCAACACGATTGCCTCATATTCATACTCAAATTGTTTCAAATGCCTAATAATGCCATTAAAGACTGATGACTTTTTCCCATACAGGATTCACATTGCATTTACTTAACATGTGTTTTTAGTCAACTTTAATTCAGAGAAAATCCTGAGCCTTTACATTTGTTTCTGTACCTTACATCGTTGGCCAGTTATTTTGTTGAATGTCTCTCTGTTTAATTCTGTTGGATGTTTACTCATTAGCAATTCGATGTATATACTCTTGGCAGGTACACAACTGAAACAATGTGTCCATTTCAGTGCATTGTATTAGCGGGAACATGGAATTTGCTTCCATAATAGTGATATTAGTTTTGATGATATAATTAATATGGTATTCTCCAATTTTCTTCACTGTATTTTTCCCCTTTGTAACGTAACAGTACTTTTTACACAGACACTGAGACTAGTTTTAGCACTCAATATTGGGTTTCTAACTTCATCATTTCTTTTACTTTTATTAGTTACCATTATACTATAACAAGCTTTCTTTCCCGTTACTAAATTTTATCTTGAAAGTTTTGAAACAGCTCAAGTCAGTAATACAATATAGGTTAGGATCAAGTCTATTAGGCTCCAGTCATACAATAGAATACCATAACTATTGACATCATAATGGATGGATAGATAGACAGATACAAAAATACA
Organism: Macaca nemestrina; assembly: GCF_043159975.1. Lineage (NCBI taxonomy): Eukaryota > Metazoa > Chordata > Mammalia > Primates > Cercopithecidae > Macaca > Macaca nemestrina. The sequence goes on along the minus strand of NC_092137.1, from coordinate 78,249,515 downwards.
TGCATACATGCAGACTATTTGTCATAGGAGTTTAGATTCACCACAAAACTGATTAGAAGGTACAGAGATTTCCCATATACCCCAGCCTCCCACAAGCATATTCTCCCCCAATATCAATATGCCTCACCACCATTTTACCTTCATTATACTTGATGAAGCCTACAATGATATATCGTTATCAACCAGTCTATATTTTACATTAGAGTTTACTCTTTGTGTTATACATTCCAATGACATGAATCCATCATTGTAGTATCATACAGAGTAGTGGTCATTACCCTAAAAATCCTGTATGCTACACATATTTATTCCTTCCTCCTTTCCAATTCCTATCAATCGTTGATCTTTTTACTGTCTTCATAGTTTTGTTTTTCCAGAATATCTTCGTTATATTGGGAATTAAATGATATGCAGCCTGTTCTGGCTGGTTTTCACTTAGTAATATGCATTGAAGAACATTTTAATGGCATAATAGCTCATATCTTTTTGGCACTAATTAATATGCCGTTGTCTGGATGTAACACAATTTACCTATTTCCCTGATGAAGGAAATCTTGATTGTTCCTTAGTTTTGACAATTACAAGTAAAGATACTCTAATAATCAGAGTGCAGATTTTTACATGGACATACATTTTTTACTTCTTTTGGTAAATATCAAAGGGCACAATTTTGGGGTTGTAAGGTACCAGTGTATTTAGTTTGTAAGAAACAACCAAATTTCTCCCAAAGTGGTTGGACCATTTTGCACTTCCACCAGCACTGAATGAGAGTTCCTGTTGCTGCCCATCCTTACCAGCATTTGGTGTTCTCAGTGTTCTGGATTTTGGCCATTCTAATAGATGTGTAGTAATATATATTATTGTTATTTTAATTTTTGTTTCTCTAATGTCATATGATGTAGAACACCTTTTCATATGCTTATTAGCCATCAAAATATCTTCTTTGATGAGGTGTTTGTTAATTCCTTGCTTCATTTTGTAACTGAGTTGTTCATTTTTTTTTTTATTGCTGACTTTTAAGTGATCTTTGGGTATTTTAAATAATTCTTTATCAGATACATTTTTCACAAATATTGTTTTCTCCCAGGCTGTGGCTCGTCTTCTTGTCCTTTTGACAGTGTCTTTCAGAGAGCAGAAGTTTTATATTTTAATTTTGTCCAATTTATTAATTTTTTTTCCCACAGATTGAGCCTTTAGTGATATATCTAAAAAGCTGGCCAGGCATGGTGGCTCACGCCTGTAATCCTAGCACTTTGGGAGGGTGAGGCGGGAGGATCACGAGGTCAGGAGTTTGAGACCAGCCTGATGAACATGGTGAAACCCCCTCTCTACTAAAAATACAAAAATTAGCCAGGTGTGGTGGTGTGAGCCTGTAATCCCAGCTACTTGGGAGGCTGAGGCAGAAGAATCACTTGAACCCAGGAGGCAGAGGTTGCAGTGAGCTGAGATCATGCCACTGCACTCCAGCCTGGGTGACAGAACGAGACTCCATCCCCCCTCACCGCAAAAAAAAAAAAAAAAAAAAAAAAAAAAAAAAAAAAAAAAACCATCACCAAACCCAAGATTTTCTCCTACATTATGGTCCAGGAGTTTTATAGGTTTGTGTTTTACGTTTAGGTCTGTGATCCAGTTTTTTTGTTGTTGTTAATTTTGTGAAGAGTGTAAAATCTGTATTTAGATTAATTTTTGTTACATGTAGAATGACTGTTGTTCCAACATCGTTTGTTGAAAAAGACCATCTTTTCTTCATTGTATTGCACAGTCTCCTCTGTCAAAGATCAGTTGACTCTATGTCGGTCTATTTTGAAGATTTTTATTCTAGTTCATTTAATCTACGTGATCATTCTTTTACCAAGAACACATTGGCTTGATTTCTGTAGCTGTATAGTAAGTCTTCAAGTTGGTAGTATCAGTCTTCCAACTTTGTTTTTCTCCTTAAGTATTGTGTTGGCCATTCTGATCTTCTGCCTCTCCATACAAACTTTAGAATCAGTTTATTGATATCCACAAAGTAATTCACTGGTATTTTTACTGGGATTGCATTAATTCTCTAGATCAAATTGAAAAGAACTAACATCTTGACAGTATTGAGTCTTTCTACATGCAAATATAGAATATCTCCACTTAGTTTTTTTGATATTTTTCTTAAAAGTTTTGTAGTTTTCCTCATGTAGATCTTATACTCATTTTTCTAGGTATATAGATGATTATTTTAGAAGATGGTGCAGACATATATTTTTGACATTAAAACATTAAAAAGTTATTAAAATGTATCATTATAAAGAAACAGAAAAATAAACCCACTTCAAACCACATTTTCTCACTACTCCATACTTCTACTAAGAGCTTTGAAAGATCTTTGTATAAAATCATATCTAATTTTAAAATCCCAGGGATCACCAATTTAATTGAAATGATTAAATACATATAAAATACAAAAGCAGCAGAATAAATTTTGAGGAAGGGGAGTCAGAGTACTACTATCAAACACAGTTTCAGAAAATGTGGGTAATAAATAATATTTATTCTTCATTGTGTGCATCTGTAAAAATTCTGTATCGATATCCATCTTTCCTTGAGATGAAGATGCATGCATTTTTTGTATTTTTATTTTACAAAATTAAATAATTGCAGAAGTAATTTTTTCAGTTATTTTTTGGAACAGAGCTCTCTCCTTTATGTTCCCCTTAGAATTAGTCCACCTAAATGGGATGCTCATAAATATATGCTTTTTTCTTTTTTTTTGAGACAGAGTCTCGCTCTGTCGCCCAGGCTGGAGTGCAGGGGCACCATCTTGGCTCACTGCAAGCTCCGCCTCCTGGGTTCAGGCCATTGTCCTGCCTCAGCCTCCCAAGTAGCTGGGACTACAGGTGCCCACCACCATGGCTGGCTAATTTTTTTTATTTTTAGTAGAGATGGTGTTTCACTGTGTTAGCCAGGATGGTCTTGGTCTCCCAAAGTGCTGGGATTACAGGCGCGAGCCACTGTGCCCCGCCAATATATGCATTTTTTTTTTAACTTTAAAGCTATAAAAAGTTTAAGCATTAAATTAATATTTTTGAGGACCAAGTATATGCAAAGAGCTTAGAGGATTCAAATATAATGAAAGAATTGTAATTACTTCGTTACCATGCTAAATAGAAACCATTGCAGCCACAGTTGTTCTTTTCTAGCGCCTTCTGAGTAGACACTTTTTGTCATTTTTCCTTCGTTTTTTATCCAGAACAAAGTCTGGCACAGAGCTCTGCATATAGAAAGTGTCCAGTTCTTTCTTGAACTTGTACATAAAATTTACAACTCCATTGAAAAATCTGTAGTTGAAGGGAATAAACACAATTTAAAGTAAGTAATGAACATATAAAATATTCAGAAAAATATAACACATCACATAGTTGTACTCTAAAGTGCCACAGAGTTGCCATCAATGACAATTATTTGTCACATCTCAGTGAATTCATTTGAGAGATTCTTAATATTGCTCTAGAGATACTCAACAGTATTAGAGTAAACTTTACTGAGGAGAAAGAAGAAATTTAAATTAACACTATTTTTCCTCTCTAAATTCCTCAGTCAAGTGGACCTTCTCCACCCCTGACACCCCCTGACACAACCCCTAAAGAACTGAAGAGTACTCAGCTGACTTTTTCTCCCTTTATAGAAGCTCTCTCTATCTCAAAGGAGAAGTATTCTGTTGGCATTTTTATATCTTGTTTGGAGGTAGTGCGGGCTCTTATGACAAGCATATAAAAGAAAAACAAATGATTTTCTTTCCCCTTTAATACATAAAATGGATACTATCTAACTTTTTGATATAATGTTTCTTGATCCTTCAATACTTTAAATATTCCAGAAACCATAGGATGTCTAAAGCACAGGAATTTATAAGATGTAGCATTGTAGATTTTGAGATACATAGAAATCTAGGAGATAGATTATATTAGCATACTGAAGATGGCAACACCAAAAGCCTTCACTCAGGTTTTCTTTTGTCTCCTAGGAGGTGTAACTAGCTACAGTGATACGGAGATTAGTGGTATATGGCGAAAAGCTAATACAGTGGTTCCTACATACTCATGGGCTCTACGTCCCTAGATTCCACTAACCGCAGATTGAAAATATTTTTAAAAAGAAAATAGATGAGTATGTCTCTCCTGAACATGTACAGACTTTTTCTTCTTGTCATTATTTTCTAAACAACATAATATAACAACTATTCACACAGTATTTAATTGCTATTAGGTGTAATAAGTAAAGATGACAAAATAGACGGGAAGATATGTGTAGGTCACATGAAAATACTACACCTTGTTATATCACGGACTTGAGCATAAGTAAATTTTGATGTCTTCAGGGGTCCTGGAGCCCATCACCCACAGATATTGAGGGACACCTGTACTGAGGGTAAAAGTATCCTCTGAGGCACAAATAAAGTGGTTTCACCCTCATTCATGGCATCCCATGGCCACTTTTTTTCTCTCTCTCTCACTCTCCTCACCGTCTTTCTTTCTTTTATTCACTTCCCCTCTTTCATTTTTCCACCCCCAAACCTAGAGTAAACTGGACTTTGAGGTTTAAGGCACAATTCTCCAGAATGTCAAATCTGCCCAAAACTTCTGACTCCAGCTGCAAGAAATTAGGTTACAGGGAAGAGTCCAAAGTTAAAAAAAGAGAGTCCTACAAGACAACTTTTAAAACCACACTCATGTTTAATAATTCACTAAAAAGACCCATGGAATGCATTGAGAGCTACTATACTTATGGGTATTTATACTCATGGATGTACTTATTAAGGGGAAAGGTTACAAACTAGAATCCACTAAAGAGAGAGACTCATAGGGCTGACTGCCGGAGAGTTCTAAATTTGAAATTTGCGTTGTCCTCAGGATGTATTACCTGCTGATATTCATGTGTGAAAATATGCCTGGGGTATTACCAACCCAGAAGTTCACTTGAGGTTTAGGATCCAGTCTTATGGAGACTTCATTATGTAGGCACAATTGGTTTATTGCCCACATGGCCGAAAGCCTTCTGACTCAAATCCCCACCCTAAATCCATGGCTGTCTTTCTGAAATGATCAGCCGCCACACTGACTATCATATATAGCTGAGCAAACTCTGAGTCTTCTCCTTAGCCTAAACTATCAGTTGTCAGAGGAGCCCACCATGAGTATAAAAGGACCAGGAGAATCAGTATTACCTAGAAACTTGTAGGAAATAAAATTCCTGAGCTATTCGCAGGCTACTGCATCAGAAATTATGTGAAAGGGGCCCAGAAATCTGTTTTTAACAAGCCCTCCAGGTGATTCTCATTCATGCTCAAGTTTGTAATCCATTATTCTAATCCTGAGACCCATAATAATCATGTGATAAGGGAGAAAAAAGAGTACAGTTTAAGAGCTTTTTCAGAGAATCAATATCACTTTAAAAACAAGTAGTATTTGAATACACAGATTGCTATTCATTTAGTTCTTAAAATTTAAATTAAGTTCTTTATATTTATGTAGAGAAAATTTACATGAGACACCTTCTTTATCTTCCTTTCTGGCATCTTTTGTTTCATTTTCAAAAGTTACTAATTTAGGGTAACAGAAATTATCAAAGAAGTGTGCAAGAATATTTTTAATGAAATAAAAGCTATGCCTACATTGTCAATGTTGGGTTTGTATAGAGTATTTTTTTTCCAGTTGAAAACAAAGATTATTCTCTCTTAAGTGAAGAACTTGTATCATATTCTGAAATATGAAATAACTTTTTTAATAGCTCAGCTATAAACCATTCAACTTGGGGTCCATGATATGAAGGCCGACAGTTTGTAATGTAGGATTTAATTAAATTGGGCACTGCTATAATTAAGGGTTTTGAGTTATTAATGCATCACTCTGGCAAACATTTAATTTTTTATCTCTCTAGTGAAACCAATATTAAAAGAGGATATTAGGACAGTTAAATAGAATTTGCTGCAGAAATGGTTTGGATTTTTAGATGTAATTCACCATAATACACTGCAGTAATTGTTTTCTTTCTTTTTTTTTTTTTTTTAATTGTTTTCATTTCAAATAAAGAGAACTTTTAGAAGCTCAAGAATATGAGTATAGTCTGAAATAAGAGAGCAATTTCATTTTTTAAAATCTTTTTTTTTTTTTTTTGAGACGGAGTCTCACTCTGTCACCCAGGCTGGAGTGCAGTGGTGCGATCTCTGCTCAGGGCAAGCTCTGCCTTCCGGGTTCACTCCATTCTCCTGCCTCAGCCTCCCGAGTAACTGGGACTACAGGCACCCAGCACCACGCCTGGCTAATTTTTTTTTTTTTATATTTTTAGTAGAGACGGGGTTTCACCGTGTTAGCCAGGATGGTCTCGATCTCCTGACCTCGTGAACCACCCACCTCGGCCTCCCAAAGTGCTGGGATTACAGGCTTGAGCCACTGCGCCCAGCCTCATTTTAAAAAATCTTATATCAGGTATAATAAAACTAACTTGGAGAAGAAATTGCTCTAAATGTTCAATGTTGAAAATCTGTCTATGCTTACCCCAAACCACCCCAGCAGTTTGGGCTCTCAAATGGCATCTGAAGTTTAGGTTATTTTAGTATCACACACTATTTTAGAAAATATTTTGCATATTTCATTTGCATCTACACAAGGCAAAGGGGCAGGCAGATGTTTAACCTGTTGATTACCAGTTTTCTCTAATAGTTGATATTAATTAAAAGCATCATTTTTATTTATCCACCATAGGCTCTCAATGACTCTCCCAAGTAGGGGTATTTTTCTTAGTCCATATTCCAAGCAGACGCAGTGATATTCTTTCACTGATAGTTAGAATCTGAACTCTGGAGTGTAGAATCACAAAGTCCAGCATTTCCCAGAGAAATTTCTAAGGAACTTTAGTTTCAGGGTTCATTCTGCCATAAAACAAGCCCAAACTTACATAAAATTGATTTGCCAGGCACGGTGGCTCAGGTCTGTAGACCCAGCACTTTTGGAGGCGGAGGCGGGTGGCTCACCTGAGGTCTGGAGTTTGAGATCAGCCTGACCAACATGGAAAAACTCCGTGTCTACTAAAAATACAAAATTAGCTGAGTGTGGTGGCAGACACCTGTAATCCCAGCTACTCAGGAGGCTAAGGCAGGAGAATCGCTTGAACCCAGGAGGTGGAGGTTGAGGTGAGCTGAGATTACGCCATTACAGTCCAGCCTGGGCAACAAGAGTGAATCTCCATCCCAAAAAATAAAAATAAGTAAAAATAAAATTAAAGAAAAAATTAAAAAAAGATTCAAATTATTTGACAGCATATTATAAATTATGAGGAGTCATCTGGTTAGAAAATATAGAAAATGTTATTTATTTCAACATTGATAGAACTTAATTTAGCACAGGGTCTCTTTTTCACTCTGCTCATAATACAGTTCCAGAGAACACACATTGGAAAATGCTGTTATAATGAAAAGAGGGCTGGTTTAGGCATTAAGAGACCCCAAATCAATCCTGCTTTCATTATTTGCTAACGGTATTAGCTTAGAAAAATTAATTAAATTCTTGAAGATTCAGTTTCTCAACTTGTTTTAAAACAAGGTTGGTAACTACACCTACAGGCTTATTGTGAGGATTAAATGAATATATAGTCTTAGAATCTTGATAAACTTTAAAGTGCAATTGAAAAGTTCATTTTAATTTCTTTGTCTTGTCAACTGAAAATAATCTAAAAGGTCAGTATCTAGTTTAAAGAGAGTTTATTCAAGCACAAAATGTAAGGGCAGACTGCCCGGGAAGCTAAGATTCCGAAGAATGGAAGTCAGTGTTCTGAGCTATAGAAGTTTGGGTTGAATTATAAAGATGAAATTTAGGGAAGTTTAAAAGATGTTCAGTATCTTTCTATTTAATGCTTAATGTCTAGTTACAATGATTTGATTAATTTAGTTGGTCTTTTCAACCTTTTTTTTTTTTTTTTTTCAGACAGGTTCTTGCTCTGTTACCCAGGCTGGAGTGTAGTGGTGTAATCCCGGCTCACAGCAGCCTTGAATTCCCAGGCTCAAGTGATTCTCCTACTTCAGCTTCCAGAGTAGCTGGGACTACAGGTATGTGCCACCACGCCTGGCAAACTTTTTAAAAAATCTGTAGAAACAGCATGTCCCTATGCTGCCCTAGGCTGGTCTCAAACTCCTGTCCTCAAGCAATCCTCCTGCCTCAGCCTCCTAAAATACTGAAATACTGTGATTACAGGTATGAGCCCTGCACCCAGTAAAAATGTTTTTTTCTTTTGGAAGGGTATATTTAACATTCCACACTGAAGATATAACCTACACAGGGTCTTGGGTGCCATTTGGTCTGAGTTATGTAGAGGATAATGAAGGAGGCAGTTAATCTATAACAAAGATCAGTGATTAAAATGAAGGGGAGGTCTGGTCTCTGGTCTGTCCTAGTCATTTACAGAACAAGAACCGAGGAAGAGAGTTAACCTATAATCTGAGAAGCACAATTGCAAACATGCTATGTAAAGCAGTCTCCAAGGCTTAACTTCTCCCTTGTTATAATACATTTAAAGAGTCCTACAATTTTCTTTTCTTTTATATTTTCTCCGTTTCTTAAAATTTTTCATAGAAAGCATTGCAGAAGAATAATGTATTTAGGACAAAATCACACATCACTCCAGAGTTCAGATTCTACACTCCAGAGTTCAGATTCTAACTAGGAAACTAATAAAAACTCCAAAACAATGGTTAGGGCTGGAATCTAATAACAGGTATCTTATAGTTTTCCTCTGAAACAAAATAGTTCCCCCTTTAGTTCCCAATTTTTACCAAATAGAAATCTTAGTAAGACCAATTTACTTGCAAAGCAAGTTTTGGTGTTATACTTGGCATGATTATTTGCACAAAGTGCAACAGAGATAGTGAACGGCCATATGGCATTTTAAAATTGGCTTTTCTGGAACGTTTTTCATAAGGTATAACTTACTAGACTTGTAAAAGCCTTTCTAGGTCAAGAAGCAAAGACGGTGATTCACAATGAGACTGTGCCTATACAAATTGGGTGAAATGATCTTATTTTGCCATCCCAAAATATCTTGAGGTTCCTGGGTCTGTCAGGAAGTGACATTCTTTACTTACCACAAGATCAGGAATCTTTAAGAGAACTATGTAGACAAGGTACCAGGCCAGTCTTTCCAAAAGGCTTTTTTTATCAGCTCCATGAGGTCAACCGTAATTCCTCAAAGGAGTGTAGTCAGATCTTAAAATACACCATTCCAGTCAAAGCCCTGGTAAATAAAACAAACAAACAAACAAAAACCAATGTCTTCAATTGTGTACTGTTGCAAAAAAAAAAAAAAACAAAAAACAAAAAAAAAACATATTCTTATTGAATTTATACAAATGACTATATTTCCATAAATCAAGAATACTCAGAAACAGTCCCCAAATTCTGGAGAAGTCAGTTTAAGAGAAAAGCAAACATTTTAATTTTCCTCACAAATATGTGCTTTACCCAATTTCTGTGAGCTATAGATCAAAAGAAGAAAGGTTTTCTTGACTCTGGAAAACATCATATAAAAAGAATTAGCACTCTTAAAAAAAAGTCATAAAAATTATTTTAGTCCACTACTAGTTCAATTCCATGTAATTAATTATTGTTCTGTTTGATGTTGGGTTACCAATTCTTACGAATGCATCAGCTATTTAATTAAATTTTGAAACTTTTTAAACAGTCCAATTGTATGATCTTCTGTATTCAAGAGGACTGGTCAATGTCTTTTAAAATAATTTTCTATCTTAAAAAGGCAAAATTTGGACTGTAGCCAATTGCAAACCACTTTTTGACAAACGACTTAAGATAGCCATGGCTAAAGATACAATTGATAAGAAAATTCGGTTATTTATGTGGCATACAACAATTTAACATGACAATCATAATTATGGCTGATAATATATACCAAAACATACAAGAATTTAGGAATATCATACAATTTTGGAGCACATATTAATTCACATTTAAATATAAACAACATTAGAATTTGAAATTTGATTTGGGGAAGTATGTGAAATATCAAAAATTTAAAATGTTTAATATCAAAATAGAACCACAGGTCAATTCCTTTTGGCAGAGTGATATTTCAAATATTTTAAAAAGAAAAATCCTGTACTCTTTTAGAGAGGACACTATTCCCCCAAAATCAAAAGATCCAATGAAATAGTATGAGCCCAACAGAATCTAACTCTCCCTCCATTCCTTTTGTCAGTTTACTGACAAAACCCCCCAAATCTTTTACTATCACTTATTAATAGTACATGAAATTCTTGTTCAAAGGAGAAAGCTGAATTTCATATTAGTGTGTTATCAGTACTAAGGCTAATTTTAATAAAATCTTATAAACAAATGAATCTAATATTAACGAACTTTGACCACATAAGATTTCCACCGTTTTATAACCTCTTACAAAACCTTTGTATTTTTTTCTCCCTCCAACATATCAGATCAACTATGCCCTTCCTTCCTTCCTTGCTTCCTTCCTTCCTTCTTTCTTTCTTTCCCTCCCTCCCTTCCTTCCTTTCTTCCTTCCTTCTCTCTCCTCCCTCCCTTCCTCCCTTCCTCCCTCCCTTCCTTCCTTCTTTCTCTATCCTCCCTCCCTCCCTACCTTCCTTCCTTTCTTCCTTCCTTCTCTCTCTCCTTCCTCACTCCATCCCTCCCTCCCTCTCTCTTTTTCTTTTTTCTTTCCTTCCTTCCTTCCTTCCTTCCTTCCTTCCTTCCTTCCTTCCTTCCTTCCTTCCTTCCTTCCTTATTTCTCTCTCTCTCTCTCTCTTTCTGTCTTTCTTTCTTTCTCTTTCATCTCACTGTGTTGTCCAGGCTGGTCCAGTAATCCACCTACTTCCACCTCCCAAAGTGCTTGCATTACTGGTGTGTGTCACCATGCTGAGCCTAAATTCATTTGGTTATACATAAATATAATCTTTCTTTCATTTCAAAACAAACTTTAAGTAACCTTTAAAGTAGATAAATTTATATTGTCTCTAATAAAAACATATTTTGATCTCTTTTTTTTATAAACTTGAAAAAAAACATTCCATTAGCTGTGGCAAATCCAACGGGTTTGCAGCAAACTTTGTACTTGCCTCCTCAAAGCAAAGAATTTGGCTCAGGGGCATAAGGCAGAGGGAGAGACCAAGGCAAGTTTTAGAGCAGGAATGAAAGGAAGTAAAGTACACTTGGAGGAGGCAAAAGCAGGCAACTTGAGAGCGCCAAGTACCTCATCCACACTTGGACTCGGGGTACTTACACATTAGCATGCTTGGGGGGGTTTGCATTTCTCCTCCCTTGGTGTTTCCTTGAGACAGTCTGTCTACAAGCACAGTAATCTGCCAGCTCCTGGGAGGGGCCACATTCACTGTGTTTACTGAAATTGTGTGCATGCTCATTTGAGGCATTTTTCCCTTACCAGTTGAATGTTTTTAGAGGGAGGTCATATATCAGTTAAATTTCACCATTTGTCCTCTTAGTATCCATGGTTGAGCCTGCTTGCCTAACTCCTGAAATCTTATCAGAAATCTGCAATCTGCTTATCACCAGGTTCAGATGTTTCCTAACTATTGGGAGACTGCCTTTTCCTGGTGTGGGCTGCAACCAATTATTATTTTAAAGAGACTTTAACAATCATCTGATGGGCACCTGACATTCCTGAGTATGGGGGGCACTCTCCTGCCCAACTCATGCCTGCCTAGCTACCTCACATTTCCCCTGTCAAGAGTCTGTGACCCAATTCTTTGGGAAAATAGACAGAGGTCAGTCTTCTGTAACTGCTTCCTGCTGACAAAGGGACCGTGGTGGTTGTTTCATGGGTTTTGAACTCTTGCTAACTGTCAGGGCAGTGTGGCTCTGTGGGTTGGTGAAAGTGCTATTCAGCCAGGTTCAAGGGATATGGGGCAGAATTTTGCCTCTGCTGTGTCCCACTAATGGACATTCTAAGGGTTCTTTATAGAAGGGTGGATCTTAAATATTGAGAGGCCAGTATCCCTCACTGAGGGTTATCTGGAGCTTGATGCCCTAAAGATGAGAAGAGACAAATCACATTATTAGGTTTAGAAGACATGGACCAAAAAGGAGCAAGAATAAGAGAGTAACAAGTAGGCCTAAAAAGGGAAGAAACTAGGAGAATCATTTCCAGGTTCTTTCCCAATTTAAGCAATACTAAGAGGCTTGTTCCCGTAAATGAGAGGCTTCATTTAGGAGTTGTTTGATGTTGTCATGTACATCTGCTGATTTATTTACCTAAGAGCAACATTCTTCATCTAAGGCTAAACAAATTCCTCTATGTGCTGCCATTAACGTATCTACTCCTCAACAATTTTGGAAGGCTATGGTTGCTAAAGAGCCCATTTGTTCTTGCACAGTTACTAAAGTTTTAGCCATGGTGTCAATCTTGTTGGTTATTTTCTTTGAGAGTTGGCTATAGGTCAAGAAGACTTCTGTAATTCCTGCAATTCCAGGTCCTGTACCAGTTATAATGCCAAGTCCCATGAGAAGGGGGAATTAGCTGGATAACCCTCCTTACCCTGGGCATAATGGAACGCCTATAGATTGGTACTGAAAGAGAGAGATTGCCAAGGGCTATGAAGATATGCAGGAATACATAGCCTGTTGTATAAGTTCCAATACAGCTAGTAGAGAAGCATTGGCAAACTAAGTGGCCAAGAACATAGAAGTTTCCTTGCATTTTAAGACAGGTGAAGATGTCAAAACAAAATAAAAGCCTGACTTTTTCCAGGATAGCTAGGGGACATAGCTGACTCCTTATGTTCCCAGTCCATACCTAGAATTTAATGACTTTAAAGCAGGCAATTTGTACAGTTATTAAAATTCATAGCATCAATTTATGACCTTAAAGCATTCAGTACTCCTAATACCCTTTAAAATTGTACTACATTACTTTCACAAATTCCATTTTATGTATCTTCTTATGACTTACATGGACCATTTATGACATGTTTGGACTTTTTGACGTCCTAAACATTCCTCTTTTTAAACAACCGTTTATTTCAGTTTAGGACAAGAATTTACCAAACAAAATCTCTTTTTATACAAAATCTCTTTTCTTTACTACCTTCCTTACCAAAAATACTTATTTACTTTCATAACCTTTTAATTAGACAGAAGTCTTTTTTCTTTTGTTAGGAAGTTATAATTTTACTACATGTTGCTATGTGAGTCCAGTAAAGAGGGGAACAGACAAGGTTATCTACCTACTGTAGAAGTTATCCCCAGTTTATCTGGGGATAAAAGATTGCTCAGATAAATGTTTGCTAGGACTTGTCAAGATAAGTGTGGGCTGTTTCTAAACCCCTGAGGTTGGAATTTCCAGGTTATCATTATTGGTTAAAGATTTATGTGTAAATAACAGATGAATTTAGATGTTGGAGAAATATTAAGCAGGCACCCATTTTGGAAAGTGTGTTTTTACCCCAAAAGAGTATGATTCTTTTATTTTGGAGGTACAGGGTGCCATTTGCCCTTATTACCCAACAGGATTTGGAGGACAGTGGCTCAGAGAAGATTAGCACAGAGTAGGCAGCCCTTAAACCCAAAAGAGAAATTTGTAATTTCACTTCCTACCTGTAGGGTTTCCCTTGGCTTTGTTCTGTTGATAATCATATCTGATTTGGAAGCCAGCTGGAAGAGAAAGCCCCTTCAGCTCAAGGCCATCAGGGCCTGGGATTCTGTCCCAGGGCCCTTCGGACCTCAGGGCCATCCTGTTTCCAGTGGCCAAGCTTGCGGCAGAGAGGCCAAGTCAGGTGGGGCTTTTTTCCGTTTATCCCACTGGGGAAGTTTGCCTTCCAGTGGCCTGGATTCTCACACTGATGATGACAGTTACTTGCAAAGGTATTCTGAGGACAATCTGAAGTGGGCTTCAGGCCTGGTAAACCAGTCAATAGCTGAGCCTGCCTCTTGTCCATGTTTCTTCTTCTTCTTAGTCTTTATTTATTCTTTATTCTTCTCTTTTATAAAACACTGGGGAGGCTAATTTGAGGATTTTCTGTATAAGGGCATTGACTGGGTTCTATGACTGACTTTTGTAACTTTCCCCCAGTTTGTATTTAGGCCACACAGTATTACAAAGGAAACCTAGTTGTTTGTTTCAAGATTTGGGGGAATCAAACTTTTCCCAGTTTTTGAGGCTATATTTGAGGGGCATGTCCTGTGGTATGGAGATGCTATTACCCATCTGCAAAGAGAAAGCAGAGAAAACAAAAAAGAGATATCTCCTCTTATTCCCTATTATCCTTTCTTGAACAGAGCATCCTCCATTCATCCTTAGGGTTCCAGCATGAAATTGTCTCACCAGATACACTTAAGGTCCCATTTCATCACAATTGTCCACTTGAGAATGGAGGAAATACCAGAATGAACAAGGGGCCCCCTATTCACCCTTGGTGTTCCAGAATGAACTTTTATTTCCCAGTACCCCTAACCTTGCCTTCATCTCTGTTCTAATGGTAATCTGTTCTGTGTCTAAAGTCTGGGATCAGCCTTCATCTCTGTCCTATGGGTACTTTTGTTTCTTCTGCCTGTGGTCTTGATCCAGTCTATATCCTGGTCTCCAAGATCTTAAAGTGACTCTTGTTCAGAGCATCCTAGCAACAAAATGATTATCTCTTTTTCTCAGATTCCCATAACCCATTTTAGTTAAGTAGATGAGAAACCTGATTTTTAGCTAGGTGCCACAGATGGGCAGGACTTTCCTCCTTTTGAATATGACCTTGAAGTGTATTGAGAAAAGCATGAAAGTGATTAGAGGAATGGAGGAAAATTTGTATTTGGGGTTCCTTGTCTTCCTGGGGTAACATGCAGAACAAATTTTTAACTGGACAGGACAATCACTTTGCTACAGGAGATAGTGGGAGGAAGTGAGAGAGATACTCATAGAAAGCTTTCATATGCTCGCAAAAACAGCAGCCCTTGGATTCCACAGGGAACGTTTATTTGCTCTGTTGACATAAATGAGGACCTCTGGAGGACTTGGGGCTTGGAATAAGGGTTTGCATATGGCAAATGAAGAATTTCCCCCGCTTCAAGAAGGGTGCTGAATCAAAAAAAGCAAGTAGGTGCATTCCTTAAAGGTCCATAGAGTGAGGCCCTATGCAGGTGGACAAACTGCTTCAAAAGCCACCATAAACCTTAGTTCTGGAACATAATGGACAAAAAGCACATGGTAGGTCATAAGAAGCTAGAAGAGCCAGGGTTCTAAGTAGGGTCTATCCTAGCAGTGAGTCAACAGACAGGGGAAGGGTTGGAGGTCGTCTGAACTAATAAGGTAAAAGCAAGTATAAATCTCAGGGGATACCAGCAAAAGAGCTTGTCTCTTGGCTGTCAGGCAAACAGCAAGAGCCATGGGAACACAAATAACAAACAGGGAGTGTTTGTTTAAGGCAGAGAAGGAAGTCACGTAGCACACAAAGTAAAAACAGAGGAAAGGCAGACTGGCACCCATGGTGGACGGTCTGATGAGTATGCAAGTACATTTTAGAATACAGATAAAGAAAACAAGAGAAGAGGTGGTGTGGGTTTTTGGAAAGAGCTGATTTTAGTTGCAAAAGTCGAGGAATCCCCAGATATTTCATGGTCTTAGGCTTCAGCCCTACAATACCCATTAGCCTCTCATCCAAGAGGGCCATTAGTATCTCAGGTCTCCTCAGTGTAGACTCCAAGGTTCTTCCCATTCCCACAAGACACCCATCATGGTGAGCAGAGAGATCAGCTGGCCAGAGAAGAGCTACTGTGGCAGAGATGAATTGTTCTGAGAATTGGTCAGTAAACAGGAGCAAAAGGAGAGAAAAAAACCATGTTACAGGCACTGAATGCTTCCAGCTGAAGAAGGCAAAACATAGAAGTTTCTTGCCACTTGGGAATGTATCCACATCACAGCACCAAAGTATTTTAGCAGCAGCAAGTCCAATGAGTCTGTCGCAGACTTGATTCTTGCCTCCTCAGAGAAAAGAAGTCATCTGAGGTCCATAAGGCAGGGTGAGAGACCAAGGCAAGTTTTAGAGCAGGAGTGAAAGTTTATTAAAAAGTTTTAGAGCAGGAATGAAAGAAAATAACGTATACCTGGAAAAAGGCCAATCAGGCAACTTGAGAAATCCAAGTGCCCTTTCTGACCTCTGACTTGGGGTTTTTATATATTGGCATGGTTCCAAAATTTGTGTTTCTCCTCCTTTGATGTTTCCTTAGGGGTGGGCCATGCAGTGGCCTGTCAGCACTTGGGAAGGGCCACATACACAGTGTGTTATTGAAGTTGTATGCATGCTCATTTGAGGCATTTTTCCCTTACCGGTCAAATGTTCCTAGAGGAATGTCACATACCAGTTAAACCCCACAATTTTGCCTCTTGGTGCGCATGCTTAAGACCACTTGCCCAACTCCTGAGATCTTATCAGGAAGCTGCTGATCACTAACCTCAGATATTTTCCATCTATTGGGAGACTGCTTTTTCCTGGCATTGGCTGCAAGCAATTATTCTTTTAGAGACAGTTTAACAACCAATTGACCATCACCTGATGGTCACCTGACATTCCTGTGGGTTATGAGGGAGGCCCTCTCCTGCCTTGCACATGTCTGCCTGGCTACCTACTCTAACAATCCCACTTTTCTCATACAATTAATATGTAGAATTGTTTTTCTTATATTTATCTCAATTACATATATTAATTTTAATTTTAATTCTTAGTAATCCTAATTTTCAGTGAAAAACTTAGGAAGTAAGTAATTTTGAACTGTTTTATACCAGTGTAGATAAAAACCATTTCATGATTTTTAGAGATATGTTCTCAATTTTTTTTGTTTATTAACAGATCTAAATATATTTAGCTTTTCTGTACCATATAAATATAAGATGCCTATATATAAACTTAAACTTTTATTTAATAATGTTTCTGTATTTTAACTTACTTAGAAATGACTCTGAAATTTTATGACTACATATTAGTTAATTTACCATAACATGACTTTAAGATTTTAAATTACTGAAAAGAATTTTGAAACTATGAAAAGTTCACTTATGACCTTTTATCACATTTACATTCACTTAATTTATTCTTAACAATTATGCTTGAATAGTTCATTAAACAAAGCTAGCCATCATCTCAAGTTAATTTTTCTCTTCATAATTTTTATATTACTGTGTGTTAGGCAAGTATCATAAAAGCAAAATCCATAAAGTTAAATACATGTAGTTTTTTTTAAATAACTTAGAAGACATAGTTGTTTTTATTAAGCCAACAATTTTCAACTAGTATTACTTGTGAAAGATGTAGCCAAGTCATATGAACTAAAAGGCATTTGACCTAGGTTCTATTTTTTTGATAAAATACTTAAGTGTTTACTTTTTCTTTAAGACAATTAATTAGAAGTCTTTCATATATTTTGATAGTGAAATATCACAAACATGTGACATATATAAACATGTAGACAGAGACACTCAGATAGAGGCAAATTTCATAGCCTCTTAAATCCTTCCTCTGCCAGATTTCAAATAGTTTATCTTTTCCCTTTACACTATTCTAAACAATTGTTAGCTAGTCAACTCTTGAATTTGCACTTTCAAAAACATGACTCAGGTGATATTTACATCCCAAAGGAACAGAACTTAGGTCCCAACACCATTATTTGCTGAGACAAAATAGGACTTAGGTAAGGGCTTAGACAAAACAAGATTGCCCAGAAAAATATCTTAAAGGTGAGGCTAGCTGTGTAAGCTTGAAGCCAATGTCTTCTCCATTATGCAGAGAGAGAGAGAGGTCTTTTTGTGTGTGAGAGACAGAGTCATACTCCATCTCCCAGGCTGAAATGCAGTGGCATTCCACAGCTCACTGCAGCCTCGATCTTCCAGGCTGTTCATGTTCTTTGCTCACTTTTTAATGGGGTTGTTTGTTTTTCTCTCGTACATTTGTTTTAGTTCTTTATAGATGCTGAATATTAGACCTTCATCAGATGCACAGTTTGCCAGTATTTTCCTGTATTCTGTAGGTTGTCTATTTACTCTGTTGCTAGTTTCTTTGTTGTGCAGAAGCTCTTAAATTTAAGTAGATTCCACTTGTCAATTTTTGCTTTTGTTGCAATTGCTTTTGATATCTTTGTCAGGAAATCTCTGCCTGCTCCTGTGTCCAGGATGGTATCACCTACATTGTCTTCCAGAGTTTTTATAGTTTTGAGTTTAATATTTAAGTCTTTAATCCATCTTGACTTGATTTTTTGTTCATAGTGTAAGGAAGGTGTCCATTTTAAATCTTCTGCATATGGCTAGCCAGTTATCCCAATAGGATTTATTGCATAGGGAGTCTTTTCCCCATTGCTTGCTTTTTTCAGCTTTGTCGAAGTTTAGATGGTCATAGGTGTCAGTCTTATGTCTACACAAAGCACATTTAACACAGAGAATCCTTCAAAGAATTTGATAATCAACTTCCTGAAGGTCAAGGAAAAGGAAGGATCCTAAAAGCCACAAAAGGAAAGAGACAAATAACATACAGTGGAGCTCCAATACATATAAATGGAAACGTTACAGGCCAGGAGAGAGGGGCAAGACATATTTAAAGTGCTGAAAGTAAAATCCTTTTAGCCTAGAATAATATACCTTACAAAAATATTCTTCAGTCATGAAAGATTAATAAAGACCTTCTTAGACAAACAAAAGCTGAGGAATTTCATTAGCACTAGACCTGTCCTACAAGCGATGCTAAAGGGAGATTTTTAGTCTGAAAGAAAAAAAATGTTAATGAGCTAGAAGAAATCATTTGATAGTTAAAAACAAACAAACAAACAAACAAAAAAAACTCACTGGTAATTGTAAGCACATGGGAATGCACAAAATATTATAACACTGTAATTGTTGTGTGTCAGCTACTCAAGTAGAAAGACTAAATGGTGATTTAATAAAAAATAATAACTATGATCACTTTTCAAGACACAGACAGAACAATAAGATGTAAAGAGAAGCAACAAAAAGTTAAAAAGTGGGGGAACACAATTTACTAGTTTTTTTTTAATGTAATCAGTACTAATTTGTCATCATTTTAATATAATGGCTTATTAGATAGTATTTTAAAGCCTCATGGTAACCTCAGGATAAACATACAATGTATATACAAAAAATAAGAAGTGAGAAATTAAATCATACCACCAGAGAAAATCACCTTCACTAAAAGGAAGACAAGAAGGAAATAAGGAAGAGAAGACCACACAACAACTAGAAAACAAATAACAAAGTGGCAGAAGTAAGTCTTTACTTATTAATAATGACATTGAATGTAAACAAATTAAACTCTCCAATCAAAAGGAACAGAGTGGATAAATGGAAAAAACAAACAAACAAACAAAAAAACAAACAAAAAACACCCAATGCTGTTGCCTACAAGAACACACTTCACCTATAATGGTGTACATGGACTGAAAATATAGAGAAAAAGATATTCCATGCCAATGGAAACAAACAAACAAACAAAAAGCAGGAGTAGCTATTCTTATATCAGGCAACATAGATTTCAAGACAAAAATTGTAGGAGAAAACCGAAGATCACTATATAATAATAAAAAAGATCAATTCAGCAAGAAGGTAAAATGATTGTGAATATAAATGCATCCAACACTGAAGCACCCAGAATATAGAGCAAATATTATTAGATCTAAAGAGACTTTAATAAAATAATAGCTAGAGACTTCAACACCCCACTTTCAGCATTGGACAGATCTTTCAGACAGAAAATCAAGAAAGAAAAATTGGACTTAATTTGCACTATAGAATAAGTTGATCTAACAGATATTTACAGAACATTACTTCCTATGGCTGCAGAATCACATTCTTCTCAACACATAAATCATTCTCAAGACAGACTATATGGTAGGTCAAAAGTGAATCTTAAAACATTAAAAAATATTGAAATAAGGCCGGGCGCGGTGGCTCAAGCCTGTAATCCCAGCACTTTGGGAGGCCGAGGCGGGCGGATCACAAGGTCAGGAGATCGAGACCACGGTGAAACCCTGTCTCTACTAAAAATACAAAAAATTAGCCGGGTGCGGTGGCAGGCACCTGTAGTCCCAGCTACTCGGGAGGCTGAGGCAGGAGAATGGCGTGAACCCAGGAGGCGGAGCTTGCAGTGAGCCAAGATCGCGCCACTGCACTCCAGCCTGGGCAACAGCGTGAGACTCCGTCTCAAAAAAAAAAAAAAAAAAAAAAAAAAAAAAAAAAAAATATTGAAATAATAGCAAGCATCTTCTCTGGCCACAATGCAGTGAAATTAGAAACCAAAAACAAGAGGAATTTTGGAAACTACACAAATAAGTGGAAATTAAATAATATGCTCCTGAATGACCAGTGAGTCAATGAAGAAATTAAGAAGGAACCTGAAAATTTTCTCAAAATAAATGATAATTGAAGCATGACATAAAGAACTTATGGGATATAGCAAAAGCAGTAGTAGGAGGAAAGTTTACAGCTATAAGTGCCTCCATCAAGGGAAAAACCTAAACTAATGATGCATCTTAAGGAACTAGAAAAGCAAGAGCATACAAAATCCAAAATTAGTAGGAAAAAAGAAATAATAAAGATCAGAGTAATAATACATGAAATTTAAATGAAAATACACAAGATTAATGAAACAACATGTTGGTCTTTTGAAGAGTTAAATAAAATTGACAAACCCTTACCCAGACTAATGAAGAAAAAAATAGAGAAGATAAAACTAATAAAATCAGAGATGAAAAAGGAGACATGACAACTACAACTGATACTACAGAAATTTAAAGAGTCATTAGTGGCTACTATGAGGAACTATATGCCAATAAATTGGAAATCTAGAAGAAATTGACAAACCCCTAGGCACATACAACCTACCGAATTGAACCAGGAAGAAATCCTGGGACCCAATAATTTCACTGCTGAATTTTACAAAACATTTAAAGAGGAACTAACAGCAATCCTACTCAATCAACTACAGATTTAAAAAATCTTAAGAAAACACACAAAAAATGAAAAAAAATTCCATGTTCCTGGATTAGAAGAATTAATATTGTTAAAATGTTCACAATGCCCAACAATTTACAGATTCAATGCAATCCCTATCAAAATACCAATGATAATTTTCACAGAAATAGAAAAAAACCCTAAAATTTATATGAAACCATAAAAGACTCAGAATAACCAAAACTATTCTGAGCAAAAAGAATAAATTTGGGGGAATCACATTACCTGACTTCAATTATACTACAGTGCTATAGTAACCAAAACAGCATGGTACTAGCATAAAAGCGGACTCAGACCAGTGGAAGAGAATAGAAAACCCAGAAACAAATCCACACATCTACAGTGATCCATGTTTAAAAAGGGTGTCAAGAACATATACTGGGGTAAAGACAGTCTCTTCAATAAATGATGCTGAGAAAACTGTATATCCATATGCAGAAGAATGAAACTAGCCCCTTGTCTCTTGTCATATGCAAAACTCAAATAAAACTAGATTGAGACTTAAATCTAAGACCCCAACCTATAAAACTACTAAAGAAAAACATTGGAGAAACTCTCCAGGACGTTTGACTGGGCATAGCTTTCTTGAGTAATAACCCCAAAGCATAAGCAACCAAAGTAAAAATGGACAAATGGGATCACACTAAGTTAAAAAGCCTTCTGCACAGCAAAGTAAACAATCAAGAAAGTGAAGAGACAATCCACATAATGGGAGAAAATGTTTCCAAGCTAACCATTTGATAAGAGGTTAATAACCAAAACATCTAATAATCTGATTTAAAATGGGCAAAAGATCTGAATAGACATTTATCAAAAGAAGACATGCAAATGGAATAAAGTTATAATCACTGATTATCAGAGAAGTGCAAACTAAACTACAATGAGATATTGTCTCACCTCGGTTAAAATGGCTTTTATTGAAAAGACAGACAATAACAAATGCTGGAAAGGTTGTGGAGAAAGGCAGCCCTCGTACATTGTTGGTGGAAATGTAAATTGGTACAACCACCATAGAAAACAGTTTGGAGGTTCTTCAAAAAACTAAAAATATAGCTACCATATGATCCAGCAATCCTACTGCTAAGTACATACCAAAAAGAAAGAAAATCAGCATATCAAACATACATCTACACTCTCATATTTGTTGCAGCACTGTTCACGATAGCAAAGATTTGGAAGAACCTAAGTGTCTGTGAATAGATGAATGAATAAAGAAAATGTGGTACATATATACAATGGAGTAGTATTCAGCCATAAGAAAGAATGAGATCCTGTCATTTTCAAAAACATGGAAGGAAGTGGAGGTCATTGTGTTAGGTGAAATAAGCCAGGCACAGAAAGACAAACATTGCATGTACTCACTTATTTGTGCAATCTAAAACTCAAAACAATTGAACTCCTTGAGATATAGTAGAAGGATGGTTATCAGAGGCTGGGAAGGGCAGTCAGGGGCAGTAAGAGGGAGGTGAGAATGGTTAATAGGTACATAAAAATGCTTAGAAAGAATGAATAAAACTTTGTATTTGATAGCACATGGTTACTATAGTCAATAGTAATTTAATTGTACATTTTAAAATAACTAATAGAGTATAATTAGTTTTTTTAAACACAGATAATAAATGTTTGAGAGGAGGATACACCATTTCCCAATATGTAATTATTATGCATTGTATGTTTGTATCAAAATATCTAATGTGCCTCATAAATATATATACCTATGATACCCACAGAGATTAAAAGTAAAACATTAGAAAAAATAAAACAAAAAAACAATTAAAAAATATATTTCTTATAGTTCTAGAGGCTGGGAAGTCCAGTATCAAGGTGGTGGCATCTTGTAAGGGCCAACTTGCTTTGTCATTCCATGGTGGAAAACCAAAGAGTAAGAGGGGACAAAAGGAAGAAGAGAAGGGGGCCAAATTTATCCTTTTATCAAGAATATACTCTTCCAAAACTCATCCACTTCTGTCCTGTAATAATGGCATTATTCCATTCATAAGGGCAGAACAGTCATTAATCACCTCTTTAAAGTTCCTACCTCTTAACACTGTTGCATTGGAGATTAAGAGGATTGGGGACACATTCAAACCACAGCAGTATTCAAGTACAATAAAAGAGGTACAAATCTATATTCATGAAAGTTTCTACTAGCTAGTAACAGTATTTACTTTAAGCAAAACAATTGTGTGTGTGTATAATTATATATATATATATATAATGTCTATGACATGTATGCGAATTATTCTTTTAAGACTTTATTCAAATCGTTAGAAAGAATAAAGACATAGTATTTTCTCGCACAACAGGGTGACTACACTCAAAAATAATTTAATTGTAAATATAAAAATAAATAGAAAATATAATTAGATTGTAACAAAAAGGATACATGCTTGAGGTGTTGGGTACTCCATTTACCCTGATATGATTATTATGCAGGCAAAACTGTATCACAGTATCTCATGTTACCCATAAACATATACAACTAGTGTGTACTCACAAAAATAAAAAATAAAAGTTAAAAAAAAATCAGGACTCCTACAGAGAACAGGTGGTCATCCTCAAAGAGAATGTGAAATATCCCCCTTAATAAGGGAATAATCCATTGATCAAAAGACAAAGAATTTCTTCAGGAAATAAGACTTGGTTAGAGTATGAATGTTTGCAAAGAGAGAATATCAGAAAGACAATGTTTTGTCTAAAGTAAAGATTTTTCTTATGAACAGTGTAGGAGTAGAAGTGGGAAGAAATAATTTAATAGCAATGTTATTTTCTTCTTGGTGATGAGAATCTTCCTTGAGAAGATCGAATAGAAGTGATGGATCTCCAACAGACTTTCTCACAGACATGCTTATGTCCTGCATCAACTTGATCATGGTAAGAAAAAGAGTTTCTATTTTTACAAAGTAAATGTTTGAGAAGGACATATTTTGCCTCTGTAGATTACTTATTATAAATGATCCTGGATTTATAGATGTATAGAACATAACTGTCTAGAGAATGGGAAGTTGTCCAGTACGCACTTTGTAGTCATACAACTAACAGAGTGTAACACTGGCAAGCCCCGAAATTGAAAAGCTTCTCTTGTGAACTATGTTTTTTGAACACATCATTCAGAAACTTAATCTGTTAATCCAATAACAAGCAGTGTTCTAATGTAAGAAAAAAAAATTATTGGGAACTGTGGTTAATAGTTGCCTGCTCCTCCAGAGCATAGATTTTGATTGGTTTTTGTTTGAATCTCTGAATTATTAATCAAGTGTGGTATCAGGTGAGAATTATCATTCCTATGAGCCTGCTTTAACAGTTTAAACCTTTGTGTTAACACAGACGGTTACAACATATTTGTTATTTTAGCATCATTGATTACCATTCACCATGCATATTCATATGGACATGGATCACGGGTAAAATACTCTTTCAATGTCCCACCCAAATCAAAATCAGAATTCCTAGATTTCAAAAATTTTGTTGCAAGATCTCAAGCAATTAATAAGCCCCATAAAGTTTTATAACTGCTATCATGGGCTGCATTTTTAAAACAACTTCAGTTGGTTTGTAATGGTTTCATCCAAAATATAGTTTGTACCAGAAATTTTATATGCCAGATACTGTAGAGTAACAGGGTTCACTAAGAGAGGAGTTTGTAATATTGTATACCCCAGGAGGTGACTGACAGTAAATGATTTTAATATAGGATAGTCACATCGAGGATTTAACTGATTTTGCAAAAAGAAGAATCTAAGCATGCCATCTAATGTTTATTTTAAACTTTTAAATACTTTAAATATTGAAAAATGACCCTTTTTTTTTAATAGAGAACTTAATGCAGATCAAAATTCCTGAATGTAGAGATTATAAATGTTTAAATTTTCTAGCTTTGGAAATAGTCTTTTACTTCTTGACATCTTTCCAAAAAATTCTATGACAGTGGCAGTATTTATCAACCTTATAAAAATCACATATTTAAAAATCTAGCGATCTCGTGCAGTATCTTACTTGAGTAGTCTCCATTTAAATGCAAATTTTAGGTTCTTTCTGTCATAAAAAGGATTTTTCAATAAAAAAGAGGTGTATGTTTTTTAATGCTAATGGACTGTTTATTCCACTACATGACTTGGCATTAATACCCAAGCACAGGAGGTTGGTCCTTGGAAGGGGATAAAAAAGATAGATGCACAGGAAAATTACATAAATCTTTTTGGGGATGGGGGGCAGATTTACTGATGACATATGAAAAAGTTTTTAAAGAGGAATTTGAAAATGGTCTCTGTTAGAAAACTTAATTCTCTTTTATAATAAAATATAAAGTAAAATAGTCTCACTGGCTGCAATTTCCTGTAGGGGAAAGGATTTGCCGTTTTATAAATCTTTTTATGACAGTGTAAAGAGATAGATACCACTGGAGTCTGCTGAGTTCAAAATTTAAGCAATGTCTTTCCTTTTTCCTAATAGCCTGTAGTTTTTAAATGAAGAGTGTTTAATAGGTATTGAATAAGTGTTTACAGCAGGTCCCTTATGCAAAAGGCACCGTGGTAGTCAGCATGACGGGATGGTCAGCTCCAGCTTTGCTTTCTCTAGTTCTATTCAGTTGAGTAAATATATGCCTCACAGATTTAGGAACTATTCCAATTCCTGCACCAATTCTAACTGAGCAGGTAATTGGAGCAGTACCTGAGTCTTCCCACTTTAAATATATTATGAGAGATATAACATAAAAATGATTACCACCAAGACAAGGCAAAAATGTCATAAGTAATCAATGTGCAGAGAAAAGACAGGAAGAAAAATTATGTTGGCTTCAGGAAACTAGTATCATTTAAATCTTGAAGAGAGGCAAAGATGTATATGAGGAAATGGTGAAAAAAGTGCATTTTCCATCTGGAAAAGTTAAACAAATAAAAAGACACTAAACTAAATATTAAAAAGTTTTACTTTGTACAGTAATTTTAAAGCAATATAAGATACTGAACCAGTAAAATAAAAGTTTGTTTGTGGTCAAATTGTGGAGGGCCTCAAGTTGCAATGGACTTCATTGTAATTTGAGGGGTAATAAATTAAAAACTATAAAAGGCTTCTATAGAGAACGTGCAGATATCAGAACTATATCACTTGGAAAACTTAGTAATTCAATCCTGATCACATTATTCAATGTATTTTTGTTCTGCTTTCTAATGTTGATAGCATTTATTATTATACAAAAAGAAGACGACTGTTTCCAACTCACTCTAGTTTCAAGAAAGCACTAAATTTAAGGCAAGGCTAAGAAAGTGATTTTGTGAGTCAAAAGCTGGATTCTGCACTGTAGTAGCCTCATGTGCTTACATTTTTTTAATACCAAGTTGACTCTCCAATAAAATGTTCCCTCCCAGTTTCCTGGTGTATAACAATGGTTTGGCTAAGGTTCTCAATTGAAAATTTCTATGGATTGGCAATTTAGATCAGCTCTGCTTTGAGTCTTCAGAACAGACCTCTCTTTCCCTTTTTATCTTTGCCTCTCTCTCTGTGTGTCTTAGATTCATTATCGCCTTCAACAGGTTGGCATAAGTACATACAATGAGACAAGGGATCTGAGAGGCAAATCATATCAGATCGACTAAGTTAAAGACTAGTTTTAGTTACAACTGAAATTCTGTAGGTAAGGTCTTCAGATTACCAAACAAAAACAAAAACAAAAACAAAAACAAAAAACCCAACAAACTGGCATTTGTATTAGGACAGAATTTGAAAATAAAACCTGAATGTCAGGAATTATTTCTAAAGCAGGATTAGTTAGGCAGAGCCAGTTGTATCTCAGGAAAAGTTAGGAGGTTTAGGTTTTCTTTCATTTCCCAATCCCTCATCTTTTCATCTCCACCCATGAAACTGTTTACTAGAGGCAGAGCAAAGGCATCTGAAAATAGAAATAATTTTATGAAGTAGCCTTATAAGTTTTCTTAAATAAGATTTTCAGTAAAATTATTATTTCATATGATGAGTGTTCACTTTTCAACTGCTCCTACAGTGATTTGTTCGTTTGATTGTTTCTTTTCTTTGATTTGTATATTTCTGTGCTATTTTCAATGAGAATCTTGAGGGGGTTAAGAGAGATGTGCTTAGCAGTATATGCACAAACAAGAGCAGAGGCTTTTGAATGGTACTTGGAGAACAATATGGAGATGTTTCAAAGGTAGCAGTATTTCAAATGGAAGAGGAAAGCAATCATGATTAAAGAATTCACTCCTTAGGTAACTATTTTTTTTTCTATTAGCATTAACAATGCTTTTGAAATTAGAGCCAACATTTTGGGGAAAAAAATTAATGGAAGATCAGGAGTAGAGGGATACTAAGGGTCATTTGAGGGCTTGGAAAAAAATACTTATTGTGATACAGGAAAAAAAAAAAGCTTCCATGTCTAAGAGGAGGTAAGAATAGTACTCATAAAAGTTCCTGTTTGTATTAGTCAGGGTTTTCTAGAGGTACAGAACTAGGAGCATATATGCATATATGAAAGGGAGTTTATTAAGGAAAATTAACTCACACAATCATAAGGTAAAGTCCCACAATAGGCCGTCTGCAAGCTGAGGAGCAAGGAAGCCCGTGGTGGATCAGTCTGAGTCCCAAAACCTCAAAAGTAGGGAGGTCAACAGTGTAACCTTTAGTCTATGGCCAAAGGTCTGAGAGCCCTTGGCAAACCAGTGGTGTAAGTCCAAGAGTCCCAAAGCTGAAGAATTTAAGTCTGATGTTCGAGGGCAGGAAGCATCCAGTATGGGAGAAAGATGAAGGCCGGAAGACTCAGCAAGGCTAGTCCTTCCATTTTCTTCCACCTGCTTTCTCCTAGCAGCACTGGCACCTGGTTAGATGGTGCCCACCCAGAGTGAAGGGGGTCTGCCTTTCCCAGTCCACTGACTCAAAGTTAATCTTCTTTGGCAACACCCCCATAGACATACCCAGGAACGAAACTTTGCACCCTTCAAGCCTATCAAGTTGACACTTAATATTAACCATCACACTGTTGAAGGCGCAAAGGCAGGAAAGATGTTGCTAAGACTCATTCTTCATAAGTCATCATTAGAGAATATTTTACTTACATAATTCAGAGATTTAAAGGTAAAGTGTAGCCCTCAGATCTTAAATTCATAACACCAATCCTGGGAAACTAGAAGATTAAAAAAGAGAGGGTACTCAAAACAGGTATTGCTGCTGAAAATTCTACAATGCCTACGTTGGGTAGTAAAATTGTATTCTAACACAAGACATCAAACTAATGAGAACAACCTTGCAGAACACCAATTAAAGAATTTTTGTCCAAGCCATAAAAGACTAATTTTTCTGGAGTAAATTTGTGTGAGCGCACTATGCATTTACTTTGTTGACAAACTAAATTTAGCAGCAAAGATAGCAATCTCTTAGAATTTTAGCTGTACAGATGACATGAAGGAAATCTGAAAATGGTAAGACATTACCATATAGAAGCTTGGCTGGCTGGGAGCAGTGGCTTACACCTGTAATTCCAGCACTTTGGGAGGCTAAGGTGAGAGGATCATGGAGCCTGGGGATTTCAGACAACTCTGTACAACAGAGCAAGGCCCAGCCTCTACTAAAAACAAAAAAAATTACCTGGACATTGTGGAACATACCTGTTGTCCCAGCTACTTGGTAAGCCGAAGCAGGAGTATCACTTGAGCCAAGGACTTCAAAGATGCAGTGAGCTATGATTGTACCACTGCACTCCACCTAGGCAACAGAATGAACCCTGTCTCAAAAAGAAAAAAGAAAAGAAGGCAGGCAGGAAAAGAAAGAAAGAAAGAAAGAAAGAAAGAAAGAAAGAAAGAAAGAAAGAAAGAAAGAAAGAAAGAAAGAAAGAAAGAAAGAAAGAAAGAAAGAAAGAAAGAGAGAGAGAGAAAGGAAGGAAGGAAGGAAGGAAGGAAGGAAGGAAGGAAGGAAGGAAGGAAGAAAGAAAGAAAAAGAAAGAAAGAAAGAAAGAAAGAAAGAAAGAAAGAAAGAAAGAAAGAAAGAAAGAAAGAAAGAAAGAAGAGAGGGAAGGAAGGAAGGAGGGAGGGAAGAAGGAAGGAAAGAAAGAAAGGAAGGAAGGAAGGAAGGAAGGAAGGAAGGAAGGAAGAAAGAAAGAAAGAAAGAAAGAAAGAAAGAAAGAAAGAAAGAAAGAAAGAAAGAAAGAAAAGGAGGGAGGGGAGGAAGGATGGAAGGGAGGGGACAGGGAGGAAAGAAGGAAAGGTGGAAAGAAAATAAAGAAGAAAGAAAGAAGAGAGGGAGGGAGGGAGGAAGGAAGGAAGGAAAGAAGGGAGGGAGGGAGAAAGAAAAGAAAGAAAAGAAGAAAGAGAAAGAAAGAGAGGAAGGAAGGAAAGAAGGAAGGGGAGGGAGGGAAGGAAGGAAGGAAGGAAGGAAGGAAGGAAGGAAGGAAGGAAGGAAGGAAGGAAGGAGTTGGCTATATCTTTTAAGTACAGATGCAGATTGTAACCACTTTTATATTTCTTTTGCCACTTCTACTGAAAGGAAGAGGAGGAAACTAAGGGAACTTGGATAGGTAACCTAAGTTTTTTACTTACTTATTTGCGAAAATTCACACAGACTATGAGTACTTACTTTGCTCCTTATTTTTGCAAAGTATATTCTCATGTTGGAAAAAAATAAACACAAAGGTAGTTCTAATAATTATTCTCATGACCATTATTACTATATATTCCATTCAGATTTCTTAGACTATTTAGTCTTAGATTTTCTATCCTATTTCTATTTTTTAAAAGTCTCTTGAACTTCATTTTCTTCTAAGTTTATTGGTTTCTATGGTACTGAGTATTATACTGTGATTATTTCAGTTGAAACATATTCACTTTAAATGTTTTGCTCTAATTTTTAGTACAAACCTATTTACAAGGAGTTTGGCTCTACTTCACCTTCAGAATAAATAATACTACCATCTTGATTTCTTCACTAAACAGTGCCACTTAAAACTAAAATATTTTTCAGTCATAATATTGAGGGCTTGTGGAAAAGAATACTTTCAGTTTCCACTACATCTGGAGTACTGTGTGAATGGAATCATACAGATTATAAAGTATGGTATTGGAATTAATTTTATTACACCAGCACTCAATTTTAACTTGAGAACACTCTGTGTTATGTAGGGGAAAAGGTCAGTCTATGCAAAGTCTATAAATGAATATAAAAATATGAGAGAATAAAACAGCTCCAAAATTATTGTGTGCATCAAGTTAATATGTTTCCTATTGAAGAAGATGCTAAGTAAAATTGCTGAGTAGCTCCTCAAAAGAAAATAATAATCTGCTCATCATCTTGTTCAGTCTTCCAAAAGAAAATTATCATTAAAACAATAATGAGGTTATTACTTTCATATGCCTTGAAATAAAATAATTAACATACCTGTTAAATTGTAATAAAATATTTTTAAAAAAATCTTAAACTTGGTATATAAAAACAAAATAGCAATGTTTTATTATCTGTGTTTTTTAACTAGAATATTACTGGGAAAGACAGGCAATTATTGTTTCATTGCATTTTCTCATGCCTGATTAAGGAAGAATTGCATTTTACACGTAACTGAAAAACAAAATCAATTACACATAACAAAGTCCAAAGCAACAGAATGTTAAAAGAGTCACTTCTACATATTGTATCTTTTATTAAATTAGAGGTTAACATATAAATATTGGTATATATAGGTATATTTGGCTCTATAAACAGATCTCCATTTTGCATTACCCCAGATGAACTCAGCCTTACCTGACCTCTGGTCTATGCTACTTGCTTTGGTGCTGGGTTAGAGGTCATTCCCAAGGTCATAATGGCCTTTGCTGATGTGATTCAGCATGAAAATGAGAATGTCACTAGTGAGCAGACCATGTCGTTCATCTGAAAAAGAAGATGCATCCGTAATGCGTCTCCTTCTGTTTTCCTTCTTCACTTTCCCCAAGCTTCCACTACTTTTGTTTTTCCCTCAGTCTGTCTTCCCAGGATTGTACCTTCTAATAAAGTGTTAGTTTCAAAATTTACCTCATGATTTGTTTCCTGGGAAACGCTTTAAAGAAAAACTGCATAATCTACTATTTTCCCTTAAATATCTTCTTGACAGGAAATGCAAAGTGTCTATAAAATGCTTTATCATTTCATAGCACTAAATTACAATTTTTAAAATAATTTTGGCACCTTTGTTTATATCACCTGTGAGGGATTAAAAAAAGGTAGAGCAGTATCAGCCTGTGAGTGAGACACTTTCTAAAGAATTTCATTCTATCTTGACTTGAATATATAAGTAAACAGCATTTTGAGATGGTTTGCTTTTATATACAGGAGAGATAGCTTTGTACTGCCCAGTACTGAAATTTCAGAGAAACTTTCTTCTTTTTTTTTTTTTTTTTTTTTTTGAGACGGAGTCCTGCTCTGTCCCCCAGGCTGGAGTGCAACACGCAATCTCAGCTCACTTCAATCTCTGCCTCCTGGGTTCAAGCAATTCTCTGCCTCAGCCTCCCGAGTAGCTGGGATTACAGGTGCCCACCACCACACCTGGCCAATTCCTGTAGTTTTAGTGGAGACGGGGTTTCACCATCTTGAACAGACTGGTCTTGAACTCTTGACCTTGTGATCCACCTACCTCGGCCTCTCAAAATGCTGGGATTGCAGACATGATCCACCATGCCCAGCCAAATATTTTAATTCTCAATTATTATTTAAACTCTGATCTTCTAGTGAAAGTTGTTGAGTGAAGAACAATTAAACATTTAATTTTTTGAGTGATTTTAAGAGAATGTAAAAAACAAAAACAAAAACAAAAACACCCTCTCTTATGTTGAGAGGTGAAGCCGGCTGGGCTTCTGGGTCGGTTGGGGACTTGGAGAACTTATCTGTCTAGCTAAAGGATTGTAAGCACACCAGTCAGCGCTCTGTACAATGGACCAATCAGCAGGACATGGGCGAGGCCAAATAAGGGAATAAAAGCTGGCGAAGCTTTGTTTTTTGCTCTTCATAATAAATCTTGCTGCTGCTCACTCTTTGGGTACACACTGCCTTTATGAGCTGTAACACTCACAGCAAGGGTCTGCGGCTTCACTCCTGAAGTCAGCGAGACCACGAACCCACCAGAAGGAACCAACAACTCCGGACACATCTGAACATTTGAAGGAACAAACTCCGGACACGCCATCTTTCAGAACTGTAACACTCACCGCGAGGGTCCACGGCTTCATTCTTGAAGTCAGTGAGACCAAGAACCCACCGGAAGGAACCAATTCTGGACACTATATGAGATAAAAACATGGCAGAATTTCATGTGCTACCACACCCTTGACATTATCTGAAAACAGAGCATGTCAAAACTAAAACAAACAAACAAACAAAAATAATGAAGAAAAAAGAAAAGAAACAATAAATACAAGTGCCAAATTCTCAGGTGCTTTCAACAGCTGTTACCAGTCAAAAAGCTTAGTCTCAGAACAAGAAAAACTGAGGACAGAAAATTGGAACATTAGGGAAGAGGCCTGAGTGTGAGATGCAACACACACCGGAAAGACAGATGACGCCCTGAATAAGAAAATCCTAAAAACAGTAACCAGGTATATTTGATTTAATCACAATAAAGCTGATTTAAAAGAATAAGCACAATTTAGGGGGATAGACTCAATCCATGTAGTCTGGAGGTATCAAAAACCAAGAGGAAGGAAGGAGTGTCATTGGCCTGTGGATGACGAAGAAAGGAATAGGGAGATTTAGGCCACTGGAAGACATATTAAGACCACAGAGTTAGAGGATCTGCAGCTTCCTACTTACTATACAAAAAAAGCAAATAAACCCTGCTAAAGTACATGGACTTTGCTAGACTGACAGAAGAGTATCAGCAATTGTTTAAAACAGTTCATTATATTAAAAATTAACAAAACCAAAGTCAAGTCCTGCAGAGAACTGTTGCAGAAAAGCAGGAAAAATAAGTTAAAATAAGAAGAAATAATCATAAAACAGAAGAAAACTGTAATCTACATTTTAAACAGTTAAATATACTCAAAAATATATTAGAATATGGAAAATGACTTTCAAACAGAAATTCCAACACGCACACACACACGCACACACACGCACACACACACACAAACACACACACAAACACACACATCAGGAAAAATACAGAAGAGCTGAACTCAGGAATAAAACCAATGAAAAAAGACAAAATAATCTCAGAATTGAAAGAATAACTTACAAGCTTCCCAGGGGAGAATCTAACTAAATTAAACTTAATAATGGGCATAGAAGACAATTAAGCAAACCAAGAATAGAAGATGACATAAAGAAAGAAGAAAAAAGGATCAGCAGAGAAAATATTGAAGAAGAAGTCAAAGAAGAGATAATATCTGTCTTACGGAATTTTTTGATAATGAAAAAGAGAACAATGGAACAAAGCTAGTATTTAAAACTATATTCTAAGAACATATACCAGAAATAGAAAAATATTAACATGTACAAATTGAAAGGGCTCAGTGGATAGTTGGAAAAATTACAAGTGTGAGAATAAATACAATTTAAAAGCTGTTGTAGGCCCCTAAAACACTTTAAGCCTTGAGAGAGTAGTAACTGTAATCTCAGTCATATTTGGTTACAACTTCTGTTCTTAGATTATAGATTAACTAACTTTCTCATTTTTCTTGTTCTGGGCAATAACTAGAGAGAAGCAAATGATGTCAGGGGCAACAACCTGCCTTTTTAATCAATGGCCCTTTTTATGTATGTTAATTCCCCTTTGTTGTCCTGCTTTGCTTAGATCAGATGACAGAAAACCTATGACTAAGAAAAATTGCTGAATGTACCCTTTCCAGAAAGAAACACTGCCTGTAACCAATCAAGTTACTATAATTATGTGTTAACCTTGTGTGAATAATACTGTAATCCTGCGAAAAATTCCTTATCTCTACCTATATAAATGAAATCTTAACTGGAACTCTGACTCCATTCCTTTAGATCTGACATTTCTGGGTGGTCCATCTTTGCAATTTGCACATTAATAAACTTTAAAAATTAGATTCTGACTTCATTATTGTACGTTGACACCAAGAGTGATGAGCTCCAAAAACTATCATAGTAAAACTATTAGATTTCAAAGATGAGAATAAGATCCTAAGAACTTGAGGCAAAAAGACCAAATAACTAACAATGGCAAAAAAATTTACACTAGCATGCTTTTCAAAACACCCAAGCAAGGTAGCGTTTTTTTTAAGTCACTGAAAAAAATGTCAACCAATTTAAAATTTTTTAAAAAAATTTTCTTAGAGACAGAGTGTCACTCTGTCATCCAGGCTGGAGTGCATTGGCACAATCATAGCTCACTAACTGTGAATTCCTGTTCTTAAGCTATCCTCCCTCTTCAGGATCCCAAGTGGTTGGGACTACATGTGTACACTACCATGACTGCCTATTTTGTGAAATATATTTTATAGAGATGGGGTCTTGCTGTGTTGCCCAGGCTGCTCTGGAACTTCTGGTCTCAAGTGATACTCCTGCTTCAGCTTCCCAAAGTGCTGAGATTACAGGCAAGAGTCACAGTGTGTGGTCAAAAATTTGTTATTGTTCATATATTAGATTTCAAAAAAAAATGTTTCATAAGGTAAAAATAAGTATTTACAACAATAATTTCTGGTAACAATGCAAACTAGAATTAAATAATAATAGCAACAACAATAATACAAAAAGATCTATTCATTTTGAAATAAGAAAATAAATTCTAAACTACTTTAAATCAACTTCTACTTGAAAAAGGGAATACAAACTGAAATTATACACATAAAACTAAGAACATAAAAATATTACATAACTGAATCTATGAAAAGCATTCATGATAATCAAATTTATTGAACTAAACATTTATATTGATAAAAAAGAATAAAATTTAAATAATTATATTCTTAGTTCTGAACACCAGAACATAACTACAAATTAAGTCAAAGAGAGCACAAAAAAAGAAATAATAAAGAAGCAGATATTAAAAAGGCAGATAATTTATTTTATTTATTTATTTATTTATTTTATTATACTTTAAGTTCTGGGACACATGTGCAGAATGTGCAGGTTTGTTACGTAGGTATACACGTGCCATGGTGGTTTGCTGCACTCATCAATTTATCATCTGCATTTGATACTTCTCCGTAGCTCCGCATCCCCCGACAGGCCCCAGTGTGTGATATTCCCCTCCCTGTGGCCGTGTGTTCTCATTATTCAACTTTCTCTTATGAGTGAGAATATGCAGTGTTTGGTTTTCTGTTCTCTGTTAGTTTGTGAAAATGATGGTTTCCAGCTTCATCCATGTCCCTGCAAAGGACATGAACTCATCCTTTGTTATGGCTACATAGTATTCCATGTTGTATATGTGCCACATTTTCTTTATCCAGTTTATCATTGATGGGCATTTGAGTTGGTTCCAAGTCTTTGCTATTATGAATAGTGCTGCAATAAACATATGTGTGCATGTGTCTTTATAGTAGGATGATTTATAAACCTTTGGGTGTATACCCCTTAATGGGATTGCTGGGTCAAATGGTATTTCTGGTTCTAGATCTTTGAAGAATCGCCACACTGTCTTCCACAATGCTTGAACTAATTTACATTCCCACCAACAGTGTAAAAGCATTCTGATTTCTCCACATCCTCTCTAACATCTCTTTTTTCCTGAATTTTTAATGATCACCATTCTAACTGGAGTGAGATGGTATCTTGTTGTGGTTTTGATTTGCATTTCTCTAATGACCAATGATGATGAGCTTGTTTTCATGTTTGTTGGCTGTATAAATGTCTTCTTTTAAGAAGTGTCTGTTCATATCCTTCACCCACTTTTTGATGAGGTTGTTTTTTTCTTGTAAATTCGTGAAAGTTCCTTGTAGATTCTGGATATTAGCCCTTTGTCAGATGGATAGATTGCAAAAATATTCCCTCATTCTGTAGGTTGCCTGTTCACTCTGATGATAGTTTCTTTTGCTGTGCAGAAGCTCTTTAGTTTAATGAGATCCCATTTGTCAATTTTGGCTTTTGTTGGCATTGCTTTTGGTGTTTTAGTCATGGAGTCTTTGCCTATGCCTATGTCCTGAGTGGTGTTTCCTAGGTTTTCCTCTAGGGATTTTTTTTGGTTTTAGGTCTTACATTTAAGTCTCTAATCCATCTTGAGTTAATTTTTGTATAAGATGTAAGGAAGGGGTCCAGTTTCAGTTTTTTGTATAAGGTGTAAGGAAAGGGGTCCAGTTTCAGTTTTCTGCATATGGCTATGCAGTTTTCCCAACACCATTTATTAAATAGGGAATCCTTTCTCCATTGCTTGTTTTTGTCAGGTTTGTCAAAGATTAGATGGTTGTGGATGTGTGGCATTATTTATGAGGCCTCTGTTCTGTTCCGTTGGTCTATATATCTGTTTTGATACCAGTACCATGCTGTTTTGGTTACTGTAGCCTTGTAGTATAGTTTGAAGTCAGGTAGTGTGATGGTTCCAGCTTTGTTCTTTTTGCTTAGGATTGTCTTGGCTCTACAGTATCTTTTTTGGTTCCACATGAAATTGAAAGTAGTTTTTTCTAATTCTCTGAAGAAAGTCAATGGTAGTTTAATGGAAGTAGCATTGAATCTATAAATTACTTTGGGCAGTATGGCTATTTTCAAGATACTGATTTTTCCTATCCATGAGCATGGGATGTTTTTCCATTTGTTGTGTCCTCTCTTATTTCCATGAGCGTTGGTTTGCAGTTCCCCTTGAAAAGGTCCTTCACATCCCTTTCACATTGATATTGTATCCTGAGACTTTGCTGAAGTTGCTTATCAGATTAAGGAGTTTTGGGGCTGAGATGATGGGGTTTTCTAAATACACAATCATGTCATCTGCAAATAGAGACAATTTGACTTCTCTTCCCTTTTGAATACACTTTATTTCTTTCTCTTGCCTGATTGCCCTGGCCAGAATTTCCAATACTCTGTTGAATAGGATTGGTGAGAGAAGGCATCCTGGTCTTCTGCCGATTTGCAAAGGGATTACTTCCAGCAGAGAATTTAAAATAAAAGATCTAATAAATTCAATCCCAGGTTTAGTTAAGAAAATAGCTATAGCTATAAGCTATAAGCCAATAGCTAACTTTATCAGGAAGACAAAGCAGAAACAAAAATATATACAGTAAAAAAATAACAAGAGGAAATAATAATTAAAAAGAAGAAATCATAAAGAGATTAATATGTAGACTTTCATGCAAATATATTTGAGAATCTAAATAAAATCGATAATTTCTGCAGGAAATTCAGGTTACCCAAATTGACCCTATTGGAGTTAAAAAGCTTAAACATACAAATTCTCATAGCGTATGCAAAGATACTAAGAACTACCCTTCCCCAAATTGAACTAGGTCCAGATATTTGAGAGTGTAATTCTATCAATTCTTCAAAGACCAGATAGTCCTAATGCTTTATTGTTCATTGCAGGCTATTGAAAAGGAACAAAATCTTTCTAATCATTCTTGAGATTCAAGGATAAATACAATTCGAAGAAGAAAACTTCAGACCAATTTCACTAATAAATATTAACAGAGAAATTCTAAAGAAAATATTAAGAACAGAATCTGACACCACATTAAGAAATGAATACATGATAACCAAGTGAGATTTATAAAAGGACTGCAATGTTACCTTGGTTTTAGAAAATCCAATAACAACACACACATTATGAATATACCTAAGGGAAAATATGATTATTTTTCTACATGCCAAAAAAGCCTATAACCAAATTCAACACCCATTCTTAATAAAAAAAACATTCATTAAACAGGAATTAAAAGTTACATTCTTAACATGATAAAAATACATTTACTTTTGTCCTAAAGCCATTGTCTTATGTTATGAGGAAACACTGGAGGTATTTTTGATAAAATTAGGAATGCAGCCAGGATGTCCACTATTTCTGGCACTATTCAATATTGTGCTAAAGGTATTTGCCAGTGCAACTCAAACACAGAAATCAATGAGATGCATAAGAATGGGTAAAGAGGAAACAAACTTATTTCTAATTGCAGGAGGTAGAAAGAAATTATTTAGGCAGGTAGTGAGGGCAAAAGAGTCCTCAGAAGAACTTCCCTCCGAACAAAGCAGTCCAAGAAATTGTTATTTTTTTTTTTTTTTTTTTTTTTTTTTTGAGACGGAGTCTCGCTCTGTCGCCCAGGCTGGAGTGCAGTGGCCGGATCTCAGCTCACTGCAAGCTCCGCCTCCCGGGTTCACGCCATTCTCCTGCCTCAGCCTCCCGAGTAGCTGGGACTACAGGCGCCCGCCACCTCGCCCGGCTAGTTTTTTGTATTTTTTAGTAGAGACGGGGTTTCACCATGTTAGCCAGGATGGTCTCGATCTCCTTGTGATCCGCCCGTCTCGGCCTCCCAAAGTGCTGGGATTACAGGCTTGAGCCACCGCACCCGGCGTTATTTTTTTTTTCTAACAAAGAGCAGCCTGAAAAATTGAGCTGCAAAGATAAATAAGAAAGCTGGAAGCTTGCATGGGCGAATGCTGGCAGCTGTGCCAATAGAAAAGGACTGCTTGAGGGCCCGGCATCATGTCCACCATAGAAATTTCATCTTACTTTTTTTTTTTTTTTTGAGATGGAGTCTCACTCTGTCGCTCTAGCTGGAGTGTGGCGGTCAATCTCGGGTCATTGCAACCTGCACCTCCCAGGTTCAAGTGATTTTCCTGCCTCAGGCTCCCGAGTAGCTGGGATTACAGGTGTGTGCCGCCACACTCGGCTAAGTTTTGTATTTTTAGTAGAGACAGGGTTTCACCATGTTGACCAGGCTGGTGTCGAACTCCTGACCTCAAGTGACCCGCCTGCCTTGGCCTCCCAGAGTGCTGGGATTACAGGTGTGAGCCACTGTGTCTGGACCCATCTTCCCTTTTTGTTTGCATGTGTACAGTAAGAAAGAAACGGGCAACATGGAGCAGCTCAGGCTGAAATCTCGCCTGCATAATAAAAGACTGGGGTGGGGGCTGCCAGAGATTCATGCCCTATGCAAATGGCACACCTGGTCCTAAGCAGTTTTTCATGCCCTATGTAGATCAGACACAACCTTGACATCAACTCATCTATAAAACCCCCTGCATTTTGCTAAAGATTGGCAACCCGTTTTTCCGGGACCCCTCTCTGTAGGAAATAGCTATTCTCTTCCTTTTGCCTATTAAATTTCTGCTCTTAACCTCACTGTTTGTGTGTCTGTGTCCTTGATCTCCTTGGCTGTGAGACAAACCTCAGGTGTGTCCCCAGACAATGAGGCTGCATCAGTAGTATACCTGGAAAATCCTAGAAAACCATTAATATAACTAACTCAATGAAAGTATTCAGTGAAGCATGATATGAAATTAGCATACAAAAATTAACAGCCTTCATACATACAAATAAAAAAACAGAACTGTTGACGAAAAGAGTCAAACTCTGAAGTTTGAAGAGATTTATTCTGAGCCAAATATGAGTGACCATGGCCCGTGACACAGCCCTCAGGAGGTCCTGAGGAAATTTGCCCAAGGTGGTCGGGGTACAGCTTGGTTTTATTTTTTTGAATTGATCATCTATTTTATGGAAAGCAGAAAATGTGGAAGGTATATTTTCTCAAAATGTATTTTGAATTTCTGCTACGGTTGCAGCTTTCTATTTCTTATGACTTTTTTTTTTTTTTTAAGTTCTAGGGTACATGTGCACGACGTGCAGTTTTGTTACATATGTATACATGTGGCATGTTGGTGTGCTGCACCCATTAACTCCATTAACTTGTCATTTACATTAGGTATATCTCCTAATGCTATCCCTCCCCCATCTCCCCACCCCACGACAGGCCCCGGTGTGTGGTGTTCTCCACCCTGTGCCCAAGTGGAACTGAACAATGAAATCAGCTTGGTTTTATATATTTTAGGAAGGCATGAGTCATTGTTGGGGAAACCTGCCCCCCACCGCCCGGTGGGTACCCCGAGTCCGGCGCAGACAAAGGAGTTAGAAAGAGACAGAATAATTGTTTAAAAGGCGGGTCCAGGGGACTGGAGCATCGCAGGCTTGTTCACAGCCCAGAGCTCTCGGGTTCCGCCCAATTTATTGGTTTACAAGCTCCTTGTTCTTAGGACAGAACAAGGGGTAGGAAGGGATGAGGAAAAGGATTAATCAGTGAAGGAGGGAGAACTCATGAGTCATTCGATAAGATGTATAGCAGTGGTGGTTTCTGTGAATTTCCTTGAGCAAAGGCATGTGTCTAAACTACTTAAGATCTTTAACTTATTGGAGCTGAAACAGGTGGGAGTGGGTTTCAGGAGGAGCCAAGATGTTTGATTATACTCCACTGCTTCAAGGGAGTGTTACCTCCCTGATCCACCTGTGGCATGCCACTGAGCGGTTATGCTCTCGGGGCATAAAGACATGAAGGCAATAAAGAGACTTTTCTCCTCAGAGGTCGCCCATGGCTCCCACGGGTGTCTCACACAGGGGAGACCAACTCATCTGGCACCCCAGAAACTCTCTTTCCCACAAGCTTTCAAGCAAATACATTTAAGAAATACATTGGTCTGGTTTAGAAAGGTGAGACAACTCAAAGCCGGGGCTTCTGGGCTATAGGTCAATTTAAACATTTTCTGGTCAACAATTGGTTGAGTTTATCTGAAGACCTGGGATCAATAGAAAGGGAATGTTCAGGTAAAGATAAAGGATTGTGGAGACCAAGTTTTATTGTGCCGAGGAAGCTCTCAGCCGACTTCAGAGAGAGCAGGTTTTAAAATGTTTTATATCAGACTTAAAAGGTTGCCTGGCTTTTAGCTGATTATCTCCTGGATCTGGAAAGGAAGGAAGGAAAATAAAGGGGAATGAGGATTCTCTACAGAATGTGCATTTTTGCCACAAGAGACTTTGCAGGGCAATTTCAAGGTATGTCAAGGAAATATATTTTGAAGTAAAACATTTCGATTTTATTCCTTGTTATGCCAGAGACAGACTGGAAAGTAAGTCACAATGTACAGGGTTAAATAAAACCCATCTGATGAAAAAGTAGGGCACGACTCTCCAGACCCCTTAGATAGAAATTTGGGCAAGATAAAAAATCAGATCTTAGTCCTCAGAACATAGTAATACATAGAATCCTATTTATAGCAACAAAGAACACTAAATACTTAGGAATAAAGTTAACAAGAAAATGTGTCAAACCTCTCTTTGAGAAATTTAAAAATGCTACAGATCCTAAAGACATAAAAATACACTTGAAGAAATCAAAAGATCTTAGGTAGGTTCATATGTAAAGTGACATATCATAGAGATTTCAGTTTCAAGTTAATTTATAAATTCTATGAAATTTCAATAAAATAGAATAAACTATTTTATATTGTTAGAACTAAGTTGACATAGAAGTTTATATGGAGGGAAAAAAAAATGCAAGAATTGCCAAGATATTACTGAAAAAGATAAACTACAAAGATTGACTAAGCCCTACCAGCCATTAAAACACACTATAAAGCCTCTGTAATTAAAACGACATGTTCATGGAATAAACAGACAGTATAATAGTGTTACCGAAACACCAGATATTCGATCCAGGTACTGCTGCTTGCGGAACAGAAAGCCAATGACTGTGATGATGAGTATTGCCCAGAAAGAAGGCTTTAATCCGGTGCTGCAGCTGAGGACATAAGAGCTCAGCCTCAAACCCCTCTATGACCGAATAAACTTAAGGGTTCATATAGCAGGGAAGAAATGTAACTACGTGTGAGAAAACAGAAACTTGAGGGGTAAGGAAGCTGAGGAGAGCAAAACCACCTGGTGATTGAACAAGTCCCAGAGGCAAAAACTTCTTATCTGAGCAATTTAGAAGGGAGCAAAGACCACCAGGTGACCATCTAAAAGGCCATCTGGGCTGGGTGTGGTGGCTTACGCCTATAATCTCAACACTTTAGGAGGCCAAAGAGGGTGGATCACCTAAGGTCAGGAGTTCGAGACGAGCCTGGCCAACGTGGTGAACCCCGTCTTTACTAAAAATATAAGAATTAGCCAGGCATGGTGGCGGGTGCCTGTAATCTCAGCTACTTGGGAGTCTAAGGCAGGAGATTTGCTGGCACCTGGGAAGTGGAGGCTGCAGTGAGCCAAGATCATGCCATTGCACTCCAAACAGGGGGCCTACAACAGCAAGACTCAGTCTCAAAAAAGAAAAAAAAAAAAAAAAAAAAGGCCATCCGGAGGCCAAACTCCTTATCTGGGGAATTTAGAGGTAGTCAGACTTCCCTGGTATCTAAGCCGACATCTCATTCTGGGCCTCTTTCAACTTTGATAAGTAACTAAAATTTCTATACATACTGAAACTAATTTTACAATCCTAAACTCCTGCCATAAGGTCCATAAATGCTCCTAAGGAAAATCCACCAAGGCGTGCTCAGTACTCTTGCTGAGGCTCCCCACTGCACCCTTTTGCACCATTATTCCTTTCTAATAAACCTTCCTTTTTCAAACCTATACTGTTGTCAGAAAATTCCTTTTA
Organism: Macaca nemestrina; assembly: GCF_043159975.1. NCBI lineage: Eukaryota > Metazoa > Chordata > Mammalia > Primates > Cercopithecidae > Macaca > Macaca nemestrina. Next base: position 78,207,027 of record NC_092137.1, on the reverse strand, counting down.
TCAATCTGTGAGTTGACCACTTCCCGGTGCCAGGGCTCTGACACCTCGCCCAGCAGAAGCAATCATCATGAATGAGGGACCTGAAATCTCGTTGTCTGAATGCGATGATCTGGTGAGTTTCAGTTCTTTGATACTTTTTAAGAGACCTGGGGGTCCTTTCCTGAGGAAGGCACTCAGATAAAACAAATGTAGGTTTTAAGCATTAAGACCAGAAGGGTCAATTTTTATGTTTATCCAAAAAAAACTATCTATGGGACTATTGGGTAGGTTTCAATAGAACAGTAAGTTCAGCTTAAGATCCTAACTGTTGAGGAAAGAAGCTACAAAAAAGAAAAAGGATTGGCTAAAATTAGCTAAATGGTATTGAATTAAAAGCCAACATACCATTATAAACTTATTATTTTTAATAAATAGATAGATAGAGATGAAATCTTACCAAAAACCCAAAGTAGCCTAAAGGATTTCCAAATGGCTAAAGCTGGCATAAGTTGAGCAATAAAACATTTATAATATTGGACTGTAAACCAAAAATAAAATTCTAAGTTCCCCAACCATCTGAATGGACTTCCTTTTCTGCCAGGGCACTTAAAATTTAACCTGAAAGGAAGAAGAGATCAGATATGTCTCATTATACCTTTTGGCATTAACAACAAAGACTTTAAGTCTGATAGGACTCATTTTACAACCTTATCTCCCTGAAGCCTGCCAGCAAAAAGCTTCATCTGCGTAGTAAAACTTTGGTCTTCACAACCTATTATGGCAACACAGACCCTTCTATTGATCTCAGGATTTTAGACAAATTCAACCGTTGTCAACCAGAAAATGTTTGAATTTACCTATAGTCTGGAACCTACCCCCTCGCCACCCCTGCCGGCTTCAAATTGTCCTGCCTTTCTGTACCAAACTAATGTGTTTCTTAAATATATTTGATTAATGTCTCATGCCATCCTAAAATGTATGAATCGCAGCTGTACCTGGACCACCGTGGGCACATGCTCTCACGACCTCCTGAGGGCTGTGTCACAGGTCATGGTCACTTCACTCATATTTGGCTCAGATAACATCTCTTCAAATATTTTACAGAGTTTGACTCTTTTCAGAAAGATTATAACCATCAAATAAAATGAGCATTGATGAACGTATACTAACACAAATAAATAAATAGAGCAGAAGGATTCTGTCTTCTTTTTAAATGTAAAATGTAAGAGGGAAATAGATCACCATTTGGAAAGAGGACCACTTTAATAATTAATGAAGACAGCATTCACTGGCCGACATTAAAATTAGTGAGTAAAAATTTAAGGAGAAATAGAATTACAAACTCTCAAAGCATGTACTCAATATATTCATTAATTACAAAGGGAATGATAGTGACTTTATAGTGGTGAAACCTGGAGAAACTACCTTGCACAAGTGATCCAGGGCAACACCACCAGTAATAAGATATATCAATATCATGATCTCTGGAATGCAAATGCACTGAGGAAACACTGCCATTTCTATGGTACTCTTGCCGAGAAAACGCAATTTAGTCCATTCATGAGGAAACAGCATACTCAAACTAAGAAACAATTGAAAAATGCAACTGATCAATGCTCTTCAAAAGTGTCAAGGTCATAAAAGACAAAGAATAAACGGGGAAAATGTTATAGACTGTAGGAGACTGAAGAAAATAAAAAAGTGTATGCAATGTGGAATTCTAAGTGGGATTCTGGAACAGAAATAAAATAATTGTAGTTAAAAAAAAACAGGTGAAATTTGAATAAGTTCTTTTAGTATATACTATTATGCTGGTTTTAATTTTCTGGTCTTGATCATTACACAGTGGTTATGCAAGATGCTAACATTTGGTGAAAATATGCAAGAGATATATGGAAAGCCTCTTTACTATTTCTGCAATTTTCTGTAAGTCTAAAATTAGATCCCTTCCCCAAGAGGCTTAAAAACATCAAAATAGAAGGTAGCCTTACTCTAACAGATAGAAAATAGATGACTTACTGCTACACTGTATTACTCTTGTTTGGATAAAGCCCTGAAATGCAGTATTATCTGGAGGTGGAAAATATACAGGCCAAAAGCATACCCTGCCCTGGAACAAAATACAGGAAAAAAAGAAAGACAACAATAATTAGTTCTCCACCCTTGTCTAGCTATGCCCAATAGTTATACCTCTCTCAAAAGCTTTTCTTTCGTCCTTTTAAAAATTTTTGCTTGACTGAAATTTCAATCATGTGTAGAAAGTAAATAATTTAAGAATGTGGTTTCTATAGCCCTTTAATTAAAAATTACTGAAACTGTTTCTCTTTATTGTGTTATTCTAGGTTCTTATGGGTTAATATAAATATTCTCTTTGATTTTTTCTTTTTTGAATTTTGGTAAGTGGCACAACCAGGATGGATAAAAACAAGGTTGGACATTTTAAATAAATATATTAAAACCATCCCTGCACTGCAGATGTACAAGCATACCTATTTAACCTAGGAGTTTCTGAAAGTCATGTGTCCCTATAAGTACATAAAAACTGTATAAAAAGATACCAACTTAGTGCCAAAATTTGTTTAAATTAATCCTCCAGAAAGGAGAACTAAAAACAATGCCTGAATATTACCAGGAGGTAGATGAAAAGTTATGAAACGTATATCACTTTTACAACTGTGCATGAAGAAATGCATTATAAACGTTTAGGGTTAAATTAGGAAAAACGAAATCATTCAAAGATACTTGGTGACAAGTTCTTATAAAAATTTGTCATGTATGAACAATAAAATCATGAAATCCAAGACTAATTATTGTAATAAAAAGAAACATTCAAATTAGTCAAAGTTTTACTACGTTTTATTTGAATTCTATTCAAACGTATTTGATAACACTAACTTAATTGTATTGTTATTGCTGTACTTATTCTCTTTCTGAACTTAGCACTATCTTAGCACTATCAGTTGTTAACTTAGTATGATGCCCAGCCCAAAGTAGACATTCTATATATACTTAAAACAATACATAAAAATAGTATACTAGTCATTTTGGATATTTCACAATACAGTTCCTACTTCTTAAATCTATTCTTTTCAAAAAGTACTGCTATTTTCTTAATTAAAAGTTATGTGTATTCTCTGGGATAATTTGGAAAACTAAAAAAGCAAACTCAACAGCCACCTTAGACATAACCACTGCCAGTGTTTGGAAAACATGCTTTTAGTATTTACCACTTTAGCTCTCTATATACATCAGGTACACTAAGTTTGCTTTTGCATTTACATGGCATATTGGGTATATTCTTCTTGTCATTTAAGATTTTTCTGTGATGTTACTTGTAATTATTCCACAACACTCCATTATAAAGAGGTACCATATTTAGGCACGTTTTTGATTATTTACATCACTATAAATATTAGGAAATAATATATAACTGTGCAATAAATGTTCTTGAGACTAAAATTGAGAACAACTTTGTGTATTTTGAATTCATCCCTCATAGAAAAATTCCTCACTTCAATGTGGTGCACATGATAAAATTTTACTATTTATTGTCAAATTGTTCTCCAGGAGTGCTGTGCATTTCCACCAACAAGGGTAGGAGTTTCTGCTTCTCAATAAAATGCATGCTTTAATATTATTTGGAATGGATTATTTCAATCTAACTAATATAAGCTTATTTTAAATGATATTATAGAGGAAAGCTATGAAATAATATGAGCCATTCAAATAATTAAGAACATATATGAAAGTATAGAAAGACAGAATATATCTGATCCATCAAGCTCACTTATATAAGCCAGTATTTTAACAGTCACTTGCATATTCTAAGTAAGAGAAGTAGGAACAGTACTTACTTTCTTTGTGGTAAAAAAACAGTAGTTCAATACATATCTACACAACTGCCACAAATTTTTTTTAAAAGCCATTAAAACTCTAAAAACCACAGCAGAAAAAGTAGTAGACACTTCAAGGGAATTTATTAGTAGTTCCTCCAAGTTATTCAGTAACTATTATTAGTTTACAAACTAGCAAAGGATACAAAAGTTTAGCTGAAGGGAGGTGGTCATAGTAAACAGAAACAGTTGCAGCTTTGCAACCTCTAATTACAAAATTCTGCACTTGGAGCACAAATCTACCAGTGCTAACTTCAATGTAAAGACTAATTGAAACAAAAGAGGTTAACAGTACAGCAGCACATGTTATAACACACATATATGCATATATTATACAAGAAATCTATATATTATGAAAATATATGACAAAATAATTGTGAAATATATTATAAAGGGTGTGTATATTGTATATTGTAAAACATGCCTATATATTGTAAAAATATCTAAATACATAAATAAAATTAAAGGTATGTGTATGTGAGTGTGTATATATACCTATATACATCTATAGAATATGGTATACACCTATATATACCTATGGAATAGAATATATATAGGTGTATATATAGGTGTATATATACACACACACACACACATACATACACATGCACACACAGACTCTTTCATATTTGGGGATATTTTCAGGAACCACTCTTTCACAATAAGTGCCCCTAATGGGAAATCTTTCCTGAAGGAACTTTCTTAATTTTCGAACCATCACCTCACTCAACTTCAACCAGGACACATTCTATGTTGGAAAAATTCTTCTCATTGCCTGGGGAGGATTCCTGAACAGTTTCCTTTCCTATAATATTTAGTTACTGAAGCTCATTTTATTCCGGTATTCACTATTCTTTGAATAAGTAATACTTTAAAGATGTAGATTAAAATTATGAAAGAGAATATAGATGCAATAATGTAGAAATAATGGTAATGTTTTCCAGATATCATTGGTATAATCAATGTTTATGACAAGTGCAGTAATTTCAAACGATCTTTTATTAACATACTTAATTTTTAAGAAAATAGTTTATTTTTTGGAATAAATACAGGTATTCACTACATATAAAGGATTGTTTCAGAGTGAAAATGTGCAGGCCTTGTTATCAAGAAGATTAAAATTTATTGGAAGATCTAAAATAGGAACAATTATCAGTACAATAAGGTCATATTTAAAAAGTAACGTAAGGCAAATACATAGTGCTAGTAGGTATAAAATACCAAGTTTAGACTACGAGAGAGCTTTATGAGAAAGCATATTATGTAGATTTTTTCTCAGCTTTACTGAGGTATACTTGACAAATAAAAATGAAAGACGTTCAAGACATAATGTGATGATATGATATATATCTATATTTTGAAATGATTATCACACTCAAATTAACACATCTATCACAATTAGTTATGATTTGTGTGTGTGTGCATGTATGTGAGTATATTTAAAATTTATTCTCTTTGCAAGTGAATAATGCAATAATATTAACTATAATCACAGTACTGTAGATTCTGGAAATATATTCATTTTATAACTGAAACTTTTTACCCATCGACCAACTTCTCCCATTTCCCCTACCCTACAGCCACTGGAAACAACTATTCTATTTCTGCTTTTATGAAGTCCATGATATATATTTATACACACACATACACACACACACACACTCATATATATATGAGATATCTATACCTTTTTGTTGTGTTCATTGCAGAATTATTTACAATAGCCAAGATATGGGAAGAAATGAAGTGGCCATCTATGGATGAATGAATAAAATGTGGAATGTTATTGGAATATAATAAAATTAAATATTATTCATCCATAAAAAGAAAGAAAGCTTGTCACTTGCAATAACATGGATGCATCTGGAGGATGTTATGCTAAATTGTATAAACCAGAGACAAAAAGGCAATTACTGTATAATCTCACATATGGAATCTAATCTACAAAAAATGTCTGTGGATTTTAAATAGATTACTTTCTTACATGGATATTTGCTACTGTTGTCATATGTATTACATCTGTGCACATTATCAATCCCATAGTACAATATTATGCTACTCTTTTTTTTTCTAAAAGTTTTATAGCTTAATGTTTTACTTCCAAGTCCATGATGAATTATGAGTTAGTTTTGGTATAAAGTATGACATTTAAGTCTACATTCATTCTTTTGGCCTATGGACATCCAAATACCCCAGAATGATTTGTGAAAAAGGATATCCTTCCTGCATTGAATATTTTTGTGTGTATGTGTCTTTGATAAAATTTAGTTGGGCACATTTGAGTCTATTTCTGGGTTCTCTATTCTGTTTTATTGACTTATGTGTTTATTTCATTGCCAATATTGCCCTGTCTTGATTAATATAGCTATGTATATATTAATATAGTATAGCATTAATATAGAGTGGAGAGATTTCTTCTTTTATTATTCTTTGTCCAGATTGTTTTAGGTATTCTAAGATCTGTATATTTCATAATGATTAGAAAAAGCTTTTGTATATGCACAAAAACTTGGCTGGAATTTTGATAGAAATTGCATTAAAACTGTAGATTAATTTGTAGAGATTTGACATCTTTACTGTGAATCTGAGTCTTCCTGTCTATGAACATAGTATGTCTTTTCGTTTATTTAGGTCTTCTTTGAGTTCTTGAGCATTTTATAATTTTGAATATATATATATATATATACAATTTTGAATATATATATATTTTATATATACATACACTGTACATGTTTATTAGGTCTATTTCTATGTATTTCATTTCTTTGAAGCAATTGTAAGTGGTGCTATATATTTAATTTTGGTTTCTACATGTTCCATTTTAGTAGATAGAAATGCAGTTTATTTTTATGAGTTGATGTTTTGCTACCGCCTTAGTGAACTTTGTTATTGGTTTTGGGAGTTTGTTCTTTTGCATATTCCCATGTCTTCTGCAACAACAACAACAAAAAAGTTGTATTTTTTCCTTTCAAATATAAATGTGGGTTTTTAATTTTTTTGTTTGTTTTACCTCATTGCAGTGGGTAAGACTTTCAGTACTATGTTGAAAAAGTGTAATGAGACTGTATATCCTTGACTGATTCTCAATCTTAGAGGTAAATAATGTAATATTTCACATTGAAGATAATGTAGTTACAGGGATTTTGTAGATGTTCTTTACCAAGTTGAAGTAGTTTTCATTCATGCCTAACTTACTGTTTTTATCACCAATATACATTGAATTTTGTCAAAAGCTTTTTCTACACCAAATATTATAATTTTTATTCTGAAGATTGTTGACATGGAAGATACCATTGATTGATTTTCAAGTGTTAAACCAGATTTACTCACCTGAAGAAAATCCCAGTTAATCATGCTGCATAATTCTTTCTGTGTATTGTTAGATCTAATTTTCTATGTTTTGTTGAGTATTAGAATACCTAACTTCCTGAGGTAACTTTATCTATATTTTTCTTTTTATATTGTCTTTGTTTGGATTGAATATCAGGATAATATTTGCTCAATAAAATTTCCCTAATTTGCTATTTTCTGAAAGAGATTGTGTAAAATTAATATTAATTATTCCTTAAACGTTTGACAGATTCTTCAGTTAAACCATTTAGAATCTGGAGATTTCTTTTATTGAGAAGATTTTAAATGAAACATTCCAGTTTTATTGGTTATAGGTTGAGTCAGATTATCTATTTCATCTTTGATGAGTTTTTGCCGCTTTTGGTTTTAAGAAATTGGTTTATTTTGTTTCTAAGTTGTCAAATTTATGAACGTAATTTTAAAAATTATTCCTTTATTATCCTTATAATAAAGGAATTGTAGTGCAGGATCTTTTGTGATAACTCCTTTTATTCTTAATACTGGTGACTTGTTTATTCTCTATTTTTGTCAGTATTACCAAATAGAGTTTAATTAATTTTATTGAATCTTTCAAATTACCAGCATTTAGTTTCATTGATTTTACTCTATTGAGTCTCTTTTTGTCATTCTATTTATTTTGGGGTCTCATCTATATTATTTACTTTCTTTTTTTCCTTTGGGTTAAAATAACCAATGAAATAGATCTTCCCTTACTAGTCACTCAAGGTGGGACATTAGATGATTGATTTGATACTTTTTCTTTTTCCTAACATAAGTATTATTACTATACATGTTTCTCTCAGCATGGATTTAACTGCATCCTACATGTTTTAGTATATTATATTTTCATTCTCAATTATGTATTTTAAATATTTTTAGACTTTTTTACACATGTGTTATTTTGTTTCTTTTTATTTCTAAGTATTTCGAGATTTTCCTGTTATCTTCTGTTTTCAACTTGTAGTTTGATTCCATTATGGCCAGAGTGTAATTTCAATCTTTAACATTTGTTGAGGTTTATTTTAAGCCCCAGGATATTGTCTTTGTTGGTGAATTATCCATGAAATTCCTTTTTTTTTATAAGATGCATCCTAATGTTATTCAAGTTTTTATAATATTAACCAGAATTGTAGTTAACTTACAATTTCAAAAAAATATGTATATCTAAGAAGTTACCTGAAGTGTAAATGTCTAATTATGGCTTAATGTGTTATGCATCTAAAGAGTTCCGCTTACTTCTAGAATCAAAGTGTAGTGTCAGGAAGAAAAAAGTCCCTAGACTGAGAAAAAAGGGTTTGGGATGCTGTATTTGACCTTGAGCTCTGCCTTTTGTTACCTCTTTGATTTGGGGCAATTCATTTAAACACTTTGAAGTTTGGTTTCCTTCCCTGTAAGATAATAATTATATAGGGCTTGATGTAGAAATATTCCTTAAAAATACTGAAATATTCTTTAATACCTGTCTAAAGAAAATGAAACTTCACGTGATAAACTAGTAAACTCTCCAAATTATATTCTCTTTCATTGTAAAATTTATTATTTCAGTGGGAAATGTATTTTGATGACATAAGTGCCGAATTTTGAGGGGACAGGTAGAAATTGGGAGAAAGGTAGTGATTTTTTTTTAACTCATTGACTTGTTTATCAAATTGTACCCTTAGAGTTAAAAGTAACATATTGAATTTGTACCCTTTACCAAATTTTGGTCTGAGATTCAGAGGAAAATTAGGCACTATTCCTGCTGAAAGAGGTTCACATGGTGGGGGAGATGAAAACAGAAATAAACAAGAAATTGTTTTAATATGGTCATAGAGATGTGAAAAGCAGAAGGAGGTTGCAAACCAGGCAGCTAGAAGAGTAGTAACATAATTAGCCTTAATATGGGATTTCACTGAAAACTCAGAAGGAACTCAAATCTGCCCTTGGTTGAGCCATTATTCTCATGTTGAGCATTCAGCTCCTGAAAGGGACATTACAACGAAGCACAACTTAATCCTCATATTCCAACTTTGAAGCTTGAGAGTGTTAGTTCCAGAGTTTGTCCAGTTTTAGTGTTTCCTCTAACTTTTGTATAATTCGTTGCTTTTTTGTCACTTTCACTAAATTATGCTTATTGGTAGAGACCAAAGAATGTGTACATTTTACAGAAAAAGCTACAACACTTATTTTTCACATATGAGTTGTTTGGTACATTTTAAATTTAATATATAAATAAACTATATAAAGAAATTTCCTTTTTTTCCAAGTTTAAAATTTCATCAATAAACTGATATGATGGCATATATAAAGCACCTCTCTTTAAAAGTTTTGCTAACTTATTCTTTTTGTTCTTTTATTGTACTTGCTGATTTACTAAACAATAAATTAGAGGGGAAACCAGTAGCTTGGTTTCCTCAATCAACTCACTATGTGGCACGGGCCACCGCAAGTCTAATATTCTGTATCTGATTTCCCTGCTTATAAAGCATGTTTTGTTGCTGGTGGTACTAAGGACTGTCAGGAAGATCCAGCTAAAATAACCTGCCATCTGTAAATAAATCTATAGATACAATAAAACAAAAACTATTCCCCTCTACTTTACTAACTCCGTATCTCCATCCGGTGGTGCCAAACAGTAACTTCAGGCAATAAAAGCTGTAAGAAAAAAACAAGTTTTGCTTCAGTGTTCATCATTCTTGTATTTATGAATGTGTTATGGCAAATATTATTATCTACTGCTCATAAAAGAGCATAATTAAATAAGGTGTTTATTTTCTAAATTATAATATACAATACTACACTAAGTTATATGTTGATAGAAAATTGGAGGTGGTTGAGAGAAAAATAATTCTTTACTTTTTAGATGGAATTTTTGACTTAATTTAGTTTTTGACTCATTTCTTTAAATAAAAAAATGAAGGTAAAAAAATTCCATATTTACATCATATTCCCTAACTAAATATGTAAATATTTATTCTTCATTTTATGGTTGTTGATTTATCTCAGTACAAGAAGAAATTATGACTGCAAAAAATATATTATTTAAAACTTAATGTTACTAAAGAAAAATTGTGCTGAGTTTTGGCAATAACTTACAGTTTTAACAAGTTATCTGTGTAAGTTATTACAGGAACCACCCAGTACCTTTTTTCTCTCTCAATTCTTGTCAATTTTTGTAAAATACCACTTTTTGTTGCTTAAATGTTCCTCTGCTCCTTAAAAAAATGCTCAACAGAAGTCAAAAATTTCTACCTTTGACAATGAATATAGTTGCTATGGAAATAATTATGACTTTTGGTATAAAAAGGATCCAAAACTAGAGAATTTGAAATGTTAAGAAATAAATATACCATTATCATGCAAAACTGCTTGGTAAAAAGAGACATTTAAAAAATGTATACTGAATTAATCAGAATTGTTTCTAAATAGATTTCCAAAATCCTTTTCTTTTTTTTTTGGAAAAGTTTTGTCAGCCTCAAAACTTTTAATAAAGTGCAGTAAGCAAATGGAAGCTTTGTGTATGACCACTCCACACTGACTCATGAGTTACTTACATGTAAAGCAAAGAGGTTTTAAAAATTGAATTTTTTTTTCCCAATAAAAAGTTGAATACTGAGATTACCTGGCATGGTTAATACGCAGTTTAAAAATAATTATTATTTTCTACTGTAGGTAATGATTTTACTTTTCCCCTTTCTGTTGTCATATTTTTATCCTTCCTATCTCAGTTAAATACATGATTAGGAAATAATATTAATATAGCAGCTTCTTTTTTATTATTATTATTACGCTTTAAGTTCTAGGGTACATGTGCATAACGTGCAGGTTTGTTACATATGTATACTTGTGCCATGTTGGTGTGCTGCACCCATCAACTCGTCAGCACCCATCAACTCGTCATTTACATCAGGTATAACACCCAATGCAATCCCTCCCCCGTCCCCGCTCCCCCCTCCCCATGATAGGCCCCGGTGTGTGATGTTCCCCTTCCCAAGTCCAAGTGATCTCATTGTTCAGTTCCCACCTATGAGTGAGAACATGCGGTGTTTGGTTTTCTGTTCTTGTGATAGTTTGCTAAGAATGATGGTTTCCAGCTGCATCCATGTCCCTACAAAGGACACAAACTCATCCTTTTTTAATGGCTGCATAGTATTCCATGGTGTATATGTGCCACATTTTCTTAATCCAGTCTGCCACTGATGGACATTTGGGTTGATTCCAAGTCTTTGCTATTGTGAATAGTGCCTCAATAAACATACTTGTGCATGTGTCTTTATAGCCGCATGATTTACAATCCTTTGGGTATATCCCCAGTAATAGGATGGCTGGGTCATATGGTACATCTAGTTCTAGATCCTTGAGGAATCGCCATACTGTTTCCCATAATGGTTGAACTAGTTTACAATCCCACCAACAGTGTGAAAGTGTTCCTATTTCTCCACATCCTCTCCAGCACCTGTTGTTTCCTGACTTTTTAATGATTGCCATTCTAACTGGTGTGAGATGGTATCTCATTGTGGTTTTGATTTGCATTTCTCTGATGGCCAGTGATGATGAGCATTTTTTCATGTGTCTGTTGGCTGTATGAATGTCTTCTTTTGAGAAATGTCTGTTCATATCCTTTGCCCACTTTTTGATGGGGTTATTTGTTATTTTCTTGTAAATTTGTTTGAGTTCTTTGTAGGAAATAATATTAATATAGCAGCTTCTTTTTAATTATTTGTGTTCAACTGTAAACTGAATAAGTAAATAGAGTCTGTTTTTATACTATTATTCGAGTCAATGTCCACTAAATATATTTTTGAGAATTGAAAGAATATTCATGTGTGAATGCATACACATTGTTCCAAGCCTTTTTATTTCACATTTTCACTTTTTTCTTAAGTATGCGTCATGCATCTCTCCATGTTAGTACATAAGGATTTACCACAGTGTTTCAAATGATTGTAAAGTATTAAAACTATAGATACATTGTAGTTACTTAATCAATACATGATTAAAATGCATTGAGAATTTTAAAATGTAAATAGTATGCATGTGTAAAATGAACGTATTACATAAGTAGATGCACATACATATGGAAAACCAAAGGGAATTTTTACAACCATTTTGTGAAGTCTCTGTTTATGCATATACTTTTTGAATCCATGGAAGTTATTTTAATTGGATAAGTTTAAATCATTTAAGGAAAATAAATATCATTTAAGGAAAATAAATATATTTTTAGAATTTTAATTAAATTTGCAAAATTGACCTTCGCAAAGACTGAAACAGTTCATGTCATTTACTGTCAGTAGTGAGAAATTTTAATATTTTGGTAAGAATGAGACATTTTATTGCATGTCAGACATTAATTTAGACACAGGCTGGGCACAGTGGCTCATGTCTGTAATCTCAGCACATTAGGAGGCCAAGGTAGGAGGATCATTTAAGCCCAGGAGGTAGAGACTGCGTTAAGCTGTGATCATGTGCCTGCACTCCAGCCTGGATCACAGAGCAAAGCCCTGCCTCAAAAAATAAAACAAAACAAAATAAAATAAAATAAAATAAAATAAAGCTAAAAAAATAGACACATAATATATACTTAAGGGAAAGGCAACTTTATAAGAATTACAAAAATGTTAAAACAGTTACCACGGAAAAATATAAGTTATTGTTTAAATATGTTTAGAGTTCTGAAAAAAAAAAATTCTGTGATGGGTCTTAGGAAATCCAATTTAAGTCCTCCATTAATGCACTATGCTTTTGTTATTATGATTTTTTTAGGTCCTGTGAAGTTTCCCTTAGATGCTTAGTTTGCTGGAATACCCTGAGAATGTGGGAAAATTATAAACTTTCTAAAACTTGGTAATTTCAGACCCACAAACATGAGTAGTAATGATCTTCAATAAATCAGCGAAATAGCATAGTAAAGTCAAAGATTAAGTAAACTGAACTAAACTCCTGCCACAGTTAGAGAAGTGAACTTCTTTCAGTTGTGTTTTTCTTTACATGACAATATCATTTACAGTTGCTCTTCCCATAACCATGAAAATGTATCCCAATGATAGGTAAATGAACACAATTAGGGGCAATGCAGCTTGTGCCTCAGTGCAGAGATGCTCACACTCAGTAGTCTCATATGAACAATCATTAAAATCAATTGGCAGAACAAAGAATGAGGAATGGATGTCCCTTCATCAGCAGTTTCGGATGAGAAGCCAATGATAACAGGAATGTGGTTGTCAGAAATGTGATAAGCGCAAACTTATGAAAGATGTTATTTATGGGCCGGGCGCAGTGGCTCAAGCCTGTAATCCCAGCACTTTGGGAGGCCGAGGCGGGTGGATCACGAGGTCAGGAGATCGAGACTATCCTGGCTAACATGGTGAAACCCCGTCTCTACTAAAAATACAAAAAACTAGCCGGGCGTGGTGGCGGGCGCCTGTAGTCTCAGCTACTTGGGAGGCTGAGGCGGGAGAATGGCGTGAACCCGGGAGGCGGAGCTTGCAGTGAGCCGAGATCACGCCACTGCACTCCAGCCTGGGAGACACAGCGAGACTCCGTCTCAAAAAAAAAAAAAAAAAAAAAAAAAAAAAAAAAAAAAAAAAAAGATGTTATTTATGAAAGATCAGTCATTATTTTAATTATTCTTTCACAGGATACAAATAAGCAAATTTTACATTAACAAAGAAAGAAATACCAACATTTAAAATGGTAGCCCTTAGCAAGACCTACTGATTCAAATCTCAAGCATCTGTTTTTCAGTAATTATTTTAATTGATGTATTTTACCAATATACTTTGGCCAATTAACATTTAAAATTACTTTTGGGTCAGGAAGCTTTCAAAATCTTGGTCATGATGCAGTGACTAAAGTTTCTGGTGAACTTCTCAATATCAGTAACTATGTTGTATAGCCCCACTTTAGACGATTTGACAACGATGAACAATTCCAGTTTTTTTCCAAGACAACCCTAGTCATACAAAAGGATAAATAAATGGGATTGCAGAATGTCATGGTATGATGATGATAATAACATTAGCAATTATAATAACCACCAATTACAATAACAACTGATATTTACTTATGATTGAAAAGGTCCAGAGTTTATGTGAAATATTGTTTTAACCAGGATAAAATAGGTTTATGTTACATTAGGATCACACGCATACATGCGCACATAAGCATATACGAACAGAAACAAGTTCATTTCTAGCTTACATGAAATCCTCTGTAGGTATCATGAAAGTAGAAAGCAGCTGACCTTCATGGAGCTGTTCAGTGGTCTGAACTGCTGCAGTTTTGTTGTGCTGACAATGGCCACTCATGCCTCTGAAGGCGAAGAAACAGAGAATGGTGCACTAATGCCTACTGTTGTATACTTTTGTCTTGGAGAAGGTACTGTGAACTTCTCTTCTCAGCTCATTGGCTCTGCCATGTATATATGAGGAATGAAGGGAAGCAGGAAATACCTGAGGAGCGACCATAAGCACTTTGTGTATATTTAATGTTCATAACAGCCCTGCGTAGGAAAGCAAGAAAACTACCCCAACGATTCAAGAAAGCTTATGACTAGAGGCACTCAATTTCAGTTTTGTATCTTCTGTTGATGTCTTCACATTGAAAATGAGATTACTGCCTCATATAAGTAATTAAAGAAGTATTATCAAGCAAGATCACTCATTCGAACTACGTAAATACATAAAACATATTTTTGTGCCTAACTCTGAGCCTAGTTAAACAGTTATAATAAAAGAGCATTTAACACATATAGTAAATGACAGTTTTGATTAAATACTATTCAGTAGATGCATATATATAAAAATAGGCATATATATATAATGAAATAAAACAATGTTAGAAATAATTAATAAAAATTACCTACTGAATAGTAGTTTACAAAGTACTTTCAAACCATCTTTTGGTTGATGAAAAGCAGCTGAACACAGTCATTAATAGCACAGACCTTAGAGTCTGAATTGCTTGGGGTGCATCTGGTAAACACTTAATTCTGCATTTCTATTTTGTGTGTAAAACATCAATGATAATACGACCAAGCTCAAAAGGCCATGTCCAAATTAAATGAATGAATACATATAATATTCTTAGAACCATGCCTGGAATATAGCAAACATACAATAAATGCTATTTTTGCAGCTATTATGTAAATTTTCCAGTCGCTTCTAGGGAAGCTTCTAGTTGCTTCTAGTCAATATTGTAAGATTGGCTCTTGTACTCATGAAGACATCCAGGCTTAGAAAGTGGAATTGTGCCCAAACATCACTTATTGCTCTACTTCCATGTCTAGCATTAGAGGCAATAAGTAAAACTCAAGGACTAGCAGTTTTCCAAACATTTCTCTATTCAAGTCCTAAAAATCAGCAAAATTTCCATGCATGTTTTTAATGTTTAGTCAGTGATCATCTGGGACCTGTGATTGCATATAAAGGCTTGTGATTGAATGAAGACTAGTTTTCCATTTTTCTAATACCTTACAGGAGTTTATTCACGTCATTAAATTTGTAATCTAAGTGCTGACAAGCTCATAATGTATCTCAGCGTAAAAATCCTCATTCACATTCTTCTTACTGTTATATTTATTTTCTGGGTTCAGGCACAGGGGTGGACTGTGAGGAGAGGCAGTGTTATGCTTCAGTAAGAATAGAATATTTTCTTAGTCATACAGATCTGGATGCAAAATATACTTCTGTCATTAACCAGCTGAACAACAATAGAAATGTCTTTTTAAAAGTTAGCCCTCCTCTGTAGAACAAAAATTAAAATAGCTTTCCCATATGTTATTGTAGGAATTAAAAAGTAGTTTAAGTTTCCCTTGGTCAACTTAAAAATGATTCAATGTATGCATCTTGTGTTGGAACACGGATTTAAATGAATTTATGGAATGAATAGGTAAAAGTCAAACTATAATTACCCATTAAGGGAAATAATCTACTACTGTTATTAAAACGATAGAATCTTAGGAGTGTTTTATGACTCTGGCATATCTTGCGCTTTGAATGAATTAATCTAAGGTCAGATAAAGGAAAAATAATATTTGGCTTTCTTTAGTTTTTTAGTTAATGAACACAGAAGGTTCTTAAAACATCAGAGTAAATTTCAGCCAAAAAAGAGCAACTGGCTATTAGCTAATGCAATCTGCCCGATAGCAAACTAAAATGTCTACAGAAAATCAAAAATTATGGAAATGAAAAAAGACTGTGAAAACTAAAACTAACAATTTAACCTACATTTTGGAGTCTCCATTCACTAAAAGGTATTTAGCACCAAATTTTTAAAAATGCAGAAGCCTAATTAACATATTATTGTGGGGAGCAAGAAAATATTCTGTACTTCTCCGATTTCTAACCATGCTTTGGAGACAGAGACCTATGTTTTTATTCATTCCACTGACAGATATTCCCCTTTCAGATGTCACCTACCTACTTCTCTTATATATTTCAGATAACAATATGGCAAAAATATAATAGTTGAGGGTACACTGAAAACTAAAAGTTATAAAACATACCACGTAAATATGTACATCTAAGAGGCGGGCAGATCACGAGGTCAGGAGATGGAGACCAACCTGGCTAACACGGTGAAACCCCGTCCCTACTAAAAAATACAAAAAATTAGCCAGGCGTGGCAGCAGGTGCCTGTAGTCCCAGCTACTTGGGAGGCTGAGGTGGGAGAACGGTGTGAACCCGGGAGGCAGAGCTTGCAGTGAGTGGAGATTGCACCACTGCACTTCAGCCTGGGCAACAGAGCAAGATTCCATCTCAAACAAAATAAATAAATAAATAAAAATAATAAAAGAACATTATTTAAAAAGACAAAAAGTAAAAATAAAAGTTATGAAGTCACTAACAATATTGTTTCTGAAATGAAATTCTTGGAGAAGATGCTATGTTTTATCTATAAAATGTAATACTGTACTTACCTCATAGAATTGAATGATGGATGCATTAATTTTATATTTCCTGAATTCCCAGAAATGTGAGAATGACTTAGTCTTCACAGATCAAAGGTACTTTTGCTGAATATAGAACTCACAGTTGGTAGAGTTTAAGTTCAAAATTTTATGTGTTTTCTTCAATTGTCTTCCTATGTAATGTTGTACAGAAATCTGAGAAAGCCTAATTTTGGAAAACAATAATAATTATTAGTTTTAAATTCCCTGATTTTTGTGAATTCAAAACTGATTACGTAAAGAGATACAAATGACGTGGTACTAAAATTTCACACATTGTGTTTGGACCAAAAAATTGGTACAAGTAGATGAAGGAAATTGTTAGTGCGGCTTCAAATCCTTAAACTTTCCTTGACCTTTGGATCCAAGGATTCCAATATGTGTAATTTATTACTAAATACTCAGGAAAATATAAAAATATATGAAGAAAAATATGTTTTTGATTATGAAAGCCTGGAAATACACTTTTCATTGATAAAGAATACAGCTGTCTAAGAGAATAAAACGCAGCCACTAAAAATAATGACATAGAGAAAGAAATAGGTACATGGAAAACAATTCTTAATATGTTAAAACCACTTTTCTGAAAACAGTATTTGTAACATGATTCCATTTTTTGCATGTCTTATTTTACTTTATTAAAAATTATAATGTGACATGCAAAATGTTTAATGTAATTTTTCTAGGTATTGACCCTTAGTTTATCTATTTTCTTCTATTTTATTTCCTGTTTGATCTTACTATTCTTGAGACTGGACTCAAAATAATTCAAGAAAAATAAAATCAACTTTTAAAATCTAATAGGGTGTTTTTGGATCTTTTGTGTTATTTGTGGTATTGCTAGGCTGATAATGCTCTCTAGGTTTTAAAATTTAAAAAAAAACATATTTTTACTTATTTTCTTCTCTTTCTTTGAAACACTCTGTCCCCTAGTCCATAGAATTTTATACAGTTTCAAAGACATACTATTTGAGAAAAGTTAAAGTAGTCGGCAAATAATATGTTTTAAATAGACAAAAGCAATTTTTGCAAATGCAATAATGTTATGTCTCATTTAGCATACCAAGTAGAGGACTATTTTTGTGTGTATGTGTGTATGCTGTGTGTGTGTTTGTTTTCCAGTCTGCTTTTAGGAGAACATTGGCCTCTTCTTGTTTACACTAAACATAGACCACTTTTATCATTAAAATGACACATTTTTAAAAATTAAATCACTGTTTTGTTCTTTCCCTAACATTATTCCCTCAACACCACACATAATTTGTATATCAGCTAAAAAACATGAAACTATAAAAAAAAAATTCATGATTTTTGGAGTTCTTGCCGTTTGAGGAAATACTGTTATCTTTTATAAATAAATGCAAGAGCTGTAATTTTCAGGAAGCATAATCACATGTTTAAGTTAAAGGTATGCCTTTTTACAACTTTTGACCTTTCTAATAGTCAAGGCAAGATATGTAATTGATGCTTATTCTTTAATGACTAAAGGAATGAGTAAAAGTGACCTTTTGATAGCAGCTCTACTTAGTGATTGTGCCAAGCCTGCAATTGGCATAATAGAATTTACAAAATGGGGCCCAGGTATGTGAGTGTGTATAAATGTGTGTGTTCTTTAAATACCCATAATGAAATTGAAATACTAACTTGACATAGGTTTTCTGCCAGCTGGTCCTAGACAAATAACATTCAGCTCTTTTATGATTCACCTTCAGGTGACAGACATTTAGATTGCAAGTTTTCTGTTTTGCTTTGTTTTGTTTTTTAAACTTTTATTCAGCCACTGCATTAAATCTGGCAGTACAATGAGCTAACAATTTAGTAATAAAATCAATTATATTGTGTTTCCCAGGGTTTTTTTTTAGCACTTTTGCATTTATAATCTCATTGATTTATTAAATCATAGAAGGTAGATATTAATAAATGTGTAGATATTAATATATGCATAATTTTCTAATGTTAGACAAATGTCAAGCATATCTTCTGTCATAACTACTATTTAGCCTTTACTGGTGGTCTTTTCAGTGCAATAAGGCAATGGAAATAAATAAATAGTATAAAAGGCATTAAGAAAAAAATTATAATTGATTTTATCAGTTGAACACGATTGTTTAAATAAAAATAAAAAGGAATCTACCCCAAGCCTACTAAATCAAATAAGTGAAATCAATAAAGGTACATGAAAAATGTTTAAATGAAAAAGCAAGTGCAATTTTATACATGCACATATATATACACATACATATATATATATATATATACACACACATATATATATATAAAACCTTAGAAATTGAATAAAACTTTCAGTGGCAATAGCGGAAAAATAACATAAAACACGAGAAATAGATTTAATGAAATATATGAAAAACATACTTCCTGATAAACACAAAGCATTAGTGAGAAAAAATTATGATAATTTAAATAAATAGATATATAATGCTTCTAGTTGTTAAATGTAATGTCAGAAAAATGTTGTTTCTGCCAAATGACCTATAGAATCAATGCAATTCTGATTAATATTCCAAATGTATTTTTTGTAGAATTTCATAAAAATGAAGTAAGACTTATACAGCGATATAAAATCTATGGATTTTTCACGATTATCTTGCCAAAGAAGAATAAATTTGGAAGACTCCATACTGTCATATTTTAAGTTCTACTATACACCTATGATAATTAAAACAGTGTGAAGTTTCTGCAAGATTAGACAAATAGTGAAACAGAGAGCAAAGTTAGATATACATATATACAGTAAATGATTATCTATAAAGGTGACAATAAAAGCAAAGGTAATAGACATTCATATATTTTGCTAGAAAAACTGAATCTATAGGAACAAAAATGAACAATGTTAAGCTATATTTCATGCCACACAAAGTTGACAGGGATGATTGTAAATCTAAATGCTAAAGTGAAAACTGTATAGCTTCAAAAAGGAAACATAGAATACACTAATTACCATGAGTTAAAAAAAAACAAAAAACCTTTTTTTCAGACAGAACTCGCAAACACTGAAAATGAAAGAAAGTAAAATAAATTAATTGATTCCTCTTTTTATCAGAAGAATAGGCCAGCTTCAGATTTAGATAAAATATTAATAATACATATATCTGACAAAAATCTTCACAAACAAAATATATAAAATAACTCTTGGCTGAGTGTGGTGGCTCACACTGTAATCCTAGCACTTTGGAAGGCGAAGATGGGTGTATTGCTTGAGCCCAGGAGTTTGAGGCTAGCCTGGAAAACACATCAAAACCCCATCTCTACAAAAAAATACAAAAATTAGCCTGGCATAGTGGAATGTTCTATCGTCCCAGCTACTCAGGAGGTTTAAGTGGAAGGACCACCTGAGCCAGTGGAAGTCAAAGCTACAGTGAGTGGTGATCATGCCACTGCACTTCAGCCTGGGTAACAGAGTGAGAATCTGTCTCAGAAACAAAAACTACAACAACAAAAAACTAGAAATCCAATTTTTTAATAGGCTAAAGTATAAAAATAATGTTGAAGAGACATTCCACAAAATAAGATATATGAATGGTTAACAAGGTTTTGAAAAGGTATCCAATATCACTAGTGATTAGTGAATAGCAACTAAGTCAATGTGAGAAATTACCAGAAACCTACTAGAATGATGAAAGCTAAACCAAATATTGAGGAAGATACACAACAACTAGAACATTGCTAGGACAAAACTCATTGGCAACAGAGTGTAAGTTTATCATAGAGCTATCATATGACCTAGTAATTTAATGTCTTTCTAGATATTTATAGGACTATACACAAAATTGATTTCACTATGGGGAAGATTGTGACTCACTGTAAAGGACTGTGAAAGATAATCTTTGGGTTTTGGTTACACAAGTGTTTTAGTTTGTTTCATGCTGCTAATAGAGACATACCTGCGACTGGAAAGAAAAGGAGGATTAATTGGACTTACAGTTCCACATGACTGGGGAGGCCTCAGAATCATGGGGGCAGTGAAAGGCACTTCTTACATGGTGGTGGCAAGAGAAAAAGAAGAATATGCAAAAGTGGAAATTCCTGATAAACCCATCAGATCTCGTGAGACTTATTCACTATGAAGAGAAAAGTATGGAAGAAACAGCTCCCTTGATTCAAATTATCTCCCAACAAGTCCCTCACACAACTCTGGGGAATTATGGGAGTACAATTCAAGATGAGATTTGAATAGGGTCACAGAGCCAAACCATATCATTCTGCCCCTGGCATCATGTCTTCACATTTCAAAATCAATCATGCCTTCCCCACAATCCCACAAAGTCCAAAAGTCCATAGTCCCAAGTCTCATCTGAGAAAAGGCAAGTCCCTTCTGCCTGAGCCTGTAAAAATCAAAAGCAAGCTAGTTATTTCCTAGATACAATGGGGGTACAGGTATTGGGTAAATACAGCCATTACAAATGGGAGAAATTGGCCAAAACAAAGGGGTTACAGGCCCCATGCAAGTCTGAAATCCAGTGGGGCAGTCAAATCTTAAAACTCAAAAATGATCTCCTTTGACTTCAGGTCTCACATCTAGGTCATGCTGATGCAATAAGTGGGTTGCCATGGTCTTAGGCAGCTCTGCCACTTTGACTTTGCAGGGTACAGCCTCCCTCCTGGATGCTTTCCTGGGCTGGTATTGAGTGTCTGTGACTTTTCCAGGGACATGGTACAAGCTGGCAGTGGATCTGCCATTCTGGGATCTGGAGGACAGTGGCCCTCTTCTCATAGCTCCACTACAGAGTTTCCCAGTAGGGACTCTGTGTGGGGATTCCAGCCCCATAGTTCCCTTTTTCACTGCCATAGCAGATGTTCTCCATGAGAGCCCTTCCCCTGCAGCAAACTTTAGCCTGGGCATCCAGGCATTTCCATTCATCTTCTGAAATCTAGGTAGAAGTTTCCAAACCTCAATTCTTGACTTCTGTGCACTCACAGGCTCAACACCATGTGGAAGCTGCCAAGTCTTGAGGCTTCCACCCTCTGAGGCCATGGCCTGAGCTCTACATTGGCCCCTTTAAGCCATGGCTGAAGCTGCTGGGATGCAGGACACCAAGTCCCTAGGCTGCACACAGCACAGGGACTCTGGACTCAGCTCACAAAACTTTTTCCTTCTAAACTTTCAGGCCTATGATGGGAGGGGCTGCCATAAAGGTCTCTGATATGCCCTGTAGACATTTTCTCCATTGTCTCAGTGATTAACATTCTGCTCCTTGTTACTTATGCAAATTTCTGCAGCCATGCAGAATTTATGAATTTGAAATTATTTGAAATTATGAATTTCTTCTCAGAAAATGGGATTTTCTTTTCTATCATATTGTCAGGCTGCAAATTTTCCAACATTTTATGGTCTGTTTCTCTTTTAAAACTGAGTACCTTTAACAGCACCCACATAAACTCTTGAATGCTTTGCTGCTTAGAAATTTCGTCCTCCAGATACCCTAAATCATCTCCTTCAAGTTCAAAGCTCCACAATTCTCTGTGGCAGGGGCAAAATGCCACAAGTGTTTTTGGTAAAACATAACAAGAGTCACCTTTGCTCCACTTCCCAACAAGTTCCTTGTCTTCATCTGAAACCAACTTAGCCTGGATTTCATTGTCCATGTTATTATCAGCATTTTGGGCAAAGTCATTCACAAGACTCTAGGAAGTTTGAAACTTTCCCACATTTTCCTGTCTTTTTCTGAGCCCTCCAAACTGTTCTATCCTCTGCCTATTACCCAGTTCCAAAGTTGCTTCCACATTTCCAGGTATCTTTTCAGCAGCACTTCACTCCTGGCACCAATTTAGTCTATTTTCATGCTGCTGATAAAGACATACCCAAGACTGGGAAATTACAAAAGAAAAAGAAAGAGGTTCAATGGACCTTACAGTTCCACATGGCTGGGGAGGCCTTGAAATCATGGCAGAAGGTGAAGGCACGTCTCACATGGTGGAAGACAAGAGAATAGAGCTTGTGCAGGAAAACTCATGTATTTAATACTGTCAGATCTTGTGATACTTATTTACCATTGTGAGAATAGGACAGGAGAAATCTGCTTCCATGATTCAGTTACCTCCCACCGGGTTTCTCCCACAACACGTGGGAATTGTGGGAGTTATAATTCAAGATGAGATTTGGGTGGGGGCACAGCCAAACCATATCACAACCCGTGAGTACTGTTTCATTAACATAACTGTGACATTTATACCTATTATAAAAATAATTATCTCCATTATGTGTTATAAATTATATCAGTATTTTAATAATTGATAATTTTAACAAAGTAATATTTATATGTTAAAAGCTTCCTATAATTTGTTTCTTCTCCTCCATTACTTCATCTAAAGCAGAAGTTTGTAAACTATAGCTTGTAGGTAAAATCGGCCTCTCCACCTGTTTTTGTAAATTAAGCTCTATTGGAACATGGTTATATTCATTTGTTTATGTATTGTCTAAAGCTACTTTTTTGTTATAACAGAAAACTAATTGCAACACAGCGTATATGCCCAATAAAACTAAACTATTTAATATACAGAAAAAGTTTGCCAACCTCTGATTTAGAGCAATGTTCTGTGTAACTTCCAGAATCTGATGCAAGAGCAGCTTCATCATATTAAAAGATTTTTCACTCTGCTGATTTTCAAATTGATAGTAACAGACTGATTTTAAATGGAAACCAAACAATCTAATGTGTCTATGTGTATAGCATGCTTTCATGAAATCCTGAAAACTGTCAAAGTTGTGCATCTTACTTACAAATTTTAATGTTAATTTCTCTCATTTATTTGTGGCAGGAATATGTCAGTGTAGTTCCACTACTCGATTTTACTCATATTTAGAATAAAAGAGGTGATGTTTAAGACTTACTCCATTAGTAAGCTGCAATTCATGAAATCTACATATAATTGACTGAGCCTGGAAATTTTTTTTATAGTTTGTAATAACTCTTCTATAATATAAATTGAAATTAATTTCAAAATGGAGTAAAAAGGAAATTGAAAATATAAAAATAAAAATATCATCTCTAAAACACAACGGGACCGAGACAGATCTATTAACTGATACTGATAGCTGATATCATGATAAGTATATGCTATATAAACTAAAGCACCACCAACATCAACCTTGCAATTACAGTGATATATTTACAAATATCTAAAAGAAACGTGAATTGAATTTGAAATATGAGATCAAAATCAAGTCTGGATACATGTTTTATTTGGTCCCAAAAAGTACTCACATATTGCTATAATTAGTATGAAAATATCACTAGTAGTCTAAGTGCCATAACTATGTTTTTAAAAAGCCCTGAAGCAAAAAGATGTAATGAGAGAAAAGATGGGAGAATAAAACAGGAGAAAATAATTCCCTATATATTCTCCAACATGAATATATCTTGTTACATATGGTAAGAGTCAAATTAAGGACTGGCCAGCTGGGCAGTTGCCCATGACACTTAAATATAAAATATAGAATTTTCAAAATGAAACAATTTGGAAACATATAAATCGGCCCTGTTTTCACTTAGAGGGTGATATCTTTTTACTTTTCATTTTCCCAGTTCTATCAAGACACAACTGACAAATGAAAATGACATATATTTAAGGCATACAATGTGATCTTTTGATGTATGTATACATTGTGAAATGATTACCATAATCAAGCTAATTAATATATCCATCACCTCACATAGTTACCATTTTGGAGGATGGGAAAACATTTAAAATTGACTCTCAGCAAAGTATACAATACGGTATGATTAAATACTTTTTTTAAAACAAAAATTATTTGATATATATATCCATAGCAAAATGGTTACTGCCATCAGGCAAATAAACGTATGTATCAGCTCACATAGTTAATGCATTTTATTTTTGTGGCAAGAGCATTTAAAATCTACTGTTTTAGCAAAATCTTAAATATGTTCATTTAAAAAACAAAACAAACAAAAAGTATTTAACACAAAATATTGTCCAGTACGTTTCATTAAGCCATGTGTACATTCTGTTGCAAAGAATGGGTAAATTTATCCTGGGCATTCCAACTGGTGGTGATCAGATGTGGAACTGGAATCTGAAATTCTGTTTGTTTGTATACTGTATTCTACATTTGTCCTTCTGTATTTCTGTAGGTGTTACAAGTTTTGTTTTTGTTTTTGTTTTTTAACTTTTATTTTAAGTTCAGGGGTACATATGGAGGTTTGTTACTTAGGTAAACTTGTGTTTACTGATGTGTTGTACTGATTACTGGTGTGTTGTACTGATTATTTTATCACCCAGGTATTAGATCTAGTACCCATAGTTACTTTTGCTGATTCTCTCCCTCCTCCCACCCTCCACCATCCTATAGGCCCCAGGCTGTGTTCTTCTCCTCTATGTGTCCATGTGGTCATCGTTTAGCTATTTAGCTTCCACTTATAAGGGAGAACATGTGTTATTTGACTTTCTGTTCCTGTATTAATTTCCTAAGAATAAAACCCTCCGGCTCTATCCATCTCCCTGTAAAATACACACACACAATCAATCAAATACAAAAATTACAAGTAGCAAACTTAATACAGAGTCAATGTCCCAGACATTGTGATAATGTCCCTTTATAAGACGATGTCTCATAATTATGATAAAATTTCTGACTTCAAAAGCTTATATTTAGTAAAGTTATGATAAACATATGAACATATGTATACACAAACATGCACACACATCCTCTCACACGAAGACATACATATATACTAGAGGGAAGGAGGAAAGAGAGTGGAGGAAAAGAGAAAGCTGACCATGTGGAAATCCAGTAGAAGATTACGAGAAGTGGGTGCAGGAAATATCAATGCCTTGAAGAGTTCCAACTGTGAATTCACTGTTGTACATGACTTCAAGCCTTTTACATATTTTAATATTACATTTTTCTTGCTAAATCAATTTCTGGGTTCACTTATGCATCTTGATTAGACTTTATTCCTTCAAGACAGAGAACATACCTAAATGACAAAAATTATCTTTTGGTATTTAAAGTAAATGCATGGTTACATTACAGTACTAACTTCCTGTGAAAATTAGCTTTGCATTAGTATATAATGATGTGCTGCCTAAAATACTTGGAAAACGACAAACATAAAATAAAATTAGTAATGTAAGCAGAAGACATACATTTTGAGAAATGCATTATTAGGCAATGCTGTCGTATTTGTTTTCATGCTTCTGATAAAGACATAGACAAAACTGGTCAATTTACAAAACGAAGAGGTTTAATGGACTTACAGTCCCACATCCTGGGGAAGCCTCACAATCATGATGGAAGGTGAAAGGCACCGCTCAACATGGCAGCAAACAGGAGAAGAGAGGGTGTGCAGGGAATCACCCCTTTTTAAAACCATAAGATCTCATGAGACTCATTCACTATCATGATAACAGTAAGACCTGCTCCCATGATTCAGTGACCTCCCACCGGGTCCCTCCCACAACATGTGGGAATTCAGGATGAGATTTGGGTGGGGACTCAGCCAAATCATATCCGTTTTCATTGTGCAAACATCATAGAATGTACTTACACAAACCTAGATGGTATAGGCTACTATACACCCAGGCTGCATGGTATATTCTATTTCTCTTGTTAGCGGTGGAGAATCCAGAGCAGTCGCCAGCAACCTCAATTCTTGCCTCCTCAGAAGAAAGAATTTGACTAAAGTGCATAAGACAGAAGAAGACACCGAGACACATTTTAAAGCAGGAATGAAAGTTTGTTAAAAAACTTTAGAGCAGGAGTGAAAGGAAGTAAAGTACACTTGGAAGAGGGCCAAGTGGGCAACTTAAGTGATCAAGTGCGTGGTTTGACCTTTTGACTTGGGCTTTTCTACGTTGGCATACTTCTGGGGTCTTGCATTACTTTTTCCCTGATTCTTCTCTATGGGTTGGCTGTCTCCATGATCAGTGGCCTGCTAGCACTTAGGAAGGGGCAGACACAGTGTGTTTACTGGAGTTGTACTCATGCTTTCTTGAGGCATTCTTCTCTTACCAGCATGGCATTTCTAGAGAAATGTCATATACCAGTTAAACTCTGCCATGTTTTCCCTTTAATGTGCATGCTTGAGCTCACTCACCCAACTCCTGAGATCTTATTGGAAAGTTGCTGATCACGAGTCATGTGTTTTCTATCTATTGGAAGATTGTCCTTCCCTGGTGCCGGCTGTGACAAATTAGTATTTTAAAGAAACAGTTAACAACCATCTGACCATCACCTTATAGTTGCCTGATATTCTGGTGTGGGCTGTGGCAACGGGTGGGGAGTCTCTGCTGCTCTGCTCATGCCTGACTAGCTACCTACCATAACATTTCATCTCCGTCCTATGGGTTTCTTGTGCCTGCAGCCTTGGGCTGGCCTATATCCTTGTCTCTGTTACTTTGTAGTGACTCTTACTTAAAGCATTTTAGCAACAAAATGATTTTTTTTTTCACATATTCCGATTTCCCATGTTCTTTAAGTAGATGAGAAGTCTGTTTTTCAGCTAACTGCCACAAGGGACTGGACCTCCTTCCCTACTCCCTTCCAATATGACCTTGAAGGTTTTGATGCATGTTAAGAAGATGTAAGTAATTAGAGAAAGGGAGGCTACAGGAGAAAGTGAGAGGAAGTGAGAGGAATACTCATGAAAAGCCTTCATGCGCTCACAAAAACAGCAGCCCTTGCATTCAAGAAGACAATGTTTATTTACCCTCTTGATGTAACGTAGGAACGTCCAGAGGACTTAGGGCTTGGGCTAAAAACTCACAAGTGACGAAGGAAAAATTTTCCCTCCTCCCAAAGGGGTGCTAACTCAAAGAAAAGGAAGTAGGTGGGACCTTAAAGGGTCAAAGTGAGGCCCTATGCAAGCAGACAAGCTGCTTTAAAGGCCACCAAAAAACTTGGCCTTGGGGCATAACAAGAATCAATACCATATGGTAAGTCATAAGGAGCTGGGAGAACCAATGTTACAATTAGTAACTGGCCTGGCAATTTGCCAGCAGACAGGGAAGGGTTGGAGATCATCTGAGCTGATAGGATAAAAATAAGTATAAATCTTAGGGATATCCTCAAGGGAGCTCATGTCTTTGCTGCTTGCAAGTGCAGTAAAAATGATAGGTGCACAAATAACAAGGAATGTGTATAAGTCATATGTCATGTGAAATGAAAGCAAAGGGGCAATTTGCCCATGAGGCAGCTGGTCCAGGTGGTGCCCAAGGCCATTTCCTCATGTTGGTGCAAAAGTAACTGAGGTTTTTCCTATTACTTTCAATGGCAAAGACTGCAGTTACTTTTGCACCAACCTAATAGAACAGACACAGAGAAGACTGTCCGGAGCTGCACGCCCCGGCCATAGCAAATAATAATTGAGGATTAAACGCCTGAGCTATATTCATTTCCACCCCACACCTTCCCCCTATCTTTGCCTTTTTTCCCCTGTACTAATACCTCATTAAAGACGGCGCTCTTCCTGCTTCTTCTTCACTCACTTTTCCCGCGCCCGGGAAAATTGTTACTTAATAGGGCAAGCGCAACATGACGTCCGACCGGAGAAACCGAAACTAACCTGGCCACGCCCTCGGCAATGAGATCATTTCCGCCTTAGCCCAACCCCTTCTCTTCCAAGTGTATATAAGGCAGTGCATTACCGCCATTAAACAAGACTTGATCAGAGCACTGTCTTGTCTCCATTTCTTGTGTCTCTTGTTCCCCAAATTCCCACCCCCTCCTCCAGGGCCTGCTCTGACTATCCCGCGGGCCGGGATAGAAGACAGGTAAATAAGCAGCGCAGTTTCTTGGGAAAGTTGATTTTAATTGAAAAAGCAGAGGAAACCCCAGACATAGCACAGTTTTAGGCTTTAGTTCTACTGTTCTAACAAGCCTTCTGCCCATTAGTGCCTCAGTTCTACTGGGAGTAGACCCTCAACCTCCTTCCCACCCCTACAAGCCACCCATCAGTGTGAGCTGAGAGATCAGTCAGGGGGTGTGGGAGCAAGCCACTTGTGCCCAAGAGAAATTGTTCTAAATGTTGGTTAGTAAGCAGGAGAGTGAAAAGACAGAAGAAAACTGCATACAGAGGTTGAACACCTCCAGCCAGAGAAGCTGAAGTGTAGAAGTATCTTACCACTGGGGAATGTACCTGAGCCAGGCGGAAACTAGGTATGTTATCGGTGGCAGGTGCCCAAGTTACTGACAGTGAATCCATGACTCTGCAGCAACCTCAACTCTTGCCTCCTCAGAAGAAAGAATTCGACTGAGGGGCATAAAGCAAAAGATGACACCAAGGCAAGTTTTAGAGCAGAAATGAAAGCTTATTAAAAAGCTTTAGAGCTAGAGTGAAAGGAAGTAAAGTACACTTGGAAGAGGGCTAAATGGACAACCTGAGAGATCAAATGCATGGTTTGACTTTTTGACCTGGTATTTTATACGTTGACGTCTTTCTTGGATCTTGCATTCTTCCCATGATGCTTCCCTTGGGGTGAGCTATCTGCATGAGTAGTGGCCTGTGAGCACTTGGGAGGGGAGCGTGTGCTGTGTTTACTGGAGTTGTACACATGCTCACTTGGGACGTTTTCCCCTTCTCAGTGTGGCATTTCTAGAGGAAGCTCATATACCAGTTAAACTCTGCCGTTTTGTTTCTAAATGCACATGCTTGAGCCCACTCACCCAGCTCCTGAGATCTTATTGGAATGCTGCTGATCATCAGTTTTAGGTGTTTTCTATAATATCTACTGGCAGACTGCCCTTCCCTGTGGCCAGCTGTGACCAATTATTATTTCAGGTAGACAGTTTACCAACCACCTGACCATCACCTGATGGTCACCTGACATTCCTGATGTGTGTGTCTTGGGGGGGCCTCTGCTGTCCTGCTTATGCCTGATTAGCTACCTACTGTAATACTCCTAAGCTATAAAACTTTACGGCATATGACTGTACTGAATGTTATAAGTAGGCACTTATAACACAAAGGTAAGTAGTTGTGTATCTAAACATAGAAAATCTATAGTAAACCTATGGTATTATAATCTTATGGGACCAGTGGTACATACCTGGTTGTTTGTTGGCTGAAATATTTGCAGTGAATGACAATATATACATATAAGTGTATGTCCGTACGCTTCACAACAGCTCCGTAGATAAATGATCAAGCATTAACTAAAATAACAGTTGCTTTCTGGTCACATCTTCTCCTTTGTTACAAGTTGTTTGCTGACATTTATTGGTAAATTTCAAAACGCTCATAATTTTGACTCAGCAATTACACTGCTATGAAATTATATTGAATAGTAGTATTATTCTATATATATTTAGAGTAAAAAGATATATAAGTAAATAAATATATGGGAGAATGGAGTAAAAATAGCTAGTAACATTAAACTGTGAAAGAAATGGTGTTATTTGAATATTAGTTAGAAAAGAAAGATTGGCAATTATATTTTATTCCTGTTATAAACTCATCTTTAAAATCACGCATAAGAAAACTTCAGGGAATATATATGTTAATACAATAAGTTCTAACCCTAATGCAATAGGAAAATGTGGGGTTGGATCCCCCACCCATTGTCTTTACTGGGACAACACCTAGTGGAGCTATGAGAAGAGGGCCACCGTCCTCATGATCCCAAAATGGTAGAAACACTGCCAGCAGATTATTTTGGAGCTTTCAAATTTGCCTGCCCTGCTGGATATTGGACCTCCACTGGGTCCATAGTCCTTTTGTTTTGGAAACGGCTGTATTTACCCAATACCTATACCCCCATTGTATCTAGGAAGTAACTAACTTGCTTTTGATTTTCCAGGCTCAGAGGTGGAAGAGATTTGCCTTGTCTCAGATGTGACTTTGGACTGTGGACTTTTGAGTTAACGCTGAAATAAGTTAAAACTTTAGAAGACTGTTGGGAAGACATTAATGGTTTTGAAATGTGAGGACATGATATTTGGGAGGGGCCAGAGGTAGAATGAGATGGTTTGGCTGTGCCCCCACCCAAATTTCATCTTGAATTGTACCTTCCATAATTCCCATATGTCATGGGAGGAACCCAGTGGGAGTTAATTGAATCGTGGGGTGGGTCTTTTCTGTTCTGTTTTCATGATAGTGAATTAGTCGCACAAGATCTGATATTTTTAAAAATGAGAGTTTCCCTGCACAAGCTTTCTTCTCTTGTCTGCCACCATGTGAGACGTGCCTTTTACCTTCTGCCATGACTGTGGGGCCTCCCCAGGTATGTACAACTATAAGTCCCTTAAGCCTCCTTCTTTTGTAAATTGCCCAGTTTCGGGTATGTCTTTATCAGCAGTGTGAAAATGGACTAATACAGGCTGTAATCAGAAAAGGTTTTATATTGTACTATAATTATCCTTTTACTTTTGTTTTGTGTGTGATTTTTTTGCTACTGATCGATGAAAATGAGGGTAAGCTCCATGATATTTGGATCACAGTCAAATAAAATTGCAATCTCAATTAATAAATAATATGTCAAATCTAATATAATTATAAGGCCTTTAGATTTTACTTAAAGTTGTAGTTGCCATCCTTGCTTAGATTGGACTGGAAGCAGGTTGGTCTTTTGTAGAACAAAAGAATGTGTCCATCTCCTACCCAGCTGACTCATGATTTCCAGGCCATCCAGCTATGCTAAATAGAGAGCAAGTGAGAAAGTGGGCAGAAAATTTCTTACTTGACTAATATTCTCATGAGGTAACATTAAGTTCTTTGGGTATGAGAGGTATTTAATCTATTTAATTTTTCTGTAGGAAAGAAATAGAAATCTAACCTGTTAGCTGGAGATCTCAAATGTGAAGTTCCTGTGAAGTGTGGAAAAGAATACTGAGTCCACAGTTTTGTTGATTAGCTCTGTTTTCTAAGCCTTTTGACATCAGAGGTTGACTTTCATTCTGGTGAGGTATAGCCCCCATTCTAGGTGATGACCATACCCTGAACCCCAGACTATTGTGGCTCATATCTGGTCCATGGGAATCACTCACTTTTTTTCTGAGATACTTTGGGAGATCAGACCAATCCCCACACACCCACCTCTCCCTGGCCCCATAGTTAAGTCAGGCTGACCAACTCTTACTTTCTAGACTCTAGACCATGTGAAACACACAGTCTCTTTTTCTCTCTAATCTGAAGAGATCATTTAAAACGTCTCCAAGTTGGAGGAGCTCTCATTA
This sequence comes from Macaca nemestrina, assembly GCF_043159975.1. Taxonomy (NCBI): domain Eukaryota; kingdom Metazoa; phylum Chordata; class Mammalia; order Primates; family Cercopithecidae; genus Macaca; species Macaca nemestrina. Next base: position 78,174,719 of record NC_092137.1, on the reverse strand, counting down.
CAGCATCACTTTTTGCACTTGGGATAAGGGGGAAACATCAACAACTTTGACAATATTAAAATATTCTCTTTACTTGCCAACAACTTCCAATTCACTATAGTTTTTGGCAGTAAAATTTAAGAGCTTTGAAACTAGATCAATTACATCCTTTATACATTTTACATCCTGACTTCTCTATCACCTTGGAGTGTGGCACTTACTGCTTTAGTGACCCAGGCAAAGGGCTGAGCCTTTGAAAGGTAGTGAAATCTGTGCACAGCAAAACTTTAGAGTCTGCGAATGACACTACCCGGGCTGCTGTGGATGGCAAGACTTATATACCAGAAAAGAAATGGGAAAAGTTGTGCTTTTTTTTTTTTTTTTTTTTTTTTTTTTTTTTTGAGACGGAGCATCGTTCTGTTGCCCAGGCTAGAGTGCAGTGGCGTGATCTCAGCTCACTGCAAGCTGTGTCTCCTGGGTTCACGCCTTTCTCCTGCCTCAGCCTCCCAAATAGTTGGGACTACAGGCACCTGCCACCAAGCCTGGCTAATTTTTTTTATTTTTAGTAGAGACAGGGTTTCACCGTATTAACCAGGATGGTCTCCATCTTCTGACCTGGTGATCTGCCTGCCTCAGCCTCCCAAAGACCTGGGATTACAGGCGTGAGCCACCACGCCCGGCCAAAAAGTTATGCTTTAACATCCAATTGCTCATGTAACATTTAATATTATCAGGAATTTGATGAATAAATTCCAGTGTCTTATTTACATATTTGGTCATCATTGAAATCTAAACATATTTTAATACTTGTCATATTTGATAAGGCAGTCCATCTTTAACAAGGCAAGTCCCCTGGTCCCTCCTTTTTGATGAACTATGATTTCTTTAGCACCACCTGGGTTTGTTCTTCTGATATTACAAGTTTATTGGTTTCTTCTCAGGTTCAGTTGTCAGCTCCTCCTCTTTAATTTATCATTAAATATTAGAGATCATTATAACTCAATCCTGGACACTATTATTTCTTATAGTGTCCATTTTCTCTACAGAATCTCATCCAATTAACTCAGGTAGCATTTATAAGATGATGTGTCCAGTATTATAATTTTAAGTCATGCATTGCTATAATAGGTGTAACTGTCTACCTAATATGTCTTTTTTGAATATCGGAAAGATACCTCACATTGAACATGTCAGTAACTTGTATGTATGACTGACATGCACACAGCCCAGTCTTCTCAATTTCTTCTTCATGTTCTTATATTTATGTGTCCTCTTCAAGCCTGTATTCATCGGTTTCTATAAAAGTCCCACAGTACATACATCATGTACAACTGTTATGGGATCCTTGGGTTGCTTTTCTGGCCAAAATCTTTGTGGCTGGTGGCATCTTTGCCTGAGTTCTGCTCAGGCCCACTGGACTCATTTCACCCCCTCAGCCTGGCAGGCTGTGCTCAGCTCATGCTACCAGCCTGGATCCCATGCCTGACAAGGGAGAATCAGGTGTGGAATGGCAAGGGATGTGTGAGCAAACATGTGCACACTGCACACAGTCAGACATGCCACACACTGTGTGTGCACATTACACACAGTCAGACATGCCACACCACTGTACACAGTCAGACATGCCAGCTGCTGCAGCAGGGCTGGCAGCTCCAGGTGCCAGCATGGGCTCTGGCTCTCTCAAAGGCTACAGCTGGACCCAGCACTGGGAAACACAGTGACACCCAGAAGTTTAGAGACACCAGGAACCACAGGGCTCCAAAGAGGGAGTCACAACCCTTGCTCGGGGAGCTCCCAGGTCTAGGCTCTCCAAAGGGCTGTAGGTCTTCTCTTTTTCTCTTTGTCTGTCTGTGGTGAGCAAGAGGCATGTTTCAGGCCTGTTTGTGTTACAGCTCTTTTAGCCTCACCATTTGGTGGGTCCTGAGTTCTTGTTCTGTGATCAGGAAGAATGAGGTACACAGACAAGGAAGGCTGAGCAAGATGAAGAGGAACTTTGCTGAGCCATAGAACTGCTTAGGGGACACCTGCAGCAGGGAGCTCCTTTCCACAGCCAGGATATACTGTCAAATGTTCAGCTCCTAGCAGAGAGGGCAGCTCCTCTCTGCAGCTGGCTGTTCCAATGAGTGTTCAACTCTAAGTGGAGAAGGTAGTTCCTCTCTGCAGCTGAGTCTGCGTTTGTTTGTGTGTTTGTTTGTTTGTTCTGAGATGGAGTCTCACTCTGTTGTCCAGGCTGGAGTGCATTGGCGTGATCTCAGCTCACTGCAACCTTTGTCTCCCAGGTTCAAGCGATTCTCCTGCCTCAACCTCCCAAGTAGCTGGGAATACAGGCGCACACGATCAGGCCCAGCTAATTTTTGTATTGTTAGTAGGCGTTTCACTATGTTGGCCAGGCTGGTCTCGAACTCCTGACCTCGTGATCTGCCCACCTCAGCTTCCCAAAATTTTGGGATTACAGGCGTGAGCCACGGCACCCAATGGAGACTGGGGTTTTTTCTGAACCTCAGAGAGAAGAAAAAACATACTGACTGGTCCATGGGCAGCCATGGGTGGATGAGAAAATGGCACCACAAATTCCAACTCCACTCTGCGGGACGGGCAGACCAGTTCCCAGCCTTCAGGCCCTCCTGGGGACACACCTTGTTTTGCCCAGGAGCCTGTCTGCCTCCTGCCACCATCGATGATGCCCAGACTGCTCGTGCCTAGGGACACCTGCAGGTCAGCAGCAAGCTGCCTCAGAACCCTCCCTGTTTCACAAACCCTTGTGCTTGTTGGCACCCAAAGTCCAGAGGGGACCAAGGCTGCAGGGGGTCAATGTGTCAGCACTGCCCTAAGTGCGTGCACACCTAGCTGGGGTGTGACAGTGCCTGGGCTTAGCCCCAACCAACCCTGCTCCAAGACTGAAGTGAGTGCCAAGAGCTGGGAGAGGCCAGGCAGCAGGAGGAGAAATCCCCAAGCCTGTGAGGCAGGGTGGGGGGCTTCCCAGGCTCTCAAGGAAGTAGACTGCAGAGAGATCCGGTCCTGCACCTGGGAGGTGCCTCCTCGCAGCTTCCGGGTGGGAGGGCTCCGGTGCTCACTGGGCCCCTCTTTGCCCACAGCTTTGTGCCTGACTGTGCTGCTCCCCTGCCAGCAGGTGACTTAGCCTTGGTCCCATTTTGGCAACCCCCAGGGTAGCGGGCTCCAAGATGGCTCCTGCTTGTGGCTGGCTTTCAACAGCTTCATGGAGTGTGGCATCCCACAGTGTCCAGCTCCACCTCCTTTCTGCACCCTCCTCGCAGCAGCATCAGGCAACAGCCTCAATGAGGGGCCAGGGTCCAGATGAGCAGAGGCTCTGGGCCTGGAGGCAGTTCCTGCCTGGCCATGTGAGGGAGTAGGTGGGGCAGTTGGCTGCATCGGAGATGCAGGGCACAGGGGATCCACCGCCACCACGGCAGCTCCTATAGCTGCTCCTGCCCCCACCACTCGCTTCACTTCACTGTATCCAGCACAGAGGCAATGGCCATTCCAGACAGCCTATGGCTGCCTTTAGAACCCCCATATGATTCCACATCTGTCTAGAACTGCTATCCTTGATCTCCTTTATCTAGTTATAGGATAATTATTAAAACAAAGTCTTAGTTCAAATAGTATATTCTTGGTGAAACAATTCTTAGGCTTCTAAACAAGGTCAGGTCTCATTTTATATGCTCTTCAATCTAACTTCTGATTAAGTTTTCCTTAACACCTGTCAAAATACTTTTGACTGATTTTTTCCTTTTTTTTTTTTTTTTAAGATGGAATTTCACTCTTGTCACCCAGGCTGGAAAGCAATGGTGCGATCTCAGCTCACTGCAACCTCTGTCTCCTGGGCTCAAGTGATTCTCCTGCCTCAACCTCCTGAGTAGCTGGGATTACAGGCGCCCGCCACCATGCCTGGGTAATTTTTGCATTTTTAGTAGAGATAGCATTTCACCATGTTGGCCAGGCTGGTCTCGAACTCGTGACCTCAGGTGATCCACCAGCCTTGGCCTCCTAAAGTGCTGAGATAACAGATGTGAGTCACTGCGCCCTGCCTGATGTTTTTCCATAATTTTTGTTACTCCTAAAGGTTCTATGAAAATGGAGACTTACTATTTTATTCACCATGGAAATTTTAATACCTAACCTATTGCTTGGTTAAAAAACAGCAGACTATTTTTGGATGAATAAATAAACATGTTTCTACAGAGTGTAGTGAAATTAATAAAAAATAAAGTGTGATTTTTATACCTTTATTATTAGGGTAAATTATGTAAAAATAACAAACAATGACTTAGAAAACTGAGGACAATTAATCCTTTCTAGCAAGAGTAAAATTATTTCAATATAATTAAGTTACAAAGAAAAGGGAAAATAAAAAATAATAGCATGTTCCTAAATAGTGAATAATTATATAAAATATTAATATATTTTTTAAACTATGAAAAACATAAGTAGCTATTTCTAAACTACTTGAGAAAAATTAAATTTATTTACATCAGGAAGACTAAAATTAACTCTTTCTTGTTTTCAAATTTTTTTCTGTGTATTTAAAAACTATGCAATATAAAAGATTTAAGAAATAATAAGTAAATACTTTGGCGGACTATATATGAATAAATATGTGTATGAATATTTCTTCTTCCACTGCAGTATTTTCTTTTCTTTAATTGTATACTTTGCAAGGATTGCCAGTATAGTATTAAAAGTTATACAGTATTTAAATATCTGTCTATTATACGACATTAAATGTCTGTGTCTATTACACAGATATTTTAATACTAGGTTTTATTACAAAGTATTGTAGGTTTTATTACAAAGATATTATGTCTAATGTATCTATATTAAGCATGATGCTTGTTGTGGGTTTTTGACTGATACATTTTATTAAAACAAGGAAAAACATCTCTGAGCCTATGTTGATAATACACAGCATGAATAGATTTTTTAATTTGATCCAATACTTCTTTCTGCATTGTCTTTGATGATCGATTCGTTTTATCTTAAATATTTTTAATTTTTATTTACATTCAGCAGTGTTCCAATAATAAACCACCCTTGCATTTCTAGAATATAGTCTGTCATGTCATATAATATGCATGTAATGTGCATGTATGTATTCAAACCATTCAAACATATATGCGCATGTGTGTATACATCATATTAATATGTTTCATGATAGATATTACACATTTTCATACACACTATATATACTTATATTTACGTATATATATGTAAAATCTAATTGTATATACTAATTTTATGTCTTAGCATATTGTATACAGTTTCCTAATACTATATAGTGCTTTAGAGTTTTAAATTGTCCGAAACAAAAAGAATGGTGTATTTTTATTTTCTTAAACTCTCCTTGCCCAGTTGTGATATCTCAATTATACTAGACTTATAAAATGATGTGGGTATGTTTTATTTCCCCTAATATCTGATAAAGTTTATGTAAGATTAGAATGATAATTTCCTTGGGTGTACTGTAGAACTCATCTGTATAAACCAGATAAATGTATTTTCTACGTGGAATTTTTAAAATATAGGTTAATTTTCTTCACTGTATAGGAGAAAGATTTTCTAAGTGTGTGTAAGTTAGAATTTCAAAAATTTAATAAAATGGCCAGGCGCAGTGGTTACCAGCACTTTGGGAGGCCAAGGTGGGTGGCCTCTACTAAAAATACACACACAAAAAAAATTAGCCAGACATGGTGGCAGGCGCCTGTAGTCTCAGCTACTCCGGAGGCTGAGATAGGAGAATTGCTTGAAACCAGGAGGCAGAGGTTGCAGTGAGCCAAGTTCACGCCACTGCACTCCTGTCTAGGCAACAGAACGAGACTTTGTCTCAAAACAAAACAAAACAAAATCAATAAAACATATTTTCATATTGAAATTACATGGGAAAATTGATTCTGCTTCAATGAAATGGAAAGTGGTATCCAGTGAAAATTAAGAAGCAATACAAATAAGGAAGCAGATATTCTTATTAAGTATATGCTCTATCTCTGGGTATTTTTATGCTGTGCACATGACATCACTGTTAGCTGAAAAGAGATGTCTGCTGGAGAAGAAAAACTAAACCAAACCAAACTAAACTAAGCAAAGCTGGAGAATTATTTAATAAACATATATTTATTAATAATATGGTACCTTATGTCAAAACTATGTTATTTAAATATATCTAAATGATTTTGTAGGGTCAAAAAAAGGTGGTTTTTCATATGTTCTCACTTATATGTAGGAACTAAATGATGAGAACAGATGGACAAATAGAGAGAAACAACACACATTGCAGGGTGGGAAGAGGGAGAAGATCAGGAAAAATAACCAATGGATACTAGGCTTAATACTTGGGTGATGAAATAATCTGTACAACAAACACCCATGACAAAAGTTTACCTAAATAACAAACCTGCACACGTACCCTGAACTTAAAAGTTAAAAAAGGAGATTTTCAATAATAAAATTTTCTTGCAGAAATAATTTTCAAGCCAATTTTGTTTCCATTGGTGAAAGCAGAATTCGTTTTGTTTTGCTTTTTTTTTAAACTACCCAAATATTAATTATGTATCTTTGTTTTATTTCTGTATTCAGTTTTCTTTCCCAAGTTTCAACAGCAGACACTTACAAAAGCACATCAAATGTTTTAATGCAATGATTAATTCAATAACTTTATTCTTGTCCCCAATTGTATCATAACAGTACAGCTCTTTAAGATAAACCCGAATTCTTTAGGCTAAATGAGTAATCAGAATACTTTAGTTTTATTTTATTTTTGTCTCTCAAACAAGCTAGACATAATTATTATTATCTTATAAAATTAATGTTTATTTAAATTTACCAACATGTTTCTCAACTTTTTCATTCAGTATATCCCTATTCGTCTTGGGCTTTTCTTCTGGGATAATTTTTTGCTTTCCAGAGTCTGTTTTTTGGAAATTATTTTAGGAGAGACTCATTGATGGGAAATTCTGTTTTTTTTTAATTTATCTACAAATGTCTTTATTCAACTGAATTTTTTATTATTTCTAGATACAGATTTTGAGATTGAGTATCATTTATTTTCCTCAATTTGGATGTAGTCTATCTGTTTTGGGTTTCTCTTGTGTCTATTGAGAAATTATCCTTCAAGCTAATTGTCTTCTTTCTCCTGTGGAATTTGTGTGTCCGTGTATCTTTCCAGCTGCTTTCAATAATTTTTAGCCATATGTGTGTAATTGTCCACTCTGTGTGTCCATATGTGTGTGTGTATGTGTTCTGTGTTCCGTTACAGTCATACCACCACTAAGAAACCTTCTTTTGATTATCACTAAGAATGTATAAGCATCATTATGTTGAATATTGTCTTTTGCCACTTTATTTTTTTCTCCTTCTGAAACCCCTAGTGAGAAATGAAAAATTTCTCATGTTTTTCCTATATTTCCAAACTTCTCTGAAAAAACTAAACCTGCATCTGGAAAGAGTAATGCCATCCAGAATCAGCAAGGCACATAAAACAAAGAAAAGATAAAAAGCAACTTGAATTTTTTAAAGTTACATTATTGAAGGACATTCCCAGTAACACAACCAGTGTTTTATGGGATCTAACAAACGGAATCTACAAACTATTCGAGGGCAAATCACTGGTGAGACTAGATTTAGTTGCCTAAAAGCTTAAATGCAAAAAATAGCTAAAAGTACAGAACAAAAAATATGAAAGTGTGAGGAAAGATCAGAGATTGGAAGTGACATCCAGGGGACTTAGCACATACATAATAATAAATATGAAGGAAGATAATAGAATAGATGAGATTATACAAAAGCAAAGAAATGCTCACTGAGCTATAAAAAGCCCTGAAACTGCAGCCTGAATTGCCTCACTACAGCGAGGAAAAATTATGAGAAAAGACGTGTATCTCAGTATAGTCTGTAAAATCCCTTCAGTCTTGTGAAAATTAAGTGTTGCATGCCTCTTGAAAGGAAGATTCATAATTTCCATAGGTAAAGCATCTGCTGCTTTGGACTTATCTGCAAAATAAGATATTGAAAAACTATGGAATAGATGCTATAGACACGTGAGAAAAAAGTCTTGTGACCATGGACACAAAGCTAGATATACATAGGTATTTGGAGACATGCAAGAATTTAAAAAATGCTGTCATCCACATAAAATATCTAAAGAAATACTTTAAAAATTAATCTTTTTAAAAAAGAACAAGAATGTGACATTAATACAGAAAAAAACTGAAGAGGAAGTAGTGGAATCAGTAAACCCACCAAAAATAATGCATGAAATAGTGAAAACATCTATTGAATTCCATAAGGAAACACCAACAAAACCATATGTTGTCAGAGGTCAGAAGCAAAACTGAAAGCATTCTAAAGGCCTACCGAGAGGCATAAATAGGAAGATGAGGGAAGGAATAGTAAAAACATTATAAAAGGATCATTGTATTAATCAAATTTTTGTTGCTTATAATAGAATATCTGAAATGGTAATTTCTGTAGAAAATAAATGTATTTTTACAGTTTTGAGGCTCAAAGTCCAAGGTTGAGGGGCTACCCCTGCTGAGAGACTTTTTGCTAGTGGAGACTCAAGGGGTTCCAAGCAGGTGCAGGGCATCACATGGCAAGGGGCTGAGTGTGCTAACATGCTAGCTCAGGGCTCTCTTCCCCATCCTTTCAAGCTACCAGTTCCCCTCTTGTGATAACTTTTTAATTTATTAACTCACTAATCCATTAATCCACAAATGGAATAATCCATTCAGAGTTTTCATGATCACCTCTTAAAGATCCCACCTCTCAACACTGCCGCATTGGGAGTTAAGTTTCAATACGAATTTGGGAGGCAACATCCAAACCATAGTAATCATCCTATTGGGGTTTAGTAATTAAAAGAGAAACAGTGGGTTACCGTCAGAAAAAAAAAGTTTGGGTTAACTTCAAAATTGTAGTAGAAAAATAGTTTCTGTTTCTGAGTTTTGAGCGCTAAGAAAAAAATGTAACTTCCATTTTTCTGAAAGGTAATGTGTCAATATGTATCAAATATAAATATACTTGATGCAGCAATTCCATCTTCAGACATTTATTTTTATGATAAAATTCCACAGATAAATGTTTATCAGATGTTCTTCAAAGAAATTTTTAAACCACTATAAATGCTTAGTGATGAGATTGATGAAATAAATTATAGTTCATTGCAAATGTAGTTTCTTTAAGTATGATGCTAAAAATAATTTGTTGACTTTAGAAAGCTTCTCTGATGATAATACAGCTTATGATATAGTACTATGTCCTTCCTACAAAGATCTATGTGTGCATTAAAAAATGACCAGAGAAATAGATGACTAAATAGTTTCAGAGATCTTTTGTTTAATCTATTTCTGGTCAGTTTCCCTTATGCTTCTATATCATATCAGTAGATCATAATGTGCATCCATAGTTTGAAAGTTTAAAACAATTTTAACTTATAAATCAATAGGAATAATATTATGATATAAAAATGATTATCATATGGTGCATAATTACACAAATGTTATTCGCAAATTGTTATCAATTAGTCAACAGTTAAACAGTATTTCATTAACTCACATTGAAAATTGAGAAAGTATTAATCCAGAAAGAAGCTGAGTATACTCTTTTTTATAACAAACTTTCCAAATTTGTAGCAAATGAGTAGAAAATGTATTCAAATTACAAATGAAAGAGGGGGATTATTACCAACTTAATATTTGCTAAAATGTACCAGTGCAGCCATCTGGGCCTGGGCTTGTACTTGTGGTCATTGTTTTCCATTATACTATTATTTACTAATTCTAAATTTTCTTCAGTAAATATGTATCACCAATAACATATTTTAAAATTATGTTAATTCATAAACTTAACAACTTTATTAAATTAATATTTAATAAAGATATTAAAGGGACACAAGTAATAAAGCTAAAATTCAATTGACAAATTAGGAAAATCACATGCCTGTAATGTTAACATTTTGGGATGCCAAGGTGGGACAATTTCTTGAGGCCAGGAGTTTGAGATCAGCCTGGGCAATGCAGCAAAGCCTTGTCTCTACAGAAAATTTAAAAAACTAGCCAGGCATGGTGGTACACACCTTTAGCCCCAGCTACCAAGGAAACTGAAGTGGGAGAATCACCTGAGACCAGGAGTTCAAGGCTGCAGTGAGCCATGATCATACCACTGTACTCCAACCTGGGCAACAGAGCAAGATCCCATGTCTAAAAACAGAAAGAAAAAGAAATGTGAGGTATTTTGCAAATAAATTGACACTTTTGGAAGAACATTTTCTTTTTCAGTTTATTTGTATTTTACTCTTTCTTTTTGTTCCAGTTCTTCTGATGTCCTCAAATTGATTCAAATTCAATTAGAGAAATTTTTTTATTGAGAGCCTAATATTTGTTAGCCCATCAAATGATGACTAGAATAAAGTGATGAATGAAGATTGCTGACTTAAACATGATTCAAGTTCATTTAACTATATTTTCATGAGGTAAATTTTCCTCTAATTTTAAATTTAAAAAAATTTTCCTGTCCTATAAATTTTTCAACATTACACCACCGCCACCACCAGAACAACAAAACCTGTCTAGGTACCTTAGGTATTTTAATATTAAATAGCAATTTGCTTTGTACTTAATGGAAGATGAATCTCCAATTCCATAAACATAAAACAGAATAAGATCATAGGAAATGTAGACATCTGCATTTACTTAGAGATGGAATCAAAATTAGGTCCTTCTTAGAGCCTCTAAGGCTGAACTGTACTAAAACAGCTCATGGCAATTTACCATCTTAATATTCATCCTATGATATATAAATACATCACAAGCATGGCAAGAGGAAACTCTAGAATCTATAGCAGTGTATTTTGCTTTTGATGATATGCTTTTGCTGTTCACATTTTCCATTTGAGTCACGTACTTTGGTAAATTTTTAGTTGTCATTTTTTTTTTTACTTCAAAATTATCTTTATTGGTGAGTGAGTTTAACTTTTGTGATAAAGCTTCTTGTTAAAATATTTTTAATATGAAATGATCACTTCAGTCATAATTTCATGGCTAGAGCATTCACTGAAGGACATTTAAACTTATTTCCTTTCCCTTCAATCTCACATATTCATAGTTAAAAATTTTAGGTTCTATGTAGTAGGCTCCTGTAGTAACCTTTTGAGAGACTTTTGAAAAAAACAAAGTTCTTGTGGTCTTTAAATTTGACTGAAGAAAACATTTATATTGTAAAGGCATATAAAATATAAGGAATTATTAAATACTTAAAAATGGAAAAAACACACGTGCACACAGTGTCAGGTTTTCTTACTTTCTAGAATGGCTTCCTCAATGTAAAGTTTTGGTTTTGATTTGAAGCTAAAAAACAGGTTCTAAAATTCTCCAACCCTGTGAAACATTCACAAATTAACACAATGTCAATCTTTTGGAATCATATTAGAGAAAATTAGTAATCTACAAATTTAATCTTTATGGATTTAACGAATATCGAATTGGTTTGCTAGTGCTTTTGAGTCGTAGACTGACTTGCATCATACAAATATTTCACATAAAACAATAAAAACATCAGGATCAGGAATCTACTTTGTTTTAGATGGTTTGAAAGTCATCATCCAAATCATAAAGTTATTTTTAAATTATAGGCTCATATTTACCTACTTCTATAAAGAAGTTTTAAAAATAAGTGTACCTTAGATTTAGCTGAATGATTATGCCTTTCAAATCATTCGATTATCATTTAAACTACCTACTTTGGGTAATTATGACCCTTGGGAATTCTACTTTCTGTCAAGATGGAATAACATGGATAGATTTATCCTGAAATGATGGAAAACAGATGAAATTTATAAAACAATGGCTTTTAAGACACTGGAATTTAGGCCACAAAGAGCGCTGATTTCTGAGAGACGGAAAACAAATAAGGTGAGCCTATGATAAATGCAGCTGGCGAACCTTTCTAGGCTGAGGATTGGGGTACCCAGCAGGACACTGGTGGACCCCTGAAATTGAAGAGCTAGATCTGAGAGCCCAAGAAACTTAGGTGGCAAAAATTCATGGGATAGAGGACTGGATAAAATACTGCTGCACAGAGAGAGAATTCCAGAAATCTGCAGAGGTTCCGCTTTGAGTATTTAGCTGACAACTGATCAGTGCAATTATGTGAGAAAATTAGCCAAGGCTGGAGAAAGAGCCTATCTGAAAAGATGAGAGGTAACAGTGCTCCGTACTCACACAGGTCCAAGAATAGTGCCTCTTCCCACCATAAAGTGAGAAACTTCGTGATTCACAGGAAATTGTGTAGAGTGCAGACTGGTTGTGCCTTAGTAGTGGGAAATGAGGAGAATAATCAGACTCAAATTGAGTACTTGCTCAGGTCCTGACAAATTTTAAAAGTAAAACCCAGAAGGATGACACTGTGTTCAAGTAACATTACTGCATATCAGAAAAAAATCCCCAAAACAGGAATACAATACCATCTCCAGGAATACAAGTATTTATCAACCACAGAACTGTACTACATGAAATGTTAAAGGAAGTCCTTAAAACAGAAGGAAAATGACACTAGATAAAAATATTGATCTACACAAAGAAATAAAGCGTGCTGGAAGTGGTGGCTACATAAGTAAATATACAAGATGTTTTTTATGATTTAAATATCTTAAAGTTAAGTGATCCTTTAAACAAAATTAATGACAATGCCGTAGGGAGTTTATACCCATAAAAATAAAATATATGACAACAGTAGCACAAAGGACAGGAGAACAAAATGGGAGTATATTATTGTGAGGTTCTTACACTATATGTGAAGTGATGTAATATCACTTGAAGGTAGACTCTAAAAAGTGACAGGTGTTTAGTATAAACCACAAAACATGCACTAAAATAACAAAAAAAGAGTCACAGCTAACACAGGAAATGAAATGGAATCCCAGAAAGAAATTTATTTAAAAGAAGGCAGATGAAGAGGATAGGGGAACAAAGTAAGATGGGAAAAATGCAGAACAAACAGGAAAATGGGAAGTTTATTAACTTAAACATAAGGATATTGATCATCACATTAAATGTAAGTAATCTGACTACCTTAAATAAAAACAGAATATGAGATTGCATTTGCTAAAAAAAGCAAAATCCCACTTTATGCTGCCTAAAACGAACACACATTAAATATACAGAAACCACGCTAACACAAATTTTTAAAAATCTGTAATGACTATATTAATATCAAAGTAAATTTCATAGCAAAGAATATTACTGAAGACAAAGAACTTTGTTTCATAACACTAAAGAATCAATTCAAGAGGACATACTAATCCTAAATATTTATATACCAAATAAATGAGATTCAAAATACAGAGCTTACGGAACTCAAAGATAAATAGATAAATCCACACTTATAGTTGGAAGTTTGAATACTTTTCTCTTGATAAATGATATAAAAAGTAAATAAAAAAACAGTAAGAATATAAGTGATCTGAACAACACTCAACAAATATGACCTAATTGCCATTTATAGGATGCCACACTCAACAATAAGATAGTATATATTCTTTTGAAGATCACGTGGAACATTTACCCAGAAGACCATATTCTGGACCGTTGAAAATTTCTCAGTAAATTTAGAATGAATCACATTATATGAATAATGTTCCCTGGCAACAATGGAATAAAATTAGAAATGAAAAACAGAAAGATTGAAGGAAAATCTGCAACTTAACACACCCATAAATGAAAGATGAAATAAAAGTGGAAATTGGAAATTCTTTTGAACTGACACAACATACCGAAATTTGTGAATTGCCAACAGAAAGTAGTAATGTGGAATTCATACCACTGAAAACCACTATTAGAAAAGAATGAAGGTTTCAAATCAGCATCTACCTTAAGAAACTTTAAAAAGAACAAATGTAACCAAAGTAAACAGAAAAGGGGAAAAAAAAAAGATCAGAGAGAAAATTAGGGATATATAAAATAAACAACAACAACAACAAAATAGAGACAAACTATTATACCAAAAGTTGCTTTTTTGAAGAGCAACACGCCTGTAGTCCCAGCTACTTGGGAGGCTGAGGCAGGAGAATGGCGTGAACCCGGGAGGCGGAGCTTGCCGTGAGCCAAGATCGCGCCACTGCACTCCGGCCTGGGTGACAGAGCAGGACTCTGTCTCAAACAAACAAACAAACAAACAAAAACTGTATTTCTACAACTAAAATAAAAATTGACATTAAAAATACTATTTAAAATAGCATTAAAATGTGAAATAGGGATAAATCTGACAAAAGATGTGGAAGACCTGTACAGTGGCAACTACAAAACATTGATGGGATTAAATAATATCTAACTAAATACAGAGAGGTATTTTGTTCATGGGTAAGACTCTCCAAAGTTTTCTATAGGTTCAGTGTAATCCAAATCAAAATTTTAGCAGATTTTTTTTTTAACTGATGAATTCTAAAATCCATATAGAAATACAATGGACCTAGAATAACAAAAACAACTTTGAAAACATAGAACACAGTTGGAGAACTCACACTATGTGATGTCAGTAGTTATTATAAAGCTGTAGTAAACCAGACAGTGTGGTAGCATGTCAAGTTCCATAAAATAGATCGATAGAACAGAACGAAGATTCCAGAAACAGACGCACACATATATGGGCAAATGATATTTGGAAAAGGTACTTCTGTTGTTCACTCTTGTTAAATCAAAAGAAGGAAGGAATTTTGGACTCTTATTCTTACCAGATCTGCTAAGACTTTTCAAATTTGTTCCTTCTAACCTCATTGTACTCTATAGTGAGAATGTAACATATGCATTAATACCCTTTTTATTTGTTTTTTAAATAAACTTTTTGTTTTACTGATTATAAAAGTAATACATGTTCTTCATAGAAAATATAAATAATTCAGAAAATTAAGAAGAATATAAGGCTCATCTATAATCCTGCCACACAAAGATAACCACTGTAATTTTTTTAATTATATTTTAAGTTCTAGGGTATATGTGCACAATGTGCAGATTTGTTACATAGGTATACATGTGGCATGTTGGTTTGCTGCACCCATCAACTCATCATTTACATTAGGTAATTCTATTAATGCTATCCCTCCCCCAGCTCCGCCACGCCCCAATAGACCCTGGTGTGTGATGTTCCCCTTGTTCCCCTCTCTGTGTTCATGTATTCTCATTGTTCAACTCCCACTTATGAGTGAAAACACATGGTGTTTGGTTTTCTGTCCTTGTGGTAGTTTGCTGAGAATGATGGTTTCCAGCTTCATCCATGTCCCTGCAAAGGACATGAACTCATCCTTTTCATGGCTGCATAGTATTCCATGACGTATATATGCCACATTTTCTTTATATAGTCTATCATTGTTGGACATTTGGGTTGGTTCCAAGTTTTGGTACTGCGAATAGTGCTGCAATAAATGTTAAATTGATCATACTTGTGAAAATTGGGGAAAAAAGTTGTACAGATTATAACATAATAACATTCTTGAAACCTAAATCCCCAAAAGAATCTGTTAGAACCAGAGAAACCTTCCTCATGGTCACTTGAAGTGACATTCCTGCCTACCTCTTAAAAGGGTACCATTAGCCTGATCATTATGGTAAAACAAACAAACACAAACCTGTTTGTTTTCTTTTAGAGTTTTACACACAGTTTATCTTCGCTGAATTTTTGAAACATGCAAAAATGAATTAAATAGTATGCATTATTTTTGTTTCTGGTTTCTTTCGCTCAGAATTATGTTTGTGAAGTTCATTCATGTTTTTTAGGCCTCGCTTGTTAATTTGTCAGTATTGGTAAGTTATATTTTTCTAGGATATTGCTATTCCATTTACATTTGCAATTTCATTGGTACAAATATCTTCATAATATGCATTTTTTGTGCTTTAGTATCTGCTGCAACTAGGTGGATATTCTAATTCCTTTCATGAATTATTTGTTTACTTTCTCTTTTTGTGATCATTCTTGTTATTTAATTAATTTTTGGATCTCTTGGAACTAACTCTAGTTTTCTTAATCCTCTATGTTGTACCTTTTTTTTTTTTTTTTCTTTTCCAAGCTTTTGGAGGATTTCCTTAGCTATTCTTTTTTATACCAGCAGGATATGGAATACATACACTGAAATTTGTTTAATTTTGTTTCCAATTTATTTTTAAATTTTAAAAAATGCTTATAAATTAAGCTTTTGAGAATTCTTAATCATCAAACAAATATCAGTGACAGAAGCTTTCTCTTCCTAGGACGACACGGATGCTTTACCAGCCAGGTGCTAGGCAGGGGCTTTAGTGCTGGTCTTTTGGGCTTGCTTCTCCTGGTGTGGAGCAACATCCCTATGGGGGAGTTGGGGTAAGGGAGATGAGTGCCCCAGGATTCTTAGGTAGAAGGGGGGAGCTCACAATATCCTGACTACACTCACTTGGAACATGGAGCTTGAGGGAAAAAGAAATGCCAGTGTCTTGCTCTTTCCAGGGAGATTCCACAGCCCTTGACTGGGAACTGGGGGGTGAAGGGAGCCTAATCTTCTTAGCCATACCCACTCAGAGTGGGGCTTTGGTCACACTGACCTGAGGGTAGGAGGCAAACGTGGGTATGGCTCAAGTGCCACAGACTCTCACTCCTCTTTCTGAGATTTAGTAGCTTTCCTTGAACAAATGTTTCTTCATTTGATATACGCCCTTAGTATTGCAGGACTTTCTCCTTAGTTCAGCTAAAACCGGGTTCTTCTCACGTGACTAGGAAAGATTAGACTCACAGACACATAGAAGGGTGAGGAGCATGATTTGTTGGGCAAAAAGAAAAAAATAAAACTCAGAAAAGTGAGATGGTGTCCTCCTAATAGGTCCTCCACCTCACAGATTGAATCGTAGGTCACCATACAGGAATTGAAGAGGCCTGATCTCTCAAACTCTATCATTAGATCACCTGTCTTTACAACTAGGAATTGAAGAGGCCAGGTCTCCTGTCTCTATCTCCTATCTCCTGTCTAAATTAGGACAAAATTTCCAAAGACTTTTATGTGTGTATATTGTACATAGATATAAACCTATGACAAAAGTTATATATGTATACTAATTTTTCCAGTTATGATTGCTTCACTAGGGAGCATATCCACAGAGGCCCTCATGCTGTCATCCTGCAAGTTCTTCCATATTTTTTTCTTTCTGTTCATTTATGCACTTATATTGTTGCCTATCTACTTCCCCTCAAATAAGTATATCCTTTAAAACAGAGGTCATCAAATTACTTCCTTTGTGTGAAATCTGTGCCACTGCCTGATTTTTTTTTTTTTTTTTTTTTTTTTTTTTTTGAGACGGAGTCTCGCTCTGTCTCCCAGGCGGGAGTGCAGCGGCGGGATCTCAGCTCACTGCAAGTTTCGCCTCCGGGGTTTACACCATTCTCCTGCCTCAGCCTCCCGAGTAGCTGGGACTACAGGCACCCGCCACCACGCCTGGCTAGTTTTTTTTTGTTTTTTTTTTTTTTTTTTTTTTTTTTTTTTTGTATTTTTTTAGTAGAGACGGGGTTTCACCGTGTTAGCCAGGATGGTCTCGATCTCCTGACCTTGTGATCCGCCCGTCTCGGCCTCCCAAAATGCTAGGATTACAGGCTTGAGCCACCGTGCCCGACCCCACTGCCTGATTTTGTAAATATTTATTGTAGTACAGTCTTCACTATGTGCTTATATATAGTCTGTGCCTGTCTTTGTCAGCTATGTATCACTACATCAGAGATAAGCAGTTGTGACAAAAGCCACATGGCCACAAAGCCAAAATATTTGCTGTCCTGCCCTTTACAGAAAAACATTTACCAACTCTGCTTTAGAGTATTCGAGTATTCATATTCTCCATCCTTCTCTTGATTTTTTTCATCTCCTGGTTTTAGATGATATATTTTTTAGCTTTTTAGTTCTGTACATATATTTGAAATTTCTTTACAGCATTACATTTTATAATACACATATTTTATAATAATTGTCTACTATTAATTCTCGTTATCCTTATCATATTGTCTGCTTTTTTTTAAAAAAAAAAAAAGGAATTTTTATTTGTTGGTTAGAACATTTTTTTCGAGAACTTTTCTTATATTAATTGTATGGATGCTACCCTCTTTGAATTCTTGCATAACTACAAATTCTTTCCTTTTTCCTGAGAGGTGAAACTATTGTAACTGGAAAGAAGATTTTTGGGTCTCTGTACCCTACTTTGAATAGTTTATTTGTTGCTCTTCACTTTTAGTCTTCTTATAAAGGATACATCTATTGTTAAATTTTCTTTCTCTGTTAAGATATTTATCCTCTACTAATAAGATCATTGTCTTTAGTCTCAGAATTCAAAAATTTCACTATTGAAAATTATTAATATTAATATTGAATTTTAATTTTGTTATTCAATATTGATATTGAATTTGGTTTTCTTTTAGTCTTTCCCAGGCCTTACAGAAGTCCTCCAGTCTGCAGACTCAATTACTTATTTACATAATGAACACTTTTCTCTACTAATTGAGCCAATCTTTCTCTCTAATTTTCTGTTTTATGGAAAGCCTATGTGCTCCGTGTTACAACTCATGTAAATGTACATCAAATTGCTATCTTTTGATCATTTTTTCATATCTTTTTGGTTTTTCTATGAATATTAAGGTATTTCTTCCACAAGAAATTCCAGAAGATTAAATTGGTTCTTAGTAGTTACCCGCAAACTTTTACTCTGTGTATTAAATTTTAAAATTCAATAGGCTAGGCTTAATGGACCATGTCTTCAATCCCAGCACTTTGGGAACCCAAGGTGAACAGATCTCTGAAGTCCAAGAATTCAACACTACCCTGGGCAACATGGAAAAACCCCTATCTTTACCAAATAAAAAATAAAAATATATATATTTTTAAATATATATATATAATATATATATAATCAAAATTCTTGATACAGGTTCTTAAAAATATTTTATCTGTTAATTTAATCTCTTTGAAAATCTGTTTATTATTCTTTGTATTTAAATTTCCCATGTGGATTTCCAAGTTCTACTTCAGTGAGAAATCCTACTCTTTATACTCAGCTTCACCTTTTTCTTGGTGACCTGCGTTCACCTAAGTTTAGCAGTACTCAACATTGGCTGCACATTGGAATCACCTGTGGTGTTTTTGAAATTACACTTTACTGTCTTCCAAAAGGGCTTGTAGAGCATGAAATTGTCCCGGTGAGATGCCCTTCAATGAGCTGCCAAGGTTGAGTTCTACTACTCGACTTGGTTGCTTGATTACGGTTTGGTACACTCTCTAACCTTGTCTCTCTTATCTGTTAACTGAACAACAATTATGACACTGTAAGCTAGGACATAAATATTGGATCAAAAGTTAGAAGACTCATGCTGAGATATTGCATAGCCATAAATTGAAAAGACACTAAGCTCCCCAAATCATAATTACTCTTAGATCATAAACCTGAAAAATTGACTTTTTAGACAATTAAAATATAACTCATACAATGCACAGTAAATTTATTTTCATTTTACAGATGCTTTATCAATATCTTAAAAAAAATAAATACATATAGGGGCTAAACTCTATCCCAAGCAGCATGGTGGTAGTGGGGGCAAGCAATATAGGGTGGGAAAAATGTCCTCAGATGCCCTCCATATTTTCTTGGGCAAGCGTTAGTTTTCCTCTCCTTATGTATCTTTTTTCTGTGTAAATCACAACTGGGCATGATGCCTACACTACTTCATTCATAAAACTGAATATTTTCAGATTAAGAATCAGGGGTTTAAAATAATTTGTTAGCATCAACTTCTCTCTAAGTATTTGAGTCCATGTTGCCCAAATAACCTCTGCCTCTAATATACTCTACAATTCTAGTTGGCTTATCCAAAGAGAATTTCACTGTTAATATGCATCTTGAGGTAAATCATTTTCCTCTTCCATTCTACTCTGAACTTTGTCTCATTGAACTAAAATAAAACCACTAATTTTAACAATTATTCATATACTTTTTTCTATAATTGTGCAGTTCGTGACCACATGTCTTGATAATGCAAGTTACATGATATTGGAGTCAGCACCTTATTGTTCTTTATAATCCCTTTGAACCCTGGCATTATGTTAGACAAATGACATATATTAATATGACATTTTTATCCTTAAACTAGTTATATGGATATACTGTAAGAAAATGAAAACATTATAGAAGCATAAAACTCAGAAAGTTTACTGTATTCCCATTCTTCAAAGGAATAGTTTATAAACAGTTAAACATACTAATTTACAGTTAGTTTCTGTTGGTATGCTATCTTCTATTGAATATATCATTTACTTTTCAGAAATGAGGTCATTCTATAAGTACTCTTCAGCAGTTTGCTGTCTGTCACCAACAAAAAATCTTAAGCATTTTTGATGCTTGTATACATTTTTGTAATTAATTTATTATAAGAGCTAAATAATTTCATTGCTATTTTTGACTTCATAGAAATATCCTTATGCTATGAGGCTTAAGTGAAATTTACAATTATATATACAAACAGGGTGTTTAACATTATACATTTAATATAAAGATAGACAAATATTGGGGAAAGTGTGGTGTCATATTTTAGGGTTAAAGCTGAGCTATGTATGAAAATTTTTCCTTCTGAACACCAGTTTTCTTCATCCTCCTCCTTAGAATCTTTCTCCTCTCCTCTTTATGGTACCTGAACTGATTAAAAACAAGCTGCATTTGCTTTCTTTGTTGGAATACAGTCCTCACATGACAAGACTAAGTGAAAGAGAACATGGTTTCCCAGGGAAGAAAGCACGGACTATTGCATAGGTCTAGCTTCAGTCCAGGCTTAAGAGTAGAAATCATTTTCTTTTATATTTGTAGCCTGATTAGCTTAGCTCTCTAGAGCATTAAAACACCAATTTCAGGAATAAATAAGGCTGAAAATCAACAGCTCAGGCATGTATGATACTCTGCTATCTCCCTAAAAACTTAATTAGAAATTAAATTAATTATTGGAGGTTGACCTCATGTATTTACATCTTTTCAATTTAATAATAAAATAAAAGAGTTTATATTCCCAAGGACAAAGAGAACTGGAGGAAAGGCCACAGTGGATCTGATATTTCAACCAAATTTGAAGACTAAAAGGGAAGTAGAAGAGCGGTAAACTGATTTAGGAAGCAAAGTTATTATCCGAGTGACTGCAGTGTGGAATGACAATAAGCTAAAAGCCGATTGTGTCACAGAGCCTTCTATAGTCTTATAGGAAGAAATTGAGTACGGCAAAGGCTGGGATTGAAAAGAAAGACTGGCCAAAGACTTGCAGTTAGAATCTCCAGATACTATTTATCATTGGGAGTCATCCAGCAATACCCATTTTCTACATGGTAGAGAACACGGTATAGTCTGTGAGTAATTTGAATGTGAGATACTTCAGATGCAGAATCACAAGCCACTCTGGAAATCTGGAGTAAGTTACCTGTTGAAAACTGAAGGATTGATTAAAAACCTATGCATCAACGATGACATATTTACCTCGTCCTGGGTCCAGCTTTTGCAAAGCAAATGGTTAGGTTTATACCCTATAAACAAGAGAGAGGCAAAAGAAATTCCCAGGTACACAAAAAGGCACCAGCTCAAGGCACTGACAAGTTTATTGCGATTCTTGAGGATTTAATTCTGTAAGAAGATCTCCATGTATGAACCGGAGAAGTGTGAAGCACACTAAATACCTATATATTTGGTGGGTGTACCTTTGGCCACATTTTTGACACATATATGGCCGATCTATTAGAGCATTTGGAATAAAATAAAAGTAGAAACCTTATTTGGAAAAAATAAAAAGAAATAACTGCAAGAAGAAACAAACAATTTAAAGGGGTTAATTTTGAGAATTGAGGTTGAAGTAGATATAGAGGCATTGGCAAGTTGTTTTTCATTGTAAGTATTTTTAGGCATTATTTTATCTTTTTTGATTATGGGCTTACACTACTTTAACAAAGTACTTTTAAAAATAATATTTAGGAATTCAGAGATAAGACAAACATTAGTTTACCAATTGTTGCCTTCAATTGTTTGCTTCATTTATAGCTTGCCTTTGTTGATATTCATAAAATCATGCATATTTAAATACCTATATGATTGAGTTAATTATGTGAATAAGTCATATTATCGGGAAAATACGAAACCTTTTTAATAACATTTACATAACAGGACTTTGGACAATAGAAAAAAGTTGAAAGATAATAAAAGTAATAAGTTAAAATACTTTTGGTGAAAGTGAAAGAAGTTGAAACAGGTAAAGTTGCTTTTTTAAAGATAGGGTCTTGCTCTCTTGCCCAGGCCAGACTGCAGTGGCACACTCATAGCTTATTGCAGCCCCAAACTGCTGGGCTGAAGTGATCCTCCAGCTTCAGCTTCCCAAGTAGCTGTGACTACAGGCACAGGCCACCAAACCTGGCTAATTTTTAAACACTTTTGTTTTGGTAGAGATGGGGGCCTTGTTATATTGCTTAGGCTGGTCTCAAACACCCAGTCTCCAGTGATCCTCTCCCCTCAGTCCCTGAAAGTGTTGGGATTATAGGTTTGACCCACTGCACCTGGCCTAAAGTTGCTTTTAAAGAAGTGGATGTCTGTAATAGAGTAGAAGCAGAATAAAGAACAGCGAAGAAACGGAAACCTTAAATCATGAATAATTTGAATATTTAGGTTTTCAAATACATTATAATCTGTAGTGGGTGCTACATAGCAAAAACGTAAATTTGTAACTCTCAAATAAAAACAGTAATACATTTTGTTAAAAGTATTGTCCTGGAAGCATAATTTATCTTGTACCTTCTGGCCGAAACAGGCAAGGTATTCATCAAGACTGTTTCTTCTTTCTCACAGGGAGCTAAACGACATTTACCAGCCTACCACAGTGTTATGGGGGAGGAGGTTATAATGACCAAGCTTTAGACAACAAAAAGTGATCAGAAGGTATGTGCTTTGCTTCCAGTCTGTCCAGAAAATCTTCCATATGTTTTCCTCTAAACTCTTTTTAATTTCTTTTGTTTGATACTAATGATCACTGAACTCTTGGAAGCCCTTTGTAATAGATGGCAGAACTCCAAATGAAGGAAGCCTGGATACAAATATCACCATTGCTTTGAGAAACATCAATCAGAGACGTTTATTTTTACTCTGTATGGTCAAAAAAATAAATTTCCATCCCATTTGAACCATTACACAGTTTTTGGCCTGTGTGTTACAATAACAAATATATTTTAACTAATACATTCCCTATATAAAATGAGTGAGATGTACCAGCAGGTGAAATAGTGATGTCAAAATAGGCAAAGGACTCTCTCCAATTGAGGTCTCCAGTGGAAGAGTATGCAAGAACACTGAAGGAGAAGAGGGTGTGCTCTCAATTTGCCAAAAATAATCCAATTAAACCACTAAGAAACATTATGAAAAGGGAGATTTCTGAATTAAACATGATTTTTAAAAATGTACAATGGCAAATTGTTCTCAAAAATGGTTGCAGCATGTAATATTCTTACCTGGAATTATAATATTATGTGAATGGTCTTTCCTCCCCTTAACTTTACTAGTTCTTTGTTAGTTTTTCCTCTTCTAGTGCTTATTATCTTTTTCTTATGAATGCATAAGGATATTTTGTATGGTAAGGAATTATATTAATAAATGTTTTATATATATTATAATATATATAATATAATATACATAGTAGCTACTCAATGTGTGCCAGAGATTTCTATATATTATATAATATATGTTTTATATATTATAACATATATTATATTTTATATGTATATGTTCTTTTTTTTTTTTTTTTTGAGACAGGGCCTTACTCTGTCACCCAGGCTGGAGTGCAATGGCATGATAATGGCTCACTGTAGGCTTGACTTCCCAGGCTCAAGTAATCCTCCTACCTCAGCCTCCCAAGTAGCTGAAACTACAGGCAAGCACCACCATGCCTGGCTAATTTTTTAAAATTGTTTGTAGAAACAGGGTCTCTTTGTGTTGCCCAGGCTGGTCTAGAACTCCTGGCCTCAGGAGATTGTCCCATCTCAGCCTCCCTAAGTGCGGGGATTACAGGTGTGAGCCACTATGCCTGGACTACATTTCCTAACGCTATTCAAAAATCCGATTTTTATTTAATACTCAGCATTTGAACAACCATCTTTAGAGTAACATATTAACCTTCCATGGCCCTGGATTTTCTTGCTATAGAAAAGAAGTGCCCTTCAGTGCCTTTCAGAATGTCTGTGCATGATCGTTTACACCAACCATCAACGTGAGCTGGCATTGTCAAAGCATTCATATATGCAAACATCCATGAGAACACACTTTTAGAAATCCAATCTCGAACCAATTTGGGAAAATATCATATGCAGAAATAATCTCTGGCACACATTGAGTAGCTGTGACTTTTAAAAATATATATTTATTTATTTAGAGTCTCACTCTGTTGCTCAGGCTGGAGTACAGTGGCACAATCTTGGCTCACTGCAGCCTCCCCTTCCTGAGTTCGAGCAATTCTCCTGCTTCAGCCATCTGAGTACCTGGGATTACAGGCACGCACCGCCATGCTCGGCTAACTTTTGTATTTTTAGTAGAGACAGGGTTTCACCATCGTGGCCAGCTGGTCTTGAACTCCTGGCTTCTAGTGATCCACCCCCCTCGGCCTCCCACAGTGCTGGGATTAAAGGCATGAGCCACCCCACCCAGCCAGCTATGCCTTTTTAATAACCTTGAAATTGCAAATAATTATTACTTACAGGCATCCTGAGTACCTTTCACACATTTTCGTTTTTGAAATTGGACATGATAAGTAGAAAAAGGTAGTTTAAAATTAATCGTGTCTAATTAACAACTAATGTGGCTTTAAGCCTCTTACAATCTTATGTGGGGTTACTATTATAATTTCTATGTTTGTAGTCCTCTTAATTTTCTAAGTGTTTCTGTAATTACGATTCCACTTGATTCTCATAGCAGCCTAATAAAAAGAGATTATTGCTTCTAATTTATAGATTAGATTAAGAAAATGAGGTTTATTTTTCTAAGTTAATATAACCAAGTGAATCTTTATGTCAAACCACTGTCTCCTTCTCTTTTCTCTTCAAAGATCATTTTCATCAATGTTACTTCATAAATGTTCTTCAGAACATAGTTTCCACAAGATAATCTATAATAAAATGTTCAGTGTTATTTAGAGAAAATATGCCTAAAATGCTAAAAGTATAAGAAATTCTACTGTAATTAGAATGTATATATATTGATTTTCTTTGAATAGAATTCTCCAAAATGATTCTATTACAGAACTTACTTTTCATGTAATACCTATTTATATTTTAGGAATAGAACTTTAAATCGAAAACTTACAGAATTCTGAATGCTTGTATTTCAATAGATTTTGTTCCTCTTTAAGTGCTATGGATCATTTCTAAATATCAGAAAATAAAATCTCCCTAGATATGCACTCTTGTAATATAATATACTTACTCTTATAACTATTGATCTTGGATAGTTCTAACGTGTCTCCATCTTATGTAGAATTTTACTCTAAATTTAACTGCAGGCTTGGCAATTATTTGTGTAAAATAAATTAGCAAATATTCACAGTTATCTTCATTTAGCTATTCTTGTTTTAAAAATGTTTTATCATGTGGCACGTGTTTCGTAAGCACCTGGAGGTAAATAGTGAACAAAAGATACACAAACCATGCACTTTATAGTCATAAATATTGTGTAGGAACAGATACGGATTGCTCACAGTTATTGCTTCCTAAGGACCAATGGGTATTCTATATACTTAATTTTTATATTATTCTATTCTATATACTTTATATATATTTTGAGTTAAATTTAGTATATATTTTATATTATACTTATTCTATATATTTAATTTTCAAACTAGTTAGTTATGTTTTATTCTTATGCTCTGTAAAGGAAAGATCCCAAAGGTTAAATAATTTTTGGACAAGGTCACAGAGACAGGTAATGGCAGAACCAATATTTGAGGCCAGCGTATGTCTCTGAATACTAGTAAATGCTACAAATAATTGGATGAACAATATTTAAGAATTTTAGCAACTGAACATACAGATAAAAAATATATTTAAACAATTTATATTTGACAGCTCTAACCTAAAACATAGCCAGAGGGTCTCTGCAGGGTAAAACAGAGTTTCATGGTATCCCCGTCTTATTCAGAAAGAACTGTAAATTCTACTTATGGTTCTGTTTTTATAACATTAATAACACTGGTGTCATCCTGTGGCACTAAAATAGTAATAAAAGCTGTAATATTCTGGAAGTAAAAGATGGTTATAAACAGTTATATGTGTTGTAAAGGAAAGAACAGGGTGCTATGACAGTTTATAATAGGGGTCAGCTAATCCATCCATGGACTATGTCAGTAGAGTAGCAATTTGATATATGATTAAGATTTAACTGGGTCCAGAGATGGGGCAAGCATTCCACCAAGAGGAACCAAAAGAGCAAAACCTCTGTGACAGGAATGAAGGAACATGGTGTGTTCAAGGAACTGAATGAGGATCGGGAGGTAAAGCATAGTGAGGAAAAGGCAAATTAGTTTGAAATGAGTAACAAGAGGGTCTGCCTAAACACATTGAGAGAAACTCCCTAAAATAAAATATTTATTCAGGAATGGACATTGCAATGGGAATACATGTGCCATAGTAAACCATGTGCATATTCAGGAAGGTAAAGAAAAACAAAGGTTTTTAAAGGACAAATGAGGAGGATTATAAAGTTTTTTGAGATAATTATTCTTGGCTTCAAGGATGAAGAGCATAGGTGGCACCAGTTCAAGGTTTGTTAGGCAGGTGTTGGGCAGATGTTCTTGCTGAAGTATTTCTTTTTGTGCAGGTTGAGATGGTCTTTGTACAAGGTCTTAGTTTTGGTAAAGTGTTTTATGATAATTCTTGTTGCCAGGCATTTCTGCATGTAAACCATTCACTTCATAGCCTTCCCTGGCAACATTTGTCACGGTTTTTTAAACAGCGGTGACTCTACTTTGATTCTGACAACGTTCACAAGAGAAAGAAGGGATCTCCTCCAGGCAAGTCTTTCGGACCATGAATTTAGCTATGATACCAAATGCAACAAGATGTGATTGCAGAGTTTAAAACTGTATAACATAATCAGCTACATTTCATGAAAGATCATCCTGGCTGCTATGTAGCACATGAATCCGGAGAGACCCAAGGCAGGAAACACAAGCCAAGTTGGTGGTCAGCTCGAAATTTAAAGGAAAGACCATACTAATCTGTGCAGTAGATGGTGCTGATAAAAGAGGGTAGAGATGGCTCAATGCAGAATATATCCTGGATGTATATTTTCATGTAGGAGGAGGAAGGAAAATGATGTGTCAAGATTTCTAGCATTTTAACCAGATATAAGGAGTAGAATTTACTCTATGAGAACAACATGGGAGTGAAACATTTGTGATGAGAGAAAGAAAAAATTTGGATTTTCTAAGTATGAGAAAAATATATAACATATATAGGAATATATAAGTAAAGCATCTAAATATAGACACTTGAAAGGAGAGCTCTGGGCTTGATATGAAATTTGAGAAATATCTGCATTTGGTTATTTTTGTAAAGAGTTGGGAGTAAATGAGATTGGTGTGTACAGAGACAGTACAGAAGAGTAAAGCACAGGTAAGAACCTATGAAATATTAACTTAGTTTCATGTAGGCACTGATAAGGGTGGCCAAAAGTTGAATGTCAGAGAAGTATTAACTTCGATTAAATGTGTTAAGAGGCCAATTATGTCCATTAAATTTAACAGTGGGTAGCATACTAGTGACTTCCTGCAAAGACATTTTATGTAATGTTGTAATAGTAATCATACCACATTGAGTTAAAGAGCACATTGATTGGTGGAGAAAGACTGAAAGACGGAAAAGAGGAAACTCTCCATCTGAGTGAGAACATTGTCTATTCAAAGGCAGTAAGAGCTAGAACATATCTGGGGTATCTTGCAAGGTCAAAAGATGGTATTGTTTCTTTGGATTTTATGCTTCATTTATTTTTTAATTTATATTTATTACTTTGAACATACAGAAGAAAATAGGCAATTATAACCTGTATCTACGTACCTTATACTGGAATAAAAGAAATGCTAAAATTTACTTCTGATACACTTTTCTGTTAAAAAAAAAATATTGCTAAGTTTCCATTCCACCTCATATTTTTTCCTTCTTTTCTCCAAAGAGGCAGTACCTTACATAAAGTATGTGTGAATGTGAATCAAAAATGCAAGTTTTGCATTTTTAGTTTACATGAGCTTTAAAATAAATAAATATAGAATTTTGTTGTATGTTTTGCCATTTATAAAAACTGTCATATTCACAGTCACACATTGAGAATGTGTGTGTGTGTGTGTGTGTTTGTGTGTGTGTGTGTGTGAATTTAATCTATACAGTTGACCCTTGGGCAACATGTGTTTGAGCTATGAGGTTCACTTATATGTGGATTTTTAAAAAATGAAGTGTTTGCCCTGTGATATGTTTTGGCTCTGTTTCCCCAGCCAAATCTCATCTGGAATTGTAATCCTTATGAGGATTGCAGGGAGGGGCCTGCAATCACCACATGTTGAGGAAGGGCAATGATTGGATCACTGGTGTGGTTCCCTCAGGCTGTTCTTATGACAGTGAGTCCTTGTGATATCTGATGGTTTATAAGTGTTTGGAAGTTTCTCCTTCTCACTCTCTTGCCTGTCACCTTGTGAAGAAGGTGAGGAAGGTGCCTGCTTCTGCTTCCTCCATGATTGTAAGTTTTCTGAGGCCTCGCCAGCAATAGGGAACTGTGAGTCAATTAAACCTCCTTTGTTTATAAATTACCCAGTCTCAGGGAAGTTCTTTATAGCAGTGTGAAAACAGATCAATGCACCCTGTATCCACAGGTTTCACATCTGCCATCAAATACTGATAGAAAATACAGTATTAGGAGGATGCAAAACCTGCCTATATGGAGAACCAACCATTTAGATACAGGTTCTTTAAGGGGGCCTGTGGACATTGAGTAGATATGAATTTTGGGATATGCAAGTGTTCTGAGACCAGTTTTCCATTTACAAAGAAGGATGATTTTATATGGATTATGTATAGCTTTCCCAAGACTTAATTTTAATTTGGTTTTTAAATAATAAATGTTGATGTTAAATCATCAACATCATCGTAATCATAAGCAGTACTTATACAATACTTACCATGTAGTAACAAGCACTGCTTTAAGTACTTTGCATATATTAATACATTTATTGTTAATATCAACCCTAAGAAGTGTATACTATTTATAGTATAAATTAATACCATTTTAGATGAGGAAATAGAGGCACTAAACTTTAAATCTCATCCTTGTTTTGCAGATGATAAATGATGAAGTCTGGATTTCAATGAGAGAGTCTAGCTCAGAATTAGTGTTGAGTCCTCTACTACAATGGCTCACAACTTCACTTACTACTAAAACTTCATTTACTTTATTTTCTCATACATGGAAATGTAAGTACATCCAGCAAGTAATCTGGAAGAAGTGGACTAATATCAGAATGAGAAAAGAAATGAACTACAGTTTTAAAACAACTGAGGAAATTATTCTGAGTTGTTGATTGTGCAGAACCACATAGAATTATCAGGGACTCCTAACCATTTCTCAGTGTGCCTTCATGATGAAAACAGGTTTTTAGGTGATACGAGCTTGGGCTGAGAACCAGGGAAGTTCTGTTCTCTAGTTTTCCTCAAAAGGAAAGAACAAACGAATGGGTTTTTAAAAGCTTTTATTGGATAACAATGTCACCATCAGTAATGAAAGGGGCCACTTCACAGCTTGAAATTAGGTTCTTTCGATTAGACAGCAGGTTACATAGTTCAGTTAATGTCACTAGTAGCTGCTTGCCAGTTAAGGGGCTTTTTGTTTCCTAAGAAATCTGCGCTAAGACAAGTTTGTATTTTTTTCGTTCTCCATCTTGCCAAAGAGCTTCAGCTAAGTTTCTACATGCTTTAATGTATAAATTAGGAACTTAAATTAGTCTTGCCAAGTATATCTATGGTTTCTTTCCACCAATCTGAAACTTTGTTGTGATGTTCCAAAAATCTTAAAGAAACAAGACTATAACATAAGAATGCTGGTGTTTATTTAAAGAAAATGATTACCATTTTACTTTTTTGTTTCTTTAAAAAACTTTTTAAAGCATTATTCCAATTAAGAAAATGTATGCCAAACAACCTGTTTCATGTATAGTGAAGAGAAGACACTGTCAAAAAAGGCAAGTATTTTCACTTTCACACCCATATATTCACTCCTACCTGAAGCTTAAATGGGAGCTCTAACATGGGCAGAATGTTGTTCTGAATGCAGTTCCTGCTTTTGCATTTAAGGACTAACAGCATTCTGAGAATGTTTCGAAGCTGGGGAACTCTTTAAACAAATAACAAAAATAATAGCAAATAAA